>NC_090278.1:72229603-73429603 GCF_040414725.1 Anabrus simplex
TTGATATAGAAATAAAACGTCCTGATGTCGATTGAGAGATATATGTGAGCTAAAATATGTACGTCGTATGACAACTATCACACAACTGTTTAAAGATTTCTTTAGCCCTAGTCCATACCACGCTCCGAATGTCGAACCTGATAGTGTAGCTCAGTCATAAGGCACCCGATGCGGTAGAGTGGCCAATTCCATTCTACCGACCAACAATATTACCAAATAGCTTTTGCCTGCAGTTTCGAATGCGTGGGAATTAGTTACGTGACCATTTACAGAACTGACGAACACTGGAAATGTGTTGAAAAACCAGATTTAGTTATGTTAGAACATGTTGGTTTCTGCTGATTTCTTGACAGAAGTTTAATACTGTATGAAAGAAGTCAGAAGTCAGAAGGGACCTAGAAGAAATACACAAAGTAGCGAAGAAACTCCATAGTACTGGTGCTTGAAAGTGGTACACAACTAAAAGGGAGTGCTCAAAACAACATGTGCAGTACTTTTGATTCCACTCAGCGAAGAGAAGGGAAGAAAGCACCAAACACAACTGCTACTGCAGCACGAAATCAACAGTGCATCATGGCGTAATATCGATGACCCGCAAGGGAAGTAGCTGACTCATTGTTCACTTCTCTTTGAGGTTAAAAATATTGCTTCCCAGCTCATACATAACGGACAGAAATTAAACCCAGTGAGGAGAAATTCTGAAAATCTGTAATGCTGTCAAGTCTTATGAGAACTTTGTTAGCAGGTTCTGCGTTTATTCAGTCCAAACCGAATGATATACAAAAACTTACAAAAATGATTGATATCGTTGCCGTATCGTGTAAACTATCAGAAACCAAAACTCACGGCGCAACAGCCCTGGAGTGCCTTGTCCTACCAAGCGAACGCTGCTCAAGCCGAAGGCCTACAAATCACGAGGTGTCGTGTTGTCGGCGCGGCGAATATTCTCGGCCGTTATTCTTGGCTTTCTCACTGCCAGATAGTTCCTCAATCGTAATCACGTGAGATGACTGGACCTCGAGCCAGCCCTTAGATCTAAGAAAAAAAATACTAGCATGGAATCGAACCCGCGACCTTCCTTACCTCTCAAATTTACAACGAAGAAATGAATATATTAAATATATTAATCTAGAAAGATTCAAAACGAGGTCACACGAGATGGTCCCTAACTCCAAAGATTAGGTTTATGCGGTTTCTTCAACTTTCCTTTCAATTAGTTTTCTCTGTTCGATTATTCTTCAGAAAAGAATATATAGCATGCCCGAAAACCACAAAAATGCAGTTATTGGAACGTAAGACTAATAACATTAGAAAATCCCGAAACAAGACCATAGATATTGTTTCAGTGTGAAACATCTTCGAACAAAAATCCCGCGAGCATGCCTGAAGCAGCAGTCTGTGTTTAAATTATCTTTGTATTTGAAGTCTGCCAAGGACTCGAACGTAATAATTCCATGGACTATTCCCGTCTCGCAGAAAGAGTGTACGAGGATGCGTGGCTTGGGAGGAACCTCTTCTCAGTCGACGTTTGAGCGCTTTTAGCTGGAACTCGATACTCTACATTGCATCAGCCCAGCAGCACTCACCCCACCCCTTCGCTCCACTACGGGTGACCGCAGGGAATCGGTGGAGCCCAAAACACTGCACTGATGGCAACACTTCCACAATTCCTTCCAGCTACGAACGAGGTAGGAAAGAAGGAAACAAGCCCGATCCAAGGCTTAAGCGTATTCTGTGAAACCGGGCCCAAGCATCCGACTTATAACACGACATCCCAGGAGATATGCATGGTTAAGCAGGACTATTCGCCTCATAACTTTAGATCGGAGTACCGTATGTAAACTTAGCAACAGGATCGTCGATTCCTCAGATAATTTACTCAAACTGACAGCGTTCAGTACAACTATACAGTAGGTCGATGACTGAAGTATAACCCGCTCACCTCGTTCTATCGAGCGTCATTTGGATCAATGCCCTGCCATGCAGGAACGTACTTCGCATAAACCTACCTAACAACTTCCCGAGTGGTTATCGTCATGCGGTACCACTTAACTCAACCACAAAGTTCACAGTTTATAATCAACAGACCAAAGAAATAAAAAGGAAAATCAATAGACAGTTAAACGCTCTGCCATCGCGGCTCTACACAAAATCTGATAGCCGCTGTCAGCGGAATCATGCATTTTTAAGGTCCTCAAATCACAACTCGTGTAGTGCTCTCACGATCTAAAGGAAATTCCACTGAAGTATATTTATCAGTCCCCAAAAAAGTAGTCTCTAAGTCCCTCTGGTACACCGCTACTAGTGACATTTCTTCCATTCAGCGCGATTTAAATATTAGCGGTACCCATCTAGTGGAACGTATTCCAATGCATTACACGCCCAACCATACACCACAGACAACATTTCAAAATATAGCGTCTTCAGTTGAACTATTCCGTACATTAAGCAGAATTTGGTTACGTGTATCTTCAGTCTTAAGGAGCCATCAAACAGGAGGCTGGACACACTTGTGAACATGAAACTGACCCAAACTGGGATGAACGCACTGTCACGACGATTCGTATTTCCTCCCGCCGAGGCTACCATTCAAGTACACTTAACACATTAAGAAATGACTGGATACTGAAACTAATTATAGACTTGTTCGAGATTCAACACCAGCTAACGAGTTTTACGACTGGAAGAGTTCAAGGTGGTCGATTGTATTGGCTAGCAAAAAACGACGTACGTGTGAAGAGAACATCTCCTTGACAGGAGAAGTGTAACAATCCCCCTTGACCTTGGAGCAGACAGCCACGCCTCAGCGACCTCGCTCTTGAAAACAGCCAGCCTGCATGTTTCCGGAGCACCACCTCTCGGCACACAACTTCACAGAACTCGAGAGCCGCACCTCTCAGAGCGCTTTACATAGGTCTAAACCACCGTCTCTATCATCTCAGAACAAGGAATAGCGGCAATGTGTTGCCAAATCTCCATGGCTAAATGGTTAGCGTGCTGGCCTTAGGTCACAGGGGTCCCGGGTTCGATTCCCTGCAGGGACGGGAATTTTAACCATAATTGGTTAATTCCCCTGGCACGGGGACTGGGTGTATGGTCGCCTTCATCATCGTTTCATCCTCATGACGACACGCAGGTCGCCTACGGACGTCAAATCAAAAAACACCTGCACCTAGCGAGCCGAAGTCTTCGGAAACATTCTGGCACTAAAAGCCATACGCCATTTCATTTCACTGTTGCCAAATAAATAATAATAATAATAATAATAATAATAATAATAATTATTATTATTATTATTTATTGATTGATCCGTTATTAGCGATTATAAGAAAGTTACCTTAGGGACAACAGCGTAATTTAGTCTGATAGTTTTCATCGGCAATACCACCTCAATGTTTAAGGAACATGATTAGGTGTAATAATAATAATAATAATAATAATAATAATAATAAAAATAAAGGTTATTTGCTTTACGTCCCACTAACTACTCTTTTACGGTTTCCGAGGACGAGGTGCCGGAATTTGGTCCCGCAGGAGTTCTTTCACATGCCAGTAAATCTACCAACACGAGGCTGACGTATTTGAGCACCTTCAAATACCACTGGACTGAGCCACTCAGCCCGGCATGATTAGGTGTATAAGTTGAATAAGTCTGTTGGCCTTTTAAATCCTTACATGATCGGAGTTCAGACCGGCGTAAGCCAGGTCGGTGCTGTTATTATTATGTCTAATATTAATCATCTGGGCTTATCCCATGTCAATTAAACAATGTACAGTACTTGTTTTAAAAGTCAGGGAGATATTGCCATGTTGTGTTGGCAGCTGAAGCGTGCAGTATCAGCTGTGTACTGTATTGAAGGCCACCTAACCGCGGAGCAATAAGAACAAGACCATTTACTTGAATAGCCAACAAGCCCCTGAAGCAGCGCGCTGTTGCTTCACGTTTATATTCATAAGAATTATTACTACAGATAAAACTCCCCATTATGCACGCTGTTGAATTACAACGTACTGACGAATAAGAAAAAAAAAATTGCTTCTGTAGTCGCACGTCAAGGTTAACTCGCCAGTGGTCGCTATATGAGCAAAATTGAAAATCATCTGCTCTTTTAAACAGCATGTAGTTTCGAACTTGAGCCCTGGTGTACCTTCGCACTGCAGTTTTAAGAGGAGGACGGATGCATTGAAACGCACATCTGTGACCTTCAGATGGGATAGGGAGGGAGGAATTATCAGCAACCGTCAAGGGTGAGCATTTTGCTTCACGCGCGACCAGTCACGTTTGCGCCAATTTCTGTGTGTGTAATAGTTTCGCTATTGGTGTATGTTGTTTCATAGTTGAAACAGTTCTTAAAACTTATTGTATTCATGTGTTGAGTAATTAGTGCGTGACGATGGCTTCAAGTCGTGACATTTTAGCTTGGTTTGATGAAATTCCTAGTGATCAACTCGAGGGCGAAAGCAGTCACTTTTTTTTTTTTTTTTGCTACGGGCTTTACGTCGCACCGACACAGATAGGTCTTATGGCGACGATGGGATAGGAAAGGCCTAGGAGTTGGAACGAAGCGGCCGTGGCCTTAATTAAAGTACAGCCCAGCATTTGTCTGGTGTGAAAAAGGGAAACCACGGAAAACCATCTTCAGGGCTGCCGACAGTGGGATTCGAACCCACGATTTCCCGGATGCAACCTCACAGCCGCGCGCCTCTACGCGCACGGTAATTGCGAAAGTGAACACAGTGAACATACTACGGATACTGAACAGTCCGAGCCAGAAGAACGTGCTGATGGTACCGTACCTGGAGAAAAATCTATAGCTGGCGAACAACATACGTTGGAGGTAAATGAGAATTTCATGTACAGTGACAATGTTTATATAGTGAAAAATAAGGTGACAAAGTGGAGCAGACATCCACCAAGAAGAAATCCACGCTCACTTACTTGTGCTGAAAATGTAGCGACTCATCCTCCTAGTATAAAGGGCATTGCGAAAGATGCACACACTATTTTAGAAAGTTGGGAATTGTTTCTTCCAGATACAGTTATAACCATTTGAGATGACTATGTGTAATTTTATTTGTAATTTTTATTTGTAAATCTACCGACACGAAGCTGACGTATTTGAGCACCTTCAAATACCACCGAACTGAGCCAGGATCGAACCTGAGAAGTTGGGGTCAGAAGGCCAGCTGCTCAACCGCCTGAGCCACTCAGCCCGGCCCTGGAACTACTAAATTACTACTATTGCCCGACTCTGCTGGAGCCCTAAGGTCACGGGAAGGGAGTTAGTTCTGAATGCAACTGATATGATCCTTAAATCAACGATAACTACAGTCCCATTGTTTCTTAACTTACTGCTACGTATTAACCAACAGTGCAGGTACAGTCAAACCATGCAGCACAGTTTCAGTAATCCGGGCTCCCAGAAGGACATCTCCGCAGCGATGAGGACCCGCTCACCTTGTCATGATGTGAAGGCCAAGGGGCCATTGTGCGGCGCAGCGCGACCAACAGCTGAGAGAATGCTGTACTTTACCCACCACCCTGGCTTGCTGAGCTTTACACACAGCACACCCTACCCGCCTTAGCTCTGTCAATTCTTTATGTATGGTAGCTCACTTATTGAAGAACATTTAGAAGGAAAAGGAAGTGGACTAGTTGCGACCTCGCCTTTCTCATAACGAGGGCAGCAATCAGTGAGATCGGAAAATAGCAACCACCAAACTATCTTACGTGGGAGTATGTACGGGTATGAAAATGATTTTGTCGGTGATGCTTATTGTTTAACGGGGCCTAACATCTAGGTCATCGGCCCCTAATGCTACGAGACAAAATGTAATGACAATCAAAATTCAAAAATTCATCTACTGACCAGAATTCAAAACACGATGAATAAATGAATGAAACTTGAAAATGAATTTAAAATAATCAGCAGATCCACCTCACAATACTGAAAGTTAAAATAATTCCTAAATCCACCCACTGACTAAATTTTTTTAAAACTACGAACAATGATTATGAGCATGAAACAATCAGTGGATCCGACCAGCAGTCCCACCTTCCCACGAAATAACTTAAAAAACTGGTGTAAAATGGACAAGGGACGGCTTCAAAAACAAAATCCTACATCGATTATGGTTGTTGTTGTCTAAAGGGGTCTACAACCCAGGTCACCGGCCCCTCATAATGGTACTGTACTAATCACTGATAAAGTAGAACCATGGTGCCTCATGTAGCGGTACTAATCACAACTAACGTAGACTCACGATGTTCCCCACATAGTGGTACTAATCCCAAGTAAAGTCGACCCATGGTGTTCCTCACTTAGCGGTACTAATCACAGGCAACGTCATGGTTCAAAATCCAGCATCCCTTGGTTGCCTCCTTCTGTCGCCCCTTACGACAGGCAGAAGATACCGTGAGTATATTCTTCATCTGCGACCCTCATCCATAGGGGTTTTTAAGAGTATGTAAAACGGGATAATCACCCAGGCGAGTAACTATAAAGATGAATCATATAAACTCTACTTGCTGTAAATACAGTACTTTTGGTTGGAATCTCGAGTACATGACGTATACAAATAAATGATTATCAGCAAAGAGAGATTCTTGGAGGAGAGCTACTAGAAAGTCCAGGTTGGATAAAGGAAGGTACTCTAAAATCAGACAAATTACGGAGGTAGAGACAATTGGACCGACTCCGAAACGAACATATCAAGAACAGTGAAGGTTGCAGAATTGGTGAGAAAAATGAAGGAGACGCCATTGCGGTTGTTTGACCAATTCATCAGAGATGAGGATATGTAGGCAAAAGGACGGAAATGGAGAACTGAGGGTAAACAGAATAGAGGAAAATCCAGAGGAAGGAGCAGGGAACTCCACTAACCTCAGAAGACCTGAAGGACAAAAACCTGCGTGCAATGAATGGGCACTGGTGAGAGAGAAATGGGGGAGGAAGCTCATCAAACACAGCGACCCTGTATAATAACAGGATAATCTGTCTAGAGGAAGGAGGCATAAGACGTGAGTGAAGAATAAACTTAAAATGGTTCGGGCACGTCATAAGGATGACACAACACGGAATTTCCAAGATATTGATAATTTGGGAAGACGAGGGCAACATGATAAAGGATGTTCGATGAAGTGAGGCTGGAAGAGGTTTGAATTAGATAGAGAAGACAGAGAACTGTGGGGGAGCACAGTATATAGACCTATAGGTTGTAGTAAATTCCTAATAAGAAAAATGCACAGACCGTAGTCGAATTGTCGAATATGTCGAATTTGTGCGGGATTATAATCACACGTATGTCTTACAAAGCTTCCAACTTGCTTTGATAGAGGACAACCCTGTTAAATACCATGAAGTGGGCAGTCGGAGACCAAGATAGTGATTTAAACCACCCTGAACACAATGTACTAAGTGGAGATGAAATGGTCGACCACTGGAGTGTGTTCATGGCCCAAGATTAAACTACGTACCAATGGAAACAATTGAGAAAGCGCCCACAGTTCAGTTGAAGCAGTCGAACCCAGTACAGCGTGAATGGGCAGACAGCAGGGAAGAGCTAATCCTGCATGACAGCACCAACCTACTTGGTATTCGACAGGCTCCCGCATACGCTCACCCATTTAATGGAACTCCGGCTCACTTCGGAGCGAGATTACAGCTAAAACGTGCGATTCTTCCACAGAGTTTCAAGCACGATAAAAGAATAAACGTATTTGTTATCATACTCGCCTCCACTCCGACAGGGGATTCCCGATATAAAGAAGAGCAAAACACTTAGTTCGCAGGAGAGTTAACTGCAGAGCAAGTACGAATATTTACCCGCTATCACATAGTCGTAACTACTGCTGTGATGGCGATAAGATTCAGAATTTGCATGTAAAGCATCAGGCAGCTCGCAAGAGTAATAAAACAAACAAACAAACAAACAAACAAACAAACAAACAAACAAACAAACAGTGAATTGTTCAATTCGTTCCAATCTCGTCACATCGGCTAGCGTCTCAAATAGCATATTTCAACTCCCGTGAGGCAACCGTAGGGCTTCCGAGTCAGGTATTGCTTACAATTACTTTTCGCCGTTTGCTGTTTGCTTTACGTCGCACCGACACAGATAGGTCTTATGGCGACGTGAGATAGGAAAGGCCTAAGAGTGGGAAGGAAACGACCGTGGCCTTCATTAAGGTACAGCCCCAGCATTTGCCTGGTGTGAAAATGGTAAAACCACGGAAAACCATCTTCAGGGCTACCGACAGTGGGGTTCGAAACCACGATCTCCCAGATGCAAACTCACAAACGCGCGCCCCTAACCGTACGGCCAACTCGCCCGGTGACCAAACTGTAACTGCTTCTCTTTTACAACCTCGATGGAGTCACGTTTTTGAAGAAAGATCCTACACTACTGGGAGGCCAGAGCGATTATTATTCCTTTCCTTCACCGTCTTCTTCCCCCGATTACTCTTAAAATAAAAATCGGAAACATTACGCCTTTTCGGAGCAAGCATTTGACCCTCCAGACAAATCAAATTCTATCAACGAGGATTTCTCGCATTTAAGAACTCTCAAATATCAAGTCACAATTTGATATGGAACCACCTTTGAAACTCTGGAACTTGGCACATTGCGTGTTCCAAGCACTATTTGAAATCCTGATGAAAATCAGATTACCTCCATATATAATGAAAATTAGGTCGTCATGCTAATTAGAATCGATAAGAACGAGCTAGCCCAATTAACGCTTCCAACATATCGTCACTAGATTGCTGAACACTTGCTATCAAAGTAAAACAAAATACGCAGTGAACTCAAGATTCATATACACGCGTTATTGATGTCTTCTTCTCTACTATTATTGAGTCACGAGTCAACATTTTGACAGTGAGTCTGAAGTTAGAATAGAGGAAAATAATTCCAAACGATTGTTAAACTATTAAACAAAAAGTGGATCACAGCGAGAAGACATTGAAATTATTTGGTATATATAAATAATATGTAACAGGGAAAAATGAACATTATAAAAATATGTAGAGAAAGAAAGGAAAAAAAGAAAGAGGCCGATGATCTAGATGTCAAACCCCTTTAAACAAGCATCATCATCATCATCATCATGCCTGTCTTAAAATAATAATAGTACTGCTTAACATCTAGGACTTAAAACTTCCGATAACGTGAAAAGTGAGCATAAAACACTATTAACATTTAGTTGTAATGAAACACAAGTAAATGTAATAACGATCATTTAAGAACGTATCAAAACAATTTCTGTTACAATAAAATATTACTCTGTTCTAAATTTCTGGTGATCCGAAAAGTTCAGGAAGGAAGTATTCACCACGTATTAATTACTTTGTCACTACCCATAAACATGAACTATCTTTCCTTTTCATGGAACAACATTGGTATAAAACCCGTAAATTATAATGCATTTCCTCCACAATGTTCTTGAAGTCCCTATACAGGACGTTGGCATGCTTCAATAAAGGACACCAGGTACATATCTGCAGTTTCTAATAACCTGTGTTTCTGGGCTGTATATTAACAATTCAATAACCAAGAGAAACATTTTTATTACCTCCTCAGTGCGATAGACGGAACTCGAGATTAGCGACATCGATGAAGAACAAAGGCGAGCGAGAGGCCTTTCATTGGCACTCACCCCCAGAGCGCCGAGGTGACATTTAATCTGCTCGTAGATAATGTAACAATGTCTGGAGCAGAGGGATTATTAACCTTTCAAATGTCACATCCAGTCTCGGAGGGATTTGCCTTACTGCAAAAGGTCGACTCCTCCACGGACGAGGAGCTAAATGGACCGGGAGAAAATATCACCACCAAATATCAAGTGGGAAGAAAGGGCGGGCTGTGCCACGCTAGAATGTCACGCCATTACAGGAAATGTCCAGGTAGCACGAAGGCGCACTGAATACTAGTAAAAATGATGAGCGTTGCACATTCATTGCCCTAACAGCTCACATATCGCACCGAAATACACTGCTAAATTTGCAAATGCTATTGGTGGTGGGTTACCTACTTCCACTAGCTTGTACAAGTTAAGAAGCAGCTAACCGAAAGGCCAGGATGAAGAGTGGAGAAAAATATACACATTTTACAAGCTTGTACATTACTATATTCAAATAAGCTGTTGTTATTGTTGTTCCTATGTTTTAATGTTCTGAGCATATGAAGTTGATGTTGTAAAGTGGGCGTGACAAATTCCATAATGTAGGTTACTCCTTATTTCCAAACACCTACATTTTTTCGTCTAAAAGGAGCATTTTCTCACAAAGCACAGGACTTTCTTTTAGAACGACATTTTCAGCACAGGTTCTTTTGTAAGTCTACGTCAATCTAAACTTTTTAAAATCAGTACAATTGTAGGATAAAATAGTTCCATTCCAAAAATAAAATATTGTAGAAAAACTTAACTAAATATGCAAAATTGAGGATATTTACGGAGAAATCATTTTGGTAGAGAAGAATACACTCTGAGAATACAGCAAGGAGGGGAAAAAAGAGATGAGTACCCTTACCATGGGCAGTTCCAGAGAAGAATGAATGATGAATGAACAGAATAGTCTCCTACGCACGGATGATCACCAACTGGAGTGAGAATATCAATTTCATTCAACACATGGATATTCTTTATAATACAAATTATTGAATATTTTCAACTAACAAAACGTTATAATTTACTAACATATGTATATCCCACAAACATTTCTGGGAGTATCTTTAAAGCATCTGAGATGTATCTTAGATTTTAAGTCACAAGAGTCTAGAAACCCACCTCCCACTATCTTTATTGCTATATAGCTATATGCATAACTGAATAGGATGACTTACTTAAAAATCGTGCGGAATTATTTGACAATAAACTAAAATAGTCACATTTGACTATTACCTAACGCTATTTATTGATGTATGCAGTTTTTGTTTAAATCTGTCTCTTGCCGCAAGCCAGAACTAACAGTAGTTTCAGCGAAGTCTATATTTATGGATGTTGTGTAATGAGTGTAATGACATTCGGATCAAGACTACAGTAGTGCATCAGGATATTCAACAATGACAAACTACCTCATTCCTCGTTACGACCTGTACGCCTCATTACAGTACCAGTTTCCCTATAATTCAACATCCTTTGATGGTTTTTTTTTTGTTAGTGGCTTTACGTCGCACCGACACAGGTAGGTCTTATGGTGACGATGGGATAGGAAAGGCCTAGGAGTTGGAAGGAAGCGGCCGTGGCCTTAATTAAGGTACAGCCCCAACATTTTCCTGGTGTGAAAATGTGAAACCACGGAAAACCATCTTAAGGGCTGCCGGCAGTAGGATACGAACCCACTATCTCCCGGATGCAAGCTCACAGCCGCGCGCCTCTAACCGCACGGCCAACTTGCCCGGTAAGGTGCTATTTTGATGATGATGATGATGATTGTTGTTTAAAGGGGCCTAACAGCGAAGGTCATCGGCCCAGGTGCTATTTTAACAATCCAATCAGCCTCTGGGCTGAAAAAACACACAGAATATAATCTACAAGAGTTACAGGCGAAAAACACCAGCATCAAAATGTACAATTTTATTTCTTACAGCCAATATAAATGCACCTGTTAATCTCATGGTGGTTCATCCTATAGAAAAAAAAACACTTTGCATTCAAAGATAATGAAACAACTGTGCGTTTCCGCTTTACATTCGGGAATCGGGAATATATATTTTTTTAAACTATACGATAAGAATTTTGAAAGGTCATTCATAAACAACGAATCGTGCAAAATATATTTGTTTCAGACCTTACGAAACATTCAATAATAATGTACACATGGGCAAATTTCGCTGGTGTATGAAACACCTCGACGACTGATTTCAGGCCGTTTCCCTTCACAAGTCGACACGACTGAACTCCCGTGTTGGTTCCTAGCAACTAGTATGGTCTGTCTGCCACTCTGGTACTGAAAATGAAAACCTGCAACCTGTTTTCCAGTCATTGATCGGGTCAGGGATGGTATGAATGAAGCAGATATAGGCTATTGGTACGATGGGGTCGCCACTCCCAAAGTGATTTATTAATGACTGATAGAAGCTATGAAATGAGAATGGAGTGTGTTGCTGGAATGAAAGATGACAGGGAAAACCGGAGTACCCGGAGAAAAACCTGTCCCGCCTCCGCTTTGTTCCACTCTGGTACTATTATAGCTATTATCCCCCTGAGGCCGTAAGAAGAGGCATTTTTTACAGGTCGCAATGGGGTAGGTGATCCCTTGAAAGTTGCCACTCAAGTACCAAGAAGGAGACGTTGCCATATCCTCAGAAACTTGCCGGACGTTACCCATCCATAATGGATTACCCAGCCGAGTTTAAGTTTATTTTAACGGGGCCAGATGCAGATTACGATCACTCAAATCCACAAACTCGCGGAGAAGAGGCAGTCGCCTGCGTGGCTTTAAGAAGAGCGTGTTATAACCGTCATGATTTCCAAATAAATAGCTATAGCGCTTCACTCTTGCTCGCGTCTCCAGCAGGAACACATGAGTAACATTCAGATATAAAAGTTATATTCCTACTCGACCAAGTCTAAACAAGATAACTTGGAAACAGTAGAAAACGTCTTCTTCAAAATTGGAATGCGTGTTATACACCAGACACACTAGAAAAACTCAATAATACGGGCTATGAGACAAGAAGGACATCTAAATACAATAAAAGAGTGGTAGTGGTGATTTTTGTTTTAAGAGGAAGTACAACTAGGTAATCATCCTCTTGGGATAAGCTACGAAGTATGGTGGGAAGCCACCGACGTAAAGGGTAGTTCCTGGTTCGTGTTTTCTTGTCTTTTACGTATTTTTCATTAGAAATTTCACTAAAATTGCCCAAAACAATTATTAATACGAATATTTTTATTAATGACTTAGGACTACATATGTAACAAAGTTGTCGCTATTTTATACTATTCTGAATTTTTACGCAGGCTACTAATATTAATTTTAGACTGCCAGATAATGAGGTCTTCAAACACACACAAAAAAAATTAGTACTCCTCATCCTCAAATGGTAAATAGTAACAAAAAAACACAATTTTTAATTCAAAACGCTATAAATCAACAACCGTATTATCATCCATAGTACAAGGTTCTCTCATGACGCTACCTACTCGTACAGAATGAAAGACATTTATTAGCAACCATCACACAAACTAGAAACACATAGTAACAAACAAAAATCATATCAGTTAATTTAACCGGCCAATGTCAGAGAGGAGTCGTTACTGTTCTCATTGCGTCAGTACGAACATATTGTAAGCCTCCTCGTGGAACATACGAATGTAATCATGTTAATCGTTGATAAATCCCCACACGCTGCATATGATGCGATGGAAGCAACTTGACAGGCGTTTATGAAAGGAACTGCGAGTTAGGGAAATAGAACACTTTATCAGTAAAAGAGTCACAGTGCATCGTTGTTCAGTGAAGTGGTACGAGAGAGACGTTATCATGAAACCGACATGAGTTTGCGCGCAAATCCATCCGTCCACTTCTTTCATTATTGAGATCTTGCCAAAGTAACGTAAATTAGCACTTCCAAATATCATCGGGATAGAACACGCTAACTTAGACTCAAAGCCAGCGCTTCTACCACCAGAAACACTCAGCTCGGCCTCAACCATCCCTCTCGCTGAAACTATTCGCACATGTTGGAATAATTCTGCGATTTAACACCGCAAAGAGATTTTCTGAAATGATCATTATGCATTCCAGCGTTTATTTAAATCAGTGTTTCTCAAACTTTTCAGTCCCGCGAACCTCTAACGTAAACAAGAAATAAAATGAATACTGTACTCGATACCTCAGTAAAAAAAGAATAGTATAATAATAATAATAATAATAATAATAATAAACTTCAGCGAGCAACTGTTCAGTTGCCTTGGTAATGTTAACCATAGCCATGTGCTTGAACTCTCCTGTTTAACAGTGCGTAGAAACGCCCGCGCAAGTTTTGACATGTTCAAACGTGAACTCTTGTTATGCCCGCTATAAGCGGAGTGGTACGGGTGACAGAAATTCATTTGAGGTTTCACCTTTTAGAGTTGCTCTTCTTCAATTCCGACGCAAAATAGGTAAATATGACCCCAAAAAAAATAGCCGACTACATCATATGAATAAGAAGTTTTACATCGACAATTATTTAAAATATGAATCTATTTCATCGGATGTTAACGAGTAGTTTTTGAGTCCTATCCTATCAGCCGCAAGTATGAAGCTGCTAAAGTTAGTTCGGACCTTGGAAACAAAAAACCCGCCTTCTGAACATAACCCCTCGGAATATTCCGGAAAGAAAACGGCATTTAAAAAATCAACGAGCCAGAGTGATAACGCAGTTCTTGAAGTATCGTAATGCGTAGCTCAAATGAGTAGGCCTCAAACGACTGCAGTAAGATTAAAACAAAACTAATCAGGCACATAAAAGAAAAGGACTGTTCATGTTCTTATAAATGTACAGTTAAGTAAGCCTAATACATGTTTTAGTGTGTGTGCATTTTTATTGGGCAATGTTTTTTTATTCCTTTCGTACAAGTTATTTTTCTTCGCGACCAGCTCATAACGACCCATCTGGGGTCGGGGCCCCGAGTTTGAGAAAAGTTGATCCAAAATAACAGTCCGATTCGCGAAGCCTGTGCCTTGTGCACCAATATGAACATAATGCCCTTCTTCTGTTCATGGGACTAAGTCTCGTTCTACACCGTACTACATCAACATTCATAAAATATCTCCTCCTAAACAAACTCCACCCAGCGCTGCGAACACACACTCTAGCATCTTCCATAAATATTTGCTGGCTACGGTAACTCGTTGCCTTCAAGCAAACATTTCTGTCTACTAACCAACCAACCAACCAACCAACCAACCAACCAACCAACCAACCAATGGAAGGCACCGATATCCAGAAAGCCGGTCAATCGATCTCCAGTCTAACGACAACTTCTTTAAACATGACAATGCCGTGCCAAAGGACAGAAGCCAGATCTCTACTTCAGTTGCATCTCATTTAACCGACTCATGTTACAGACTCGAGAACACGAAGTTCAAACCCGCATAGTCACGAAGAAATGTAAAACTTCTGGAACCAAATTAGCATCAATTCACCATCTCCAAGCGACATCTCAATCTCGCCAGTTAGAATTACATATTCTAATTTAAGGAGGAATAAAATGAAGGTCATCAGTTGTAACGTTGACTATGCTTCCACATTCGTTCTCTGAGAGTGAAATGACCTAGACTATACCGTGATTTACACAATTTAATGACCATGTTACATATAACAATAGGGCTCGACCAGGACGGATAATTAATTCGGACAATTTCGTTCACAATTAAAAACCATGCATCTATTTGCCCCGTCTGTTTACACCTCTACCAGGATACTTTACGCATGCTCTCAATAATTCATTTACAGGTTAGGGGAACACATTACCTATGGTACTACGGTCTGCTACGAGGTCCCCCTAGTTCGGAGCTGTAGCGAAGTCAATCACTCGCCCACTCAGGAGGCCTGGCACTGCACTTTTAGTCTAGCCAGTAATGAAGTAAACGACATGCTTCTTTCGATTTAACTCTCAATACATCATGGTCTTGACGTCACGAAACAAAAGACGAACATGGCTTATGATATTTTGCAAGGAAGCATTTCAGAATGCAAGCTGGGAATGTTTCCAGGCTGGCTATTGAATAATTCTAGCGAAGTAGAGTGGAAGAGCTGGTAACGATGGACTTGAATTCACAATCCAATTCTTACTTAAACCATCTTTTTCACTAAATAATCAGATTCATGCCCTTGCTGGCGAGACCTAGTGTTTACAGTGCGCTTTGTCTTCTGGTATGGGCAACAGCAAAATTTCTTACATTATCCTGTCTCAGATTCACCCTTCACTTTCACAACATTAAAGTGACTGTGGTATGAACAAAGCTTCTGCTAATGCTATTCCTTCTGCAGCCCGTCTTTTTTATGAATGGTGTGAAAATGTCGCTCAGAGGGTCGGTTGGTGCGAGAATTTCAGTGAGCTTGGCAGGCTGATAAGTAACACCAACTTCAGCTCTGCGAGGAAAGCAACAGGAACCTACCTTATTCATTTCCATTGCAGACCTCTTCAGTGACCCCTGGGCCATATATGACAGCTGATGTTGGAAAAGTTTAGTGCCGACTACTCAACATACATAATCTGAATCACAATTTAATGCTTTCTTGTTAAACGCATCCTCCTTTACATTCCAGAAGAAAACAACTTAATTTCTAGCGAGGCGACATCAAGTTACAGAGGACCAGGGCGTGCAGTCAAACTTTCCCGTACTTTAATGCAGCCGGGCTGAGTGGCTCAGACGGGTAAGGCGCTGGTCTTCTAATCCCAACTTGGCAGGTTCGATCCTGGCTCGGTCCGATGGTATTTGAAGGTGCTCAAATACGACAGCCCCGTGTCGGTAGATTTACTGGCACGTTAAAGAACTCCTGCGGGACTAAATTCCGGCACCTCGGCGTCTCCGAAGACCTTAAAAGTAGTTAATGGGACGTAAAGCAAATAACATTATTATTACTTTAATGCATCCCGCTGTCTAACTGAATCGGCACCGCAATTCTCACCCTGAATAACTCTCGACTGCGATGTTCATAACGACTAACAGAAAAAGACTGCAGGACTACTGAACCACTAAAATCTGACTTTTCAGTTCTTCGTATATTAATACAGAAGATGGAATTTCACGAACATACCTAGGAATTGAAGGATATCTTGGTCATGGGCAGATCCAGTAGAAGGATCGCGGGCGGGGATTGCATGTCTTCACGACCCTAGCGTGTCGATCTCAAATTCCATGTTTCTCCTCATTTCACAGTCAAATTATAATATAGAAGCTCCAAGCATCTCCAACTCCCTTCAGCTTGGCTCGATATTCTTTAACAACCTCAATGGCACGACTATCGACACCACTGCAGTAGGGTGGGTTATTGCAATGCCATACAGACAATATGTATCGACAGAGACAGAAAGAGATGAAAAGATAAAACTTCACCAAGGACGATCGGAAAGAACCGTGTGCACGATCTCATACGGAATATGTAATAAAAGTGAAGCGGCAATATTACATCTCAACGAAGATATGCCCTTCATAAATCTGTTTCATTCCCGAGTGATCCCTATTTATATTTACAGAAAATAGCTACGGTACTATTTCTCCAACCTTATAAACCAAGAGACTGAAGACCCTTTCTAATGAGCTACATAAAACCGGACAAGAGGACATTCAGGATATTTTCGTTCCATGATGTAGTAACTCAGTCTTGGGAGATATATTTAGAATTTTGAAATAAATGTCGAACATAGAAGCAAATAGAGAGAAAATTCGGTCGTGGAGTTTACAAATCATCACACCTGCAAGTTCTCCGACACCTGACACCTCGCTCAAAAGTCTGTTTAAATACGAACACTGGCCTTGTGACTGTATTCTTCAGGACAGCAACCAGTGAAAAGTTCCGTTAACTCACCTTAAACGTAAACAACTCCGTTAAACTCTGTAAACATCTCACACTTATTCATCACGTTCGAGGACGTCCTACGTGATCGCCGCCAAAACACCGCAACAACACGAAGGCGATATGCAAATTGTTCCATTATAACATTTCCATATTGTCAGTAGAATGGGGGAAAATAATCACCCACCGAACGATTTGGCAGTGCGGTTAGGGTCCCCTGTGAGATAGGGATAGCCCCACTGTCGGCAGTCCTAAATATGCATATCCGTGGTTTCCCATTTTCACACCAGACAATTGCTGGCCACGGCCGCTTACTTTCCCACCACTAGCTTTTTCCTATCCCATCATCGCCATTAAAACTTATTTGTGTCGGTACGATGTAAAGCGAATTGTATAAAAAAAAAACACCAACAAACCAAGTCATCCGATGAACTGTTCGGATTGGAGCAGAGCGATAGTACTAACACTCAGAAATATATCAGAAGATCACTGCACGCTTGCCGTTGTTATAATTATAGGCTGTCAGGTACATCAGCCAACTGCTGCGAGCCGCAAGCTGACTAGTAATTGTAACCATGCCGCCGATTTCACGGCAAAATGGTTATCACCATTAAATTTAGAACATATTAGTCGATCATGCATCCAAATTTCATTGAAATATCTCTTATCCAAACACATTACCATCCTTCTAACTTGTGAAGTAAAAATCTTCACTTTACATAGTTGATGGCTCGTATAATCTATGTTACTGTACTATAGTGCTTATAATTAATTGGAGCAGGAAGGTGTGTCTGAAGAAACGCCATTCCACCTGCAGTACTAACCTACCAAAGCTACCTGTCTCCCGAACACTAAGCTGCCCTTGTCGACAGGTCAAGCGGGTCAATTCCCAGAAGCCCCACATGTACTATGTTGAGGAGCCCACACGATATGATGGATCACATCCCTCTCTTCAACATTACACTACGGATTTCATTTCCGCTCTACACTTGGGATGGAAAGTTTCCTGAGCCACTTCTCAGCAACTGCCAGCAAGGTTGCACCCCTATGTTGAATGAAACTGTATTTCAACTTATCGTTCAAGGTTCTGTTGAGATTCGGGAGCGTTTCATATATTCACTTTTTCTTGGCTCCAAGTCTGACGATCTGCCGCAAAAAAAAAAAAGTCCGTACCAGTGGCTAGTCCTCCTATCTGACTGGGAGTCTCCCTCGGGATCTCCTTCCTTCTACATCAAGCTTCTCTCGAGTACCTGCTCTTCTGGCGATGTGTCCGGTATCGGAGGTAAGCCTGGTTGATCCGACTGAGAAGTGTAGTCTGGATGCCTACTACTCCCAGCACGGGCGTATGGTACGGTGTTCTGTCCAAGAAATGCGAAGAAAGCGTCCGTAAACCCACATCTCAAATCTCTCTATATAGCTCCTGTTTGATTGCCCAGGTGTCAGCAGAGGTGGCAATGGGAAATAAAGGGTGTGAGCCAACTGCAGTTTTATGTTCTTTTATGTTCCTCCAGATTTTCGTTCATGCTAGATATCCTCGTACTTCGTTTTCTCCACCTCCCCTGCTCCACGGACGTTTTTCTCTTCCACAGCTCCCACTGTAGCACATGGAGTGCTACACGGACATTTCTTCCCCCACGTTTCAAAAATCGCACTACCTCTGCAGGGGTAACATCCACGATCTTGTGATCGGGGGCCCAACACTTTACCACTGATCTCTGGCGATAAAGCTGTACTTAGTCCTTCCAGATCGACATGGGCTCTATTCCCTGCTAGGAAGTCGGGGATTACAGAAACAAGACTTCACTTCTCGATAGGCGCATGTGTTACACAACACAATAACCGAGTACCAATTCAACTCCTAACCCATGTATTCCAAACAGTATCGAGGTTACGTATAGTGAAGGCCCTTTAGATGTATAAGGACCACACAAACAAATACAACTGTTATTCAGCGAGGGA
Source organism: Anabrus simplex (assembly GCF_040414725.1). Lineage (NCBI taxonomy): Eukaryota > Metazoa > Arthropoda > Insecta > Orthoptera > Tettigoniidae > Anabrus > Anabrus simplex. The sequence goes on from NC_090278.1 coordinate 72,249,082, forward strand.
AACACGGATTAACATTCAGATACCGCGTAGCCTCTAGTAATCAGGAGATTACACAGCCATTCCAGCTTTGCTTCAAATGATTTTAGAAGGAACAGAGTGGGAGAACAAATCCCTGCGGCTAGCAGATCATTACTCTCGCCAAACATTAGCGCTGCACATACCAATCACAGGGATTTGACAGCTGAATTATTTTATACTAAATGTTAAAAACAGCTACTTATATTTTTAGCCAATGGAAAGGTGTAAAATACAGCAGAGATTATTAACTGTACCCCAACCTTATTCTGAGCTTAAGATACCATGCGCTCAATGTGTTTTAAGCCATTCAATTAGTGAACATTTTCTACATCAACACAGTGCATGGCAAAAATTAGCAGATCGGCATCTGAAGTCATATTATATTAGTATTAAAATTAAGCTGCCTCTGTGGATCAGTGGTAGAGTGTTGGCCTCCGGATCCCAAGATAGCGGGTCCAAACCCGGCAGAGGTAGTCGGATTTCTGAAGGGCGGAAGAAAGTCCATTCCACACTCCATGTCGTACGATGTCGGCATGTAAAAGATCTCTGGTGACACATCTGGTGCTTACCCGACAAAATTAATTAAATCTCAGCCAGAGAGGCCCAAGAGAGTTTCGGTTTACTCGGTCTGCCATCTGGTGGGCCTAGAGTAAAACGGAACGTCGAAATTGACGAGCAGACAGCCAGAAGGAGTCAACTTGAAATGTCTCCACACGGTAGCTGAGGTCATACGATTATTATTATTATTATTATTATTATTATTATTATTATTATTATTATAATATTAAATATAGAATATATTGCGATACGTAATCAAGTACAAGGTACCTCTTCTTCGGTGTAACGGTTGGAAGTCAACCAATAGCCTGTATCCACCTTCGGGAGTCTGTTCTCAGATACCGTGTTGTGAACCGATGTCTCAACTCAGTGAATACAAAGAGAATAATCCTCAAATTATCTAAAGGACGTTCATTCAAGTTCCTCTCTGAAGGACGGCCCCAGATGTCATGAACGTTTGAAACAAATTCCTTTTTTCTGAAAAAATCAACGTTTCTACGAAAAACGTCATATGCATGATTAAGGAATGAGTGCAGACCTGTGAAAAAAAAAAAAAAAAAGTATTTGAAAGGACATCTATTCGCTTTCTCAAAAATAGCAGAGCTCACGAGCTTTCATCAGGACATTTTCGTAACTTGGTCATGAGTTAATGGCTGCAACGCGTCAATATCCTATCGAATATTGTTCTCGAGAGCTCGTCAATGGTAACCGGATTGTTGATATAGGCGTATTGTTTGGAGAAATTGTCCCTATAAAGCCCCAGCCACTGAAATTTGGAAATAAGACAGAATCATGGACTAGATTTGCAAATAAAAAGTTCACGAGGTTCATCCGCTTTTCGGTGTTCAACTTTCTTGGGTGTCCTCCATAAGTCTGCCAAAGGGAAAGAGAATGTCGGTGTTAAATGTTAAAGAACGTTTAAATTCCCTAGGTTCAACAACCAACGTACATAATCTATGTTCCGTTCACTCGCAAAATGGTACATTTCTGAAAAATGCAGCCCACTTCTTCTCATTTCTCGGTCGTCCCTATGCTACCGCACGATGTCTACACAGAGCTCCTTTTACGCGCGGCACTAATCACACCGCGAGTCTGTCTGTGACGCCGTCAGCCCGAAGGCTAGTTGAATCCTCAACTGGTATCACTACAACCGCTGCCGGCGACAAAATGAGGCATACTAAGTAGAAGTGTGTTAGTAAGACTACAAACAAATGACAACAAAAGATTACTTCTCTGGTACAGTCTGACCATGCCAGCCACAAATAAACCAATAAGGATTAATGAAGATGGAAGACGCCGCACTCCCAAGCTGAACAATTACCGCCCCTCGTGAACAGAATATGAATCAGCTAATTGAAAGAACAAAATAATGTATCACTTAAGTCTCCAGGAAATAACGAACCATCCAGTTTAATCAGTAACTACGATAAGAAGTCTTAACGATACACGGTCTATTTTCTCAACTTCTCTGCAGACGAATAATATGGATAAATACTTCATACAAGACATGGACATGACTTATGTCAGGCCAATCTTCATCTCAATCAAGGTACACAACCTGCGAGATAACACAATCAAGATGTATGGAAATCACGCAGGAACTCGCAGTTTATTTCCTTACAGCATGCGCAATATTCTTTGACAGCTGTATTAACAGAAAACTTTTAAGAAAGTATGAAGATCATGAATACTGATTAATACTCAGGATTCAGAAAGATTCGGCAAGTTTTGGTATATTTAACATCAAAAACAGCCATACGGCCCCATGTTCTCACATATTGAAGATGAACGCTGATATACAAACATCACGAGGGCTTTGTAGGCTCCACCGTAATCATCTTATTTTAGCCACCGAATGAGTTAACTACTCGGTACCCAAGGTGCAGTTTGACGTTCTCCTTATATCAGTCCATAACATAGGTTGTAACTAATTGTAAGATATCGATGTTATTTTCTTAGCTAGTGAAGCCACTGGAAATACACCCTCCCTTGGTCTTTTTCGCATGTATGGGCAATTAACCTGTAAGGGTTGAGCCTATGACCATAACTACTTTCACCTTGCAGAAACCTATAAGAGTAGGAACAATGTCAAAAACAATTCACGGACCAATTTAATGCTCTCTCTCAACTTACCGAATGACGAGCCATTGGAATTGTAATTCAGCAGCATAATCACCTTTAGGAAGCAGATGTGCCAACTTTCAAAAGTCAAGTATCAGGAGACTACAGCATATCAAGATATGTTACGACCCATCATTGATGACACAACTTGCATCAACTGAAGAATATTTAACACATTATCCTGCTCTATTACATAATTCCTCATATTTATTTGTTTCTTATTCATACTGCGTCTATCTGAACACACAGCTCATCGTAACAGTCTTAAACCTCTTCAAAAATTCTGAACGAAACGATTTGCTTAAAGCACTTGCCTTGCCGAATAGATTTTATTTTCAAGGATTCGCTTTCGGGATGTATTGATTTGAACTGTGCTTTTGTCCTTGTAAAGATGGTATTCTCACAGTCGGCGCTGCTATGTGGTAACGGTAAAATATAAAGCATTACGTTAAAAGATTCTGTCATATTTAACATCACCACGTGCTGATTGCATTCAGTGTCGACTGAAAATCAATCCTCTCCAGTTACTAACAGAATGAGGAAAAACATGGTATCTTCAAACAATAAACAAGTCAAGGAGTTGGCACGTCTGAGGAAGTACCAGCAGTATCAACAGAAAAAAGTTTGAACGAAAGACTAGATGCTCCAGTGATCAATTCTCGATTACAGAATCACATACTCCCCCCACCCCCACCCCCACCAGATTATCCGTGTTCCACCACTATTGAGGGCTGCAAGGGCTGAAATTCTTAGGCCCGGTCCAACTGCGGGCGAATTCAAACCAAATCAGGAGATTTTTAAAATAATATAACCGGAGTCCGAATGATATGAATTATAACTGCACCAACTAACGAACCATCCGAAAATGAATGAATTTACTGCATAACACTAGTCTTTCTACCACCCGGCTCTCTCTGTGAAACAGTACGCGAGTGTAGGCTTCAAAATCGCAAACTCGACAGATGTAATCGGAAGGATGTCCATATGACACTCCATGTCCTACGATTTTCTTCTACCGCATTTCCCACACCCTGGCGAGATCTCTGTTGCGACCTGAGTCACACATGGGGATTTCACCCTGCACTGCAGCTGAATGCCCTTCCTAAAGCCAGTCCTACACTGAGAGAGAGATTCACAGTATCTTTATGTGGTGATCGGTAGTGTGACGTGTTGGGAAAAACACACTCAGTTCCCGAGTTAGAGAAATCGACAAGACGCGATTAAATTCACCGAACCGGCCGGGATCGAACCCGGGATCTCTGAACTGAAGGCCTCAATGCTGACCATTCAGCCGAGGAGGCGGACTTCATATCCTACGATGTCGCTACGTAGGATGTTTTTTGTGACATTTGATGTTCACCCGACCAAATTAGTTAAAACTCAGCCATAGATTACCGAATAAAGATAGATTCTCTGCCTTCAGGTAAAGGAAAATGGAACATCAACATACACGAAGGGAGCCTAAATGGCACCCAATTAAAATGCCTTAAGATGGTAGCTGAGTTATTATTATTATTATGATTATTATTATTATTATTATTATTATTTTACGTCCCACTAACTACTCATTCGGTTTTCGGGGACTTCGAGCTGCCGGTGTGTTAACCCACAGGAGTTCCATTAACTCATCCGAAGGTTTTCGGCGACGGAGGAATGGGAAAGGGCTAGGAATGGAAAGGTAGCGGCCGTGATCTTAATTAAGGTACAGCCCCAGCATTTGCCTGGAGTGAAGATAAGAAACCGCGAAAGAAATCGACACGAGGCTGACGTATTTGAGCACCTTCAAATACCACCCAACTGAACCAAGAACGAACCTACCAAGCTAGGCTCAGAAGGCCACGCTCTGCCATCTGAGCTACTCAGTCCAGCATTATTATTATTATTATTATTATTATTATTATTATTATTATTATACGACGTGTCAACTGCCGCCAAGGACACGCGGATTTTAGAAGTACTACATTACAGTCCCAATCAGCAGGGCACACAACCGTCCACAGCTTCAGACTAAAGCCAAGTAAGTTCAGCGCGCTAATCTCCAAGGGAGAGTCCCAGTTTCGCAGCACGTCCAGACAGCTATCTGATAACGTGGGTGTCGGATTATTCAATGAAGTGCAGGCGAACAGGGGCATCCATAAAATGAGCGCGAGGTGGTAACGTCGTAAAGAGCTAGAACACAAGCAAAACCCGACCTTCTGCAACACCAAATAGGACGGACACAAAAGTTCGCTTGCTGTATGATGGTACGTCTTCTAGATAACTCCGCTGCTGCTCTCAAAGCACTTGAATACCCCTGAGCAACGAAAAAATAAACAGGCAATCACTGGTGTTGAAAATTAACTGGAAAATCGAGACATCCCATTAAATATCAACATTTTGTTCTTCACTCCACTACCTAAAAAACGCGTACCAGGATATTACACCTACAACCTCTATAAATAATAATAATAATGATCATAAGTGGAAAATAAAGATCCATACTAACATGAGAAGAAGATACAGATACAATAAGCAGTTGAAGACTGAAGCTGAATACAATACTAAACAGAAGACTAAAGCGTAACAAATGAACTAGGTTGAAAACCTTCAATTAGGCCTGCATCACCGAACTAAACGGGACTACAAAATGGGTTGAAAAAGAAGACAGGACATGGATGAAGTTAGGATCAATCCAAAGCATACCTGGAAGAAAGGAGTGAAGGCTGAGGAATTTACGGAGTTCCACGAAAAACAAAGTACTTGAGCAACCGAGGAAAGGAGGAATCACAGCGAAAAAAAGGGAGAAGAAAAACTAACAAGCAAACTACTTGTTTCTCGTGGTCCACGGTGCTAAGTTCAGCCAATCCCAAAGATCACTGTGTTGATACACAATAACGCGATACCGTTTTACTATGAATCGGTATGAACTTTGATACACTAGAAGAAAATAACTGCGAGATGACGACTGCTCAAAAATTCGGAATTAGAAAATACGATCTAAGGGAAACAATACGGTAAGGCGAGAAAATTAAACGACATCAAGTTTTTTTCCTTCTACTTGTTCAACTTCGCACTAACACACCCGAAGGTTTTCGGTGACGGAGGAATGGGAAAGAGCTAAGACTGGAAAGGTAGCGGCCATGATCTTAATTAAGGAACAGCCCCAGCATTTGCCTGGAGTGAAAATGAGAAGCCGCGGAAGACCATTTTCAGGGCTACCGACGGTGGGATTCGAACCCACTATCTTCTGAATGCAAGCTCACAGCTGCGCGACCCTTACCGCACGGCCAACTCGCTCAGTAAGTTTATTCAGTTAACACTTAAAACAAGATATAGCAAATTAAGTCTCTACCATGTCAGAAGCAAGTTTCATGAAGAAAATGTAGCAAACCTGCCTAAGAGTTATGCATTTAGCACAACCACCGGTAGTTAAAGGGAAGCCGATGAATGCCGACACAAATGTGGACTTTGTGCTTCATTTGCTATCATGTTTACAAGGCTGGAGGAAATGAGATTATATTACCTATCCTCAACAAAGGTGAAAAGATAACTTACAACTTGTGTAAGCGAAGTGGTTTCAAATATCTCTCTCTCTCTCTCTCTCTCTCTCTCTCTCTCTCTCTCTCTCTCACACACACACACACACACACACACACACACACACACACACACACACACACACACACACACACACACACAAGAGTGCGTGCGATTGTGCCAACAAGTTAATGTTTACGCAACGACGATATCAAACCACAATGCTTCATCTTTCTACTACATACTATGCAACGGTAAGAATGGAGAAAGTGAATATCTGTCCAGTCTCCAAAGAAATATCTTTACGGTATGTAGACCAATCGTACAGCTGGATTCTCAGCAGATGAGATGTGACGCGCAGCTTCCAGACAATGTAATTGGATTCAATTGCCGACTTCAATGTAAGAATTATATCCTCCTAATGGCAAACTGTTCTTCCCTCATATTCTTCAAACAAGGTGATGATGGCAGTTGCCTGGTAGCAAGGGACGAATAGAGTTTACGCCACCCTTATCATCCCAATGCACTTAATGTACCAGTAAACGCATACTTTACAGCGACAGACGCGACCGTAATTATTAGAACGGTCATAACAATAAATAAATAAATAAATAAATAAATAAATAAATAAATAAATAAAAGTTGAGACAAACCTATTCCAAGAGATCTACATAACCTTTAAGGGCATTATCCAATAGCGTAGGCTGCAACTCTTAAGGGTTGCGAGAGAGTCAAGACAGTTTCCGAAAACAGTTGGACGTTCATCTCTAGCGGCATATTCTTCTGCTCTGCCCTAATCTGGAGCTTTAATGGTGTTCCTCTTGACGACCTGGGCTACGTGGCTAAAAGGGTAGAGCGATGGCCTTCTGAGCCTAACTTGGCAGGTGCGATCCTGACTCAGTCCGGTGGTATTTGAAGGTGCTCAAATACGTCGGCTTTGTGTGCGTAGATTTATTTGCACGTAAAGAAATATCCCGCGGGACAAAATTCCGGCACCTTGGCGTCTCCGAAAACTGAAAAGTAGTTGGTGGGACATCAACCACTAACATTATTATTATAATGCACAATGCAACCAGGGTAAACGTAAGTAAAGAAATGTTCAGCAACAAAGAAAAGCAGTTTGTCGTAAGAGAAGGCGCTGATGAAACACGCTGAAATTAAAGCAAAATGGAAAGAAGTCCTATTAAAAAAGTTGAGAAGATGCAATTCTGTTTAATTAAAGCCAGTTGTGAAAATATTGTTATACATATTACAGTAATCTTTACGTTTAATATAAAGAAAATATGCTCGAATACTGGAAGACTATTCCACATTAAACACGTGTGTTTAACGCCCACCTGACCCGACCTATTCTGTACGGATTCTTCTAAAACGCAATGTCATGTACATACGTAAATATTTTATGAAATGCAACATCAATTTTGACATATCACTTACCTTGTTCACAAGTTTATTATAAGTTGTATTTATAGTCTGTTTGTGTTGTCAGCCGCAAAATGTTTGTTGATGGAAAGCTGAGGCTATGATATATGGCATCCACGACCGCCATTAGCTAAATATTAACATGAAGTGGAACTGTTGCAAAGCGGGTGTCAAAATAGAACGGAACTTCAGTAAACAGCATCCACAACATATTACAAACCTAATAAACCCGTTATTATGAGCACTCAAGACATACTGAGAAAGGTTTAGTACTGGGCAAAAGCGACACATCATACCAGAGGAGGCAACAAAAATACACAGCCATGGAACCTTCAGTTTTACGTGGAATCCGAACCCTATGAACAAGAAGTTTTATTCTATGATCCTACATACACTGGCGGGGATTCGAAGAGTGGCTATCATGAAGACGCAATAAATAAAGCGTTTTCCAGAAATGTACTAAACCCCCCAGATAATTACTGTAATAACTATTAGGAGTTTCGTCCTTCAAAGAATGCAGTACATAAGCTGTCAGAAAATAGCAATACGCCAACCTCAAAAACAATGGGTGGCTGTATATATGAGAGAGTTAAACAGCAAATAACTGGATTCAATAGTGAGTAACTGCAATGAGAACTCTTTACGAAGTAAGGCTGGTAATAGATCCTATTTTGCGTTGACCAACCTACTCTGCTTAAGAATCCTATTTTTCATCACTAAGCTTACAGCTGACAAAACGCTTGTAAGACTGGTGATCACGTATGCCCCAGAGACGTAGGCTCTAACAGCAACAGATGCTGAAATGATGGGCACTTCTACAAGGAAGGTAATCTAGAAGTGGCACGGATAAGTGAGAGACCAAAAATAATAATAGGAAATCCTGGTTAACATGTGGTACGGATAGATTCAGAGAAACCTAAAAATATATCAACTGGACACCCTGGTGGACGAAGAGGACGATGTCAACATAGAACCAGGTGGCCAGTTTGAGCTCGGGAAGATGCACAAAAAATAGAACACAGGATAACGAAAGTACCGGAGTAAGATCGCGATATCTGGCGGAAAATAAGACAGGCCAAGGTCGCCAAGGAGTGAAAAGCAAATAAAAGTTGTCCACCTGCCAAACCTGGAATAGTGTGCAAATCGTGAAAAGAAAACGAACTCAATACTACAGTACTACTGAGAAATTCAGCTTTAAAACAATACAAAGACCCCGTTTCCTCACATCTAAGAAGCCTCCAGCATGGCTCCAAGGCAGAAATTCTACAGGACGTCGCAGCACTCGTCCGTATTATGCGAGTTAGCCTGCGGTGTTAAAGTAATCCAAGAGACATTACAGTATGTGGATCGAACGAGGCACGACGCCATTTTACCATTCCTATTGGAACGTCCGGCTTTATAGCTTGGTTTCCATGGTGACGGAAAGCTTTTAACTTTACAGCCGCCTCGCTCAACTTTCAGGAAGAGTGCGATAGTCCGTCCAAATAGCGTGACACTCATTAAAGGAAAGGAGAAAAATCTATTCAGTAGCGCTTCATAATCTCCGTACGTACACAACCTTTCACTGCGCAATGTGTTTGTCAGACACAAGCGTGAAACTTGTACGTACGGAGTCCCCAAATTCATCCAACGAAGGCAGTTTTTAAATTGTTTAAATTTCAGGTAACTGAATAGAGAGAACTTTTATGAACTCATGAAATACAGATCTACTAAAATATTGTAAGAGTTGTCAGTCCTAAGTTGTCGCTATGGAGTATGACAGGTGTACGTGATACTGGGATAATAAAGTGGCATTCGTCTACGGTTGAAACAGCTAACTGTATTCATTATTTGGTCGGTTGTGCTTCCCACGCCGAAATTACACACACCGGCTTTCTATATCGGTGATAAAGTCGAAGTAGTGCATGCATCCGCAGTACGTACGATAGAACTGAAAGTGGTCATTCGGATAGCCAAGTCTACGACTTGAGAAATAATTTGCCCAGTGATTCTCCTGCTTACCTCCATACAAATAAGAGAGGCCAAATTAAAGCAGAATTAGTCAATTTTTCCACAATATATAAGCGGGGAAGTGAACTTCCAGGCAGGACTAACTTTCCATGGATTATGACGCCGAGCAGAAGAAGATCCGATCTTCGTTCACCTATATTTCTAACACGCTGAGTCATACCAACACTGAAAAATCAACTCATATTTTCTTCTTCGCAGGGAAAATTGAAAGTTACACAGTGGTTAAGTATACAAGACAGATCGAGCCAATGCATCAGCCGAACGCACAGAAGAACTCGCTTACCTTGCAAAGAGATTCACAGACATCGTGAGGAATGCTGTGACCCGTAACCTGCCTTAGCCCAACCTCACCAGATAAACAAGACGCAAATGCCAGCGATTCTTGATGTTGGAAGGAGTGCCGCATCGCTGTGAGACTAGAGCCCGTCTCGTGCCAGAATCGCAGAGCAACAAAACACTGCTCGGTGGTCTAGTTTTGCAATCTAGCACGACAAAATTATGTTTTGCAATAAAACACAAAATGAGTCAATGAAATGTTTATGAACAATACTTTTTATGTATTCTTTATCTTAGGATCTGTTAACACACACTCTCTCTCTCTCAATGGTTTGGCTTGAGTCAAAGAATATCCCCCCCACCCCACCCCACCCCGGAAGTATAATGAAACTGTCTTTGGGGGCATATCAAGGCCGCAATGCATGGTAACGTTTAAAGAAAAAAAAACCGAGAAATTACAACAACAAAAACCACAGTATATTAGTTACTGCCATGTCTGCAATTATATCGGTAGTGGGAAAAAACATCTCCGGTCTCAGAAATCTCATCTCCGTAACATATTTAGGGAAAAGGGAATGACCAAGGACACTGGAAATTGGGAGCATTCCATAATTACCATCTGATCCACGAAATAGTGGGACAAAGATATTAGCTTTCTTCCGAGAGTACCTTATTACTACTATCCCTTTACCCTCCATAAAAACAAATGCAGGTCAATATTCCACGGCAATGTTAGATCCTTTAAACGTGTGCAATAAGGTCGTCGTACACAAGCCTCTAGTGATCTAGTTGGTGATGCATGTTTGAAGCATCTAATCATACGGTCACTCATCATAGCCCAGCGTGGCGACAAAACGTTCACTACTGAGCAAGATGCAGAAGAATTGGTCAAGCAAATAAAACAAAACTACGTCCTTTCTAGCCTATCAAAGACATGCGTGCACGTTTACAACAATAGTGCACTGTATCCACGGAGCAGTTTATGATATAAGGTAACGTAAGGGTGTATTCTGCCCAAAGGCAGGTCCGAACCTCCCTACAGGTGTGCCTGAGCAGGAGTTTACGTGTGGTAGGGTAGCTAGTTCCTTTCCGCTCCTCCATCCCCTTCGGAGATCTCAAGGGATCCGGTGTTTCAACACGGCTACGGCCGTTGGCAGTTTATAAGATGAATACTGGATATAACAGCATACCAGTCGGAATAATTGTATATGCGGAGGGTTTCAGGAGGAAATAATAGAGACTGCACAGTAACCACATTAACAAGGAAAGGCAACTAACGTATTGAATCGTCACATTTGAAAACTGTGTGGGAACCAGCTCACCTACGCAAACGACTCGTTATAGAGTGCAGAGGCTGACGATTACATTTTAAAACTATTGTACTACTAAACACAATACCGAGTATTTATGATCACCCGGAATGTTTCCGCTCATTGTTTCTTTTTTTTTTTTTCAATTGTCTCGGAAACTGTTAAGAGTGGGCCATATAGCACTTTCTAAAAATGACGGAACTTGTGTACACTTCCCACCTCACTGCCTATTTCTGAGCAGTCCACAAAGAGAAGAATCAAATTACGTTATCCTCTCTATTTCGACCTGCAATTTCGCAGACGTTTTTATATCACCGCAACCAACGGTACAAAAAAAAACCACACACACACTGCCTTCCATGAATTTTAAGTACAGGTACGAGCACTGATAGCGGACTGCGTAGATTAAACAGGGCAAACCACCTCGCTTTTCGCCAAATACATCGACCCCACCACGACCACAGTAACAAATTTAAGAACAAATTCAGGTATCATCAGGTGGATGGTGGTGATCGTTGTTCTCAGAGGAAATCCAACTATGTAACCATCCTCTCTGAACAATTTAAGTGTAAACAAAGATGAAAATAAATTTAACACTATTCATTAAACGGAGGGATTTGAAAAGAAGTTAAAAAAGAAATAATAATAAAATTAATTTTATTAAGACGGAAAGGACACAGGAAACTTGAAATTTAGAACCCCTTAATGCATCCACTCTCGCACATAAAGCGAATGGTGAGATCAGCAGTATTCCCGTCATCAGCTAGTACGAGTTCGAGTGTTCTCTGCAGACCGAGGTTCTGTCTTAGGCCAGAGAGATCGGCACACACTTTTGAGGATGTGGGCCACGGTTCCTGCAGGTCTATCCGAACTTACCGACAGGTTAAGAACCAAATGTATTCTGTAGAGTATAATTATGCTTCAAAATTTTGAGAGGATTAAGCTATTGAACGAAACATTTCCGTGCAGCGCCTGTTCAATTTTCCACACAAAATTCAGTTAGATTTCTACAGAAAAACATAAATAATGCAATACACACTACTTCTCCAGTCTACGATGCACTGAATGCAGTCACAATACACCTTTAACTCACTAATGGATCAGCTTCGACTGAGCTCTTCATGTATAAAATACTGCCCTAATTTTTATACTGATTTTGTTGTGAATACACGACCGAAGAAAAAAGTTTGTGGTGCCATCACACAGTCTGACGCTGATCTCGTCTTGAACCACCGTAGCAATGTGATATATTGCATTCTGTTACTTCACTCATTCTCGGATGATTACTCAGCCGTATTTCAGAAAGGATCCCCCTGTATGATTACTGTCGGACTGTTATGGTTGCCATGGACAAATTGAATCAAAATCTGTCCGTGGGTAACGTCGTCCACTGGACAATCCCAAAACGTCCATTCGGCATGCAAAATATCTTTGGAGACACATTCGAGGTTTCCCTGAAAAGATTAAATAAAACCCAGTAACAGTATGCCCAACAGTGTCACAACTTCTTATCTAAATGGAAGTGTAGAATGTAACGTCCGAATTGAAATGCCTCAATGGCGACAAATAAAAAGGGCAATAATAACGATCAATTTATCTGCCAAATACACGAACTGTGGACGTGTAATGCACGCAGCAGTTCATTCTAATTGGTATCAGTACACTATAATTTCACAGTACACAGTTCTGTCATCATGCAACCTGCATGGCTCAACTCCAATGTCAAGCTGAACGGAGGTGAAACACTCGCTCAAGGACACGTGGTTATCGGGTCATTACCTATCTGTGGTCTTGGCATTATGCTAAGGAAACGATTTCACAATTAAGTGTTCTTAGATAACGGATTATCGATTTCCATGAATTTAACCAGGAGGAATCAGCTTTCAGCGAGACCTTTGGCAGACGTAAAAACGACTCCCTAGGCCTCAGAATCCCTGCTACCGCGAGTACCAGACGAGAATGAGAGAAGACACCAAGATAGGTTGGTAAGGACTTCGCCTAGTAGTTTAACGATGTACTTCAGAGAGATTTTCGGCAACGATGGAATAGGAACGGGCTGTTACTGGGGAGTAGCTCTCGTGGCCTCAATTAAGGTGTTAAGGTAGAGCTCCAGTATTTGCCTGGTGACAAAATGAAAAACCATAGATAAGCATCTTCAGGGCCGCTGACCGTCCGAATGCAAATTTGATGCTAGTCCCAGCCGAGTTCTTGTAGTCGCCTTACACAAGAGCTAGACAAAATTTCGGTCACGAGCTTGATAGGTTGATACGTATGTCACTGGGTCATTTGTTATCACACTGGTGGAGAACGAAACATAACGATACTGGACTTCACAACGAAAGTCAATTAGGGAAAAATCTAAGAACTCTATAGATATATAGTAATTACCAAATTCTCTCGAATGAAGAGGCTTTAAGATTTACAGGTAATTTTCTTCAATCTTACCAGGCCCACGAAAGAAATGAAAATACAATTTTCGATCCTTTAAGGATTTAGGCACATGCAACGACTCCATAATGTCGTAGTAGTGTCCCCGTGACAACACAATGTACAGCTGAAACTGCAACGCCTAAGAAACAAATTTACCAACAAAACAGGAATACCCTCTTTATTACAAGTCAGAGTAAGAATACACCAAAATCCCTTCACAGCTTTTAAAGTCGTCTTTAATAGGGACGTTTTAGAACTTGATTTAAATACACGTTAAGACATAAATACCTGCACTCAAGAGAAAACTACGCCCCCCCCCCTCTGTTACCTTCTGCGTTAAGCCTCAACAATGGTGAAATTAAACACAAATCCCAGAAAGAACTAACGAAATTATTCGCCGTATGTCCCAATTTTACGGTTTTCAGGAGTAGCCGAACTTCCGGAATTTTCTCCCGGAGCTCTTTTACTTCTTGACAATCTATGGACAATAGGCTGGAGTATGTGTGCAATTCCAAATGCCGAGCTGAGAACCAATCTACCATACTGGAGTCAAAAACCCGGCGCTCAACCACCTGAGTCGCTGAGCCTAAAAGAGTGAACTGGTTTCTATAATCTGCATTCATCTGTCTGGATCTATAGTAGTAAATAGGAACGTCTTATAATTGACAATGATATTCCTTTCATAACAAAAACCATACTTTTTAATGTTAAAAGCTTCCATGATCGAATGAAGCCCCATCCTTAATGAGGATGGAAAGGAAAATAAAGAACCACGTACACGATGATGTAAGAAACAGCTGAGTGGATGACGATTACTCATCAAGTCTGGGTTGAGCAAGAACGCTCCCACAGGCTATGCAAGACATTTCAGAAGACAGTCATTATGGGATAACTTAGTCGACGGCTCGCGAGAGTACAAGGGAGAAAGACACCAGAAAGAAAGACTTATCGGAAGGTACTGGACGAAGGGAACACTGTTCAAAATTTCCAAATCCAGAAAATACGGGTCACATTTGAAAATTGTTACACACAAGAACAAAGGTACAAGCAACATCCATTCTGCTCGCCTTACGAACTAAATACAATATTCTCAGTCGCCGGGCTGAGTGGCTCAGACGGTTGGGGCGCTGGCCTTCTGACACCAACTTCGCAGGTTCGATCCTGTCTCAGTCCGGTGGCTTTTGAAGGTGCTCAAATACATCAGCCTCGTGTACTAGGCGTCTCCGAAAACCGTCAAGGTAGTTAGTGGGACGTAAAGCAAATTATTATTATTATTATTATTATTATTATTATTATTATTATTATTATTAAATATTCTGAGTCTTTGTGTCAGGAAGTGCACGGATGTTACGAGTCTACACCACCTTCTTCTAAGAACGTTAGCCCTGAAAATGGTTGGCAGTAGTCCTTCAATAGTAGATAGTGGCTATAGCAGACTCCCAAGCCCGACTGCGTGCCCAATCTAGATGGTATTTAGTTTTTCTCGTGTACTTTGTCAAGAATGGCGTCTATCCTTTCTTCTCGGTACTTCTTTGCTGTCTGTCCAAGATATCTTCAACATTCCTCTATGAAACCTTAACTCGAATAATTTGACTCTTCTTTGCCTGTCTCATATAGTGTCCAGATCTCGTTCCCATAGATCTCCACCTCCGTGGCTGTAGAGGTCAACGTTATTAGCTGCCGTCGTCTAGAGCCCGGGTTCGATTCCTAGTACTGTCAAAAGTGTAAGATTGGTGGGAGGGATGGTACGCAGTTAAATAGGTATAAGCACCTCACGATCACCGACATTTGTTTTACGTGTCCATGGAGGAACAAGTTTCATATGTATATCCTGACCAGTTGTTTACTTAGCCTCTAAGACGTTAAGATCTTAATTTTCTTACCGCCGGGCGAGTTGGCCGTACGGTTAGGAGCGCGCAGCTGTAAGCTTGCATCCGGGAGATAGTGGGTACGAACCCCACTGTCCACACCCCTGAAGATGGTTTTCTGTGCTTTCCCATTTTCACACCAGGCAAATGCTGGGGCCACAGTCGCTTCCTTACCATTCCTAGGCCTTTCCTACCCCACCGTCACCATAAAACCTATCTGTGTCCGTGCGACGTAAAACAAATAGAAAAAAATGCTTAATGAGGCCTGCCCTGCTTGATTAATTCTGTAAACCAGATCTTTTTACTTCCACCAACAGCCCAACCCAATCAAAGGAGTACCGTATATACTAAACAGCTCGACAAGAAACATATCTAGTTACGAGAAAAATACCAATAAACCACATAGCCCTACAGTCCTGATAGAACTTGTCCTCCCAATGCACAGCCCACGGCCAGCGTATTGCGAAGCGACAAGTTTGCGCGACGAAACCTTTCAGTAGTCATTTGTAGCTTTCTAGATGGCAAATGTACAATAAAATCTCCACAACCCGTATTAAACAGAAAATGAAAAATCGCATCCTTCTTGAGATTCCAAATGAAATCTGACATCCTGTACGTATGATATCAAAGATTCAGTATGTGCAAACTTGATTTCCATACGTAACAGAAGAGAAACAGCCTGCGGGAATATGAACAATATTCTTATAAAATGAAACATACTTCATTTCTGTCCACCTCTCTATTACAATTCACAAAACTTCAACAATCCCGGAAAATGTAAAATTAAAAAAAAAACAGGTGTTGAATCGTTTATCACATACAAAAATTTGAGGAATGGGTCTCTCAATCGCACTACACTTCTGCGTGTGACAGTCGATACAATATTGGTGCGCAGGCGGGCCTGGGAGCAGCGGGCGTGTCAATACTGAATGAATAGGTGACACCCTTGTATCTGAACGCTGGAGACCAAAGTTACAAACGAGCAGGTACTAAACAACCCTATCCACCCGCACTACAAGCAAAGTATCATGCTGCCATAAATTATAGATGTGCGTACGGTAGTGGACCTAAAATACAACTTTGGATATCTACTATTTATTAAACACGACGCAACCCGAGAAACAACACCACCCTATAATTAAATACCGAGATTGCTAACAGACACAAAACTATGATGTGCTATTTAAACGCAATTACAAAGTTTCAGGACTGTCACGTAGAAATGAAACAACAATACTATAGTGTGAACAGGACCTGCCAAGAAAATTACTAACTTGGAATGTTTTCTTCACATTGACATTTTTGAAAAAATCCGACAGTAAGGAACAGGTTAAGAGAAGTGTCCTTAAGACACACACGTCGTGTTCGAGTGCCACGTTTAACGCAGCAACATCGCGCAGCTCGCCTTCTGTTTGCCCGTACCCACGTCAACTGGCAACTTCGCCAATGGAGACCTGTGTTGTTCACAGAGGAGTCCAGATTTCCTCTGACACTGCGTGATGGAAATCAACGTGTATGGAGACGCCGTAGTGAACAGTGCATGCCAAATATTGTCGAGGAAGGCGGCCGATTCGGACAAGGTTCTGTGATATGTGGGATGGCATCGGTATTGATGGTCGTACGGATCTTGTCGTCGTCCGTGGTAATCGTACCGCTGCCGGGTACAGCGAACAGATAATACTACATCATGTGTTGGTTGCTGCATACGGTGTTGGCCCTGAATTCGTGCTTGTGCACGACAATGCCAGGGCTCATGTAGCACGCATCACCAGAGCCGTCTTGCGAGAACTGGACATTCAAGAGATGGAATGGCCAGCAGTGAGTCCCGAACTTAATCCCATCGAGCACCTGTGGGATAGCTTGACAGAAGTGTTCGTGGTCCTCCTGTTGCACCACAGACTCTCCAAGACCTCGAACAGGCTCTCGTTGAAGAACGGGACCTGATACCGCAATGTGACTTCCGTCGACTTATACGGAGCATGCCACGGAGGTGCCAAGCTGCGATAAACGCTCGTGGAGGATAGACGCCATTCTGAACCCCTCCAACCGTGATAAAAATCCACCCTGGAGGACTGTTATCACTTTGTTTTCGCCTCTATTTTAATTTCCGTTTATGTTCTGAAAATGAACGCGAATCCATCGATGTTCTTTTGTATACTTCAATGGTAAAGCATAAAGGTTTAGTTGGTAATATACCTGGGTGTGAGGTATTGTTTTGTGGAGCAAGGCATACGTTCAAAAACATGTTCCCGTAATTTTTTTGAACTGTGTATTAAGTACAAGGAACATTATCACGCGCTCATCCTTTTTCTTTCAAGCGACTATACCTTAAACCGAAAGGTTAAGGCTTGGGAATAATTTAATGTATAATGCTGGTAACAGTAAGAGATTATCCCTCAAGATTCATACCATGGTAACTTGCAAAGTGAACTCAATTAGCTATTTGTAATAAAGTTTTATCATACGAACCAGACAACCCAAGTTACTGCTCTTTCACTTCACAGGTTTTATATAATCAGAGCTGAAGTCCAGGTAATTATACAAATCCTGTATTAAATTACACGACCTTTGTTTTGACACTATAGTAATAGCAGTCATTAGAATTTTGGACAATCATAAAACCGACCCACGTCGTGAAAGAGCAACATACAAAGTTTCAAGCCTAGGGACAAAGTCAAAATAAGAGGCGCGAAAACTTTCAGTTTGGGTGTGCACCACAAAGCAATGCTGCCGGATACTGAATGAGTTAGTTTATGCGGGCCTTGCACAAATAACGCGCACCACGGAGCGTCGGACGAGGGAAACGAGCTCGTTAAAATTAGTTAAACGTCATATTGCAACAACAAAGGGAAACGATAAACGTCAAAGGGAAAATCATTCCAGCAAATTTCATCAAGGACATATTGTTATTATTATTATTAGCGCCTAGTGGACCGGCGCAGCATGCGGGACTCAGATTACTACATGACATTAAATCTGATTTACCCCCCGAACGATATGGCACTGCACTAAAACTAAGCCAACAATTCATCGCAATACTGCATGACAGAGAGCGAACATGAGGTACTAAGCCTACGTTTTATCTCACGCAGTCAAGTTTACCAACAATAACAGAAAAGGAAGACTCAAGCATGGAATAGAACCACTACTTATGCCCGCTTATACTGATGATAAAAATTAAAGACACGCAAAATATTTACCGTATTTAAAGAAAACACACATGAAGACTGTCAGAATCAACTAAATTTTACATGCTTTTATCCCCCGGTACTTGGATAATTCCCAACATGTAGCATAAAAGGATATGTTTTCATCTACAGAATATACTAATAAATACAGGTCGATTATACCAATGTACGAAGGTACACTAGGTATAAAGATGAGACAATAAATAACGAGATACTCCTAGATACCCTACTTACAAACCTTAGCGGCAAAAATCGTAACACACTCCCAAAATTCGTTGACAAATGGAAATTACCTATGTAATTGTTTTACATGCAACGAAAAAAGCAGAATGCCGTAACTACATTATCGTAAAGTTCACCTGCACATTACTTTAGAGAACAAGAACATGCGATAATGAACATAGTACACTATGAACTATTTTCGAAAAGGATGTGTTCAGGGAAATTTTCCGAAATATTACGGAGGCAATCATTACTAATACATGGAAGAGTTTTTTTTTTCTCGTCACACCGTCTTATGGCGACGATGCAATAGCAAAGGGCTACGAGTGGGAAGGAAACGATCATGGCCGTAATTAAGGTACAGCGCCAGCATTTGCCTAGTGCCAACAGGAAAAACCACGGAATACCATCCTGAGGGCTTCGAACCCACTGTCCCGTTATAAATGGAAGTCGAAGAGTAGGGATACACAAAGGTCGGGCTGAAACATTTGGTATAACCCTACGAACCCAAGAGAAATTCCTGGGCAGAGGGCGGGAAGGAAGGGTAAGGGAGTACTACGCAAGTGTAAGCATAACCGTTTTTCACTTATACTGAAATCATGCGCATTGACAAAAACCACAAATGTTAAAAAATAATTAATTTACTTAGAGAATGTATTTTGGCCCGTTAATTTGAAGAACGCGACGATCTGGTTCACCTCATAACTGAAGTTATGTAACAAGATCTTCCATTCAAAATATCACTTATCATCGAACTTCTTTCCTCAAACTCGCTGTGATTTGTTCATGCAGCAAAGCACGCGGATTCAGCTAGTATGTAACATCTACCACCATTCATGGACTCTGATGTAACTTCGAACGAAGAAAATAATACAGCGTCGTTTGAATCAATGCCAAGGGCCAACTTCCAAATTGTCATGGACACACACCTTAAAACATAAACAACAGAACAGAGCACCTCACAGATTACGACCAACGTTATCGACACGTCAGAAACCAATTGTGTGTGTCGGCTGAAAAAAAGACTGCACATAAATTAATACGTCCAAGAGGATATCCGTAAGTTATCGCATGCAATATAGCACAGAGGGGGAGCCTATGACAAAGTGTGTCAATGAAAAATGATAAACGGATATAATATAGCGAGCAAGAACGAGGCCAGAAATCTGCTACACACCGGGGAAAGGAATAAATTCATAAATACGTCTACAATCTCATAACAATATTTACCCGATATAGTAGATCACAGTAAGGGCTTTACAGAGCAGAGTGCGGAAGGTGACAGTCTACCAGCTATAGCATGGTAGACCACCTCTGTGCAGTGAACACTGTACTCCATACCTTTATATAAAAAACAAGCATGTTTAACCCGCCATTTAAGGATCTATTTGAGCGCTGTCACAATATTAGTTAATATTTCATATTTCTCAGGTACTACAAACCCAGCGTTAGGATTACATTTTTTATTTCTTCAATTATTTCAGTATGCTACATATCTTCACTGCACCTGATAAAACCGCTATTTGAAACATTTTAGCTTTGAACTTAGGTTCAATATTGTGCGAGAAAATTCAAAGAAATCTCGCTCTTAACGATATGTGTGATGCGGGTCAGTATTTTTCCTGCGACATCATCATCACAGCAATTTTCGCAACGAAGATAGAAAGCTGTCATCGGTAGAGGCCATCAGCCCCACATAATAATAATAATAATAATAATAATAATAATAATAATAATAATAATAATAATAATGTTACATCTTCCAACTACCGTAGTTCAATGCAAGTGGATTTACGTCGCACCGACACAGACAAGTCTTATGACGACGATGGGATAGGAAAGGGCTAGGAGTGGGAAGGAAGCGGCCGTGGCCTTAACCAAGGTACAGCCCCAGTATATGCCTGATGTGAAAATGAAGAAACCACGGAAAACCATCTTCAGGGCTGCCGAAAGTGGAATTCGAACACACCAACTCCTGGATGCAAGTTTACAGCTGCGCACCCCTAATCGCAGGCCAACTCGCCCGGTACTAACGTAGTTTTACGATTTTCGGAGCTCGAGATGAATTTTTCCACTTCTGCTTCCATTTATTACGGCCAGATACCTTATGAGCAACATGTTTCTAAATGGTGGATGGTAGTGTGGTATGTTGAGACAAGCATCCAGTCCCCGAAGGCTGCAGTACTGACGGCTAAACCAAGAAGCCAAACAAGAGAAGTTACTTTACGTGGTGGCAAAGCTACCGATACGAGACTCGTGTAATTCAGCACCTTCAAACCACGGGACTAGGCCTATATCGAACTCACCAACTTGGGCTCTTCTGTCTGAACCACTCGGTCTGTCAAACGTATGTTTGGTAGCGATGAGCTAGAAACTGTTCACATCCTCTTTCTCGCCAATATATAACCTCCAAAATACTTGAAGTACCGTATTTTCGCAAAATGAACTCGCCACATATCACGAAAACTGGTCTAAATTGCGAATTGCACGAATAACAGTGATATATACTCAGTTTGCTATGAAAGAAACAGAAATATTATCGCAAACTGCGTTAAAGTTTCAATGGTGGTGCGAATTAGATATGATCTTCGAGAATACTAGTCTTCTCCGTCTTTTTAACGACCAATAGAATTCATGTTAAACGATGTTCATTGAGCATTATTAACATACACCGATAAAAGTTCAAATGCCAAGCAACTTGTCGCGTACCGACCTCGAGAAGGGGGATTACCTCCGATGGCAGCGAACAGAAACTCCACCCGGGCGAAGTTTACCGATTACTCGAAATGGAAATAGTCATCATTCTTCTTCTTCTTCTTCCTCTTCTTCTCCTCCTCCATCATCGCGAATAGGTCACACAGGACCACGAGGAATCAACGCTTGTTGGCTTTTTTTTTTTTAAATAATTTTTAGATTCCTCCGTTTAATAAATATTTGTAAGTTTATTTTCATTTTCTTTCCATTTGATTCATTCAGAGAGAATGGTTACCTAGTTGTACTTCGTTTCTTGAGTTGTGAAACATTTCTTCACCTCTAGCAAAACATTACAAGGCGTTTGCCTTTGCGGAAGATTGCTCCTGCTATGTTATCTACATTGGTTTTTCTCTTAACAGGAAGATAGGTTATAGAGTTCTAGGGCCGACATGATGCCAAATCTACAAATCTCTAAATATGGTGCCAAGACGGTGATATTTAAAATGTGTTCTTGAAGGAAGAAAGGAAAAGACACCGCTGTGTTAATATTTAAATATTTTCTCGAATAATTCCTCATAAATCTCCTTAGAGATATTTCCTATTTTTATATATTTGTATATACCCTTCCACCTGCTGCAATTTCTTGATGGATGCAGTAGGCCTACTTCTGCACCAGTCTCCTAGCACAAGCCAGAGCAAAATGTAGCTTCCACGCAAGACCCAGTCTCATCCATGGCTGTTATAGTACGGAGGCTGTCGTAAGGGTGTGCTGAGTGATGACATTCGGAGCACTAGTGCGTCCAAGTGCCACCGATTAGGTGTTGCTTATAATGTCAGTCTTGTTGCAATAACACTTCCTGGCCGAGTGAGGAACAATATTTCTCTCATTGCGTAATACGCCTTTTTGGCGGCGCAATCTGTTTTTTGCGGTTTCCCTATAACCGCGTAACTTCTGATGCTATTTAAAGATCCAACCAGGTTCTGGGCTGATGACCTGATGCTATATAATGCCACAGCTCCCCAAGCTCGTTGTCAAGTGACAAGTCTGGTTATATGTCACCTTGACGAAAGAGACAACGTAACACCTCCTTAGTCTAACAAGCCTGCCTATTTCCAGCCTGCCACATTTGCCTTATTACCGCCCGTATTCCCTCTAAAAGAACCTCGAAGCACAACCAGAGCAGGTGACCAATACCGCGTTCTACCGGGAGAGATTGCAAAGTTAACCCATTTCATTAGGTCTCTGTGTGTATTAGGTTGGTGATTACGAAGAACTCATATAGCAGAATTGGATTAGAATTTCTGACCATTTCGACTTTCGAAACTTTCTTCTGAAAAGAAATATCTTAAACAGGTCACTCCAACAGAACACTGCAGGCCAAACTGAACATGTTTAAAAGTTGCCACGGAAATTCATCATATTCGAGGAAACGAACGGTGCAAGTTCCCCCATGACAAACGCAAGCTGGAGTATTGTTTCCAACATACTACAAATATTGACGGCGTAAGGCCGGCCAGGTCATGAATGTTTAATAAGTCTCCGCCAGATCGCGTGTCCGGCGGAGGCGACATGTCGGTTGTTTACAATTAAAACCTCAGTCATGACCTGCCCTGCCCATGATTGCAGCCAAAACTATTCATACTCCTTCACGTTTCTGGCGGTGTAAAATCTTGTGTAACCTTTTCGCGGAAGTAGGTCCTGGCTAGAAGTAAAGCCGCGCCGTGGCCATTTAACAAGCGGATGCCGTCCACGATCTCATATAGTAAAGGAATTCACCCACATTGAAAGTTCCTAGGAGAAAGGTTAGTCTGAAGGCTTCCTGTAGGTCATCTACTGTGAAATCGGAGTTATTCATTTGAAATGTACGATTTCGCTTTTCAGGAGATACTACAGTATAAGGAAGTTACTTCTGAGCCTGGCACAAAAGGCATTCCGGTAACTGTCAACTTTACTTCTATTCTTGGCAACCGATATATCGCACCTTGGGGGGAAGAGGGCCACAAGTGCCGATATGATAGTTCTGTGATCATTGCAAAAGCAACGACGATATAAAAGATAGTAAGGAAAAAAAAGAGAGCCACATTTCAGAAAAGTTTAGGTGCTGGTAATGTTGCCCAGCAGGAGTTACTTTATGTGCTGGAAAATCTACCGACAGGAGGCTGATGTATTTCAACACCCTCAAATACCACAGCACTGAGCTTGGATCAAATCTGCCAAACCGCTTCGCCCCTGTAATAAGTAATTTATAATGCACGTTCATGTGAAGTCTTAAACAGGGCCTGATACAACATATCAGAGAACAAACGTGGACGCCGGCGGGGAACAATATCCTAGACGTGGAACCTCCAGCAAGTATTCAGACTTTCACAATACGGCAATGAAACAACAAACTGTATGACGGTCACCGCCTTCTGCGAGACTGCACCACAAGACTATGTTCGCTTCCAACGCTTCCACAAGGTGGAGTAAGATAAAAGATTGTAACAATCTATATTCGACTTTCGTTAGTGAAATTTGAGATAAACACGAAATTCAGGACAATAATTCGAAGTTTACTACGTTTAACTCCTCGCAGTGTCACAACGTGCTGACGTTACCAGAAGCAATCTACCTTCCAACTCATATCACCCTCCAATATGGAAAGATTTGAAATCAAGAAACACTGATAGAATTAGTTGTGATACTGATTAGTTTCAAGTAGCACCCCTATCACTGCCATCACTCTCCGGACGTCAATGAAACCTAGGTGCTAGCTGACAACAATAAGCCGATATAGATGAAGCCATAGAGCTCTAATCGATAGCAGGGTGAGTGAGTAAACAAGAAGTACATGTGTAAGCGGCCACTAGTAACCACTCCACCCAGACCAGTTGAAAACAAAATCATTTCACAAGGCCAATAATGACATATAAAGTGGGTATGTATCGAGACACGTTCACAAGGTCGACGCCATGGAGCTGCCCACATTCACGCACCAGATAAACCCACGACCGTTCCTCGATTACTTCAGCAAGGCAACCTTACTTTCTCGTCCACAGAATCAGAAAATAATTCTATGAAAGAAACCCGAAAAGAAGCCGAAAGACAAAATAGTAATCAGGTTCATTTGAAAACTGTCTGACGCTGGTGATAGCTAGGCCAAGAGCTGAGCACCACCTTCAAGCATTTTTACAACGTATTTCAGTTGTGACACGATCAAATATCTTCCTGTCGGCGTTTGTAGAATTTTAAAATACACAATTTTTCGGGTTTACAGGACGAGTTGCAGCTTCTCCTATTTGGAATTCAGTAGCAAACTGGCCAAAATTAAAAATTTCAACTGAACGACTTGGATCAGATAATAAGATAATTCGAAATGCTGCTTTAATGCTTCTTCTAACAAAAATATAACACGAGTAGAAATCTTGGAATATTGACACACCACGAAGAATCTCACTTATATTCTAAATGTTGTATGCCTTTCAAGAGATTCAGTACCTCAGTTCAAGAGTTATAATTTCGAACTGAAAATGTGCACTGCTGTTATGAAAGAGATCCTTCCCATAAACAAAATTTAACCTAAAAGTAATACAAGTTGTTTAGCAATACTACTTAATTTTACAGCGGAATGTGGTGTACTCTACTTACAAAAGGCATCTTGCAGAAAACCAAGAATTCAACACCCACTTCGTATTTTGAGCGCTAATTTAAAACACTATATGGAGGTCTGTAAAGATGGGGAGACGAGTGAAATATGCATCGTTTACCGCAAACGCTAAGAACTGCAAACTCTAGTTACAACAGTCTGTTCTACGAAACACCAGTGAATACACCGATACATGGGATATAACAAGGCCGAAACTGTGACATTAGCTGTTCCCTTACTGCTTGGCCTCGTAGGTCCCCGGATCACCTCGCAACTCACAGAGGCCAACATCAGTAGTCGGACGACGTCTTCCCACGCGTGGACGTGGCCCCAGAACAGAACGGTAATCGGTGATCTCACAGGGGAACGAATACAAATACACCCAAGAATACAGATGCGCTACACGCGAACCTAGCGAGCCCATTTCATCTATCTCCCAGACTGACAGTGACAGAGGAACGGGTTTATATGATCTATGAGAGGTGGCGAGCCAGATCGGAAAAACAAACTTTATCGCATACATTAGCAACAACGGGCCCATTTTCGTCCTTCGATTAGATCGATAGCACATATCGAGAGGCAATAGGATTTTTAAAAACTTTCATACATACAGCACTGGTTCGCTTGATCGATATTCCTTGTTATTTTCGGCAACCTCAAGAATTTGAGGAAGAGAGAGCGAGTGAATGAATGAATAAAAATTGCTGTGCTGTACTACCTACGCATGAGGTTTCAAGGATACCTTCTTTCGCAGGACGTTTCAGAAGGCAAAAAAGACTTAACATGTACTTACTGGAGCCAAGTACACACAAAGAGATGTGGAAGCGGGCTTCTCATTAAAGTGGCCACGGTTCGAAAACTGAACAAAGATGTGGAGTTCTTGAAATTAAAGCTACGTCCCTGTACTTCAGATTCCACGAGGCTATGCCCACTATATCAATCGTTACATAAAACTATATGCTTGTTTTTGTTTTTTTCATGTACACAAGATTTTCTGCATTTCATATTGTAAGTTTGGAGGGAAGTCATTCTTCATTAAGTACTGACCCTCATTGAGTTTTCTTTCCACAAAATCCACACATTCAAAAGGTCGTATTCTCGTGATTCCTTTCGCCGACTTTACTGCCGCGCCCCGACGAAAGTCATGAGAAGCAAAGTCGTTTTCTAGCCTACCTTACGACATCGAAAATAGTTACTTTCGGCACTTCTTTCCCCAACCAAGTGTTTATTCGTCTACAGTTAGCGACAATAGCCTACGACGATCTGAGATGGCCAATTCATGTTCTAAACATAGGCTCGACCAGGAAAATTAAGGCTGTACCTTGAGACCACGGCCGCTACCGACCACCATCTAGGCCTTTCCTATCTCATCGTCGCCATGAGACCTATCCGTGTCGGTGCAACGTAAAGAAAATAGCCTAATACATAAGATAGGCTCGATCACTCGGAAATTATCAAAACAAGCGATAATATAATAAAAATGTATAGTCCGTCGGTACAT
Source organism: Anabrus simplex (assembly GCF_040414725.1). Taxonomy (NCBI): domain Eukaryota; kingdom Metazoa; phylum Arthropoda; class Insecta; order Orthoptera; family Tettigoniidae; genus Anabrus; species Anabrus simplex. The sequence goes on from NC_090278.1 coordinate 72,275,842, forward strand.
CCGATTTTTGTCACGATTTTCAGGGGGCTGATAAGAATAGACTACAAGATATCATTTTTGAAAATTATGTCTGCCGTTCTGTCGGAATTGCAAAAACAATCCAGATATTTTTGCTACTTGTGTAACGTCGCATTAACCACATCGAAGATTTTCGGCAATGGAGAGATTGGAAAGGTCTAGGTTTGGGAAGATAGCAGCCACGACCTGAATTAAGGTACAGCCTCAGCATTTGCCTGGCGTGAACATGGGAAACCACGGAAAACCATATTCAGGGCAGCTGACGGTGGGATTCCAACCCACTATATCCCGACGTGCGACCCTAACCGCACGGCCAAGTCGCTCGGTCCGTTTGCTTTTATCGAAATTGTTACTGTTCTGAGACATTCGAATTTTCCTTCTTCACAATCCGTCAAATAGGAGCTGAGAAACGACATTTTTCTCAACGGTGAACATTTTTTCAGCCTTCATGGTAACGAACTAGTGATGGTGGTACGTGTTGCCATGATTTTCGTAAAATGTAAAACCGCGTGGGTACATGAGATCAAGGAAATGAGAAGGAAAAAACGTGAAGAAACTACCACTTGAAGAATGAGGGGCGAAATGGATCACGAAAGCCGTAATACAGCCGAGCCGGAAGAAAACAAAAGGTGATGGTGTACAAACGTAAAACCTATCAAGAATAATACTGCGCTGACTGACTGTTACTGCAATTAAGTGGGAGTGTGCTGTTATTCATCTCCGCTAGAAGGCTTTACTGCTACAGTGATGACAGTCTACAAGCGAAAAGGTGGGGAGGAACCTTCATAAGGCAGTGGGTTGTGTGGTATACGTCGATTAGCACTGAACGAGGTCAGGAACACTAGTCCACCGTGCTCTGGCAAACGACCAAGGTATAGCTCGTTGGTGGTGTGAGCGTATGTCGACATGGCGGTGTCGGCAACCACACATTAATATTACAGCACGGCATGCTTGCTGTACAAAAATCAATGAGTGGCTCGCTGGTGTAACAGTACGTGCTTGTCTATATTACCTGTTGCTTACAAGGGCTTTAAAACGAACATATTACCAGCCTCCCCGCTTCCATACACACAGAGAGAACATAAAACATCAATCACCGAGAGTTCAGCTCCACATAGCCTGATTAAAACTACATTGTAGTGCAGAGCCTGCTAACTGAAAACACAGAAGATTACAACAAACTCGAAGAAAACTACAACTGAAACATAATGATTAAACAACCGTGTTAGGAAGACCAAGAGATTAATGCGAACGGTCTTGCACACTAGCTTCACGGGTAGCCTCCACCACAGGAAACACAAACGTTCATGGACTGGAATAATTCTCAACATCGGAAGTTCACTTGGCAAGATCACTACTCGCCGGGCCACATTTCGTTGGAGAATGTGGAGCTGAACCTCTAAATGCATTTCACTACAAATTATTGAACGTAGAAACAGTAACTTAATAAAGTGAAGGGCAGCAATAAACCGCTACTTACTACTTACTAGAAAACGCTGAGAAAAACGTCCGGGGTGGGGGTGGGGGGTGGGGAGGGTCTTGCAAATACGAGGATCTAGAAACAAGAATTTCGACTGCGACCAATTGCGGAATTATTAAAGAAGACAGAGAAAAATCGCATGACTTAAAAAGAGAAGACTTTATTTTTACGGACACATCAAAATATGCCACCAGACAACAGCGAAGAGAATTCTGGAATACCCGGGACACAATTTTTTTTCCAAGTTGCTTTACGTCGCACCGACACAGATAGGTCTTTGGGCGACGATGGTGCAGGAAGGGGCTAGGAGTGGGAAGGAAGCGGCTGTGGCCTTAAGGAAGGTACAGCCCCAGCGTTTGCCTTGTGTGAAAATGGGAAACCACGGAAACAATATTTTCAGGGCTGCCGACAGTGGGATCGAACCAACTATCTCCCAAATACTGGATAGTGGCGGCACTTAGCGATCCTCAAATCAATTGGTATACACGGAGTGCTTCTGCTGATGATGATTGTTGTTGAAACGGGCCTGACATCTAGGTTATCGGCCCCTAATGGTAGCAAATGTATTGACAAGTTAAAAGTCCAAAATCATCCACTGACCAGAATTAAAAACGTGATAAAGAATGAATGGATGGATATGAATTTAAAACAATCAGTGGATCCGACCCGCAATGCCCCACATTCCAAGAAAATATCGTAAAACAATAATATTACTGACCAAGGGATTGCTTCTAAAGTACAAAGCTGAATCAATGATGCCTGTCTAAAGGAGTGCACAATTTAGGTCCCTCATAATGGCACTTATCGCTAGTAAAGTAGAACCACTGTATCTGTCATGTTGCGGTACTAATCAATACTAGGGTAGACGCGCGGTATTCCACACATTATGGTACTACTCACAGGTAGTGCAATACGCCCATGTAACGCAAATCTATGGTGTTCCTCACATAATGTGTACTAATCACAGGGACTCGTACTATCGCGTGGTGTTCCTCACAAAGTGGGTACTAATCATAGGCAACGCATACCCACGGTGTTGCTCATATAGTGGTACTAATCACGGGCAACGCCCAGACCCGTGGTGTTTCTCACATAATGGTACTAATTACAGGCAACGTAAGAACGTGTTTTTCCCATCCTGATTCACACTGTTGCTACTAAGCACAAACCTATTGTGTACATAACATAGTGGTACTACTCGCAAGTAAAGGCGACCCATGGTGTTCCCCGCGTGATGGTACTACGTAATTACAAGTAGTCTCATGGTTCTAACTCGATCATCCCTTGATCGCCCCTTTTAGTACCTTCTTACGACAGGCATGGGATACCGTGGGTGTATTCTTCATCTGCGTCCACCACCCACACGGGATTGTGTGTTTGGTCCGCGAGAGCTATATTATTTCGCTTAAGTCCGCCGGCAAGCCGGTCAGGACCCACCTATCCACCATCTGGGACCTCTCCCCCTGCTACGCCAGCGTAGGTTCGTGACTTACAAGGAGTCAAGTAGGACATGGAAGAAAGGAACATACCACATGATGCAATATACATCATTATATAACTATTATTTATTAGTATTGATTAATAATAATAATATGCGATATACATTATTATAGGATGACCGTCAACAACATAACGGATTCAGACATCAAACTATCAACCAAGATCACATGAATAGGAACCGGACCGGCAACATCTAGTTGCAAGAACGTAATGAAGCCCATTCCGAAAGGATGAAGAAATAACTGAGCTAATCGCAAAAAGAAAGACCAGAAATGAATGGTCGCTGTACGTCCCACATTATTCTTGCGACTGATAGCCACGTCGTAAACTTCAACTTCTCCAACGGCAGGTTTCAAATTACCCGTTAAATATGCTAAGAAGGCAAAAGATAAGGGTATCGGCCAAAGAAAATGCAGAAATATACAAGGGGAGTAAGACTTAGCCAAAAGACATCAGATAGAGAAGAATGAAGCAGAAAGTCGAAGCAGTGGCAAACTCCGCTGGTCATCTTGCATGTCTTTCAAATGGGGTATACATTGTGAATAATTGAAATACATCAACGTACATACGCAGAATAATTGACGCATTTCGCACACAGCAGACAGGTCTTCGAAGTGCCAAACGTGAGCTGCTACTTCTACTCCTAACAATCAGTAAGCCGTAAAGATCCAACACAACTACCCCCACAGACTTATGTTCAGTACAAAAATGAACCAGACAAAAGACGACGCTGAATGAATCCCAATATTCGCATTTAACGCTGCCTTAGTTACGCGTCGACTAATGGCATATTTTCCAGTCACAGGATCGATACTGTAAGAAATAATTAATCCAAATCGCTGCAGCATTTGGCGAGGCCTCAAACGAATCTTCAAATATCATTAAAGACAGCACAACGAAACTCCACCTCCAACAAGCAACACAAGAACTTCCCACGGAGGTATAACATTAATAGAAGATTACATCTTGTCAACTTCAACACTAATTTAAAACAATAAATAATACTCATGTCTCGGTGCATCAGGGGTGAAGATAAGGTGTCTCGAGTTTAAGTTCGACAGCATCGAGCATGTTTGAACAAAATCAAGTACAAAGGGATGCAACTCTTTCCCACGTAACCAGTTTAAAAATTATCTGTCGGGCAAACAAGACTCTTTATTTATGTCACCCGGGACAGAAATGAGCGGGCAGGTCTCGCGGAGTGTGTTGCTATTGTTTCTGTTGCTACAACTTAAAAAACAAACTGTTTAAAATGTTTCACAAACGCGAGAAATGTTAATAAATGACCTGCTAGAAACAGACCTCAATGGAATAGCTAACAATCTTTTTCATATAAATTGCTCCAATTAGTTACGAGTCATTTAAAATGTTTTAGATTTATCCTCCGGTTCAAATAATGGGATACCTTGCTGCTGATACCTTTCCAGAACACGCACGGCACAAATATGTTTATCTTAAAATCAGTTTACCTTTCCCAGAATTTTTAGCCACCCCGAAAATGTATTAAGGAAAACAATCCAACAAAAATGTTCACGGGTGGGAACGGGATACTGTTTCAAGTCCCTAAAAATAACAATATTATCAATACAATGACTGCCCATTGTTAACTCAAGTCAGCTCTGCCTTTTCCCTGTCACTTCTTTCTGCCAAACAACAAAACCGCGGCCGTGATAACATTCCCTACCCGAAAACGACGGGTAAACAACTAGTGAGTCATGTAACATACGTCTCAAAAATGTGCTTTAGTCTAATAATAACAATAAGCATACCCTCAGGAACGATGAGCAGACATTTTGATTTATCGCCATTTAGGTTGTCTGCTTGTCAGTTTCGATGTTCCCTTTACCAAATGGCCGAAAGTTGGATCATTGCGGGGCGATCTGTGACTGAGTTTTAATCAATTTTGTCGAGTATACACCACCTATGCTTGCTTGCTTGCTTGCCAACATCGCACCGAATGGACTTTTTGCCGCCTTCAAAACAATCAGACGTCTGTCAGGCTGGAACCCGCGTTCTTGGGATCAGGATGCCGACATGCAATTACTGATTCTCAGAGACAGCTATATAGTCTAAGGATCTGACATATTAAAGCGCTAGCTCCTGTCCAAAAATTGGAGAGTTGTTTACATGTTGACTGAGAGGATGGGGTGTAAAACGAGATGATGCCTCTTAGGAATATCGCCTTTCTCATCAGTGTTGCACTCCATATTCCTGGAAACAACAGGGAGAGGTGAAGTAACTCATTAGTGGCCACCCTCTTCTGGAGTCAGGCCCTTCAAGCGCAAGGCACAATTACTGGAGCAGCTACTTGAGGTGGCATTGTTACCCTCACTTGACGAGACCTCACTGCAAATTAACACGAGGCACAAGAAGAGGAGCTGGCGAGAATACCGCTATACCCATCACGGCGGACATGTGTTCGATATATATAATATCACTCAGAGAGACGCGCAGATCGCCGATGTGCATGGACTGGAAAGACCTGCACCAAACTTCCCCAGAGGCACCAAGACATGAGATCACATCCGAGAGGAAACCGAAACATTCTTCACGGATAGGAGAATTAATTGTATGGTATTACTCGCGTACGAAATAGGACCCAGATCTGCGTTACCAACCGTGCTCCGAAAAATGCGTCGTTTCCTCTTTTCCTGATAAGATAGCGCGAGCATGCTGTTGTTAAACATAAATCTAAATGGAATGCAACTGATCTCTCGTTTATTATTTAAACTGAACTGTTGTACACGCATACAGTTTTGAAACACGACGAACTACAAGCAGCACTTGATCGAACACCGCTCTAAGTTTCTCAATGACACCAAAATATAGCAACGCTCATTCCACGTGGAGTAGGAAAGCAAACATCTGCCTACTGCTACATCACTGCTATTAGAGAATTAAACAAATACACTCTCAGGCGACGTTTGCCAATAGCATTTTCGTCATCAACGAGCATAGTGAATGTATAACAACATGTAGAAATCGCACTCATACTGCAACTATAATAACTGCATCGGATTCCTGCCAACAATAACATGTAGAAATCACATTCCATTTTCACCTGAAAATTATATTCATGAGAATATAGATATCACGCTTTCTCCGTCTATCCATCAAGAACCTCGCGATAAGCACGCGGATCTTACAACTAACCGACGATTCATAAGAGTTTTAATCCGACAGCCGCGTTGTGACCATAGGCTACAGTTCAACAACAATATGTCCGGCTCCCTGGCTAAATGGTTAGCGTGCTGGCCTTTGGTCACAGGGGTCGCGGGTTCGATTCCCGGCAGGGTAGGGAATTTTAACCATAATTGGCTGGGTGTATGTGTCGTCGTCATTATCATTTCATCCTCATCAAGACGATCAGGTCGCCTACGAGAGTCAAATCAAAAGACTTGCATCTGGCGAGCCGAACTTGTCCCCGAACACTCCCGGCACTAAAAGCCAAACGCCATTTCATTACACAATCGTTAGACCACACAGCTGTGAACCAGGAACGCCCGAATTTTTTTGTATAACAGGCCAAATACAAGAGACAGTAGGGGACGCAGGTCCCGTTATGGCTTATTATTATTATTATTATTATTATTATTATTATTATTATTATTATTACAGCTATTGATCCCTCAGGATGCCGATTATCCCATGACTTAAAGCGATTCCGTAACAACAAGGATTAATATCCCTAAATATAAGCACATGTTATAATCATTATATCCATTGAAATATACTGAAATGCAAATGTCAACATTGGTATACAGTATTTACCAAAGACATGACAACTACTAGAAATGAACCTGCTTTTTGATGAAATTATATCATCTGCGCAATCTGTATTAGGTCGCTGCTATAGCAAGATGTCTTTTAGACGTTGGTCGCTAATGCCGCCTCTGTTCGATTCGTTTATCTGCATCAATGAAAACGTTTCTTAGCAATGTAGGAACCAAAGAGGCTGCAAATTTTACGAGCTCGACAAATTCAACTTCTACACTTCCACTTCGTTGAGCCGTTTAAGTTCTAATAATGACAAAGTGAAAAGGAACTCCTTGGGGTTCACGCTCTATGAAGTTTTAACTGAATTCTGCAGCACTGTTCATATCACGGGAGATATACGTATCCAGCTGAGGAAAGTCCGCAAAACGATCGAATCAGACGCGTTAATTTGTCATACCGCACAGTTCGCTTCATTTGAGGTCGGTAACTTCAAATACATTTTACAGCTTGCCCGTGTTGCTACTTCTTGTGACGGCCTTGTTTCGACTGCAATCGTCTTCAGTTGCAACGCTACATATTTTTGCAAGATGAATAGTCCTTTTGAACCATAAGCTAAACAGTGTTTGAAGAATACTTTTGGAATTATTCAAACCCATACCTTTTCATTACCTATTGAACACAATACACCACTCCTCAATCTTTGCAGGCATATTTACTACGCCACGAAATTTCCGACACACTCGCTATCAATTTTTCTGCGTTTCGTATGTATGTGACATTACTGTCTAGAACTCACTTACTAACATGAACTCCAGTTCTCAAGTACAACCATTTAAACAACACAGAAATCAGCATAAACGAGAACTGTGATTCCAAGGAATTTATGAAAGTCTCTTACCTCAAGCCTTCAGCAATGTATTTGGGATCTACTCGATAATGTCAATAGCTACCCACGTGATCGACCATTAGACATCACAACAGCTGAGCGTGCCATCATGAACGCAGGTAGGTGAGGGAACCAAGAGGATAGCTCTTGAACGGAATAACTTGTTGCAACACCTCACATTGAATCACGCATAATAACTGCAGACAAAATTAACATAAAATGAACACACCTTTTATTTTAGTAGAATGCTGTCCTCGGGCCGGAGGGAATGGCATGGAGGGTCGTATATGGCTCGCAGGACGGAGATTGGGCGTCTTTAGCTGCACTACTAACATAGTTTATCAAACAATTCTAGAGGTAAAAACGAATATTATCTCACACAAAGGCCAGTCTCGGTTTAGCCTCTCGTACCACATCGAGCTATCCTTCTCCCAAATGGTCAGGTCAACCCGAGTACCCGAACACATATCGTATTCCGAAGAACGTATAACATATCTTAATTACAGAACCTCCGACCTATAACTTGCGAGAGAAAACTATTAGATTCCCTTAAAAGATTGCGCTCAGCAGACAAAGTTTCCAACAGATACGGGCAAGTCCAACAGATGCGGTGGAGTTAGGAGGTTATTACTACGAGATGCATCCCTCATGATTACACTTGGCGAGGGAGCCACCTTCCGCTCGCTGCTGCTTGTCGAATGAACCAATGTGAATCCTCCTTCAGTTTAACAAAAATTATGCTGCGGAAAGGAGATGTTTATATTCACCGAGACTGAATGCTCTTGTAAGAACAGTCGACAGCTGGATTTAACACCCAAAGCCATTTCAGAAATGTTTAACCCAACTAATCGCACAAAAGTAATTATATAACTGGGAGAACGTGACAATATCTTAACGTTTTCTGTCCAACATATTATTTTCACGTTGTTGTGCATTTATACTTTTAAAAAATTCAAAATAACGAATCACTTCTTTTCAGAAATGTTCTATTTTTTCTAGATTTTCTGCGGAAGCCCCATTCAAAAAGCAATAGTTGATTCAACTCGGTACTTGAAAATACTCAGCGTATCAAATTACAAATACTTCCTCTAATCATTATTTAACAGCCCTATATAAAATTACACCACTCACTTGGGAGAAATTATACTAAATACGTTCAATCATGTTCGTAACTAGTTCAGAGCGTTTAATGCACTGATCTGGATTCTGTTGTGTTGCAACTCACTTAAACTAATTCAACGTTATACCTGCCTTCAACATCCAGAACGGACGTAGAAGTCTCGACATGAGTTCAGGAGACTTTGGTAGCTGTCATTTAAATTGCATTACGCTTAACAGTTCCGTACACAGCTAGATAAAAAAAAAAAACAAGCATCTATGGACATAGAAGAACATGTCTGAATAAATCTCAGCTTCTACACTTGTGTTAGGAGTTCATGGGGAATACTTACAAACTTCAATCGTACCTCCATGGTGTTCTTCGCTAAGGACGATATTTAAGATGGTGGAACCAGAAATGCTACTTGGGGTAGCTGAAAAGTTGTGAGAAAACAGAGCAACAAATGCTAATACTTTCACCCCATTACACATCATACCCTCGAGGCTTCATAGCATTCTAATGATCACTTCCTATTTCACCCTCAGCGTACCACTCAGTCAACACGCTGCCCAGCAGGGAGGCAGATTAGATTAGCTGACCGCGCCTCATTCAAAGCAAACAACATTAACGTACAACTAGGTTGTGCGGATCAGTGACACTGCTTCCAATGTTGATGATGACGAACATGTCACACATGTAAACAAGCTGAACATGAAATAGAAATTCTGGACTGGGCAGTCAAGGTAAAACAAAACCTAAACAATACCCATTTTATAACTTTTCCTTAACCGGCAAACGAATCTGTCCTAAAACCAGGATATATTTACTAAGTACAGGAAATGTTTGTTGCCAGAGAGAACGTGATCCAATGCTTTATTCCGAAGTTAACTATTCGTCCGCTAAAAATAGTGTATTGCAATAAAACTGGATATAAGCTCGTCCACGGAAGAGCACCAATAGTCCTAGGTGAGTTTTCCTGTTTTCTCCCCTGTTTTAAAAACATCGAAGCGAAAACAATTTTAAATACAACGTTTATAAAAGCAAGGTGTACACGGAAGATGACTGAAGACTATATTGAAATATGTCTTTATAAACATATTGCACAAAACTGCTTTCAGCGCGTAGATTTTCAATCAAATTTCAAGTAATATAGTGAGAAATCAGATTCCTTGTCCGCTGAAAACACTATTCAAAAACCTCGGACTGACAAAGAGATCCACAGAAAGACACTCAACAGTGTGTTCAAGTCAAATTTGGAGGCGGCCACTGTGCAAATTGTACGAGAGAGAAAATGAGGTTACTGAGGGAAGAAAATAGTAACCTGAACTGAAATGCGCGAACTTTTACCTGTTGTCATTACTGAGTACGAGGAGATGAAATGGTACAGAAAATGTTGCTCCCTGGTGAACTATACCATGAGACGTCCGTTAGTAAAGAACAAAACGTCTGCTATACTTGGGGATATTCATTTGCCAACGGACAACGCCAAACCTCCAGAAATACACGACAAATGACATCGCAGAAATTAATGTTCTCGTCCAACTGTTCAATTATACTGCGACAACATGGTGTCTAATTGGGTTGTACACCTGGTACACCTGATGCCGTAATACATGGACATCAATACCCGTCGCGTCGGCTGTATTACACTGCCTTGGGCAGTGAAAGAGATTTGAGTTCGGCCAACAAGAGAGGGTGGCGGTGATCATTATTTTCAGAGGTACAACTGGGCAACCATTCTCTCTTCAAACAGACAAAACAAAACAAACAAACAAACAAAAATAACAACAAAAAACACAGCCCTTCTAAGAATGATGGTAGCGGAAGGATATTCTCGGCCTCGCAAACTTAATAACGCCGTGTCGGAATATAACAAGAGTTGACCAAGAAAGGTCAGGCAGGAAATATGAAACTGAAAAGACTGAAAAATAACAGATAAATATTTCAGGGGGAATAACTCAAGAGCAGACATTAAAAAACAATAGACGAATAATTATTAAAAAACAAAAAGGTGTCGACCGTCCTAGCGAGATTAATAACGCTTGCGGCCGGAGAGCAGGAGACTGCAGTTCGAGTCCCAATCATGGGCACAAAATCGGCTATTTCGTCTCAGATAAAATGTGTAAGTATTAGTAGTTACCCCAAACCAATTTCTGCATTTTTCTCTACTCCCTGATTATAACACCGAAAAAAAAAAAATAACAAACAAGGAACTAAGTAATGAGTTCTTCTTAACGGTGTCGTAAACCATTAATAATGAGCACTCAACATGTGCTTCTCGCATACGTCACGCTCATGCACCATTCTTCAAAGTAATTCCATGAGTAAGGAGAATGGAAATCCCGTAACGATGTTCGTAACACGTATTACGCTACAAGCGCCGTGCAAGATGAATGTACAGTACCGTTATAGCAGCAACATCCGCGCCGGAGGGGACACATCCGGTATATCTCTCGTCGTGACCTGGATATGAACTGCGGCCTGCTTGCTTGGGCGTGCCGTGGGAAAGACTCCCACTCAGCCACTTCACTAACGTAATCAAAACTTTCTTCATATCCACCACCACGTGTTACAGTCGACTGCCTTCATGGACTCTCAGTTTATTACCGCAGAGAAGAAAAGAAAAGCAACAAAACTAGAGATGAACAGGTGTGTAACGAGGATGTGTTTCCTTTCATAATATATGCCTCAAAAGATGTCCTGAGCACATGAATTGATATCTGTATAAATAAAATTATAATTTTGTCCGTATTGTTCAAATCTTTGCCTCACATTTCCGTTTATCTCCGATTAGGCACACAGAAGTCAGTTCGAATTTTCTAGTTTTGCTAGCAGATTTAACGTCTCCCGATCGCAGATAGGTTTCCAGTGACGAAGGGATTAGAAAGTTCTACGATTGGCAAGGAAGCCCTCAAGGCACTGCACCAGCATTTGTTTCATCTTTTGTCTCTGTTTGATATGACATCACAGGAAAACGGATCAAAAAAATTTCTCGAGATGTTCTAGTATAGCCAGGTGTGCAAAATATAATTTTTGATCTCTTATGTTTTGGTGTTTTTACGTAGGAGGAATAATAACGGGGCTATGTGTTCCATAAATTTCCAAATATCTCTGTAATATTAGTTCTATTTAAAAAGCGTACAGAACAAAAAATACAGCAAGTCAAATTTTCAATATTTTATATCTGATAACTTTTGCTGCACAAGCTATAATAATGGTGATATTCACAAATATTAGATTGCTGTATGAAGTTCATCAACGGCGAGCATTCGTAAGATGGAAATATTTGACCACTCTTAATAGCGACATGGGGTCTGCCCCCCTTTTATTGCCGCTCATCTCCGCAACATGCACCAATTGTACCAAACCTAACCTGTCAATAACGGGTGAGGATAATCAGGTGCTATCAAGTCGACGTGGACTCCTGGCGACTGCATGAATGGATGTTTCGATCTTCAGTCATATATTTCAGATCTTTCAGTGACATGTTCATGCTGGAATTGATGGAGTCTATCAATCTCTATGCTGGTCGCCCTCATCTCCTAGACCCCTTCACCTTCTCAAACACAAGAGTATTTTCCAAAGAATCAGAGCGTCTCATAATGTTCCCAAAATATGACTGCTGTAATCTTGTAATAAATGCCTCAAGAGACACATCTGGTTGGATCTGTTTGAATTACGAACGCATTTGCCTTCGTGGCTGTCTAAGGGATACGCAACATCCTTCAAAGAGCAGAGCTCAAATGCATCAACGACGGGTACAACAGCTATTATCATGTAGCGTACATTTCATCCACATTCTATAACACTTTCTTCAGCCAAACCACTATGGATCATTTTTGGATTTAGTCACGTGTTTTAAAGACGCACGGGATTCCTCAAGTTTTTTGCTGCTCGTTTAACGTCGCCCTTACAAATCGAAGGTTTTTGGCAGAAAGGATGAGAAAGGGCTAAGATTGGGAAGGTAGTGGTGGCCGTGGCCGTAATTAACGAACAGCCCCAGCATTTGCCTGGCGTCAAAATGGAAAAACACGCAAATCCATATTCAAGGCTGCCGATGGTTGGATTCGAATCCCAATATCTTCCGAATACCAACTCACAGCTGCGCAACCCTAACCGCACGGCCAATTCGCTCGGTCATTTCGAATTTTAACAGGGTACAATCGATACAGTCCCCAATTATATCAATCCTACGCATATATAAAGAGGGTTTTTCCTCCCCTGCTATTTCTATCAGCAAAGGTAGATCAGACGGTTAGTTTGATCACTCAAATGCGTGCTTGTTTTAAGCGCATGAACTTCAACAAAATAATGAAATGATCAAAGTAAAACACGCCACAATATAAAAACAGTTTTGCTTTACTGGTACAGAAGTCCATTCGATTGGAGTGCGGCCGAAACACACTGGCGTCAGTTCATTTAACAAACCAATACAATCACACTGGGTATGTTCAATTACGATCAATGGACAGTTCAAACCTTCTGTGGTAGGTCAACCCGAAGGAAACAAAGCTCCCATTTATTCCATTATCCACTTTCGAGAATGCTAAACCGATTTGCTACATGAACAGCATGAACTTAGATACCAGACAACTAGATTTTACCCGTCGGGCGTAAAGCTCCGGCCATATACCTCTGAACTAACTACCATAACAGGGAATCCACTTTATTTTCCTCTTATTAACTATCCCGAGGCCGATTTCATTTCGTCAGGTTTCGTAGGATACTATCAGTCAAGCCTCCCTATGCTTTTTCTGAAAAGGCTCGTAACATCAAACATCGGTTCAGTTCCTTACGAACACTTCGCGTGCGCCCTGTTGTATTTATCGCTTCAGCAGCAGTGACTCAGGTCCCATCCATTTTTCTAATTGATCGATGTTCATGCTTCAGAATTCTGAGAAAATAACCCGCCAGTGATTTCGGATATCCATAATCTGGCGTTTCTTTAAATTTAGGACGACCGGGCGAGTTGGCCGTGCGGTTAGGAGCGCGCAGCTGTGAGCTCGCATCCGGGAGATAGTGAGTTCGAACCCCAGTGTCGGCAGCCCTGAAGATGGCTTTCTGTGGTTTCCCATTTTCACAACAGGCAAATGCTGGAGCTGTACCTTAATTAAGGCCACGGCCGCTTCCTTCCCATTTCTATGCCTTTCCTGTCCCATCGTCGCCATAATACCTATCTGTGTCGGTGCGACGTAAAGCAACTAGCAAAAAAACACGTTTTCGTCGCCGAGGTATTGGAGTACGAACCCCTAAGGCTTCTTAGAACTTTATTTATTTATTTATTTACTAACAGTTCTCCCTGCAGTAGTTGCAGGCTGCCAATGAAACAGTACCAATATAATTATGTACAGTAAAAGGAGTTAAGTGATGTGAAAAATTTAACAAGAGCACAATATAATAACAATGAGACCATATTTTGAGGAATACAATTGAGAGATAAACAATATCTGTGAACATTACATTCAGTTATGAATGATCATATCTAGTGCGAGGATACGTTTCCAAAACCTTTTTTTTTTTTTTTTTGCTAAGGGCTTTACGTCGCACCGACACAGATAGGTCTTATGGCGACGATGGGATAGGAAAGGCCTAGGAGTTGGAAGGAAGCGCCGTGGCCTTAATTAAGGTACAGCCCCAGCATTTGCCTGGTGTGAAAATGGGAAACCACGGAAAACCATTTTCAGGGCTGCCGATAGTGGGATTCGAACCTACTATCTCCCGGATGCAAGCTCACAGCCGCGCGCCTCTACGCGCACGGCCAACTCGCCCGGTCCAAAACCTTTTAATGTAGAGCAATAATCAGAGACCTTTTATTAATAGACCGCACTACAAGGAGAAGTTGGAACGAATTACAACTGTGCAGACACACTCATCCAGTAAGTCGACATACGGCAGTCCAAGGAAAGACGAGAAATACTGTCACGGGAGCCAATCCCAGCACACAATATACAAAAGCCAGTGGACATCGATTCTGGCCGCGTCGGTCACCCGCCGTCGGAGCTGTGGCAACCCAACCGCACCTGGCCTTCCTCAACGAATCGATTCTTATGCGCCTCACCACGAAGCCAGGATTAAAATGGATACTCGTGTCAAGCTAAGCTGATATCCCTCTCTTCCAACAGGAAATCAAAAAGCTCAGACAAATAACGCTTAACGTACGAAAATTCAACTCGAGCGGCAACCCACGAAGAGGGATATCAGAAACCAGCCATATAGGCCACACAGCCGATCAATCACAGGGGTTCCCCACGCCTTTCGCACAAGGCGAAATAAAAGGCAGTTTATAAAGTATGGAATTTTACAAATGCTAACGGGCAGTAATCGTGACAGTGATAAATGCATAACGTTCCTTAAAATGCTATTCCCTGATTTTAATGTAAAGCAGACTCAGTCTCTTCAACAATCCCATACACTAAGAGTAATAACAGTGTAGGAGGGGCCAAGCAAGAAGGAAAAAATCGTAAGGCGCCAGCTACCGTGTGCAAGCATTTTAATTTGACGTCATTTGGCTGCTTGCTCGTCAATTTCGGCGTTCCGGTTTACTCTGGATCTACCGAATCTCACTTGGGCGTCTATGGCGGAGTTTCAATGAATGTTACACCAAATGTGTCACCAGAGATCATTTACATGTCAAGATCGTACGACATTGGAGAGTCAAATGGACTTTCTTCCACCCTTCAAAAATCCGACTACCTCCGCCGTGTTTGACCCACCCCCCACCCAACATCTTGGGACCCGAGGCCGACAATCCATCAAAGTAAGTGACCGTCGGTGAAAAATGTCAAATTTTACAGACGCAAGACTGAATGAAACTTAGCAAATAACAAAGATATTTTATGTTCTTATTTATGGCAAGGTTGTAAATATTTCTGTGATAAGTGCACAACAGATCCTAAATCTGTATTTTTTTTTTTTGCGCTTATTTGGTTAAGGTTATAATAATTATCCACAATTAGTGTAACGCAGACTAAGTTTCTTAAAGTAAATTAAAATAGTCCGCCTGGCACCATTTCTCGATGCACCTGTCTCTTGGTACAGGCCAGAGTAAATTGTAGTTTCCACCGCAGTCTGTACGCTGCTGAGGTACGGGTCGCGCTGAGTAAGCCAACTAGTTCCGAGTTGTGTGTCAGGATGTTATGAAAGATGCTACTCATACAGCCGGACACAATACAGTAAAATTTTCTGGGCCAATGAAGAAAGCAAAGGAAACTACCTCACCAAGCCTTACTTTGGCGCCGCAATCAGTTTTTGCTCCTTTCCCCATAACCGTATAACCTCTGGTGGTGTCATCTGATTATCCAACCAGCTTCCGCGCTGATGACTAAACAGACATAATTAAGTTTGTCTTCTGAACATTTTAAATACAGTTAATCGAAAAACAAGTACTAATTGTAAGTGAGAATTGCATAGGTGCAAAGTGCCACCGTTGGTCCCACGTGTCACTGCACGTGCCTTGGACCTGCTAGGGTTAATGTGACTTCTTGGAGCCTCTCTCATTATTAAATGGCATTACTCCAGCAGTGGCAAAGTGGAAATAAAAACAATTCTAGGTTCACAATATTAAAAACAGGATGGAGTCACCTTTACTATCCACCAAGGAACGTTAACAGACATTCTGGAAATTTAGTTTCTTTCTTGGACTAAAGTTAAACTCACATTTTTGATAATACGACAAAATTGGGTATAAAACTTACAGATACAGTCCGCCGAAGTTTATGAATGGCAATGCCCATATGAGTGAAAATCAATAACACAAGTAGGTAGGAGACATGCCTTAATTTCCTTTATCCAGGATTGCGCCGCTTACTGAAGAACAAGACTAGATTCTAAAAGTGGTATCCCCTTACATGGAATGACCTGAATCCAGAAAACAAGGTCTACAATGGCAAAGTATGTGCCTACACCAACATGTCCTCCAGTTCTTGGAATGGGCATCCCAATAAAACAAAGCAAGGGCCTTGTGTTTAACGTTACGTTCAACTGTCTGAAAGGAGAAACAACTAACAGTTCTGAAGTTTCCTAGTTCGGACACGAACCAGTTACAGGACCTCATCACGGATAATTAAGAAGTAAACTTCTAACGATGAGACAAGCTACAGCCAAAACAAATATCACGAGTATACTGCCTGCTACAAAAACATTCAAAACAAAACTTATACAACGAAGAGGGATACCAAGCAGGACAGGCTTTTTGGAGATTTTCTTACCTCTACAAGCCATAACCACCATCATGATCCACTCACCTGAAACAAGAGAAACAAATGTTACTAAAGGGACTGTTATTTCACAAAGTCACTATTCAAGCAGATAAAGTGTGTGTATGTATGTAAAAAATAACATTAAATGTTCTCGTCAAAACAAATAAGACAAAACCAGCCCAACGGTTATGTCAGAATTTCCCAAACTTAACTTAAATTTGGGGAACCCCGGCAGCAATACGCATACCTAAACCTAGGTAAAATGCAAAATGGTATTGTACAGTAGGCAAGCCAAATTGTTATTCGTATATTCTCAATAACATCTCTAAGCAGTATTCATTTAACTCTTCATGAATATACATTTACTTTAATTTTACAACTTAAAAATCGTTAACAAAAACATATTTATACGAAAGAATGTCAACGTATGCTTTCCCTGCAAGGTATGTTTTTAATTCCACTCTGTTAATAAAAATAAAAACGGTTACGAAATGCATAATTCTGTCCATACTAACAGTCCAATGTAATAATTGGGCTCGTTTTTTGGAGCACAATAAATTATTTTACAGAAAGGTACGAACGTCTACAGGTTTCCTGTAACATTTATGAAAACTGGTATATTATTACTAAAAACAGAGATATAGTATCAAGCAAGTTGGTTGCGCAGTAGAGAGCACGTAGCTGGTTAGCTTGCATTCGGAAACCCCACTGTCGAAAGCCCTCAAGATGGTTTTCGATGGCTTCCCACTTTCACGCCAATTCCTATCACTGTCCTGTACCACCGTCGCCGTAAGACCTGGCTGTGTCGGTTCGACGTAAAAAAAATAGCATTTACAAATAGCAGCGGGAACGCCACAGGCATGCAATGCTGTCAACAGAGCTCTGTACTGAACGAGACATTGTGAGAGATTCTGTCAGCCGTGGTCTACTGACCAATTTCTTTCCGTTGCACCAGGTGGCAGCAAGTCCATAGGCTGAAACGTCAGCAAAGTTCGTACGCTGTGTCCACAACACAAAAGCAACAATTCGTAAAAATATTTTATGCATATTCAACAGAACCTCTGATATCGCGTCACGGAATCCCGGCCGGGAAATGTTGGGATAGCCTGTCAATAATACAATTCTATCAAAAGACAAATCTCATACAACGTAAAAGTTATCACACAGAACAACATAAAGCCCGCTTAACCGTTTAACTACCCGAAACGTAAACTAGTCTCACTACATCGTCCAAGGCTCATGCAGAAAACTGGTCATAGGTGAACATTAAATTGGCAAAGAACTGGAAGAACAACACACTGTCGGTTTTGGATGACCAGAGACAATGCGTGTGGATATTTAGTAGTAATGTTGAGATAAAAATTAACAATTAAAATACACGAAGTTCCCAGCAACGGGAAGGTACACAGAAGGACATTGTGTTCTACAAGGACCGAGCTCGATAGCTGTAGTCGCGTAAGTGCGGCCAGAAACCAGTAATCGGGAGATAGTGGGTTCGAGCCCCACTGTCGGCAGCCCTGAAGATGGTGTTCCGTGGTTTCCCATTTTCACAGCAGGCAAATGTCGGAACTGTACCTTAATTAAGGCCACGGCCGCTTCCTTCCAATTCCTAGGCCTTTCCTATCCCATCGTCGCCATAAGATATATCTGTGTCGGTGCGACGTAAAGCAAATAGCAAAAAAAATGTTCTACAAGGCACAAACAGCGCCAGCAATGAGGGACTAGAATGGCAAGACACATTAGTAACCCGTTGTCTTGGTGTTGACCTCTCGGGTTAGAGAGCGATGAGCTACGTCCAGCCAAACAAAGCCATGCTACACACACCTCGTGACCCAGGAACGAACCTGAAGCCATTTACTACGTGAAAAATACCGAACAACCAATGATCTACTATAGGAGTAACAAGAACAGTTGTGCGACGAACCAGCTTCAAACCAATGAGATTTCGAACAATCAATCTTGTACATCGAGAAGTTATCTCGGTGTAACATAAATGCAAGTACATTGCTGGAGGCTACGGTAGTACAGCGTTCAGAATCCCGTCAGTGCAACGAGACTGACTAGGAAATAAACCGAATGGTACAAGAAGTGGCGGCAATTGTGATTATTAGCAAAGAACTGGGAGAAAAACATATTGTCGGTTTAGGTCATCCATGATAAATCAAGACATGCAAAGTAATCCAATCACAACTTTGCCCTGATGACCACAGATCACGAATCTCTGACCAAGGGAGGAGTCATGCAAAAGTGGAAACCATGCCAGACTCACTGAGAAGATTCGTGCTCATCACTCGGCGCTCTGAAATGCACAGCCCCCCCCCCCCGGCGTTACCCCCTTATTAGTAATTTCTTACGACAGGCAGAGGCACTCTTTCCGCTGTACTTTTCACACGGTTGTCACATGGCGGTCGAGAGCAAAGGAACAGAAAACCGTAACTCCGAAATTTGATAAACCTTAACACGGCCAGGTCTGCTATCTCGTATGAACAGCACAGTTTTTATATTAGGAATCAGAAAAGCTCACGACCTGAGCCTTTCCTTACACTTCCTGTTGCCGCGTAAGTCTCTTCAAGGATATTCAACCGCAACACCCTAACCTACCTTATTTCGTCAGAAACAGTCTGTACTCGGCAATCATAATACAGAGTTGGAAGTTTTTACACGAGTGTAGAGCAAGCCTGTGGCTATTTCTTGGCGGATGCAGTCCATTTGCATCTGTCTCTTAGCACAGGCCAGAACTAAAGTGCAGCTTCCACGTGAGTCTGTCTCATCCAAGGCTGTGACAGTATAAAAGCTGCCGAGGTATGATGGGTACTGAATAATGTATTATATTCCGAGGACGAATAGTGCAAACCACCCTGCTCCTCATTATGCCTCATTATGGGGCCACCGTCCGTTTTTGTGATTTTCCAATAATCATATAAACTAGCCTCCCAAGAATCCCCATATGCATCACTTGTAACATCAGGTAAGTGTAAAGGCCCCGCGTGTCTAAACGAAATGAATCGGGGTGTCCTATTCCAAGTACTGTAATGTTCATTTATATCAAATGAAGAGCCATGAAGGAATTGTACAAACGATTTGCAGATGAAGTAAGCTACAGAGCGCACGTTACAAAGCAGCGAGGCAACAGAAACATGTTGGTCAGAATCTGCTTTCAAACACTACGAGGGTTACCCACTGATCTAAGATCTCGCTATAGCTGTTCTCTTTTCCTGGTGCTGTGTAATACACGTAATCGGAAAGGATACGACGAGACCATTAATTAAATATAAAATACTACGCAGGTCGAAATCGTTCGACAACACAAAGCAAGCTACAGAGCTCTCTTGGAGGGTAGATTTCACGTAGTGCTAGTACAAGAGTGCAAATTGAGTATCACGCTCAGAGCGACGCCTACGCGTCTGTCGGTTACAACCCAGCAGGTGATTCCCAAGGGGATGAGATTGTGGGGATAATAAACGCAGTGTTCCCGTAGCAACTTCACGACATCATACGACAACTGAGACGTGGCAAGGAAGGGCGTATAGACTTTCAAGATCTCATTTCTCGCTCCGGCCATACGAGTGGCCACGAATGATTTCACATTAGTTTACCTCTCTTCAATATCGATTACTGTACAACAAAACGTCTTCCTCATCCAGCTTAATGAATGCCAGACAATGTCAAGCATAGCCCCGTTTTAAAAGGAGCTTCTTGCATCAAAGTTGTTGCATAAACAAGATTTGATATTCTTCAAGTTTCATTCGTATGAGCTCATTTTTCTTACAGCCCGATGGCCTTCAAACCCATACAAATGTCTCTGACAGTATACTGAACGTGTTGATGACCTAGGATTAGCGTACGAAAAATTCCAGCATAGAGTAGTAACACTGATAACTACTCACACTCCAATGTTTTACACCAGACGAAAAGAAAAGAAAAGTATGGAAGTTTAAACATTCACCCTCATATTCTTAAGAGAGTCGAAAGTCACAGCAAAAACTGCACAGGATTTTAACTACAGCATATTCACATCAATATGGATATTTATTCTAATGAAATAAAGCATAACGATGAAGGAAATTACAATTTGATACCGATTTACAACAAACGATTAGCTAAAACGTATTGCCCAAAGAACCGAAATACTGAACAGCCTAGTTTTCAATTTACTTGAGAATGCACAAATCGTCTAATCTATGCCACTGAGAAACTGTAAGTAAGATCCTATTGCACGCTCGAATGAGGAAAACTAAATCAACGGTTGAGCACACAGCCGGTGCAACAACGAAACATTAGGCTCTGTTAATTTATGATACCTGCCCGAAAAGTAACGCTAACGTTAAAGTGGAAGCACAATATTCTGATAGTTGTTCTACGACTACGTTCGAACTTTCAATCAATGAAACAAGTACGAGAGTGTTATAAGATACGTAGGTTACTGTTCATCAGTTGATGCAAATTCAGATGAGTTTGATTTTATGTGAATTTTTGTACCAACTCGCACCATGGATAATGAAGAATGTAAGCTGTAACGGCAGTGCTTGAAAATGTGTGTTCGTTGGAACATGAAGAACGAGAGTTAACGAAAACGGACGCTGCTGATGAATACCGGTACGTTCATAATATTTTAATGACATGTGCAATTCCATATAGTATTAGTGACATTGGGAATACAAAGAACTACATAGGCCTACCAAGTAATTACTAACAAATAGTATAGCGAAAATGTATCGCACGGGCAAAAGTATTTCAACAGAGTAGCCTACTATACAAAAAGTTCAAATCACCATAATCCATTTTGTGGCCTTTGTCACAACATTCAATCCATGTAACCACCAAACTTTCACGAAAATTCGGACTTTGTAGTCACAAAACTTGTTCGTTAGAATATGTAGGCATTGTCACCGTAGCGTAAAGGGGGAGGAAGCGAACGCATGGGATGTTTAAAATTTGGGTCAATATAAAAAGAAAACTGACAAGAATATGTACCACCAAAGGTTCAAAATACAGTTCCTCAAGCACCTGAGCACAATCATTAAACTGCTGGTGTTCAATTCCATATGAAAGTACGCTGGGAGGAGCTCAGCCACTCGACCTCCTGACACTCCAACAAACAAGCTCTCCACTTGTGGCAGACCTAATGATGGGCTGTATAATTAGAAACAGACAACTCTCACTCACTCAACAGTTCCACACTACACCAAGATGGTGGGTGGAACACCTCACTGCACTTTTGTTGTGACCTAGTGCTAATTAATTTCCATAATAACCGAATATGCTACCAATTCATTAAACATTCTGACTTCATACAGGTCTTCTGTGTGTCCAGAAAACCCAATTAGAGCATTTTAAAATAACATTACATACAGTTAACGAGCCGCAAAACAATTACCTACGATTATCCAAATATATTAACCACCCTATCCCCATTCCCTAGCGCAACACTGGCGACTGTATTATGCATCATACTTTCATCATAGACAAGAACAATAACCATTAAGCGTCAGATTCTGCTCCTGTGCTATATAATAACATTCAGGAGAGGACAGCGGTATCAAAGCTTCATGCTCTGCAATATCAAGGGGCTATGGAATGATGACCAACAGCTCGGGATTTATAACGGCACGAACAAAATTAGGAGGGAAGTAGAAATTAAACACGAGATTTTTAAAAATCAGTAAATTATAATCGTGTGGACAGGGGTTTGGGTAGTGAGAGAATAAGTGCAAAATCATGAGCGTCAGCACGTCCGACTTTCGCAGTCGAAGAAACTTTTCTAAAAAAAAATCCCACCATCTTAATGCTCCATGAGTTTGCAGGTGTAGTGTTCGGGAAGACGACTCGTTTTGAAAACAGAAGGAAATGGTTACAAAGAGTAGGGTTTTGCCCCGGATGTTTACGTCCTGCACCGAGGTTCTCCAGGCTTCCTCTTATCTGGCTTCGTATTTCCGCGTAGCGATGACCAAGACACCGTACCACAGCCAACTGACGCTCTAACAGATACTATATATCGAATTACACGGGACGAGGGATTCATCATTTCAAGCCATTTCCGTGAGACACCGGCGGCGCAGCGGAGATTGGGGAGAACCGTGTGCTTGTGGTGGTTTCTACTGTTTGAAGGGAACTACAAATAGACAACCGTTTTCTATTAACACTAAAATGAGGAAGAATATGGAAAAATTCAGAACCTTCAAACATCGACAAACCATAAAGGGCGGGAAGCCTCGCAAACCTAAGTCGTCCGAGTTCTCAAGGGAACAGGTGCTGACCACTCCGAAATCTACAACAGCTGAGAGTCGAGCCTGAGACCACAAGACCACACTCCTCTACTGACAAACATTAATTCTCGAGCTCATTACGAAGAGCACTTAAGAAATTATTTCTGTACATCAGGGTAAATGACAAAGTAATTCTGATACCTGTAAAAAATTCAATTCCACCTGAAGATATTTAGAGCCTGAAATCTGGATTTAGAGGCATTTGAAAAAAAAAAAAGGAAAAGATTTTCAGGGCACAATAACAGGAAGAGGCGTTTAATACGAACGGCGGGAAAAGAAACGGCACATTAAAATTTGCCAGTAAGTATAGGTCTACAGCAACCTGATACATTATCGAAATGGAGAACGTGATTTAAGACTATCAAGAAACTTTCGTCTGAAACTACGAAAAGTAATGGAGAACTTAGATCGAACTTCATCCACCCCCTAAATTAACGAACTTGGATAATCCAAAAAAGGGAAAATATATCTACGTAACGTTCCAAGAATACGCTCACATGAGTCAATCACACAGTCATTAGGAAGACGACTGCTATACTTGATTCCGGAAGAATACCGCGAAAAGCAATATGGCAATTTTTGATTTCAAATGCCCAGCAAATATAATTCCTTCAGGGTTCGAAAAAGAGAGATCGGATAGGAACGATGCCTAGTACAAATAAACCTGGAGTGTAAAACCCAGAATTCTTCGCTTATGTAGGCATTAAACAGGATATCTGAATACAATTAGTGGGATGGTGGATGAAATGAATAGGTAAACAGAAACGTACATATTTTGTGGATGGCTGGTAGATAAAGTTTTCCTAGTTTCCGGATTTATGAAGAATTGATATTTAATTTGCTTCTTCATCTGCCAGCTAATTACAAACGTGTATACGTAATTCCGTATGTTCTCTTCCACAATTGCTTTGCCAATAGGTATGCATATACGGTGCATGGTTTCGGTTCTGAATAATACTAGCAGATGTACCCGCCTTTGATGGGTTCGTTTATATAAAACTGCAGAAAAACGCCATCTAGTGGAGAGGGAGACAGCAGAAGAGACAGAGCGCACTTCAATTAGCAGTGAGTCGGTGTAATCTTATTAGTGAAAGCGTGGTTTAACACGTAATGACGTAATTTTCTGGACATCATTAGTTACGAAGAAAATACACAGTACAGTCTTGTAGAAAATTGAATTTTAAGACACAAACTGGGCTTCATTTTGTAATATAACTAGAATTAGTCATTTGCCCATTACTTTGGCTTTCGGGGGATAAAACGTGCGCAAGTTCAGAAAATTGCCACCATTTTGAAAACGTCAACTATTCACAAGTAAGAGTAGGTCTGTCTTTGACCGAAATATCCGATATATTCATACCAAACTTCAGGTCGATTTCTTTTATAATTCTGAACTGACTGAAGCAGATACCATCATTTTAACCATGTGTAAGTCCCCTCTGAGAATGTTTGCGCAATCTATATATTAAAAGAGTTTACTGAAAACAGCTTTGGCAAATCCGCAAATCCGTTCTACTGGGTCGATCTGCTTCATTTCTGCTTTATTCTCTTCGGAATTATCTAACGGTGAATGATGACACATTGATAGGTCTCTAAGTTCAGCCAACTTTCAGTAATCATAAATTCAAGTCCTTAAATGATCACTCCAATAATTGCAGACGAAGGCTTACCCTAACCTGCAATACATTCTGTACTTAGCAGGTTGCTTTCATTAATATTCTGATACATGTGATACATGTAGCCATGTTTCATTACTACCTGTCAAGCCAGACAGTATACACTTCCTCCGATCACGGAAGAATACTATTCCCTGTTACATACCCTTTGATTCTCTAACCTTTCCCAGCTTCTAACAACATATGACAGAGCGTTCCTAATAACTTACATGCTGCTAGGAGAAATAAGTCTACGCAAAAACAGACCCCATCATGACATACGCTTAGACACCTGGGAACACCTATCGGAGGATAACCTAGCTACACCAGAAAGAGTTAAGGCCGTGCATCTTAAAATAGTTCTCTGCCTGGCAAAAGCACTTCTTCGAGAATAACCTGTGAGCCCACAAGACAACCGTTCTATATAGAAGAACATCGATGAAAAATACCATTGCCTTCTACGAAACAATGCCAAACTTTCCATCAAGAACTGCAGGATAAACAAGCTAATATATGGATAGATTTATACCAAACAGAATGGTGACGTCAGAATGTATGAATTCTGACTACGAACTGCCGCATAGCATAATGCGCTTCTTATTAAATGTTCATGAAACCATTGAAAAGGGCAAGCAAAACCATATGACTACGACAGGCATATCAAAACGAGTTATCCGACTTATTTATAACGAATGTTGCGGAGCAGCACGGGTCCTCTAGCATTTCATTAAATACCGCCCACTTGTTTAGACGTGATATTTTGGAAGGTAGACGCCATTTCATTTTTATTAAAGATATTATTAATTGGAGCAATGAAAAATAACTAAATCGAATTCCAAATCTGAAATGCACCAAATCAGCAGCTGAGAAGCCTTCAAACTCCGGCCTGTCCCACAATACACCTCAGGACGCAGCAAGCGCTCGCCATAAAGCGGCACTATTGCGTTCTCGACACTAGACAAATTTCAATATGATGCACTGATCAGTGTCACCAGATTCATATCACGTACAACCTAGGTGGACACAAAAAGAACGCACAAGAAATACGTTATGCCCCAAAGAAGGGACTGGAATGAGGAAAACGATTTTCTCAAAATCTTCAGGATCGAGAAGCTAAATTTTCCTTTTCAAGAAGAACAAGACCTAGTTCGTGAAATATTTCGTAATAAAAACATCGCTAAATATCCGGCTTGAATTAAAGGTATGTATTTAGCGTCATTTCTAGAGATATCAAAAACTATGATGATAATGTCAGAGTGCCATGATTTGGACCTGAACCGGAGACGCTTGAAGAGACAGTAAATTTAGGAACACTAGTCTTCCATATTAAATTACTACTCCGAACACAGAAAATAACTCTCGACCTCTCATGTGCAAAATTAAGTGGGCTTTAATGTCAGTCACGTTAACGTTAAACGAGTTGAAAATAATTTTGTACATGGCCGTATAGACGAATGAAAAACATGTATAACACAACGTTTAAGAAATGCTTATAACTTTTACCTGAACGACTACGAATTTGTATTCGCAATATTTTCAAAATTAATGGATAGCGTTACCAAGTGCCAACCGATGAAGTAACTTATTAGAATAACCATGCTACAATTACAGTAAACTGACGAGACCGAGAAGATTAAAACACAGGACTAATTAACCAACAAAGGCTAAGTATTAAAGCTGAGAAAATTTTCAGGGCCCCGAATGAGAAAGCTGCTACGGACGTTTTATGAAAACAGTAACTATTTTTAACGTAGGATTACTCCGAATAAAGCAAAACGAAGACTTCACCACCAGAAATAACTGAAAATGCAATATCCACTGAAACTTAACGAATGGCAACTGATCAAACTAGAGGCAGAAAATGCAAAGATCTCCGACCTTATTAAGAATGAAGCTATCGTAAAAAAAAAAAGAAGGGCTACAAAGAGCGTGAAAACTGAAGACTCCCCAGGCCTCTAGAATCTAGAGCATGAAAATTAAAGAATGCCTAGGCCTCTACAACCTAATACTGGGGTTGAAAAAGAACAGGAACTGACAAAGAGAGTTGAGGACCACGTGATCAAAAATCTACGTTCCAAGTAGGAAACTCCTGGCATGTCCACCTTTCTCGACAGAAGGGGATACCGTGGACGGAGTCCTCAGCTTTATCCACAGGGGCTCATTTAAAAGCCAGATTCACCGAGCTCCACAGCTGCAGTCGCTCAAGTGCGGCCAGTATCCAGCATTCGAGAGATAGTGGGTTCGAACCCCACTGTCGGCAGCCGTGAAGATGGTTTTCCGTGGTTTCCCCATTTTCACATCAGGCAAATGCTGGGGCTATACCTTAATTAAGGCCACGGCCGCTTCCTTGCCAGTCTTAGCCTTTTCCTGCCCCATCGTCGCCATAAAACCTATCTGTGTCGGTGCGACGTAAAAACATCCACCAAACAACAGATTACACCACTTCACGAACTAGGAGTCATATTTTATACGCTGCCCCGCCCTATATATATTTGCAATAGCGCACAAATGTGCAAGTACAATTTATGTAATTTAGTCTTTCCTGTAATAGGCAATCGATTTTACTCTTTTGTTGCAAACAGTTAAAGCCATGAATTGCGAGTATTGTTAAAACAGATCGTAATGATTGGTTTTCTTTCGTCCATCTCCTGCCAATCATTGCGTAAGTAGCGTAAAAGTCTTGATATATTTCTGCAAGTTTTTGTTTTCTTCTCTCAATCACTTTATCAATACCATATGGCCATATTCTCGTTGTCTTTGCCTCTCAAAATGTGCTTAACTCTTCAATGACATCTCCGAACAGAGGAACATTACTCAGCACAAGTTAATTCCACACGCTGCAGCCATTTTCGTTTCTTTCTCGTGTTTTCCGGGAACAGTTCGAAAGGTATGGACGGTGGAGGAAAGTCGTGAATTATGTGTGCTGAAGTAGATTCAAGCCTTCCACGACGTTCTCAGAAATGCTGCTGTGTTGCCAATGTTACAGTACAACAGTTAATCAAATACGTCAATGTACAGGGACAGTGTTGCTGCGTGTTGCCCAAATATTTGCTCCTGGGTCGAGCAAGGAGCGGTCGTGCGAACACACCGCGGCAGATAGCAGAGCAAGGCCGTTGGCCGCCTCACCCAGTCACCAACCTCTGCCCGGATTGATTCACTTTCAGGTGCGTACGCCGGCTGCCTAGCGTGAGCCACCTTGAAAGTAGACTCCTTTTACCTTTTGCTCCAATGGTATGCAAACAGGTGAAGACAGGTTTGTGTAAAATATATATCTTGCTAAGTTTGTGCGAATTTCTTCCAAATCACAATGAAAAGAAAACAGCACGTCATACTCCTCCCTGGTGAGTTAGCAATGACAATAATATCTCTCAAATCGACCGTTAAAACGTTACCCTTTGTAGTTGTATCGTGCATGAAGTTCAGTGAAGAGAACGAAAATAATGGAAGTATTTCTACAATGAAAGGTTGAGATTTCACTTACTATACTGTATTACACTGTTAAAAAGCCGTATAATCTCACTTCCTTCTCCTTCGATAATATCAGTAAGCTAATACTTCTATTTCTGTTCACTGTGCAGAGGGGTGTTTCGCTTCTCAGTACTTTCCTCCGCTGGTTGAAAGGAACAAGATTCATATGTATTTCTGTGATCAAAAGGAGAACGTGAGTCTGCTGTCAATCATGAAAATAAAGCTACGGACAAAATGGTACGATCTCATCACATTCTCAAAGACAGCTTAATAAATGAATCAAACATTTTGAACTAAGATGCAGTTGGCGTATTATTCACAACTACTGCAACCGTTTTAAGAATAAAATTCTAGAACATATTTAAGAGCAATTCAAAATAAAAGTTAAAAGTTAAAAGAACATCTGGTAAGGAAATAGTAAGTACGGGCATAAGTATAAATAAATAAACTCACTAACTATTCAGAAGTAACCACCTATATCTTCCGTAAAAATGGTAAAAGTAAACAAATTCTTTGCTATGTTCAGGACCTCTCACAGCCTCCCATCGAGATCACGGAAAACAATATATAATATGCGAACATCGTACAGAATCTCCAGGAATCCAGCTTCCTATCAAAGTACAACTGAGACTACAGAAAGTCACTTGATAGACACAGAGTGCATTGCTTATTGACTCCGATGAAGAACATGAAGGGTACTGAACCAGTGAGGTGAAAGGAACTAGCTAATCACCTTTATGTTCAGTCAACACAGCCAGCAGCGATGCCATCTTCTGCCAATTACACAGGACGATTAATTCCGAGAACGTTCATGAAACACTGCACACAAGAGCAATGGGAGCAGCAAGAAACAAACAACATTGTTGGATGTGTAACATAATATAACCAGAGGCCAATTAAAAATAATGTCAATTTAGCTTGAATTTCAAGCATTTCAAAAACATTACATTAATGTAGGCCTATATGGATTTCATTATCTTCATTTTCTTCTCAATCGGAATCTTTCAAAACTTCTGCAATCACTTTCAAGAGAGCTGTTACGGCATAAATATGTAGTAGTAGTAGTAGTAGTAGTAGTAGTAGTAGTAGTAGTATTATAACTTTCATGAATAAATCAATACAAATTGTTTAGTAATGGATATATTTAATACATTATTACGTTTTGTTGCTAAAACTATTTTAATTTGTTGCTTCAATTACCGCAACTGAAGATAATATTTTAAAACATTCTTATAAATCACCAAAATTTTCGGGTGTTTCAGTATTTCTTTCCACGAGATTTGTTAATAACGCAAAAACCTTAGTAGCCTAGTACCAAAGGAGGGGCTGAGGGGAAGGTGTCTTAGAAGCCCAGTAATTTTATTTTTGTGTGTGCAGTAAACCTGGCCAGAGAGAAGGCGTTACCTTCTAGGTGGCCCGCCCTCAACATTCTCCTTCGTCCTTGTGCTGTAACCGTTTCCCTCAATACAAGAATTTGAAACGCACTGTTAATTATGTTACAATAATTGGAACAATAAAAGGCAGTAATATTTATTTATTTAAATAACAAATTTATGATCCTTAGTAGTACCGACGGGGCCCCCTAAAGCCTATGGGCAATAAATGAATATAAATAGTGTAGTAATATATATATTTGAAAGATTACTGCCTTTTATTGTTCCAATTATTGTAACATGATTAACAGTGCGTTTCAAATTCTTGTATTGAGGGAAACGTTCACAGCACAGACAAAAATAAAATTACTGGGCTTCTAAGACTCCTCCCCCCTCTCAGCCCCTCCTTTGGTACAACTACTACTACGGTTTTCGCGTGATTAACAAATCTCGTGGAAAGAAATACAGAAACACCCGAAAATTTTGGTGATTTATAAGACTTATTCCTTGCGAGTGAGGTTTGATTTTTAGATGTAGAATTCTAACGTCAGGTTTTATTTGAAAACCTGAGTGTTATCAGAAACAAACAACAATTCTAAGTCAACAGACTCGTTCTACTCAATTACAGTAGAATAAGAGGATTAAAGAAGATATTCAACATTCATTATAAAAACTCTGGTGCACCTTTTCTTGACCATGAGTTACACCACATCCTGCATTTCTCAAGATATTAAAATAGGATAAATAGAAATCACTTTTCAGGAGAAATAGTTTGGTAATTTATATAAAGAAATCTTCAAGTTCGGATGGTATTCAAACGGTTACAAGCCGCAGCCTTCACCAAAGTAGACGAGTAATAATACGGTTTCACTGTCGATCAGTAACATTATCTGAGTCAACTTCACGGGCCACAGTTTTTAATTTTTCAGTAGGTACAGGTCGATCTACAAAGGTGTCGGGAGGGGGGAGGGGGGAACGGGGAGAGGAAATATCTGACAAAGAACGCCATTAGCATTTAGATAAGCACGTTATCATGACACAAACAACAGAGAGAAAAGTTCAAAATATGAGACGCTGTCATTAGACTTCAAAATACGATATTCCGCAATAAAGCTTTAGAGCGCTGCGGGCGAACACACGACATGCACAGCAGGTCTGCAGTCCAAAACACCACAAGGAAAAAGCCAAGAATGTCAACCAACATGGAATGTAGCACTGAGGGTAAAAATCTCTGTCAAACACAGGAATAACCATCATTCTCCATGAGTACGATCCGACCTGAGGTCGATACCAAGGGTCGGACAAAATTCGGATACGTGCATCTCTTAAAAGTCTAGAGCAATTTAAGAAACATTCAACACGAACGTCGTCACTCACAAACAGTAAATTTCCCATTATCAGTTACTGCTATGCAAAAATTATTATTATTTTTATTATCATCATCATCATTATTGTTTATTCCACAGGTCAATAAGTTTCTGGCTCACAGCCAAATTCGAACTTGCGCGAGGACAGAAGTTCAACGCCCAATATATACCTCATGTGTACAAGGTTTCTTCTTCTTCCTGGCCTCTTTCCTATTACTTGGTGTCGACACTAGGTACGGATTAACGCCAGTCTTTCCTGACGCCTGGAAGGATGTATCGACTATTCCGCGATTCTGCGGTGATCGGCGACGATGACTCCGGCCCAGAATAATTCACCAGACGAGGCTAAAGCTGCCAGCCCGTTCGGTAAAAGAACTCGGGGTACTCTGAACCGAAGGCCACTATGCTGAACATCCTACCAAAGAGGCGGGATTAATGCACGTATCATTGCAATTATCTGTAGTTATCATTAACCCTGATTCAGCTACATATCGTTTGGGGTAGTTTATGGCAATGACGACGAATGCCACAACGAATTCGTAACAACAACAAAAACATTGTGTAGATAAAACTTAAGACACGTTCTAATTAGATCAAGTAACTAGAAATTAATTCAACAGACTAAAAGAGCTTAAACAAGAAAATAGCTTATTTATTTTCCTACAACTGGCAATTAACTTGTCAAAAGCTTACTTGGAACTCCTTCAATATTCCGCCGCATACTTGATGATGACGATGATGCTTGGTTCTTAAATGGGCCTAACATCTAGGACATCGGCCCCTAATGGTACGACATGAGACAAAATGTAATGAAAAATTAAAAGTCCAAAATCCTCCACTGAACAGAATTCAAAACGTGAGTACGAAGAAGGAACGGATTGAAATGAATTTAAAACAATCAGCTGATCCGACCCGCAAGACCTCACATTCACAGAAACGTAGCGTTGAACTATAGTATTACTGACCAAGGGACGTATCACGATGCTGAATTGATTATGCTTGTTGTCGAAATGGATCCAAAATCCAGGTCATCTGCCCCTCATAATGGTATCTATCGCTAGAAAGTAGAACCATGGTATTTGTCATATTACAGTACTAATCAAGAGTAGCGTAGACTCGCGGTATTCCAGACATTATGGTACTACTCACAGGTAATGAAATTCGCACATGTAATACAGACCTATGGTGTTTTGCACATTGCGGCGCCATTTACAGGCAACGCAAACCTGCTATGGTGTTCACCACAGAAGTGTACTAACCACAGGGACTCGTACTATCCCGTGGTGTTCCTCATAGAGTGCTTACTAATCATAGGCAAGCGAATACCATGGTGTTGCCCACCCATGATGTCGATCATATAGTGGTACTGATCACAAGCCAGACGTGCACTCTGTTTCTACTAATCACATACCTACTTTTTAACATAGTGGTACTACGCGCAAGTAAATGCGACCCGTGGTGTTAACCGCGTGGTGGTACTAATTAGAAGTCCTGAGACAGCGGAAATGCGGCCAGTGTTATGGGAACTTTTCCAGATAACGCTCCACTGGACGAAGTCTTTTATCTTACACCTTAGACTTTCGAGCTGGAGCGAAGTAAAAAAAAAACTGATTGTTGAAATATTATTTTGTATTTATAACATTATATAAGATATTTATTATTGAGTCTGTTTTCAAGCAGAATGACGAATTAAGAAAATTTAATAAATTACCACATTCAGCATGGTCCATTCCTTTAAGTAATTTTAAAAGGAAGATGTATGATTGGTTAATAGAAATCCATTTTATAATACCTCTGAATTCTTAGAAATACATAATGTTGGTATTAAGTTTTAATAAAAGGGGTTTGTTCATGTAGCCTTATTAACATTAAGTACTAAATTATTATCAGTTGACGAAGCCTATTTCATTATATATGGTCAATGGCAAATAAAGATTCTTGAGTCTCATGGTTCTAATTCGATCATTCCTTGGTCGCCCCTTTTAGTCACCTCTTACGATAGGCGGGAGATATCGTGGGTGTATTCTTCGTCTGTGTCCCCCACTCACAGGGTGAAGTACTGCATACTTAGGCACCTTTAAACGCCCTTCGATAGCGTCGGGAATCTATTTGGCAACCTACGGTATAATATGTGCCAGAAGTATAGAGCGTTCAGGCACTGCTTACCTTTCACAGACAAGGTTGAGACAACATTCTTCAACCCTACGCTCCGTCACAAACACTACTTCATCCCTCCAAATTCCACAAACAATATTTAAAACAAGAAGCCTGGCAGCACAGAAGAGACCACGCACGCAAGGGTAAATTAATTTGCATACATTATTTAAAACTGTCCGACTCGTTGGCTGAATGGTCAGCGTACTGGCCTTCGGTTCAGAGGGTCCCGGGTTCGATTCCCGGCCGGGTCGGAGATTTTAACCTTCATTGGTTAATTCCAATGGCCCGGGGGCTGGGTGTTTGTGCTGTCCCCAACATCCCTGCAACTCACACACCAGACATAGCACTATCCTCCACCACAATAACACGCAGTACCTACACATGGCAGATGCCGCTTACCCTCATCGGAGGGTCTGCCTTACAAGGGCTGCACTCGGCTAGAAATAGCGGAATAATAATAATAATAATAATAATAATAATAATAATAATAATAATAATAATAATAATAATAATAATAATAATAATAATATATTTAAAACGGCAGACACACACACACACACACACACACACACACACACAAGCCAGGAACGAAACACATACATTTAATGAACTTTAAAGGGGCAAGTTTGAAACCAACCGGACATTTGTACGAACACTCAACCGGCCACTGCATATAATATAGGAAAACACATACTGCTTTTTAATATCAACAATTAAGTGGGCAAAGGTGGTGTCTCGTCATTCTGAGAGGGAAACAACGTACAGTATCTACCAACCTTTCTTAACACTAAACATACAGTAGAAGAACGTCCCACCGTTAGAAGAATGGAAAAAAGGAAATGGTCACGAAATGCAGGGAAAATGAGACATACTCGAATTCGCAGCCTAGTTTAGTAAAGAACAGGAGATGAACTACAGGAAGTACGATAGGAGCTCGTACAAGCGGAATCATTACAGACTCAGCTGGGATTTCGGGTCGTCATGGGAAAGAAGTCTAGTTACAAGGGCAACGAGTTTTTTCAACACTGGAGTTCAATGAGGTTTCCTCTCCAAACCAGCACCCTAAGGTCAGACGATACTTCCATAAACCAGCTCGGTCGATCAACAGAATAGAAGTGTGGAGTAGCTTAAATCGTTTGCAAAGCCTAGTAGACTCCACCAAATAGCCCACGAGGAAAGAATAACTATCCCGGAGCTTCACCTTCGTACTGTTCTGAAATGTTACCGACACAAGTTCTTAATTGCGGCTAATGATGTCTGAGAAATTGCAATGCTACGAACGACTTACACCCGATGGCCGGTGTTACACTCCGGAGTCAAAACCACTCAATGAGAACACAGATGCAGTAGCAAATAGCCAGTCAATTGTGTACATGTTTAAACCTCATAGAGCAAGATCGTTTGCCAATGATCAAGTTCGCTTGGAGATAGAGAACGCGGTGGGGGACACAGCTATTGATGCCGAAATAAATACTTATTAACGTACGTGATTTTGTTTCAGAGGTTCCGATCGCCAATGCTCTTCGTACGGGATCAGTATTTCAACAACCCAATACCAATACATGCCTATGAATCTTAATACGAAGTATGACGGTAGTACGTATGAACACTACCTCGTACACTGGGAACGCCATTATCGTCGGCATATTTTTCAGATATACCGTCAGAAAACGCGAAATAAATGTTTTAACACGTCTTTGAATTTCGTCCTCGAGTTATTTTCGTAAGATGTAGTACACTGACGTCTCGTGCAAAGGATCTGAACATTAAAGAAAGCAGGAGCTATATATTTACTTGTTCCGAAATACCGTACTTGTCTTGCCTAATTGCAGTTTCAGAGTGACTAAGTGCCTCTATACAAAATGTGTTCAGAACCGTACATATGTCCTAATGAACTATTCTCCCAGGCTACTATTTCCTCCGTACATTGGAAAGTCACCCAGTTCCGACAGAAAGTCGTTAGAGCCTTAAATGTTTCGTATAAAACCTATATTCATACAAGCATTTCTCTACCTCGCAGTAAACCACGAAATAATCCCGACAAGATACTAACGACTGTAACGAAAAGGCACGGCAAATTCAAGGAATAGATTACCCAAATGTAAGGATGAAAAATAGCTTGTTCCAACATAACTACACGAACGAGATGGTCTGTTGTCCGACTATACGTTTATTTTCTGGAATCATGTTCGAGACTGTTATCTGAACAGTTAATGTCACCGATGAACAGAATGATGATGTAGGAACTCTTACGTGAAAGAATTGCTGAGACTATGTACTATGCCAGGAATGCCGTAGCGTGTTCGGAACTCGACGAAGGAAGTAAGCATTTCGTACATTTCGTATACTTCATTCGAGGAATGTAAATGAGTGCATGATGAAAACAGCAAATTGCTGTACAGTACTACAGTTCTTAAAAGTCCCGTAATTGGAAACAAAGCATTTCCGGATTCATATCGATAAATAAACCAATTCCTCTTCTCTAATTTTTTAAATCAGGAACCCATTGTTTATTAATGCTGTTGTACAATGAGAATAGTCGTTGTCAGCTAAGAGACTAGAGCCGGAGTTTCTTAACGTTGCAACTTCTCAGTCCTACTGTTGGGCAGGATTATGAGAATGGATTCCAATAACTACTGTATGTTGACAGTATACCAAGGACACAAATGACAAGAATATTAAACCAACCAGTTGAATACTAAAATATACACGCCTCTTCACACACGTCGCGTACTGTTGGAGGAAAACAAAAGAGCTGTCCTGGGTCACACAACATGTACGAATGTACGAACAGACTACACACTTCAATTCAGCGTCACTTATGTTGCCACAAAAGGTGCCTGGATACAGATAGCAGTGAGACCTTGCTCGGAGGTCCTTTTATCAAGAATTCCGAGCACATTCTTAAACCAGATAACTCGATTTAGTTGGAGCAAAGCACCCAAATCCGCGGGTGGTCGGACAACCACGGCGGTTGACAGAATCGAAACCACCTCAGCATTCTACACAGGGAAGACTAACAAGATAGCAATATATCGCCAGCAACACATTTAGCGCACAGCAAAGAGAATTAGCGTCGCCGCGTCGCAGGATATCCGCCAATATGCAATACCCGATGCAGCCTGCGGAAAAAGGATAAGCGGCAATATTTCCAGAGGAACCGGCAACGTCACTCCCCCACGTTACTGTAAGTGGGATGAGCGAAATAGCCCAGTTCAACTTCGGTCTCGACAGAGGAAACCTTAAATGCACAATTCACTATTTATTTTAAATATGATACCTTTTCATTTCAAAAATAACAGTGATAGCAGAAACATATTTAAGACCGTATACCAACATTAATATACTTTTATTTATTTGGATCAGTCAAACTGTAAGTGTTTTGAAAGTTTTAGGCATCGGTATATGCAAAGCTGTACGATTACTGTAGCTAATGCCAGACTTTTAGGGATGTCTTGGCTCACGAATTCTCTGAGGTAAACAACGTTTTTATTTTATTTGCTTTTGCTTCATGATGATATGGGAACGGAAAGCGACCTTGGCCTTAAAACATAGCTAGCTCCATCATTTTCCTGGAAAATGGGAAACCACAGGAAACTATATTCAAGGCTGCCGAGAGTGGGGTTCGAATTCAATACCCCTCAAATGCAATCCCACAGCTACGTAACCAAATTCGCTCAAAAAATTGAATATTCTCTTAAAAATCTCTACAAGAAACACATCGAAATGTCTAAAACATGCATCATCGCAAATATTTGCTCGAACACGTTAGAATCAGTTGTAAATGAAATCGACGCGTAGTATAACGGACAGCTGCTGTCTTCGGAGGTAATGGTTCAATTCCCGATACTGCTAAAAGAAATGGTATGTGTTGAAAGGGTGCACGCATATGCACTACCTCGGAAAGAGGACAAGAATTAACACCAAAATTAAATATAGTGCAGTCATCAAAGCTAAACACACAATTCGAAGAGCGCACAACGGGCGATCAACGAGCACTCAAACATTATGCTGGCCTTAGTTCAGATCCTTCCCAACAGAACAAGAGAGACCGATGCCTCCGCAGTTCAGTCGGGAGAGCATTGGAGGTCGCGGGTTTGGTTCCCACTGGTATCCAGTTGGCCACAGTTATTCTGTACTTAACATTTCTTCCGCATGTACAATGCAGCATATCGGCATTGCACCTAGAAAAGCCGCTATGTGATAACTGATAATATTTCAACTTATAACTCCGACCAGAAACGTTCTGTCATGTAAAGTTTAGTATTGTATGAACTAGATCAACGAATTACTATCGATGTCATACCTGTGTTGCGGGTTAGTATTTCTCCCCTCAACATTGTTACGGCGGTTTTTCGAGGCGCAAGGACGATATACTCGACACGAACTAAAAGGCACAAAGGTCTATTTCAAAGTAGACTCAATACATTAGCTCGAAAAGAGATTTACCATAATGTAGTCAATATCATACCTACAGGGAAAAAATAGAAATAAAGAGGAATTCTGCAAGCAGCAGACTCGCTTCGTCACTATCAATCAACCTGGGTAGTTAAGAAAAAAAGAGCTCTATTCTCCAGCACAAGATCACGACGTGTGGAGGAAAAGCAAGTTGATATACTATTAGAAATCTGTACACGGCAACCACTGCTATACGTCAGAGTACAATCGACTGGTATACAGCCATAAACATTCGAACACACAAAATTTAAAAACAATCACTACGTTTCCAGTCTTGCGTGAACTACAACACTTCACAACGCATATGCACATGAGAATAAAATCGACTGTACACGGGAACGTCAGCTTTTGTTATGCAAGCAAATGAACATTCAGATTATAAACGGATTAAGGCGATTAATTAAAGTCACGTGTCTTATTCGCCCAACTCAGCTGTTTTCCACCCCCTCCAAAACCAACGTAAACAATAAGATCTGAAATTATCTCAGCGAAAGTACAGCCAAAGGAAATATAGTCACTACGAACGTACAATGATTACACAATGCTGTCCGAAATAAATCGCCCAAAACTATTCGTAGAACTGTAGACAGACATGAGAGAGTCAATTGGACTGCGCGAGTGGATGGCAGGAAGCCAAGGGGAGACACGCGAGCCGCCAGGGAATTTCTTCTCCCACACACGAGAAGCACCGTCGCTAACTTCTGAATGCACCAAGCTCATCAGGGGGAGTAACAATTATTGAATTTGTCATCCTTCCGCGTGGTCCTTGACTATTCAACTAGTGGTCTTTCATTTATAACGAATGAAACCCAGCATAGGATATATTTGATATCTTTGTAAGCCTGTATCTTCTAATTCCGTACCACATAGTCTACGGACGTATCTCGGAAACACTTCGTCTAAATAACTTCCCTGAAACGGCCATTAATAATAATAATAATAATAATAATAATAATAATAATAATAATAATAATAATAATAATAATAATTTCTTAGGCGTTCCGGTAAATACAAAAACACCTTCCTACACCATTGGACTAAGTCACTGAACCTGCCAGCTTGAGCTCAGGAGAGTGCACTACTGTCTGAGCTACCCAGACCGGCACTCAAGAATAATTTAATATATGTAAATGCAACATTTACAATAGAAGATATTATCACGCCTCACTCGTATATCATGCCAGAAGCAAAGAGCATGTGAAGTGTAGATTGTGTGACTGACAGGATCCGTTCAATGCAGTATCATACAGGAGTTACCATTTGACGTATTTTAACATCCTTTATTTGTCCATTCTCCAAGTAACCGAATCCTCCTTCTCATATGCCCCCCACCATCAAAGCCAGTGTATACGCACAGCTTCGTCTATCGACTTTATTCGTAACTCAGCCTTGTATCCCCTCATTCAGAGCACGCTATTGTCCCTGCTTCCATCTGTACCAAGAATCATTCTCGTTACTTCCAACTAACGAACAAGATATCCTGAATACTCCCAGCTGTCACTCACTGTAAACAGAGCGATGCGATTTCCTCTGACACAGACTTCCTTCTTACAAAATACCGTTGATCGAAAATACGAGCTCGCAGCATTAGCTTTGCTCCACCTTCATGCACTTCCACTCCGTTATACTACAGTCCTGAGAGATTACAAATTCTAAGTAACTGAAATGATCCACCTGTTCTAATTTTGTATTCAACCTGACATTCAATCCTCTTAGGTTTCTTCCCAAATAACGATTTAGTCTTGGACATGCTAATTTTTCGGGATAAACTATCCTAAAACCTGAATCACACTACGTTCGATTCATTGCATCACGGGAATAACCGTGTGCCTTTTCACAAATTATGGAAACCTCTCTAATTTAACAATTAATAACGAGAATC
This sequence comes from Anabrus simplex, assembly GCF_040414725.1. Classification (NCBI taxonomy): domain Eukaryota; kingdom Metazoa; phylum Arthropoda; class Insecta; order Orthoptera; family Tettigoniidae; genus Anabrus; species Anabrus simplex. The sequence continues at coordinate 72,315,366 of NC_090278.1, forward strand.
TACAATCTAGAGTCAAGAAGAGTACATGGAAGAGAGATAGAGAGTACACAATAATGTAAGAGAAAATCTTCTCACACAAGTTATTAGGATACTTTAGATTCTATACGACAAGTCGCGAGCTAGTAATAAGTATACTTGTTTTTGTTCATTTCCTTGCAGGAAGGCATTTTGCTCCCGAACGCAATCTATGACCCCCTCTCAGTAAAGCAATAGAACGCTGCAGTACACCATTTAGGACTCAAGAACAGCGCTTCCTAGCAATTCATATTACACGAGAGCCGTGACCCTGAAAATAATTTTAACCCTAGGTTTTTTAAGTTGCATGTTATTCAGTTCGTAGGATGCATTTTAGATATTGAAGTACGTACAACCATTAATCTGGGTGGGATAAAAGAGCTAGTTCCATGCAACATGGCGTGACATTCACTGATAATCCACACGAACAGAAGACACTCGGGCTCCCTAGAGGGTCCCAATTCTAAGCACATCCAGAAAAAGTCTACCCACACCCATCCGCGCCAAACCTAAGAAATTCACTGGGGCTTTAAGTACGGTTAACCTAGTCCCACTGTGAGTCAGCTTCACCAGAATATTTATTGTAAACATCGCTTCATAAAATAAATAATTAATATAGGACGCTGTAGGGTAACGTTACAGATAAAATGTAAAATGTAACGAAGGGAACTGTCAATTTCATCATGCTTTTTAAGATCGCGCTAACAGATCGGAACATTTGCCTGGTGTGAAAATGGAAAACTAGGGAAAACCATCTTCTTACATGCCCACGATGGGATTCGCACCAACTATCATGAATGCAAACACATTGCTACGCGACTCGAATTGCGTAGCCAATTTACTCAATATCGCACTTATCTTTCTCTATCTGAATCTCGCATCCTGCTCCATTTTTTCAGATGCCAAAGGCTAACAATCACTCAATCAACGTATACCTTGTACTGAATGTTGAAGAGCAAAAAAATATGAGTTACTGTACTCCTAATTTTACACAACTTCTATCGAATTTCGAACAATAATACCTCGTAAGCAAAGTAGTTACAGGAGTTGAATTTAGCTGCCTGGGGGGGCCGATGACCTTCGATGTTAGGCCCCTTAAAACAACAAGCATCATCATCATCATAGCTGCCTGGGGAGATTGGGTACCTCGGATCGAGCGTCTTGATAAATAATACTGCAATGAATTCGAACCGTCAGCTAGCTGTATATAAGGTACATAAAACGACACCGCCAAACTCGGCAAAAAATCGTATTAACGCAAGATTAACTCCGTATGAAGCTATTTTTGTTCGCTGTTGGACAGCACCGAGTTCACTGAATGTCCTCTTGGCATGGAGAGGTTCAAGGCAGGCTACTGTTCACAGACCGAGAAGCGTGGTCATGGTACCGTATCAGTAGTAATTACCTACGTACCTACGGTGAAGCCACGTCCGTCCAAGGGACTTTTAGAAGCCCAGGAAAAATTCCGCATAACAACTGTCATCTAGGTATATTGATCTACAACAAGTTCTATGGCGTGACAGGAGAACAGAACGATTTTTCCCCTTAAAGTCACATACGACTTTTTCTAAACGTAAGTGTAAGGAAGAACACTCCACAACCATCTATATAGTCACGGTTCGTTAGACAACCAGTAAAGAGAATATTACTACAGAGAAGGGTGGATCAATGACAGAACTTCAGGCACCCGCACCTCAAGATAGCGAGCGGTCTCATGCCCAACAGCAGGAACCTTTCGACACTATATGTTGCAAGTAGTCAACGTGGAGGATCTAAAGCAACTCAACCGTTTACCCGACAAAATTAAGTGAACCCCACCAACAGGACGCAGAGTAAAACGGATAAAGGGTTTCAATCCCACCATAGGCAGCCCTAGAGATGGATTTTCGTACCAGACTGTATTTTAACAAGCGTCACGGGCGCTACCTTCGTAACTCTAGCCTTCTCCCATTCTAGCGTCGCCGAAGATATTATAGGCATCCCTGCATGATATTTACAAATTACTACGGCTAGCCACATAATGAAGACCTATCACCTATTTCAGACTAAGCCTTGGTGCTGAAAATATATTCAACTTTATTTGGCCACAGACCATTAGTCTTTCTTAAGTTGCCTCAACACAATAACAAAAAATGACTTAAGCATTCTGTAATAACGAGCACGACAGCTCTGTTTTTAAACACCGCCCACGAAGTTGGATCCAAGGACTCGGAAGACGAATAGCTTAGAAGAAAATCGTCAGGCGTCCTTGGAATTGGGAATAGAGCAAACGCTGAAAAATTGCGCACCGAACAAGCCAGGTGGCCCCAAGGCAATTACCAAAAATAGACAGAAGACACAAGACTTGCACTTTCGTTGGGACGACACAAAGCCGATGACAACGTCCCAGGCGCCCCAAAACAAAATATACAACTTCCGGAATAATCCACATGAACGCGTAAGGTTTAAGATTTTCTTTAAAGCGCTAAATGGATTGCTTTGAAAAGGAACACATACTACCACAATCCTGAAGAAGAAACGACAGGACATCAATGAGCAAGGGGACCGTGATGTCCGACGAGGCCAGCAGACGTAGATCGGCAGTTCCTTCCGCCCCATCGACTAAGCACAGCAGCAACCATCTCCTTGAAGGAGCCCAGACCTCACGATCTCCTTTAAGAACAAAGAGAGCCGCATTCCGGGTGATGCACACTGACCACTACGTTAAAAGCACAACCAGTTCCACAGATCGATGTTCGTGATTACCAGACTCACGGCAAAGTCCATTCCCGAACTGACACCCGGCTAATGTCGAAAGACCAAAGATAATTCCACAAGGAGAAACTACCAAGGCTATAGGCATTAGACCACAAGGAATTGAACACGGTAGTTTAAAAATAGAATATCACATCAATAAATATAATAGTTTCGTAGTCGCAGACACAAAGCATTCCCCAGGCTTATCTAAAGGGCAAAAGGCTGCGGACTCTCTAGAAGCTTAACTATCGTGAGTTAGGCAATACCGGTCCAGTTTTGCCTTGAACGCAAGACAAAGAAGCCAGAAATCCTCCTCCCTGCTTGTACAGTATACGTTTATCGCTCACGTTGAAATAAAGTAAGAGTGAGACCGATCTAGTCTCACTATATACATTTCACAAGGTAGCACACACATTGGCATTACCAATTGTATTGCAAGACGAAGGCCAGGCTCCACAAGAGACGCGACAAAAACACGAGAAGATGCTCGACTTCAACTGCCTTGTCTCACAGGACAAACTCGTTCTGTCGAGCCTGACCTTGTTACCCACTTCTTGTATTCATCTAATTCAGGCCATACACCACAACACCAGTGTGACAAAACCAATCACCTGGGTCTGTCGGCAGCCCTAAAAGGCAGCATAAACACATTTGCATAATGATAAATACAACATATCTCAATTCCATAATCCGTATTGAGGCTTATTTTTTTGCATCAGGAAAAGAAACGCGCGCCTGGCACCTTAGCTGAATGGTCAGTGTCGTGCCCTTCGGTTCAGAGGTCCTGGGTTCGATTTCCGGTCGGACTGATGATTTTAACCGAGTGTGGTTATATCCTCTGCCTCGACGACTGGATATCTGACCGTCTCAATGCAGTGCCCTTCAGAAAAAACAGACCAACCACACTACCATCTACCACAGCAACACGCAACAATGAGCGCATACAGGGCTGAGCATAAAAGAGCCAAATCCGCTTGTGCGACATAATTGGCACTCGCGACCTTACCAGGGAGTAATAAAGACGACGAATAGGACGAAAAAATGCCTGCAAGGACAAGCCACCGATGTCGATGTGACTACGGTCGACGGACACAGACGCTAAATATGATTCATGCTAGGGGTTGGTACTTTACGCAGTTCCAGGTAACCACAGAGTGAAGAAGCTTCGCCTGTGGATCAGTGGTCGAGTGTCAGGCTCCGGAACCCCAGACTGCGGTGGCAAAACCGGCGGGAGCAGTCAGATTTTCGAAGGGCAAAAAAAAGTTCATTCGGCACTCCATGTCGTACGATGTCGGCGTGTAAAAGATCTCTGGAGACACCTTGGGTGTTAAGCAAACAAAGATGTTCAAAACTCGGTTGCAGGTCACCCAACGGCGATTCGTATCTCTGCCAACCTGTGCAACGAAACGACGAAATTGACATAACTGAGGCTCTCTTTCTTTTGCTATGCGTCGCGCTGGCAGATAGGTCTTATGGCGACGATGGGAAAAGAAAGGGCTAGGAGTGGGAAGGAAGCAGCCGTGGCAGTAATTATGGCACAGCCCCAGATTTTGTCAGGTGTGAAAATGGGAAAACACAGAAAACCATCTACAGGGCTGCCCACAGTGGGGTTCGAACCCACTATCTCCCGAATGCAAGCTCACAGCTGCCCGCCCTTAACCGCACGGCCAATTCGCTCGGTAGAGGCATTGTTGTTATTTGGTATTATTATTATTATTATTATTATTATTATTATTAATCGTTAGGGCCAATAAGGATCGCGAGACCTGAACTGCTTGACTTCTTGCGGTTTTCATTATTATTATTATTATTATTATTATTAATTATTATTATCATCATCATTTGCCTGCTGTCATTTCTTGATGGATACAGTACTTTTGTATCCATCTCTTGGCACAGGCCAGAGTAAAGTGCAGCTTTCACTGAAGTCCTAGTCTCATCCATGGCTGTGAAAATATGGAAGCTGCTGGGGTATGGGTGGTGCTGAGTAATGGCATTCAGAGCACGACTAGTGCATCTGAGTGTTATGAAAGGTATTGCTCGTAGGGTCAGTCCTGCTGCAATAGCACTTTCTGACCCAGTGAGGAAAGCAATGGCAAACTGCCGCACTCCTCGTCTTGCCTAGTACGCCTCATTTTGGTGCTGCCATTGGTTTTTGCGGTTTTCTTATAACCGCATAACCTTTGGTGGTGCTATTCGAGGATCCAACCAGCCTCTGGGCTAATGACCTAACAGACAGACATTATCATCATCATCATCATCATCATCATCATCATTGAGTCAGGGACGAAGTAGCGTCGAACGTGCCTGAGTTTCACATCTCGAAGACTAAATAGTACAGAGCGTTACTGGTGTGATAGTAAGAAGCGTAACGCGACATTTATACAGGGAACATGTTCGACACACACTTTACAATCACACACCGAGTCTAGAATGCAGCGGTGGAGAAACCACTAGTTCTTAATTTAATGAAAGTTTCGAAAACGAAAATATGCAGTCAGTTTCGTTAAATAAACTACGTTCCTGAATACTGTAATCAAAGCGTCAAAAACGACTTCCTAAACGTTTACTCACTAGAAGGATAAAACGAAATGAATGAATGAATGAATGAATGAATAAATGAATGAATGAATGAATGAATAAATGAATGAATGAATGAACGGATGGAACGAACGAACGAACGTAAGTTGACAATTCCTTCTCCACTAGTAACGCGATTTCATTGATTCATGTGATGCAATTCACAACAACACGATCCATAAAATCAACAGTAATAATTTTAATTATTTCAACAATATTTGCCGCTTAAAATTGTAATTTCCATGGACGAACCTGAGATACAGTCATGAGGTGGTCAGGTACCTCTTCTTTTATATGTTTTCTATTCAATTCAACACATACACGACCCCCACATTGCAGGATATTTTCGCCTTTCTATCTCTTGGAAAGTTCTGTTAACGTCAGGAACATTTTTCCTCATAAGTTTTAAAAGACAGACAGCCGAAGTATAACGCCGTTTACGTGCGACTTAAAAGACGAGTGAAAAGTCCGAAGTTCCTCAATGAAGTGTTTACAAACACTGAATTCTCCATCAATAACATTTTACCTTCGTCCTAGAGTTCAAGAACGAAGATGCAAAGTCAGATAGTGAAAAGTCAACCGAAACGAAGAGTTAACGGCGTTTACGAAGGCCTCAGACAGGAACAGAAATGTAACTGCATGTGTAGAGCTACATACAAAAAAAGACGTCACGTGAATGAATTTGTCCCACGAGAGTCGCTTTACTGCAGCCTTGGCACTCGCGGTAGTTTTACTATACACCTGCTCGCCGACACCTTTCCTTTCTCTAGGCACCAGTTAAACAAGTCACACGCGCCTCCTTCCGTCTCTAAAGTGAGCACAAGCTAAGGCGGCTGATTACGATCCAGAAACTCTGCCAAAAATGAATGTTTCCTTTATAACGTAGGCTTAAATCACACGTAAGATCTTCCTTACTGATCTGAACTATAATTCTGTCATGAAACTTTATTATCTGCGTCGCCAGGCATACCGATCCTTTTATATAACCTATTTTACTTTTAGATAAAGATGCGCGACGGAAGACTCTTCTTCGGGCGGCCAGTATTTCGTAACATTAAAAGAAAAAGGAAGAGGCAGGCCTAACTATTGGAGGAATGAACGAATGAATGTTTAGGCTACGAAAGGCGAAGCCGTGCAAGGCGAGAAAATCAAGGCAAGGTTCGACTGTAGACAAGCCGTCATTTTAACGGATATAAAACTCACGGGGATAAAGAGTACTGTGCAGCGAACGAGTTGAATACGTTTGGAGCCAGTATGGATTTAGAAAGAAATTTTCTTGTGAGGCACAACTGGTGGGATTTCAGCAGGACATACCAAATCAGTTGGATTCAGGAGGCCAGTTAGATTGCATAGCCATAGATCTTTCCACAGCTTTTGATAGAGTGGAACATGGAATATTATTTAAAAAAATTGGAGGGAATAGGATAGGACGTAAGGGTTATACGTTGGATAAGAACATTTCTAAATTCAAAGGTTCAGAAAGTCAAAGTAGCAAATAATATATCACAGGAAGAGAAAGTTTGGAAGGGAATTGCATAGGGTAGTATAATCGGTCCGTTACTTTTCTTATTATGCACAAATGATTTAGGGAGCAATATTACATCGAAAGATTGTATGCAGATGATATAGTTGTTTATAGGGAAATAAATAACATTGAGGGTTGTTCAGAATTGAGAGTATCCAACAATGGGTTGAAGAAAATAATATGAAGGTTAATGGAGGCAAATCGACTGTTACAACATTTACAAACAGGAGCTTTAAAACTGAATTTGAATATACTTTGGATGAGGTAGTTATCCCAAAAGATGGCAGGTGCAAATACTTAGGTGTGAGATTTGAAAGTAATTTGCTCTGGAAAGGTCATGTTGATGACATTGTTGGAAAAGCATACAGATCGTTACATGTCATAATGAGGCTACTTAAAGGATGCAACAAGGAATTAAGAAACAGATAGTGTGCAGAGGAAAGCAGCAAGATTTGTAACAGGGGATTTCAGGAGAAAAAGTAGTGTGCCGGGCTGAGTGGCTCAGACGGTTAAGGCGCTGGCCTTCTAACCCCAACTTGGCAGGTTCGATCCTGGCTCAGTCCGGTGGTATTTGAAGGTGCTCAAATACGACAGCCTCGTGTCGGTAGATCTACTGGCACGTAAAAACACTCCTGCGGGACTAAATTCCGGCACCTCGGCATCTCCGAAGACCTTAAAAAGTAGTTAGTGGGACGTAAAACAAATAACATTATTATTATTATTATTATTAAAAAGTAGTGTATCAGAAATGTTAGAGAAACTTGGATGGAAAACTTTAAGTAAGAGAAGGGAGAAAACTAGACTTATAGGATTATATAGAGTCTATACAGGAGAAGAAGCATGGGGAGATATCCGTGAGAGGCTTCAGTTGGAAAATTATTATATCGGCAGAACTGATTACAAGTATAAAATTAGAAGGAATTTTAGCAGAAGCGATTGGGGTAAATTTTCACTCATTGGGAAGCGCGCGAAGGAGTGGAACAGTTTACCAGGGGTAGTGTTTGATCCTTTTCCAAAATCTGTACAGATATTCAAGAAGAGAATAATCAACAGAGAAAATAAATGAAATGTTAGGGGGCATTCGACCAGTGCGGGTTATTGTAAATAAAAAATGTGTGTAAATAAATTAATTCCATCCCTGGTCTATGGAGTTTGGACAGCCGAAGGAGGGGGCTGGTTGTAGGGATGAAGTACAGTGGGGATTTCGAGGGCCCTGGGACCAGTACGGTAGCTGTGAAAGCCCTTCAGGAACTCTGAAAAGTGGTGGCAAAAGGGGCTCGGGTTAAGACGCAGCAGGTCGTTATGCTACTTAGGTTCCAAAATGGGTAAAATATAAATATGTGAATCAATACAATGTTAATTTTGATCTTATACCAGTTGTATAGTATTATTTGAAGTAATTCCGCATACTGTATATGAGTTGACTATGTTTGTAATTACAGGAGATATTATAAGTAGAATTCTGCAAACAATATAAATTTATTAAGGATGAGCCGTGTGTTTAATAGAAAAAATTGTTAGCGTAAATTGTATAATATTGTATTGTAGGAAAATTTTCTTCTTCCCTTGTTAATTTAAAATTAAGTGCTTGACAATAATGTATTTTAATGTACCATTTGCCACCGAGGTAGACACCTCATTTGCAAATAAAGAGATTTTGATTTGATTCGTTTACGTACTAGTAAATCTACCGACACGACGCTGGCACATTTGAGGACCTTCAAATACCACCGGACTGAGCCAGAATCGAACCTGCCAACTCGGGGTCAGAAGGCCAGCGCCTCAACCTCCGAACTACACAGCCGGGCATTGTTATCATTTATATTTTATTATTTATGTGTTTATTTACCACAAATCATACAGACGTTATGGATGCTCTAGTGAAAAAGGACAAGCCCTATGTACATTCCGAAGTGACGCTATGCCACACATCAGAAGGACCCGATCTAAAAAAAGATCTTGTATGAAGTCAATCATTCCTTGGAGTCAAAAATGTTCGCATTAAAACTCGTAAGCTGAATGAATATGGTTCTCATTTCATTTAGGGTCAAATAGCAGTCAACCAACATGCAGTGGATGACATACACGAGACCAGAACCTACCACATACATAGATGTCAACCACGGGTATCATTTGTTACCTAGCGTGCCACCCAAGAAACCAGTACAATTCATGAGTTTCGATTCTGAAAGATTTATTTCGGCTGCAGAGTTACGAAAATTCCATGAAACCTTTCAAGACCTATTCAAACAAGAAATTGAAAAAACAGTAGGAAGAGTTTGTAGAATTATTAAAACCCTTTTTCTTTCTTCGCTCCGAAAACCGAAAAAGAAAAAAACAGTTAGCGGGACTTAAATAACAAGAATATTATTATTTCCTCTAGTAACGAAACGAACTTTCATCATTATCGCGATCTCCTGGAGGTTGATATTGCTCGACTGTTTTAAGGTGCTACAGCGGAAACCCTCCCTCCATCTGTGCAGGTCGCTGAACAGCCAAACAAGGCGACCACGTAGACACTGTAAAACGGCTCTAAAGATCAATTATTACACACAGTGAAGATAAAAAGAACATCCACCACGTCTTACGACCTAGGTCGAAGACCAAAATAATTTAAATCCAAGCTCCTCACTCTTAACTTCTATCCAATTATATCACTACGACAGTTTCCAATATGATATAAACCGAGCTCGATAGCTGCAGTCGCTTAAGTGCGGCCAGTATCCAGTATTAGGGAGATAGTGGGTTCGAACTCCACCGTCGGCAGACCCGAAGATGGTTTTCCATGGTTTCCCATTTGCACACCAAACAAATGTTGGAGCTGTGCTTTAAGGCCACGGACGCTTCCTCCCACTCCTCGCCCCTTCCTGTCCCATCGTCGCCATAAGACCTATCTGTGTTGATGCGACATAAAGCAACTTGCAGTATATATGATATAAATTTGGACTGAAGTGTTTTATAAACTACCTACTTCCTACTAGTTAACTGTGGCCTGTAAAACTGTAGTTAAGTTACATTGAAAATAAGCCCCTCCGTTAATTCCGAGTCCCATCCGTAACTTTGACAATCATCCGACGGAATCACGCGATCCCTCGAGAGCTGTTAATTACACTTCCTAAAGCCCGGCCTCTATCTTATCTGCATGCACCCGCAAGTCAATGCTCTCGGCCATTGCTAGGGAGGAAGAAAGGACCCAAATTACACGTTCAGTGTACAACTACAAGGTTTACTTTCTAAAGACACCGGAGATTATATTGATACCTACATTTATTTTGAAATGTTTCTTGTTGTCACAAATCTCTTCCGCACATCTTTACTCAATCTCCTCGTCACGATAATTCATCCTTCTCCCGTTGTGGCATTTGTTTATCGACGAATTCCAAACTCGTAGTGGTATTATCATATTCTGTACACGAGCAGGTACGTACGTTCACATCGCATTACGTGTTATTGCTACTTCCCGTGTTATAGGTTTTATCAAGTAACACTCCCCGCCCGTCTCCCACGCACAAACGAGTGTATTTATCTCCGAATTAATATTATAAAACGCAATATACGCATTCTCAAAATGTGAACAATTTATGAGAATTCATTAAGCAATACTTTCACCGTCTGGAACACAAGGCATTCCTTTTGTCCTTGACGCTGTCCGAAAAGAAAATAAAGTCCAGTGCGCACTAAAAAGATGTTATAGAAAGAATTCTTGAGTTGCTGGATAAGGAGATTAGAATATGCTGGCTCCTTTAATAATTAATAAATAAACGACGTAACTTCAGCTCAGTGGTTCTTTAATTGGATACCTGCATCTTAAAGGAGCCAGCTTATTCCAGCAACTCAAGGATTCCTTTCTATAACATATTTTGAACATGCACTGGAGTTTTTTTTAACATAGCGCTGCAAAATATATCACATGGTATGTACTTTTACGAGACCGTACGTGTCTTTACATTGTTTAATTTCTGCGGTATTTTGTGTTTTAATTTTGCTTTAGGCTGACGATGACCTAGTACTAGGTCGAAACTAATCCCTAATCATTTATGTAATTTAAACTATTTACATTTTCTATTGAAAAGGTGGACCCAAATAATACATTAATTTACTCTATGTTCCGAGTTGTCAATCGAGAGTGGCGTGGATTGAATTTGGTAGACGAATAAGCTTGAATAGGGTGTTTAAAGATAGGAAATATGGAGATAACGTTGAAATTGAAGAGGATAACATGCGACAAATATTAACTTAAAGAAGAGGAATTAGGGATTGGAATAATTACGAAGAAAAATTTTCGACAAATGTCCAAGCTCTTTGAAATAATTTAGAAAGAGAGTTGGTAAACAACTGATAGGGAATCTGCCACCTAAGCGACAGCCTCAAACGCAGATCGGTGGTGACTGATAGATTGAAGCCAACGCCTCAACAGTCTGAGAAACACAGCCCGGCATGAAAAAAAACCGGCGGAAGATAAGGTCCGTCTAGAGTATGTCGTTAATATAACTCTTTTAATAATTTCTGCAAAACAATATTGTATATATGCAGGGAGGAGCATTCATAGAGCAACAATTTAGCTGCAAAAATTTAATATGCAAATTTGGTTAAAAATTTTACGAATAGTTCATGCACCTTCTAATAACCTAAACATTATTTACTACATGGAAATGAACGTGCTGTATGTTAAACACGTAAAATTTTGCTTATGTAGGTAGCATTTGCGGTTGATGAACTACAATAATTTGAATTTTACTGACTTCAAGCAAGCCTAAGATACTTATGCACTTTTTCCTAACTAAAATGGTCTGTGTAATGTGGGAAAACGAAAACCAGCTTAACCTTAATTAGACAGGGTACGAATAAACAAAGATAATTTTTGGACGCCGTCCACTCGATTCGAATACACCTCGCACCGCAACTGCCTGACTCTCGTAAGCCACATTATAGCTGCCTAATATTTTTTTGTGATAACTATGAAAATTAGAGTTCAATTTTACAACATATGCATAGGTTAAATATTCCTAGAAATTCAGATGTCAGAGGTGCCTTGAATAAGAAATAAAGCACTTCCCAGCACGAAAGGAACTCTCATGAAAAGCACGCTGGGTAACGAGAGAAACCCGGAGCTACTGAGCGAAAAACTAGCGACAATATCACCAATTTGTCGTATCATAAAAGAACTTCACAAGAAGTGATACAGCGTCGCGCTTTGACGGATGTGTGTTCTATTTTTACGTCGAGACAAAGAGCCTTCATCTACTCTTCATTTCTTGGAGAGACAAAAATACGCGACATAAAACGAGAAGAGCAAAATGTACAAATTGGAGAAATATTATGCAGTGGAACTTCCCGGCAGCTCTTCACTCGTTATGACTCGCTACTGGTCAGCAAAAAAATATCTCCACTAAGTTCAACAATAAATGAAGTTAAGAATGGTGCCAAAAAAACACCAACAATGTTTCAAAAGCGGGTCGGAGTCCAGAAAAAAACCTGCTGAGGATGAGATTTAATATGAATAGTACAACATCCTCCGGTCAACCACAGCCTCCGCGGCTCAGGCAGCAATTCCATGGTTCAAATCCTGGTCACTACATGTGGGATTTGTGCAGGAAAAGGTGAGGTTGGACAGGTTTTTATCCTAGTACTCCGGTTCTCCCCGTCATCTTCCATTTCGGCAACACTCTCCGATATTTCATTTCGTCACTCAGTTATTAACCATTGCCCCCGAGGCACAATTCCTATCCTCGCCGCTAAATGAGGGCTTCGTTCATTGCATTCCTGACCAGGTCGAAAGACTAGAAACAGGCTGTGAATTATCCTCCGTTCAACCAAATGAACTCAAGTATAACATGCGGAATCAATCGGAGCAATAAAGAGCTAAAAGGAATCCTTACTTGCAGAAATCATTACTAAATTAAAATATACTTACCGTAAGTAGAGAAAGTATAGTGTGACAGAATAAGAATATAGCAGTTACTGATTTACTAAAGTGACCTCAATAGGAAACAACGAGAAGCTCAACCAAGATGCAGCGAAGCCAATGCTTTAAAAATTCGCAGCACCGATCAATGGTATTCTGCGAGGTAGACGGGAGATCCAGCCACTGGAACACTTGTCTCCAGACACACACTATACAGACGACTGAACAGACATGGTTTATTCGCCCGGAGACCTGTAAGGTGCATTCCACTGACCCCTGTTCACAGGAGAGCCCGTAGAGCCTGGTGTCAAGAAACAGTACATGGTCATTGGAACAGTGGTCCCAGGTTATGTTCACGGACGAGTCCAGGTATAGTGTGAACAGTGATTCTCGCCGGCTTCTCATCTGGCGTGAACGAGGAACCAGATACCAACCCCGTAATGACAGATGGCGTGGGGTGGGATTATGATTGGTGCACGTACACCTCTGCATGTCTTTGACAGAGGAACTGTAACAGGTCAGGTGTATCGCGACGGCATTTTGCTATAGTATGTTCGCCTTTTCAGGGGTGCAGTGGGTCCCACCTTCCTGCTGATGGGTGATAACGCACGGCCCCACCAAGCTGCCATCGTGGAGGAGTACCGTGAAACAGAAGATATCCGGCGAATGGAGTGGCCTGCCTATTCTCCAGACTTAAACCCCATCGAGCACGTCTGAGATGCTGTCGGTCGACGTATCGCTGCACGTCTTCAAACCCCTAGGACACTTCAGGAGCTCCGACAGGCACTGTTGCAAGAATGGGAGGCTATACCCCAGCAGCTGCTCGACCACCTGATCCAGAGTATGCCAACCCGTTGTGCGGCCTGTGTACAGTACGTGTGCATGGTGATCATATCCCATATTGATGTCGGAGTACATGCGCAGGAAACAGTGGCGTTTCGTAGCACATGTGTTTCGGGACGGTTTTCTCAACTTATCATCAATACCGTGGACTTACAGATTTGTTTCGTTTGGGTTCACTATGTGCCTATGCTATTGGCGCCAGTTTTGTGTAGTGCCACGTTGTGTGGCACCAAAATATGCAATTATCCTTAATTTATGAGCATGAGTGTATGTATGAACTGACATACTGTATGACAATCATTGGATTTTAAGTTATACTCTATGAATTAAATATATCACGGACAGATACGGGGATCAACTCGATTAAATTCATTCCAGCTTTACCTCATGTACTTCCCCAGGGACATACAACGTTTGAAACATGGTGTACGTTTAGGACAATATCGTGAGCGATAAGTTACTATGATAAAAACAGTTTTCAATCTACCGAAAACAATAAATATACAAATATTATAAGCCCACGTCAAACACTTGGAGAAAGGTGACCTTCAGAGCAGGAAACAGTGGTCAAACAAGCTGACCACTACTTCCTTGAGGCACACAGTATTACCGCAGGCGACACAGCGCGCCCAGGATGTCCGCACGGCCGAGTTCCGCTCAAAGCGCCCTCGATAAAACTAGCCTCTTGAATATCTAGCAACAGTTCCTACAGAAAATACCCTAGCAGTACGCGACTTGCGACCCGATGTGTCAGGTTCAAGTATACCGCTTACAGAATATTAAACACCAAAACCAGAAAGAATGGGTGGAATTCAGTCGCAAGATTTTTTATTCTGTTAAAAAGAGAAATATACACACTCTACAACTCCTTCAGTTTGTCACTCACTTTAGAAAATATATTCTGCAGCGATCAGATTTAAATAAACGTTACATCCTAAGCCACACAGTGTTAGCACAGAGGATGTCGTCATAATTATTCATTACAAATACCAATAACCGAATGTCACTATAACAAAATTTCGAAATTTTATATTCGGTGCAAGAGGCCCCGGTTTCGATTCCCGATCGGACCGGAGATTTTATCCCCATCTGGTTAATTCGTCTAGCTCGAGGGCTGGATGTTTGTGTTCATCGTATTACACATCTTCATTTACAATAAAACACACTACTAACCACCACAGAAGTACACAATAGTGATTACATCCACATAAGAGTTGGCGTCATTGGGTGCATCCGACCGTACAACTGAGCTTAATCCACTTTTAGAGCCAACCAGAATTAATTGGGAGACGGGCACGAGAAAGAAAATATAATTTGTGCAGGATGAAACCTTAAAAAAAAAAGCTGGGTAAATGAAGGATTAAGAGACTTAAAGATGAGACTCCCATTTAATGGAGAAAACAACATCAACACCGTACATCAGAGAGAGAGAGAAGGGGCCGTCGATAAATAAATAAGAAAATCGAAGAATCCCCGGGTCTGGCGAATCTAATGTACCTGAGTCGAAACAGAAGAGGTGGTGATCCAGATGGATTAGGATAGGAAAACAGAGAATTCAGCATTAAACGTGGAACAAACACCAAGAATTAAAGTTTCCTTCAGGATATCTTGAGCCTCAGTTATATCTAGAAACGAACATCTGACCCTGGCTCACGATACATGGCAATCTAGTGTCGCCTGTTCAGACGCCGTCCCGCAGAAGAAAAAAGCGTGATGATGCAGAAACTACCAAATACATTATTTTTTTGCAAGTTGCTTTACGTCGCACCGACACAGGTAGGTCTTATGACGACGATGGGACAGGAAAGGTCTAAGAATGGGAAGGAAGCGACCGTGGCCTTAATTAAGGTACAGCCCCGGCATTTGCCTGGTGTGAAAATGGGAAACCACAGAAAACCATCTTCAGGGCTGCCGACAGTGGGGTCAAAGCAGCTTTCTTCTCCCACGACACTACTTCAATTTGGAGATCTTCCAAGTATGTAGAGTACTACAGTATGTCTTATGTAGATGCATTCTTGAGATGTACTGGATGTTTTTATTCCAGTAACAGTAATGATCGTATCGCCTCAGCTATCGTGTGTGGGAATACATGTCAATTTCGACGTTTCGTTTCGCTCTACCAGAAGGCAGTGTAAGCCGAATCCTTGTTTTGCGATTTACGGCCGAGTTTGAATTAAATCTGTCCGGTAAACACTACATATGTCACCAGAGACTTTTACACGCCAACACCGTAGCACAAGAAGGACCAAATTTCATGCCGTTCAAAAATCCGATTACCTCCGAAAGGTCTGAACCCGCGATCTTGGGGTCGATTCACAGTGACAGACTCAAACCAAGGAACCCGCCCCTATGCAGAGAATTTTACTCTCCAAAATCAGTGGTCAGCAGACTGCTGCTCCAGAATTTCGTGGTATGCCTTCTATCACCGTTAATAGCCCTGGATAAGATCTACCCAGAAGGAAGTGTACTAGCTGCCATCTCCGGAGATTTTGACGTGACATCTGACTCAACAAACTACTAAAGGATCTTGGATATCAGTAAGTGTACAACATTGCGACTTGCAATAATCCCCAGATTTAACAAGGTATTGAAAATTTCGCAAGACTGTCGATACGATAAAGAGAGTCCACTAAACTACTCAAATACCCTCATTCAATAGGAAGTTATATGGTTTAAATGGAACATAAATACGAGTACTTTCCTTGCCGAATTACAAATTAGGCACAAAATCATGGACAACAGAATGTGTTTCTGTTTCCTATATCAATTGTTTCCACCAACAAAAATATCGGCAGACTGTGTGACGCACATTACACATGACCTGAAGCCACACACAGCCACCGAAGAAACTAAAGCCGGTTTTGTAATATAAGTTGAAAATAAATTAAGTAATACACAAGTATTTCAAATACAATGTCTTCTAGCGTGAAATACATTAAATCTGCAAAAAATACAGTATATTCTCGCAAATTATATCGAAGGTACTGTACAATAAATTGATTGACCAAAACAAAAATCGTATCGTAACATAACTGCATCTGCTAGAACTATTCGTATTATACTATGTCAGGTAACACAGCCTACCTCAGGAGAAACCAACGACCTTGATCAGTACACATACCTACAATGTTTATTCACACGTTAAAGTCCGTGTTCCCACTCCGAACGCTAATATCTCCGAGGAAGAGTTCCGATCCACGTAGAATTAAAATGCCGGGGGGGAAAAAGGGGGTGGGGTGGGGGGCGCTAAACTTGAAACTATCTAAAAGAGACCTTCACACAACCACATATTTTACACTCATTCTCACGCGAATCAATGACATCCAATTTTGCATTATTTCACTAAATCACGGAAGGAATTGTTCAACAATCGCAAACACGAACCTTAAAAATACATACTTACAATGAGTCACTAAGGATGTTGAAAAGGAAGAGAAAATAAGTGTGGTAGCAAGCTTCTGTGTTACCAAGTCACAAACAAAACATCAAGTTGTGAGAACGCGCAACAAGATAAACAATGACACTTCAAAGCTTACAGTAAACGTCTGTTAAAAACGACTGACTACCCCGTCCAGTCATCACAGAACCATATTGAGACAAGGTCACGTCACAACGTTGTTAAATTAAGATAAATAACATCCACGGCGTGTAAGAGAAACAAACTGCATAACTAAATTAATTTTCGGTACTTAACTAAAGACACTATGATACGTATATCCGCGTTTTCCATACGTTAGTCTATTATTAATACAAATCTGCTTTATTAGAAGACTACCTTTTCTAATATTTCTCAAGCGAAAATACAGTTTGATGTAAAAAGGCACTCTGTCAACGACCTTATTTTACCAACTACCCGGTAGAGTTTAAACAACCACAATAATGCGCGATATATATATAAGTTACGTTAAAGCTACCGTTTTGATTAATATTGCGAATCAGTAATTTAACACTGTATTAGTTTTGCACTTAACTACTAGTGTAGAGAACAGCTTAAAAAGTGGGCTATGTGAGGTTGGGTTGAAAACTGCATTACTAACACAGAGCAGGTAAGAACCAAAATTGCGGGCGTCCTTACAGAGCCCTGGATGTGGTTGGCTATACTTCTCTTAAAACAAGTGATACGGCTCCCCACCATCAATTCCATGTTGTTTCCATGCATCCCTTACCTATTATGTGTGTCAACATCACTGGCTCAGGTATCGTTTTTATCAGCTCAACAGATCCACATTCTAGTGGTAC
This sequence comes from Anabrus simplex, assembly GCF_040414725.1. NCBI lineage: Eukaryota > Metazoa > Arthropoda > Insecta > Orthoptera > Tettigoniidae > Anabrus > Anabrus simplex. The sequence continues at coordinate 72,333,209 of NC_090278.1, forward strand.
ACACGGACAATAATGAAGTTAGCATTTGATTTAATAGATTAGAGTAACACATTGACAGTTACTTTATTACACGGATAAGAGCCAGAGGAAAGAGGAAATCGGAAAAATGACAATAACGGACGCCAACTTTGTCATGTCGGTCAATTTTCATTCACTGGTATTAACGAATTAACTAACAATTACAGGCTAAAAATGAACATATGCCTTAAACAAACTAATGAACCCCGAACACGTAATGCTGCATTGCCAGAAAGTTGAAGCTTGGACATGTGGGTCACGTGGTGGATGATTTATATGCCCCTTGGCCTAGTAAGGGGCACGCTCTATTCGAGGTAAACCTCCGAAGGTTTACCCGTTTTACTGAACAGACGGGACCAAGTATCTTCATTTATCGTAAGGACAGCATCAACAGGACGGTTCTGCTTACTGCTATATGTACACTTGAAAACTTAAGTCCACAAAGCTATTGCACGACGACTTTTAGGCTATATTCCTCACCAATAACTTTCATAACTACGGTCAGATATGCAGTGTTCAAAAAGAAAGGGAGTGCATACTAATCGGTGAATATAATTGGATATAACAGTAGAATGGTGCAAAGTACCAAATTTATGAACAGAAGTTATAACAAAAAACTGTCCATGGTGCAGTGTTTTAATTATTTATTCCTCTAACTTTTCTAAATTATAAAGGAGAGTTTCGTCTCATAGACTGTTGGCCGTTTCATGACACAGCTGGAATTGTTTGCATCTGAAGGCAATATTCAAACACTGACGTTTATGAAAGGTGCAAAGTCCTGTCAAACTTTTCTAGGTGGTCTGCCCTCATTCACCACAGATCTGCATGTAACATTGTTTATGCTCTTTCCTTTCAAGATAAGGGATCATAGCCTTTAAATCCTTCTCTCTCTCTCTCTCTCTCTCTCTCTCTTCTTTCTTTTTTTTTTTTTTTTTTTTTCATCTTTAAGAAGTAAGTTAATCGAGGAACTGGATTCAAAGACAGCCGATTGAATTTCTCTTGCATGTTTCCCCTTTGTGAGGACGTTTACCTTACGGACCCTTTCTATCTCCATGTAACACTCTTTTACTGATACATGTTATACATCTGATGCATCGTATGTGATGCTGACAGCTTTGGAAATGTTCAGATATTTTGTGGAGAGACGAAAGAGATGAGATTAACCTATAAAAAGGTAAATAGTGAAGATTTTGTTTGGTGTATAATACCCCTTAAATTAATATTATTCCTTGACGTGTTCCGCGAAAGACATGATCTACGGAAAATAGCTATGTATATTTGGAGAAGTCCGACAATGAGCTACAAGGGCTCACAGCTATAGCTATGGATATAGCAGAAATCTTGCATTCAGAAGGTAAAATGGACTGTATCGCGATTAACCTATCTAAGGCATTTGATAAACGGGGTTAAAAGGTTGTGAGTTTCACAAATAGGAAAAGTCCTCTCAGTCCTAATTACTGCGTTGATGGGGTGAAAGTTCCCTTTGGGGATCATTGTAAATAAAGGGTACATATCTCTGCACATGGTTATGAGGGTATTTATGGGTTGTAGTAAGGAGGGGGCATGTAAGTCTCTGGTAAGACGCCAACTAGAGTATGATTCCAGTGTATGGGACCCTCACCAGGATTACTTGATTCAAGAACTGAAAAAAATAAAAAAATAAAATAAATAAAAGCAGCTCGATTTGTTCTGGGCGATTTCCGACAAAATAGTAGCATTGCAAAAATGTTGCAAAGTTTGGGCTGGGAAGACTTGGGAGAAAGGAGACGAGCTGCTCGTCTAAGTAGTATGTTCCGAGCTGTCAGTGGAGAGATAGCGTGGGAGGACATCATTAAACGAATAAGTCTAAGTGGGGTCTTTAAAAGTAGGAAAGATAACAATATGAAGATAAAGTTGAAATTCAAGAGGACAAATTGGGGCAAATATTCGTATATAGAAAGGGGAGTTAGGGATTGGAATAACTTACCAAGGGAGACGTTCAATAAATTTCCTATTTCTCTGCAATCATTTAAGAAAGGGCCAGGAAAACAGATAGGGAAGCTGCCACCTGGGCGACTGCCCTAAATGCAGATCAGTAGTGACTGATTGAGCTTAACGTGGACATTGTTCCAGCTACATTTCGCTTTACTTCTACTATTTAACTTTCCTGCCTAGCTTCTCTTTATCAACAAGGCCTTGATGGTGTTAAAAATATCCCTCTCTTCCCTTTCTTTAAGCGATCCTCTCAATTTGGAGAGAAAGAGAGAGAACCTTTCTCCGCAGACCACCATTCCCGAGAGGCTGGAAATCTCGGTTTTGTCATTTGGACCAAGAATCGCCACCATGCCTACGCAAAGGAGAATCATTACATCAACACAATACCAGGCACCCTACTCAGCACGGAAAAGACGGGCAAAAAGCAAAGGGATGGGTACGAAATATAATGGAGGTCAGATCTGACAAAAGTCATTACTTTAGAGTCAAGTATTCCCCATAGTGAGAGTAGCGGACTAAGAATACATCGTCCAGTCATTTATAATATGGAAAAGAAATGTGGACGTAGTCCCTAGTCAGGAAGCCAGGGTGTGGTCGCCAACTCTCAAATTCACCACGCCCTGGAGTCTCATCAATCACACCCTCGAGCGGCCGCCTGTTTATTATGACTGTGCCGTCATCACACCGGTCCGGATATAAGACATAAACAGGAGAAGTCGAATCTCCAGGAATAATTTGTTGAGGCTGAAAACCACCTCATACAGCAACAGCAATTTGGCACAATCGACATGTTAAATTCCTAATTGTACTCATATACCAATGAGTTAGCCGCTCTGAAGATCTGAACATGTTGGCGATATTCTACTAGAACGGTGAAAGCAGAGAAGAAACACCTCCCCATCCCCACGTATAACGGAACAGCTCCTTGACTGAATTGTCAAGGTAGTCGCCATTGATTTCAGAGGAGTATTGGGTTCGATTCTCGGTTAGGTAGGGGATGTTGACCACATCCAGTAAATTCCTCTGGCCTGGGGACTTAATACACACCGCTTTACACACACACAAAACAACCACAGAAACACGAAATAGTGAATAACATGAATATGTAGCGTTTAAAAAAAAATTCACAACAAATTCAGCAACAAATTTTAAATAAATAAAATTGAATTAAGTATGAGAATATATTCCTTATTTATTCCTAAAAGTTACAGTCCTTTTCTTTATCATCGTTATCCGAGTCGATTAGATTAGCAGTTTACCTTGTTCTACCACTAGGAGCGCTAATGTGAGTCAATGCAGAGTTTCACGTAAGCCCTTATTCGGTGTGGACATTTTTTCAAAAATTCAAAAAACGCCAGAGGGTATTGAACCAACACATTACAGAAATAATTATGGAAATAAGTTAATTTGGTTAGGATTTGAATAAAAAGGAAACAAGTAAGGAAACGAGCGATTTTAGGCTGTTTTTCCGCAATTGCATTTAGGCCAGAAGTGATTTTCGATATTTTGTTTTAAAGTTTGATACAGCTATCCAAGACTCACAATTTGAAACCTTCCCAGGCCTTCAACTTTCGGCACAATTGAGGAAATTGCTTATTTGCCGTTTTTCGTACTGCAGGGACCCCTACTTTAGTAAGAAATGTTTCCAACAGTAAAAAGTGTGAAATGACCCCCATTCGAGAAGTCAGTGCGACGAACAGCCATGACAGCAGGGACTGACGTAGAAAAATTTTTCGAATGTGGACGTTATTACACACGAAATGTGAAAACTGGTTTTAGCAGCTCATCTCGCTTCTGCAGATGAACAGTACGAGGTCAAAGGTCATCCCGTTAACTCTCCCTGTCCAGGGACACGCTTACGTCACCAGTAACGGGCCACATACTGTTGGAATAAACTAGTAATGACGATGCCCGTATAATCAAACTCGCAATTAATAATCATTAGCAGTAAACGAGCTATTCGAAATTATAAACCATTCGTTGACATTTATTGCGGTTATAGAGGAAAGGACGGAAGCAAAACCACCGATCAAACGTCGGGACGTCAAATTTACGACTATAGAAATGGAAATAGCACCCGCATTAAGAAATTTACAGAGTTTAAGAAGATTACACACGGTAAGTTTAGAGTAAGGATTAAGGATCAATCCCAACAAATCAAAGCAGATCGAGTAGAACAATTTGAGCTCACAGACACACTCGTATACCTAGAATAGCCATCAGCAGCACGTGAAAATTGTGAGGAGATAAAGCGGAGGATCACCCGTGGAAGAGTTATTATTAAATGAGTTAGCTAAGATTTGGAAGGACAGAACGTTAACTAATAAAACCCACGAAAACCCGGCTAGTGGAAAGCCAGTACTCCTTCACGGTTTGGACTTTCAAAGTGTTCGGTACGAAACACATAAATGCCTTTGGAATGTGGCGCTGGCGAAGAATATTACGCAAAGAAAAACAAATCCCTCCATCATAGAAGAGCTGAACATCATTGAGCCCTAGTCATCCCGCGTGAAATGAAGAATTCTAAGGTCACATAGCCAGGAGAGATGGAATGAATCTCGAAAATACCATCGTACAAGAAAAAACGGAAGGTAAGAGACCGAGAGGAAGGGCACTGGATGGGTGGACTGACCAGGTGAAGAAAATTAGCGGTCTGTAATTCGAGCTAATATTGAGGAAAGCTGAAAATCGCCATGAGTGAAGGTATGTAAATACTGCGACAAAAAATAGGATCAGGAAACTCAAAAATGTGAAAATTATTAACGATGATGATCACGATGATATTTAAATTAGCGGTGTTTGGTCTAGACACTAAATCAGCCGAAACCTCACGACTTGTTCGCGCGGAGGCTAAAGTAACGGTACCTGCCTGAGGGCCGGTGACCTTACAGGAATCTAGCCAGATGTGAAGACGAACCGGCACGCAGAGAATTTCGTGTGCGGTCCTCGTGCAATATCAAACATTCCTTTCAATTTCTTAGCACGGTCACGTAAAAAAGCAATCAATAGTTCCGTAACCAATCTCCAATAGCTTCAATCATAACAGCTGTACACAGCAGTGAGACGAGAACTTCATATATCACATCGCAGTTAAACACTACAATTCCAATATCGGAACAAAAAACTTCATTCGCCACTGAATATATCTCTATTAACACGTAGTATGAGTCAACTCATCGAGGGTTGCTACAACCACCAACACGCCACTCGAAATTTGAACAAAAATGATACATTTCATATAGTCCTGTATCATCTTTCTGACAGCATTGCATTGTATCTTGGAGATTCGAACGAAGAGAATATAAAAGGCCTAAAATGCACCTTAAACAGTCTTTAGAATCCTGAGAAGTCTTCACCCTCGCAAAGTGCAGGAACGTAGCTTATTCTGGTACATTTTCAAAAACGACAAATACAACCTCATAAAACTGATCTTATAATGCAAGACTGAAGGGAAGCGAGATGGTGGTGGTCTTTGTTTTAAGAGGAAGTACAACTGGGCAACCATCCTCTAATCAGAGGGAAAATAGGGAAGGCGTCTGACACATCGAAAAATGAAGGTATCGTCCAAAGAACGATGGGCAAGGAAGAGTGAAAATGAAAGACTGCCTAGGCCCTCATACATAGTACTCGGGGCCGGAAAAGAACAAGAGTTGACCAAGGGAGGTCGGATATAATAAATGAAAATGAGGAGCGTGGGGCAAGTGAAAACAATGTCAAGATTCAGCTAAAGGTCCCATGGTCGCCAACCCACTCTCCCAAGTTCAGAGCCCGTAGAGCCCCCTTTAGTCGCATCTTACAAGAGGCAGGGGATACCGTGAGTATTATTCTACTGCTCCCACCCACATGGGGAAGCGAAGCAAGGATGTGAACGCGGAACCTCTGACATTCATCACAAAACAGGAAGAATTACTCCAGTATGGTCGCCAGTCTTCTCGAAGAAGAAGAAGAAGAAGAAGAAGAAGAAGAAGAAGAAGAAGAAGGTCTTCAGCAATTGCTTCCATTTCCCACACGTGTATAGAGCTGCCTGCTTGAAGTAGCAGCGAAGTTATAGCATATTTTCGTTTGCTTCTTATTATTATTATTAAATAATCGCTAGAAAGGAGTGTTGAGTAAGAATTGCCACTGCTTCAAGCATCAAGAGGTGTAATATCGCTGAGGAAATGTTTGAACTTTTATGTGTAATTCTCTTTCTGACAACAAGTCCGACTCGTTGCCTGAATGGTCAGCGTACTGGCCTTCGGTTCAGAGGGTCCCGGATTCGATTCCCGGCCGGGTCGGGGATTTTAACCTTCATTGGTTATTTCCAATGGCCTGGGGGCTGGGTGTTTGTGTTGTCCCCAACATCCCTGCAACTCACACACCACACATAACACTATCCTCCACCATAATAACACGCAGTTACCTACACATGGCAGATGCCGCCCACCCTCATCGGAGGGTCTGCCTTACAAGGGCTGCACTCGGCTAGAAATAGCCACACGATATTTTTTTCTGACAATAACAATCGTTCTAATCGAAAATGCTAAAATTTAACGCACCTAAACATTCAAGAGTAAAGAGGCCCTTGTATACACGGAATAATACAGCACGGAGCATTTACAGAGGTAATAAATAAATTTAAAAAACCGAAACGAAAGAAATGGCTTAGACCTTAAGCGAGCTTAGGAGTTTTCAGATAACGTGGACAGTCTACAGTAATATATGCGTAATTTACAAACGGGACAATGGTCTACGAATATCTTATAAAGAACGCGACTTCCTTGGTGAAAACACGGATGAAGTCAATACCTACAAATGGAAAGTCTACTAGGTCAGATGACTGCAGCAAATTAGATCATGTTTCCGACTATTTTCAGGGACAGCCTCAGCCTCACCGCCAGCCACCGAGATAACTAACGTCTTGAAACTGCGAGTCAGATCAACTTCTACAGGTTGTAACCGAAGGATTTTTATCAATGTGCACGAATTGCTAACATATGGCCAAAGGCTATACCCGACGACCTTCCACCGATGGTTACAATCGATAGCCGACGAGGGCACTGTTCTCCGAATAATCGATAAGGCAATCATTCATTGTGTCCGCGACGAGCCAACCCCGCGCCCCGTCATATGATTCACTTCTGGTCTGAAACATAACTCCGGGAGGGACGGTCGACGGCAGAGGTGTGCCCGCCCATTTGTCGAGCAGGTCTAGGCTGCATCCACTCGTACAGCCAGTTATGAATGGAAGCGATCGTCTAAATCAAAATTAACCAGATGAAGTGTTAGAGACTGCTTAGCCTCGTACTAACCCAGGTTTGTGGGTGACTTTCGGAAAGGAAAGGTCTAGATTGGGAAAGGAGTAAAACTGACGGTGAAGCTCGACCCGCAGTCTCCCGAATGTAAAATCAGAAGTACATCGTCTCTTAGAACATAAATTTAGACTATCGATATTACATGGGAAATGTCAGTGTGGCATGTAACTTAGCAATCGATACATTTAACCTATTGGTAGTCACTTTTGTCTTTTCCAGCCATTCTCAGAACCACAATTATTCATTGGACAGGGTACTTCTTTACTGTCCTGACGCCGTTCAAGATGCACAGACCTTAAACGTTTTTAAGGAAATAATTACAACTGAATAATATTTAGTCTCGAGGCATTTGAAGGCTCTTCTTTTTTTCTCCTCGCATCAAAGGTTAGTTGGCAGCATGTGTTGACTTTTGAGTAGCTTTCTCTCCAAGACCAGTCTCCTAATAGATGAGTATGGTTTTGTTCCTTTTAAAGACTTCTTTTACCTGGTTCGAGGTCCTCCTTACGATGACTTTCATTTCGGCTGATAGCAAGATATAAACGAACTGGCCCACTGACCTGATATTTTTGTGTTAGTTTTCAACACATCTGATAAAAGACGGGTTATCTCTGTCCCATGAGAGCCACTACTCTGCTCTGTAACTTAAAGGATCTGCGACTGGAGAGTGTGTTGACCTCAGCCACCTTCGAGCGCTGAGAAGAGTTATAATTCTAAAATTAAACGCTTATTAGTATTGGAATACTGTGTTTTTCTTTTATCACGCCAATGTTTATTGAAGATCGCTGACAAACGCGATTGATGCTATCTTACACTGGCCTCAACAAGTATACATTTACTCAAGAGACCTCAGATCGCACTTGCGGATTCCACATACACTTCCCTCGAAAGTAAACCAAATAAACAATGATAAGAGTACCAAACCAAGTATAAAACTGTAAATCTATACCTGCTTACTGATTAGTAATTGTTGTTTTAAGAAGAAGTATATACTTTTTTTTTTTTTTGTTGCTAGTTGCTTTACGTCGCACCGACACAGATAGGTCTTATGGCGACGATGGGACAGGGAAGGGCTAGGAGTGGGAAGGAAGCGGCCGTGGCCTTAATTAAGGTACAGCCCCAACATTTGCCTGGTGTGAAAATGGGAAACCACGGAAAACCATTTTCAGGGCTGCCGACAGTGGGGTTCGAACCTACTATCTCCCGAATACTGGATACTGGCGGCACTTTTTTAGCAGAAGTATAACTAGACCTATACGTGCTTACTGAAGGATAAGAGAATCTCGTTATCGGAACAGCTGAGTAGCAAATGTTGGATGTTCCAGTGTAGTACACCCTATATTATACTGTAGATTAAATCAAAACAAAGTTTCAATTACACAAACTCAGAAAAAATGGGAGCTTTATGCATGAAGCTCACTTTAACTTTCAAATTTCAGCGAACCCTACACTTCACACTAACTACGTCGTCTCCACGGGCAGGGGCAAGATACTTTTGAATAGAGGAAGGATACTCGTTGAGATTTTGAGACTAATTAAGGATACAGTCTGAAGATAAAAAATGATGTGTTGGTAACCTTGGTGGAATAAAAGGTTCTGGAAACTTTTAGGTAACGACTCAAGAGCAGAGAACTACAGCTCTGTCTTGTGTTTGCCAAGTTTCCCATTCCGCAAATTGTTCTCATTTGTCTCCATTAATATTCTGTTTAACTTTGCAAAACTGTTAAATTTTTAGTTTACAATTTGCTTTACGTCGCACAGATACAGATAGCGCTTATGACGGCGATGGGATAGAAAAGGGCTTAAAGCGGGAAGGAAACGGCCGTGGACTTAATATGCAGCCTCAGTATTTGCCTGGTGCGAAAATGGAAAACGACAGAAAACCATCTTCAGAGCTCGAGAACCTACTATCTCCCAAATGCAAGATCATAGTTACGCGACTTTTAACTGCACAACCAATCTGCTCGGTTGTGTTATATACATCACAGCTATATTAGAAACCCTGTGACACAAGGAATTTATCAGGTAGAAGGTTATTTTGATCCTACATTTTGAAGGAAAAAATCCATTCTTTGAAATACAGTATAACTCAGAATATAAATCATACCGAAAAATCGATGCACAGTGTTTTTTGAACAAGTACATCTATAATTAAATTCCAGATTTTCAATAAAACTGCAATGGAACTAATCGAAAACAATGGATTTGATATTTTCAAAATACCTCATTTTTCCTGAAATATTCAAACATACTCCTATATTCAATAGGTTCAGGGATTACAACTTTAATTACTGGCACGACAGTCCATGTTAATATAATGAAAATCCAAACATTTGGTATAAAAGATATGTTTATCACCAGACTATCCCTTTAACTTACGAAGACTAAAGTATCTTACCTCTAGTTCATGTGGTGAAACCCCAGAAAGGAAGGTTATACATGAACATCATTAAATATCGCATATTCAGGGCGAGAAAACTGTGATAAATAACTTTAAAACTAATCGAAAACTATTATAATCCACTAGTTTCTCTACAAACCAATTAATTCCGTTCCAGCGGCTAGTTATGCGGGTAAACAGGAACTCGTTACTGCTAACTTTAAATTAGTCCAGGAGAGGAGCAATCCAGCCATGCCGGAAGGTAAATCATTCGGCCAATTGAGTCTGACCTCCGCCGCCAATTAACAGCCGATAATAAAGCGACAGCTGCCACCGAGTAACTAGATACAGCAAATGGTCCTAAAACCGAGAACAAGCACAGATGATTGGAGCTATCAAATGAAGGGATGCGAGAAAGTGAGGCGTTGAATCTGAAGTGGCTTTGACGTTTACGTTCCGTGTACTTCACGTGCGATTACCACCCTGTCGTCTGCGTTTGGGAAAGAAATGATTCTGGTCTCTTATGTTCGGTTCCATCCAAGCACTCGGCTCGAGCTGACATTACAAACCAGAGATAAGCAGTTCTAGGGTGGCCAACATCGAGATGTTGACCCACTTCCCTTCAACTTCAACATTTGTTCTGGACCTCTCCATCCAGCCAACTCGAAGACCACGGGGCATATCCTGCACCTACATGTACAGGCACACCAACTGTGACATTTAGCGTTCATCCTCTCGTACACACCCAGGGGTCAATCCCGGCGGAAGTAGACGGATTTTTAAAACAGAGGAAAAAAGTTCGTTCGGCACACCATGTCGTACGCGGTCAATGGGTGACACATTCGGTGTTTACTCCGACAAAATTAATTGAAACGCAGCCACACATCTCCAAACAGAGTAAAACTGAACATCGAAATAAGACACTCAGGCCGCCTAAATGATATCAAATAAATAAACTGGAACATTGTCCTGCAGAGTTATTTTACGGTCAGTAAAACTACCGACACCATCCTGCATAGCACCGGACTGTTCCAGGATCGAACCTGCCAAGTTGGTCCCAAAGGGCCAGCGCCCTATCGTCTGAATATATCAGGTGGCACTGACAGTCTTCTAAACCAGCTTCATGCATGTTACCACTACGAATCTCGCTTACATCGTTCGACGAAGGTCCCGTTACTTGCTCCACAAACGGAGAGGTATTACAGTGGACTGTTCTACGCAGGATCACAATAGTAGCGATTGCCCCGCCATAACGAAGTATAGGTCACTGTAGGCATACCATTACTTCTACTTATCACTTTCAGTCTCCTCAGCAACTCAAGCTCTGTTCCGAACCAATGGATTTTGGTCACCACACATTTCTAGCCTGACTCTCATAACCCTTTCTTTCTTATTACTGGACATTCGAGATGCTGGAAGCATTTCTTCTCTGCAGCACAGGATAACAGGATACACTCGATAACAGCCTCAGTGGCTCAGGAGGCAGCGCGCCGGCCTCTCGCCGCCGGGTTCCGTGGTTCAAATCCCGGTCACTCCATGTGAGATTTGTGCTGGAAAAAGCGGAGGCGGGACAGGTTTTTCTCCGGGTACTCCGGTTTTCCCTGTCATAATTCATTCCAGGAACACTCTCCAATATCATTTCATCTGCCATTCATTAATCATTGCTCCAGAGGAGTGCGACAGACTTCGGTACCCGGCACAATTTTCATCATCGCCGCTAGATGGGGCTTCATTCATTCCATTACATTTTGCAAGTTTAACATATTGTAAATTCATTACAAATAATAAAATAATGTTCATACTTTTTTTAAAGCATGCTAATATTTAAAACAATTCTGTATGTGTTTACAACTACTATAAAAATTATACGAACAGTTCACTGAATATTTATAAATCTGTCTTTTTATGATTCGAATACCGGTATGTATATTAAACTACTCTAGAGAGTTCAAGACATTCCTTCAGGGAATATTAGACTACTTTCTTCTTAATACCAATCATATAATTTAAACATCATTTTTTAAATTGAATTACTTCTGCCAATGGAAAGAGATTGGAGCATGTTGTCCATAAAAATGAAATACACTCCAAAGAAAAAGTTCAGGCAAGTGTCTTGAAAAGTTATTGAATTATGATCAAAATAGTGCGTAAAAATGTAAGTTGCGGAAAATGATCAACAAACATATGACAGAGTGGGACGCAGCATGTGACAAACATGGATATTTACTAAGATACCTTCTGAAGTAGGGATATTATTCTCATCTCATACAGAAAAAATAATTGAACTTTCAATGTTCGATCCTTAAACGTGTATCCACCACTTAATCTGGATTAATGACTGAGGTAGTAATAATTATTGTTGTGGAGATACGAGTAATCGGTTCCTCGTTACGTTTATCCGGATGAGGGAGGGTTCCAATCTTGCACAGAATTCTTGTATCGAATACAGATGCAAAAGTAGCAGAAATGGAAGTCTGTCTAGGTTTCCCGAAACTAGTATCCTCCTGGTAAGGGGTCAACACTATCTAACGGAGGGGGGACTGGAGAATTCCAGACCCGAACTCGAGAGTAAACACAGACAGCTTCTTGAATTTCTAAAAAAAAGATAAATACTATCCTTTGTGTTCTTACGGTAAGAACAGCTACCTAGAAGACATAGCAGCATTCCACATATGCGGTAGCTCATGGGTCACTCAGGTACACACCTGGAGTACGCCACAGAGTCTTAATCTTGGAGTATCTGCGGTATAACGGCGAAGTTTGCTCACTCCGTCTAGTTGGTAGGGTCATCGTTCCTCCTTCCAAGATAGTCCTTACACTCAAATTTCAAACAAATGTGCCCCTATGAACAATACTTTTGTAATGTATGTAACACCGCTGTGGTGTTACGGTCCACAAATTAAAGGATACTGAATCGAGTTTATGAGAGGAGAAATATTTGGCGATATTTCATCAGAAGAGAGAAATTGGGATGTTCAGGAACTGTTCAGTTACTTTTTGAAGGAAGTGTAGGGTGTATCAACGGAAGGGGTAGACACCACCACGAACGAGAAATAGATCAAATGTAGAAAATAGTAATTACGTAGAAACACAGGATAGGGTAACATGGAGTTTACGGACTAATGATCCAAACAAGAACAAAACACCACTAATGACAGTCAGTAACTTTCCCCGCATCACCAAGAAACTTCGTGCATCACGAGAGAAATTTTATGACTTAACTTTCAGTCAACTGCCATGGAAAAGAAAATCGAGTACATTTAGACTCTTATCACAAAGAAGGGGGAAATGTAATTTGGGGTTTTCGATCAATTAAGAGATTACTGAAGAGGCCGCGAACCCGTGGCCACAAGGAGGGATGTCGAAGAATAAATAGATGTGCTGCTCAACAGAACCTAGCGTTCAAAAGCAATATTTACATTTTTTAAACGCTTACTTTTTCGAAAACCGAGACAGTTCAGCGTCATAAGGTCCATTACGTTCAGTACCAGAACATACATAACTTCAAGGAATTCTCCTAGGCAAGTCCAGCAAGGTAGAGCACGGACTTACATCAGGTCGTAAACTAGAATGCAAATAAATTCGATTTACTTCGACTGAACTAAATCCAAATGGAATTACTAGAAATTGCAAAAGTGGCGTATCTAATCGAAATCACAACAATCTGACGCCAACTGAAACACACTGCTCGTGAGTCCCTTTAAATCAGAGTTGCTTATTCCGTTGCCTGTTTCTATTTTTACATTTTCCCTCTGCGCCGCACCTAGAGAAAAGCTAATGCTCATCCATCACCGACTCGGAGCTAAAGGAAATACAGTAATGAATTACGAGCAAGGTTTGTGGAGGTCCTCAAAACTACTGTGTCAATCGTAAATTATATTCTATGGCAGAGGTTCTTAGCCTTTTTCCTTGTGGCAACGTCGATCCCTTTAGAAAATTTGGTAAAAACTGCCTTTAACAAAGAACACAAGCACATAAACACAATCTCGCAAGTAATGAATACACTTCATTTTTACTGAAAACCGATTGCCTCAAAGTGTATGACATACACGAAGTATGAATAAAGTAATCTATCTTACGTAACAAAAACTGTTACCAATTACTTGATCTTTTTTTTCAAGTGGCGAGTTACGGCGCATGGCACCCTCGTACACTCTGGAAGGTATATTAATAATTCAAAACGCGTTTTGGAGGCTGTGCTCCAAGGAGATGAAATGCGTCATAAATTCGCTTGTACCCGCCTATATCACATCAATGATATTCTTATAATTAACCATAATATTCCTCACTTACGATGGACTCGTCTGACAAAGGATTATGATTTTAAAATTACTTAAACTGAAAGAAGATTATGAATTCAAAGTTACTCAATGCACTTACCATAATACAGAATATTTAGACGAAAATGTTTCTTGATATGTGGTGACAGGACTATGCATGCGAACTTAAGCAAAAATTATGTCTTTTTGTCTTTTTATCAGGGAAAAGTTAACGGTTACTATACACAAAATTGACACGCAAGCGAACAAAAGGAAACAATTCAACTTAAAGAGTGCATTTCATTGAGAACTCTCTCGTCGGTTGGCATGAATATTGAGATGAAACTGTGCAATAGTCTTTGACAAGGCGAGGGCTGGAAACCTCGCCTCCTAAGAGGTATATAGTGGCCACTGTTGTGACAAATGTAACTTAACCGTGATGGTTTATAATTTCTAAAACTTATTGCTAAACGTAAAATAGCTTATATACTCTACTGCTGCTCACGTTAAACAGAAGTAAATATAAATTCTTTATTTAATTTCCACTGACCCCTGAAGCCCATCTATGCACCTCAGATTAAACAATGCTCTACGACATTGCTTAGGCAATCTCTCTCATACCACGCACTACAAGTACAACCGCTATTAAGCTCTCATTGAGCTTTCCCAGTAATGAGAGGAATAGTCACAGGCAGAGAACAGTATGGTGCAGTACAATACAAACATCATTTAGAGACGATTAAACAGTACTGCAATGGAAGGAATATTTCCTTTTCAAAAAACATGCGTTACAAAATGTGTACATTAAAATTTACTCGCAGCAGAAAATCAAGAACGATATTGTGGAATTCAGCATTTATTAAAACTGCAAAACGTTTTTGCCATTCTAATAAATTCAGAATTAACTATTTTGAACATAAATCGTGTCCGACTGGTTCTTTTTTGTGAACAGAATACTCTGACAGTTCCATTTAGGTCAATAACAAAAGACTGAAATAACAGAACGAAGAAAATGCTTGAGTTGACTTCTTAGAAAAAATGCTTATGAAAATTGATTAGACAGCATTAAACAATTTTCCATTGGCCTACCAACATATACTTATGATCCATTGGAAAGAAACTCGAGATACAACAAGCTGGCAGAGGCCTTTCATCGCCGTGCGATCTGAACAGATAACATTTTATTGCAAATCCAAACCTACTATTATAGAAGATAAAAAAAGACAGTAGTTTCCTTAAAAAATAAAATCTCTCTGAATTTGAGAAGCCGTTACATTTTTCATTGGACGAACTTCCATTGAAATCTTTTGAGCCGCTGTTTCGCGATTTACCATTATCAACTGGATCGCCAACCTTCGTAGGGATAAGACGTCCTAAGAGGACGAAGAAGTAGCCAAGCACGGGACCTGAACATTATGTCTCTGGACTTCAGCAATGCTTGTCTAATATCTTATTTCTTGCCAAGTGGCTAAACATTACCAGTATTTAAAAAATCAGGTATAAATGAGCAACCAGAATTTTGAGTGTAATCGCAAACACAGTACACCAATTTCCGAAGTTAGCATTACATATACTATTCTGAGGAATTCTTCATTTGATGCTTGAAAAAGATAAAAATAACGTCAACTATAGTTGCGTACGACTGCAACAGATAGGATACTATCCCAGTTTGTGAAATGAGTGCATTGTTTGATATTTGACGATACAACCAAGGCGCGATAATAATAATGATAAAAATACAAAAGAAGAAAAAGTCTTCTGGCAACACCGAGCTACGGGACTCTTTCCAAGGTATTTATCTACCAAGAAAGATGTGAATGGACAAAACAGCCCGTTCGGCAGCATCGAAAACAGATGATCTTCACCATATAGTACGGGTGTTGAAGGAAGTCACTCATCAAAGGAAACCCATGAACTGATGTAATATTTCCTATGACTAAATAAATTACTTCCCAACGATCGTACGTAAGGCGTTAAGTGTCATTTATCGGCACAAATTCCAGTAACTGCAACAAACTCGTTCACGAAATGGAAACAAATCACTGCCGTCTTATTAAGTTGCTTACAGGAAAATATTACAATGTACATGATACTTTTACAAATACTATTTAGTCGCATAAGAGTGATTGTTTCAATTTTAATAATTTTATTCGGAAAAATCATAAAACTCAATCTAGTTCAGATAAATAAGTCCATGACTTCTTTTTGCAGACCACTCTGTGAAATAATGTTAAACGTCGACAGAGTATTGTTGAGGGCATACTAGTTACAAGGAAGAAACAAACGGGGTGGGAGCGTGGACGAAGTGTCAGACACTGACATACCTTCTCTCAAGGTTTCGACCCAATATTCCAGAAGAGAAAATACTCTTATGACGTTACAACATGGGTACACCCTTTTCAGTACATTCCTTTCAGTAAAACTAATTCCTTAGTGGTGTCTCTACTCTCCAATGAGTACTGGAACTACGTTTCGGTCACACAGAGTATGTTGTCAGGCAGTTTCGATCTTTTGGAAAACATGCTATTCCATTAAGAAGTTCTAGGAATATTTCTCGATTTTAGCAATAGCGCTCGAGGAAAATCAAAATGGAAACTTTATATTATACAAACCGAAGGATTCAATATTCGTATACTCTCAAAAAGGGAATATCTACATTCACAACTTTATGAAGTGAACTCGCTTCAAGAGTACAATTCCGGACATGAAAAATGGTCAGTTCGTACATCACAGGCCATATCTTTCTTTATCCAGTCATTAAAAGAAAGTAAACTTGGGATGAACAATTCAGGTGTGCTTCAACTGAAGCGTGGGTTGGCGACCACGGGCCCCCCAGCTGAGTCCTGGCATTTCTACCACTTGTGCCAGGCGCCTCACTTTCAACTATTCTATCCGACCTCTCTTGGTCAACTCTTGGTCTCTTCCGACCCCGATGGAATTTAGAGAACTCGAGGCCTAGTGAATCTCATTCTCACGCCCTTCGAGGCCGTTGTCTTTCTTTGGCCGATACCTTCAGTTTTCGAAGTGTCGGATCTCTTCCATTTTTTCTCTCTGATTAGTGTTTATAGAGGATGGTTGCCTAGTTGTAACTTCTCTTAATAACCACTACTGCCACTATCACCATCAACGGTGTTTCATAACTTGCACTGCGCACCAGTCATACATTTTATAGATTCCTTTTTTTCTCTCTGCGTTTCCATAAATCTAAAACTTACAACTCAGTCCTCACCCTCAAATAAATTAATAAAATTACAAAGAAGTTATAACCCTCTTAATTTCATGGAATCACAGAGCAGACTAATAACTTACTAAATATCTAGTCCATACCCATCGATCCTTTTTTAAAAGAGAGTAGATATAATCATAAAGTAGTTGCATTTGCTTAATACCATCAACACGATCGGCACACCTACAGGATACGAATATGCAATTAGAAATGTTTATCTTACATCATTTTAAAGGTTTCATTTTCACCCCTTTTTAAAAGGAAATTTGCGTCCCTTTAGAAGGCAGAGAGAGATCAAAGAACAGAACAAGACTCCCTCGAAGAAAAATATTGTGTGTCGACTGTACCTAACCGATCCTAAGTGTATATTTACAATGACACTTGTTTTCTTTATTCTATTATTTGAGCAGTCATTGTAACTGTAATGTGTATATTTTCACCTCACCACTTTAAATGCGAGATCTGTTGAGGCGAGCAGAAAGTAGTTATTCAATACCATCCAACAAAGGCTAAATACAATATGGAAGAAAACTGAACTTGGACCATATGCGAGAGGCTGTTAGCAAGCAGCTGATCTCCACCAATGGCGAACAGTAAGAGCAAAGGAATGTGACTGACAAAACTCTCGCGTTGGTGCTACATTCACCACACCTCCAACGGACGCTTGCACAACTCGCGGGCCTCCAAGAGTAAGACCGGACCTATACACGTCAGACATAACAAGAATAGCATGTGATGGAAACTGCAGTACTCAGAAAAATTCCATGTCATTTTAGGGAGTGCGGTAGTTACAAACGTGCACGAACACAAGCACCAAGTACGAGTTCAATTGAATTACATTTCATATTTTTCTCTCGTTTTAAGAAAGAAAAATACATTTTCAATAGTATATGAGCGTTTATCTTTATGGTATGGCACTCATCCTGTAAAATAAGTCCAGTTAATATAATTCATTCGAACACAAGACATGCGTCGTGAATTACGCACGTACCAGGTATCTACAGTGTAGTATTTAATTAATCCATTAATTAATTTCCTTCAAACGTTTAATAAAAGCCCGTTCCAAATTGCTAATGATTTTTCGTAAACATTAATCATGTAGGCACACAGAAATGTCGTCACTAATACCAAAACGTCACTCAAACAATCCCATACCAGGGTATTTAAAACAATGCACAGAAAATGAAGTAGCTCATAGAGGAGCAGAAATACAAGAACTTTAGAAGAGGAACGTACAGTCTAGGACGAAACCCCATAACAGTGCAAGCCAGAGAATGCAACGAACGACATAATGGACTTTTTTTTTCTTTCAAAATACCCTACATTCCTCAACAGCGATATCAAGGGCTCTAACAGGCGGTTGTGGTTCGAATCCCGAACAATATATGTGGACGTTTTGAAACGAAAATTCACTCTCGTTCGGCTTAGATTTTCCGCTAAATACCGAGATGCTTCACACATACGCTACTCAATCGCTGCCGTCAATAATGTTGTTGCAGCATTGTGCAAATTAGGCAAGTTTCCAACCGTTCGCCACAAAATTAACAACAGAATGGAATCTAGCATATTATGAACAGATGTTGCAGTCTTGCCCCTAACAGCAACTTACCAGACTTTCCTTGAGCTGCTTGGCGCAGATGGGCCCCAGCCACTGGTGGATGTTAATGAACCTCTTCGGTACGAGTTTCATAGAGTTCCTCGGTGGGCTTGTCGCCGCAGGTATGGTGGCAGGTTGCGGAAGGGCACCAAAAGGGTCAAGTGGGTCCACGAAGGCACCAGCCACAGCAGTCTCCAGGACCACCATTCTATTGCCTTCCTCCACAACAAAACTAACACACAAACATCGCACTGCACTACTCGAACAACACCACTTCTTTCGCACAGAATTCCCTCTCTCTCTTCAGCTCGTAATTAAACTTCTTTAAAGTTCCAACGAGATAAATTTTATTCAACAAGTTAGAAAACAAACTCTTTCTTCGTAACTGATACTGTGGTTTATTCGATGTACGGAAAAGCACAGAGTTCTTTAAAGGGTGAACAAACAACAAGTAAATAAATAAATAAATAAATAAATAAATAAATAAATAAATAAATAAATAAATAAATAAATAACAAGTAACAAAAATGCTTTGGAATATCTAGCTAAAATATAAGATATCACAGTTTGTTTCCTTCCCAAACACGAAGTTAACTTTGGAAGGAAGGTGAAGATTATTGCCTCATCACGGTAAAAGAGCTTTCTTCTCAACGAATGAAACGGAGCGGGATATCGCGCTCTCTGAAGAAGAAATGAAGAAAAACATGAGTAAAACGAAAGCTTCCAGAATCCAATTTGCGTCACGAGCAGCAGGTCTCGATATCACAAAAGATCTTCCTTCGCTCTTTTCTTCTCTCTCTACCTTATCTTTGTTAACAAGGAATCCCTGCAAAAAAAGCACTCCATGGTATTGTTTTCACTTCAAAGAGAGAATTTCAGTCATAGCAAGTTTTATTGAAAAAATATTTTCTCCCTCATATTTACTGTTTCATACATGTAACACAAAAAAAGTAAGGAGGCTCGCGATGATCCCGAACACGGTAACAAGCGAGACACGTCCGTAGTGCAAGCCAGCTCGCAACTGGAGAGCGCCCGCCGAGTCCGTCCAGCTGGCGGCGCACCTCCGACCACAGCGCCTCTCGCGGTCGCAACATCAGCAGAACACGGTAAGGTCCGCTAGGTGATCGACACCTGACGTGATACCTCCCCCAAATGGCCTCTCCTATATTTGTGATTCGCGAACTTAGGGGTCTTTATGGTCTAGCACAGTGTCTCTCAACCGGAGGTACGGGTACCCCTGAGGGTAACTGGTAAGAACTGACGGGGTGCTGTGGTTCTGGCCGTAATAATGTATGTACGATGTATGGTACATTGTTGAGAGAGTTGCAGACTGAAGTAAAAGTCCATCTTCTGGCAAAACGATGAAAGTGAATAATGGCCCAGCTCTGTAACATTACTTGGACAAACGCCTTCCCTCTGCTTGCACAAAATTGCACGATTCAAGCTTTTCATATTAAACCGAAACTAAAATTAAGGTCGAAAACCGCTTAAATACAGAAAATGGTCTAAGCCAAGAATGAATCAAATTATACCACAAAAACCGGCTCAGATCTCCCATTAAGTCATTCATAACAACCCTCATATTTTCTTAATACCTCGGCTTTTAATAACCAAGGCGGTGTTTTTAAAAATATTCGTTTAATTTAGCGTATGGTTTTTAATGCCGCGAATGTCCGAGGACATTACACCTCACGTGATGCACATCTTTAAATTTGACCCCTATGGGCGACCTACTCGTCTGGTGGGATGATGATCCACGGGGGCCGTCTCCATCCGACGGACGAATCATCAACACCGCCACATATCCTCACTCCATTATGATTATTGCGGAAAGGTCTAGAATTCAATCCAGGCTTTCGGCTCGCAATCTAGTGACTACGTCTCCACCTCTTCTACCCTGCCGGCCAACATTCTATTATTACTGAAAATGAAAAAAATGAAAACCTGCAACCTGTTTTCCAGTCTTTGACCGGGTCAGGGATGTAATGAATGAACCAGATATAGGCTATTATTACAATGGGGTCGCCACTCCCAAGGTGATATTAATGACTGATAAATGATATGAAATGATATTGGAGAGTATTGCTGGAATGAAAGATGACAGGGAAAACCGGAGTACCCGGAGAAAAACCTGTCCCGCCTCCGCTTTGTCCAGCACAAATCTCACATGGAGTGACCGCGATTTGAACCACGGTATCCAGCGGTGAGAGGCCGGCGCGCTGCCGTCTGAGCCACGGAGGCTTTCTATTATTATTATTATTATTATTATTATTATTATTATTATTATTATTATTATTATTTTCACCAACGGAAGTAGAACCGCTTAACCATAGTGTAAGATAGACCTAAAGCCTTAACGATTGAGGCCACCAGACACTCTGCTGGTGGTGGAGATTATCAACTGGGTAACCACCCTATCGTAACTCTAATCAGAGGAAAAATGGATGAGGTCCGACACTTCGAAAAAAGGAAGTTACTGGAAAAAGAAATAGCCATGAAGGGCGTGAAAGACAATGACTCCCTGGGCATCACAAACCTAACACCGCCGGGGTTGGCCAAGTGGAGTCAGACAGGAAAGATGAAAGCGAGGAGTCGGACACGAGTAAATGGAAGCAAAGCTAGATTCAGCTAGGGGAACTATGGTCGCCAACCCATGCTCCCAAGCAAGAGCCCCTGGCCCCTCTTTCATCCACCTCTTACAACAGGAAGGGGATATCGTGCATGCGTTCACGCAGGGGTTAACAAACAAGGCTCTGAACCTACTTTGTGTATATTTAACCTTTAAAAAACCCCTGTTAATTTCTCATTTCATACGTTAATACTCACTGTATGCACTTATGAGCAACTAAATTCGAAATAACTCATGTTTTGATGAAATGGTGCTGTGATTCGCCGGGAGTGGCACACGATTACTATGTCGTCACACCTCGTACTGGGTGAGCACAGAATGAGGAAGATAGCAGATCTCAACGTATCATCTGTTCGCGGCCAAGTTGTTGGTAACAGCCGTATGGGGCATTCCATCTCCCAAGTCATCGGGCTTTCCACGTCACACGTTTCAACAGTGTATCGTGAGTACACAGACAAAACCGCGGCGACCAG
Source organism: Anabrus simplex (assembly GCF_040414725.1). NCBI lineage: Eukaryota > Metazoa > Arthropoda > Insecta > Orthoptera > Tettigoniidae > Anabrus > Anabrus simplex. The sequence goes on from NC_090278.1 coordinate 72,355,056, forward strand.
GGTCAAATGTCCTGGTGTACAACGTTTTGGTGACGGAGTCACCCACGGCTAACTCGAATGGTAAGGGCGTATAGACGTGTCACGCTGCATCATATAATTCACAAATGCAGGACTGAACAACGACGAAGTGTGAGCAGATATAACACTGAGAAGAATAGCCTCGTCATTTTGTACTGGTGCACCTCTGTTCTCCACTTAGCACAAGACACAAAAACTGAGTGGGAAAAGGAACATCGCCATTGGGCTTCCGAAGAACAGTAAAAGAGCGCCTCGAAAGATGAGTCAATATACCAATTGGTACACGCAGATGGCAGGATAGGTATGCGTCCCCAAGGGCATGAGGCAATGAATCCCTTTTATCATAGGGGTAGAGTTCAGATCGATCCAATAGTAATATTTAAATTTCAAAATTAAAAAAGCACGCACTTACGGAGTAAGGGCTATTAACACCTGTTAGCTGCATTATTATTATTAATAATAATAATAATAATAATATTTCCATCGACAGAAGATATGCAATACAAAGGATTGCATAACACCTTAGATACATCATGTTTCAGCTGTAAATATAACCGCTTGCACCATCCCTAGAGTTCCGTTCAAGAAGGTCGCAAGATCCTAACAAACTGATGACTACGACCTTTTATCATCGATTCACTGCAACGTCGAACCTGTTCGCCTTGACTCCGTGACGAGTACAGTATATATATACATGAGGGACCCCTTCCCTTAACATTGCCGTAGCCATCGTAACGGAAAACATAGCCTATTACAACTGCATCGGGCTGAAGATGAGAAGCTCCACAGTAGTTCGTCAATGATTCGTAGCCATCCTCATGGTGTAGCACAGGGATCAATCAGTCTTGTGACTCCAAATGAGCAGCTGGCAGATATAAGAGGCAGCGCACGTCGTTAAGAAATCCAAGTAATATGGTTGAAAATGTCATCAAGCTGACGTGAGACTCTCGGTATCTCCAAAAAAGCTACCCTTAGGCTACGGTCACACGAGCAGCAGTGTTGCCAACTTACATTTTCAAGATCCGCTAAATACTACAAAAAATCCGCCAAGAAATCCGATCTCAAATAATAATAATAATAATAATAATAATAATAATAATAATAATAATAATAATAATAATAATAGTAAATGTCTGTACTCACCTGATCTGTGAGTTCCACTGGGATTAACCCCCTGCCTGCGAGCCGGCGAGCTAAAACTTGTAGGCGTTTTACTGCCGGGTGCAAACTAGGTGAATCCCCTTACCTCAAGGGCCACACACAAAACAGGCCAGTTCATTAAACGGTCTTCCTTCATAGCATAAATATACATGCTACTCTCTCACAGTTCATTATTTGTAGTCATTCGTCAACTAAGAGATAAGTACCCTTTCCCCACGCGTTACAAATTTATGATATCACGATCTCGTAACATCAAATCCAAACAACATGTTTTCCTCATGCGACTGCTAGCTCCTGACAAGAAATACGGAATAGCTCAGAGACAGACTGGAGTACATTTTAAAAAAAAAAGTAAAATGGATAAAACGCTAAATTCCGCTATAATAAATCTAGAATTCCGCCAAAAGATCCGCTGCCAGCTAAATGGTATATTTTTCCGCCGACAGTCTTCTAATTCCGCCAAATTTAGCGGAAAATCCGCTAAGTTGGCAACACTGACGAGCAGTTAATGCTGTTGGAAGTCGGTAGCAAAAATGCAGGAGAAGAAATGCGCACCATGTGTTGCAATGTGATGGGCCACACTTGCCAGTAAATGCAGTTCGCCGGATGCAGCTCAAGGTCTTGCTGTTAAAGAGATAGGCCAGAGTCCATTTCTTTCACTGCATAAGCTGTTGGACAGTGGCCACACGAGGCGGTATTTACTGCGTATTCCATTTTCGTTCATTACGTATATAACACTAGTACATTTACGAAATATGGAGTATGTGGACAGTGAACATGTCATTCTGGAAGTGGAGAAGTACCCATGTCTGTACAATACGCGCAGTAGCGGCGCTAAGATGCTCGCCCCCCTCCCCCCGCAATAATTGGAAATGGACCTCACACAACCTGATGAGGAAATTTACATGTTTATTTCGTAGTACAATATTGTATATCATTAGAATGAACAGCAACGACGACGACATTTCGCCACTTACAACTGACTATAGATCGTGAAAAGAGTTCAGTGACATTCGGTATTATTAAAATTTACCCTTCGTTGACATTTCACTGATAGTAGGATGAATCTACCACTTTCTTTTTTTGTCAACGCCGCCTCAGTCGTACAATTGCAAGATTCAAAACTGAACTAGATCTTCGGGAACAACAGATGCGGATCCTGATGATGATGACGATGATGCTTGTTGTTTAGGGGACCTAACATCTAGGTCATCGGCCCCTAATGGTGCGAAATGAGACGATCCGACCCGCAATGCCCCACATTCCCAGAAGCTAGCGTTAAATACTAGTATTACCGACCAAGGGACTGCGTCTAAAGCACAGTACTGAATCGATGATGCTTGTAGTCGAAACGGGACCAAAATCCAGAGAATCAGCCCCTCATAATGGTACTTACCGCTAGGAAAATATAACGATGCTATTTGTCATGTTGCGGTACTAATCAAAAGTAGCGTAGAATCGCGGTATTCCACATATTATGGTACTATTCAAGGGTAATGAAATTCGCACAAGTAACACATACCTATGGTGTTTCGCACACTGCGGCGCTATTTACAGGCAACGCTAACCTATGGCGTTCCTCACATAAGTTAGTACACCCGCACTATCCCGAAGTGTTCCTCACATAGCAGGTACTAAGCATAGGCAAGGCAGAACCATGGTGTCGTTCATCCCATGGTGTTGCTCATATAGGGGTACGAATCACAGGTACTGTAGAAGCCGGTAATGCACTCTATTGCTACTAATCACAAACCTATTTCGTACCCAACATAGTGGTACTACGCGTAAGTGAAAGCGACCCATGGTGTTCGCCGCGCGGTGGTACTAATTACAAGTAGTCTCACGGTTCTAATTTGATCATCCCTTGGTCGCCCCTTACGAGAGACAAGGGATACCGTAGGTGTATTCTTCGTCTGCGTCCCCCACCCATAGGGGGGATGAGGATCCTTGCACTGCAGCAACTGTGCTACAACTGCAATTGCTGCCGCCGTGTGGCATCTTGCGGCAGCAATTGCCGTGTTACAGTTTTCGCTACTTGCTGCAACTGTATTTACTGTCACGGCTAGTCCTAGCCTTACTGAGGAGCAGGTGCCGCAAAGTTTTTCTCTGGTTCGTAAGACAGTGGATAACCAAGAACAGAAATATTTTCGGTGACATAATGGCAGATATGAGACAGGTGTATATCTTGAAGTATTGGCGGATACGAGACAGCTGTCCCAAAATGGGCCCGAGAATTACGTTTTCTTCCTTCTTCTTCTTCCGCCAGCGGATTCCCACACTCTGATGGGGTCGCAAGTGCCGACTGTGTCACATACACGTAATTAACCTTGTTTTACCTATGCCATTTCTGATGCCAATTTTATATGGCGGTATATATTCACTATTATGTGTTTCTGCAGTGGTTGAGTGTGTCCTATGTTGTGTGTACATGGAGACGAGTGCATTGTAATAATTAGTCCCAGTCAGAAGAATTAAGCAGATGCAGCTGGGAATCGAACCCGGGAGAGCCTGACCGCGAAAACCTCGACGCAGACCATTCGGTCAAAGAACCGGGAAAATTTACCTATTTTTAAAAAAATAAGCGGACAAATTACAACAAAGTGTGTTCAAAATAAAAACGCTTCGAACAACAAAACAAAGAGTTAAATTTTGTTTCACTAGGAAAGAAATAAGTATCCCTTCAGAGATGGTATACTGAAAACCAATACGCTTTTATTTCACTGAATACCAATTCGTTTATAGCCCTTCTACTCGCAAACAGGAACGTCTCAGTTCTCTTGGAACCCTAAAGAACAATTTGGAATCACACAGACACAAGCGTTCATTCTAAATAACTCTGAGACAGTCGGAGGGAGCAACACCATGAGAAATAATGCTGTACAGATGGGAAAACTGCCAACATAGCTACACCTCATTCAGCAGAGCACGTATCTTTCCTTCCATTCATCCATCCATTCATTCATTTCTACCTTGAGTGTTTCCAAAACAGACTTCTCTAAAGAGGTGTCGCTGTATCTTCCCTCCAAATCCACCCCCCTTCCGCATCAGAGAGCTGAATCTCGGAAATAGAACTTCACTCCGAGTAAATTTTCTTTATAAGCTTGAATGGAATTCCGAAGTGTGAGAGAGCTAGAGGCACGCCATCTGAGGGCTGACACATCCCAAGTGGAGTACATTAAAATGTCGGCTGGCAAGCAGCCCACTTCAGACGTTCCGTATTGCTGCCAGAGAATTATCCATACTAACCCCACACTGGTCCAGATGATATTTCTCCCAAACGACACAACATTTAGCATTCATGAAGTCGACAAAGACTCCTCTTACAACTGGCATTTTTTCTTGACACACACTTATAAAATCCTTCCTTACCAATTATATAAGAGAAACTCAAATACAACCCCCCCCCCCCCCCATTCCTTCGGTACCCCATGTTTATTAGATAGTTAACATCCATAAACAGTATTCCGAATTCATAAAATCCATTGTCAATACCGCTCCTGCATTCCCCCAGTATATCTCAGAAAATTAATAAACAACTGAAAATCCGTAGTTGGAATCTCAGGGCAGTGAATGAGTGAATGTAATGGAAAAGGAAATGAATAACCTGATCACAAGATGGTGGGACCAGGCCCGAAAAAATGTCAGTAATAATACAGCATCACTAACGCCATACTGTAATGTCCCCAAAGGTTGTCCAGAAAGGGTTCTTTAACTAGGTAGAATACTTGCAATGACGACAGAAGTTTTGGTATCAAACCACGAAATCAAGTAACTCGCTATCAGTGATCAAACCACACTACGCGTAGTGGGTTGCTTCCAGGGCAAAACTGCAGAGCCGGAGAAAACAGGTGATGTTTACTCGAATCAATATAAGACAATCAAGACAGCTTGATACGCAAACAAAGAGGCGAGATGTGTATTCCCACAGGTGTGTCACCGCCAACATCTGCTAATTCCAAGGAATACCTCCCGAGACATGGCGTCGTAATCCCCGTCCCGTGGTGCGGTCTGCATTATTGAGATCCGTTCTCAGGAGACTGAGCTAGGGGAATTCGTCTGACTGCCCTCTTGCCTCAGTACACGGTAGCATTTCCGTTTGTAAAAGCCCTCTCCCAAACATTAACGGGAAATCCCTTCCGAGATATTGAACAAAAATGGACGAAAAACAGAAAATTAGATATTAATTAGAGACTCCATAGTTTGAGACATGATGTTACTGTTTACTTGCATGTACGGTCATATTTAAATGTTCTGCGGAGACATTTATAACACAACCACGTGTCCCTTTAACTGGGCACGCCCACTTCAGCTTTCCCCTTCCTCAAAGTAACTTTTTCTAGAATTCAAAATACTCCAAAGAAACCAGTACTAACCTGATTAGCTTCAAACTTTGCACTTATGTACACCTATACGTTGTTAACTTTCAGTATACATTTTTAAATATTTATAACTTTTCAGAAATATCTAGTCACACACGGAAAAATTAACTGTATTAACAAAAAATATTTCGTTGAAAAGCGTAGCGAGTTTCAAACCCGAAAAAAGTAGAGAAGGGGCTTCAAAAGTAATTATAGGAATATTCTATAAAGACACAGGGAAAATAAGAAGGCAACACCGGCGTCTCCCAGAAGTCAGTCTCGATTCACAACTGTTAGTGAGAGGGCCGGTGATGCTGAAATAGTACTTTCTAGCCCAGTGAGCAAAGCATAGAGTCCCCGCACTGACAAACGAACGAATGTGCTAAGTGTCAAAAAAATTAGGAGAGCTGGAAGAAGTTGCGATTTGATGTTAAATCAATTTTTTATTTAACGAGTGGTTTTATCTGTTAGCCATACAGAACGAGCTATAGATGCGAGACTTCGTCAGAGGGCAGACATTGTATAAATAATAAAATCTAGACCCAAACTTTTCGCTAGTTTGCCATGACTTCTACGTCTCATTACGGTAACGCCACAGGTATCTGCTGTCCACCTATAACTGCATAACTTCTGCTGGTGCTATTTCAGGATCCAGCCTATGCGGTGAAGAACCATCAAATATTACTGTGGTCTATCTACATTTTAGTCCATCTCTAGAAGCCATGTTCTATTTAATTTTAGCAATAAATATTGAATCAGGCTGCCTTAATAGTCAAATCAATTAGTTGCCCTAGCGACAATGTGTTGTCTAAATGGCATATAACCACTAAAAGAGAACACAAGATGCAAGAGGCTAGTCATTATGAAGAACATACAGATTGTTACCAGAGTCGACATTCATACGATCTGTCAAAATAACTGTTGTTCTATTTCGTGAATATGTCATCACTGCAGAAGAAGAAGAAGAAGAAGAAGAAGAAGAAGAAGAAGGAAGAGGAGGAGGTTACAGAGGGAGAATTTAAATAAAATTAAATACTACCTCTCCCAACTCTTGGCACTAAAAACTAGTTCGCGTACACACATTGTTAAGCGTAATAACGCAAGAATCTGACAATGTTAATCGACTGTTAACAGAAACATGACGGCAACCAGCTTCAACGACCGCAGCTAGTTCAAAATGTTAAACTGTCATCTACCAACAACGTCGACCTCGACGAGAAGATTGTAAAAGATGCACGAAAAAAAAAAAAAAAATTCTTGTTCAGGTAGAGAGAAAGTAGGTCGTAGAATCCTCTTCAGTAACGATTAGCTTCACTGATTTATCTAGAAAACGACCGACTAACTGGAACGGAACAAGCGAAAAAATCCTTCTAAAACACTTCCTTGGCAATTCACAAATCCTCCCCTTTACCTAAAGAGAAAGGGAGGGAAGCCTGTAGAGCAAAATGATGGGAAATATGCATTAGCAACATATCTTTTTAAAATGGCATACTGTAATAAAGAAGATAAGCACGCCTATACCATCTACATTACTTAAGATTTGGCTCGTTAGTTCATGTCTACAACTCGAGTTGAAGAACAACCGCCTCCGGCTGGTAACACAAACTCCTCGGTTACTTTCTTCACCTTATCCAATGCATTTCTGGGGTCGCAGAAGCCACCCAGACTCGTCTGGTTTTGGCCGGAGGTTTAAGAATGGGTACCGTTCCTGACGCCACGTTGATTTGGGGATCGAACTTCAGTCTTTTGGATGGGGAGCCAACAACTAAACCAATAATAATAATAATAATAATAATAATAATAATAATAATAATAATAATAATAATAATAATAATGGTATGGCCTCAGCTACCGTGTGCAGACATTTCAATTTGACGCCATCTGGCTGCCTGCTCGTCAATTACGACGTTCCGTTTTACTCTAGTCCCACTAGATGGCAGACCGAGTAAACCGAAACTCTCTTGGGCGTCTATGGCTGAGATTTAATTAATTTTGTCGGGTAAACACCAAATGCGTCACCAGAGATCTTTTACATGCCGACATCGTACGACATGGAGTGTCGAATGGACTTTTTTCCGCCCTTCAAAAATCCGACTACCTCTGCCGGGTTTGAACCAATGAGTTCATTGCACCCGCCTCTGTTACCTCAACATTATTCCAGCAGTTCCCTGTTAACGGGCTACAGCATATATTTTGTTACGAAGCGTCTTAAGCGAACACTATTTCAAATTTTGAATATTTGGTGCACTCTTCCAACAAAGAACTATCTTTTGCTAGGGGCTTTACGTCGCACCGACACAGATAGGTCTTATGGCGACGATGGAACAGGAAAGGCCAAGGAGTTGGAAGGAAGCGGCCGTGGCCTTAATTAAGGTACAGCCCCAGCATTTGCCTGGTGTGAAAACAAAGAACTATCATTGCGCAATCCAATAAATCATGTTCTCATCCACACTGCACACTAACAGACAGAAAGGAAGTAAGACGCAAAGAATGTTCCCTCAGACACTTTCAAAAAGACCAGTGAAGTAGTTATCCCAGATGTACACAATGCACTTTGATAAACAAAATATGATATGATTAATGCATTGTACATTGGCGATTGGCGAACGACGCGCTTGGGATCAGTAGAGCAGTTGAACACGTTTCAAGTTTTGTCTCGCAGGCAAGGCGTTCAATAAGATGTCAGATTCAAGAACGTTTGTGAGACGAACATTGAGACCACCTAAGACTTCACTTAATTTGCACTACCATTTCTCGTGTAGGAACAGGAAGCCTCTTTAGAAAGCAATTAAAAGAAGACGACCAAGCGAACAAAGCAACGTACTATTCAGCGCTAAACTTAAATCGATACTAGGATGGCAGATCAAATTTAGCTTAATAATTTCAAGACTTCTATGAGTAAAGCAAGATTTCCTCTATTTGTTAGCAAATATAGAAAAGATGTGAATTACATAATAGCGACAGGTATTCATGTAAGATTGAAAGAAGTCATCGTCGTGTGACATGTTAGAAAGAGAAAAATAGAATACAAACACCACAGAGTACAGCATTCGAACACAAGGTTTGGAACAGTACATATGTTAATATTTAAGAGATCTCACTTGTTCGGACCTCCGTAATTTAAAACTGTTTTACCACTATATTTCTGTAACATACACATTTCTGTATCCTGATATGCTGTACTTCATCGATTGTGGCAGCCCGTTATTACGGTAAGTCGTTTGTTCGTTCAACAAATATATAAAACTATAGGAAACAGATTTATGCGAATAGGTGTAAGGTCGAGCCAGAAAAATAAAACTAACATAGACTTTAGTACGGAGTAGATACAACAAAACACCGCTCTCCAACAACTCAAGAGATCAGACTCAACACCACGGTTAAGCCATCATTTATTATACAATCTTCCTGCAACAGATGCAGGTTGCCCAAAGACAAAGAGTACCTTTACAACATTAATGGATATGGATACAGTAGATAATGTGATCGTATGATGTTAAGTGTAGGCAATCGAGTTTGACAATGAACAAGAAAGTAGGAATAAGAAACTACGGTAGGTGAAACAGGACAAATGACGATTAAACAAAAATGTGGAGAAATGTCAGACACAATACGCAAGAGAAGTGTCAAAGGCATATGTTCATAATAAGTGCACGTAGAGTGACAAAGAAAATCTTTACAATACCGTACGTACATCACCAAACCAAAGGTAATCAGAAAATGGGTTGAAGAAACAAGAAACAATACGGAAGAATTTGGGATACTAAATGGGTATCGGGAAAATGTTTCGAATGAAGGCTGACGAATGTAAGGAGTTCTAGGCAAAGCATGAGAGTAAACAGCATCTGCTTAAGGAGCGAAGGAAAATACTAACAAGCAAACCAATTGATTCTCGTAGCCTACAGTGGGCCAAACTGTCCCATTTCATGCTAGGAGTGACAATGATCTATGAGTAAAACTGAGTATATTCGTGTTTAACTCCGGACGGCATCCAACACTACTCAGAACGTAAAGCATTATCAATACTTTTTTTTTTTTTTTTTTTTTTTTGCAAGTTGCTTTACGTCGCACCGACACAGATAGGTCTTACAGAGACGATGGGACAGGAAAGGTCTAGGAATTGGAAGGAAGCGGCCGTGGCCTTAATTAAGGTACAGCCCCAGCATTTACCTGATGTGAATATGGGTAACCACGGAAAACCATCTGCCGACAGTGGGGTTCGAACCCACTATCTCCCGAATACTGGACACTGGCCGCACTTAAGCGACTGCAGCTATCGAACTCGGTGATCTCATCTCGAGAAGGTTCTTGGCAGGTTTCATCCCCCATCATCCCAGAGACACATTCACTGATCTCATCAGTGGACACATTCGATGATCACAGACTACTTCTCTCGATTTGAACGGCCACTTCGAAACCTAAAAGAAAGGTTAAAATTGCGCTACATCACACCATGATTATGCTCGGATTTTTGATAACCTTCCAATCTTTGAACAGCAGGTATTACCCAACGATCATCCGACAGATAAACGGCACAAGGCCCTTTGTCAATTTACAGGGTCTGTCACTAAGCATTTTTAACGTACGAACTTGGTGTCGCCAACAGGTCAGCTCATTTTAAAATTTCTCTGATGATTCAGCTCAAGGAACATTAACAAAATAATGTTACGTCCATGGGGATTTTTCTTCGGTAAACAAGCCAGGGAAATATCATATGGTCTCGCAAGCATGCCATTGGGAAAGATGAAGAACGCATTCGGGTTCAAACCCGGCAGAGGTAGTCGGAGTTTTGAAGGGCGGAAAAAAGTCCATTCGACACTCCATGTCGTACGATGTCGGCATGTAAAAGATCTCTGGTGCCACATTTGGTGTTTACCCGACAAAATTCAATCTCAGTCATAGACGCCCAAGAGAGTTTCGTTTTACTCTGTCAGCTATCTAGAAGGCCTAATTCCTTCCAAGTGTCCACGCTCTGTATTACATATTCATAATACGAGTGAGGAAACCGGCGCTAGTGTTTGTTGCTATTGGTATATGACAGCGAGCATGTACATCAATCACGCCTTATCACTACGACAAGACGAATTCTAGAGAAGAATTAGCGAGTGCTAACAATGAAAAAACAATAGGACGAATTCGGAATGGAACGTGTGTGTTGATCGTTCAGAGGCTAGCGACGTTAGAGCGAAAGTAACCGCTGTTTTACCAAGGACAGACTCAGTAGTCACAAACTTAGCGCGCTGCTGTAGCTGTCCACAGAAAAGGATGACGGAGGACCACACGTAAACAAGCAGTAGTTCCTGGCGTGGTCGAGTTGAATAATATTTTAAAAATATAATGCCATCTGAGTCTGGCACAGCTTCAACATACGATCAGTCCTATGCAATTTCCCCTAAGCATTTCTTTAGGGTTGAGAGATATTTCTTTAGCCGATATCCTCCTCTCGATAATAACCACCAACAATGCGTTCAGTAGATCAGGACTTTCTGATGGTTACTCTTTAGACACGACACTTCCCTGAAAGCATCAGATAAATAAGCGTGAGAGAGTCTTGAACTTGTTTGGGTGGACCAAAGCCTTCCCTTCTCCGGTTTCCAAATACTGACACACACAGTACAAGTAACTTTTATCCATGTGCAACTGTGCCCGAAAGCATCAAGTTATCAGTATGTCTAATGAATATGGTGCCGACAATTTACGAGTGGAGATAATATACGGAACGTGTGGCCGGCTCCTTCCTCCCGCCGGAGCTGATTTATTGAACCAGGGGAGAGCATCCCGAATATTTCAGATCAGAGACGAGTCCCGTGTTTGTAATGTTAATACGCTTTTATTATAGCTGGATATCGGAAGATGATGTTAAATAAACCACCCTCACACACGCTCTCTATCACTGCAGACCAACTTAGCCAAGGTAATTATTTTCACCATAAATACAAGGGCCTAAAGCAGCTGGACTAAAAGGAACAAGAGTGAACATACAAATTATTTTCAGACGTCCAAGCTCTTACTTGATACAATGTCATGTCATGTCATGTCAATTGCACATTTGCAAATTCATATTCTACATATCTCATTGTACCTTCATTTCACTGTTATTTCTATATTTTGTTTCTTAATGGTTTATATGTAATCTGTTATAATAGCATACTTAGTACACGTTCAAGCGCACCGACTTTAATTAGTTTATAGGTTTTATCCTATGACTGAATTACTTGTACCGTATACGATTAATTACTCTGCTATCCTAATCATATTATTAGCCCAGAGCTTATATCCTATGTGTAAATTACTTGTATACGATTAATTAATCTGATACATATAGTTAATTAGGAATGTTTTAGGTACAGTGTTTATCTAGTTAGATGTAAGAGAAGACCACCTGGCCTTAATCTTGCCACAATTAACAAAACAGATCATAGTCTTATGTAGGTCACCCGGGATTCCCTGATAAGAATTCCTCCCACAGCAAGAGAGCCTACGTCGAGATCGACCCAGCATTCAATGCAGAACTATAAACATTACAATATATCGAAAGGATACTACTACTGCTGCTGCTGCTACTCATGACGAACCACGCAAGGCCGCGGGTTGAAACTTGGGAGACACTGTAGATTTATGAAAGACGGAAACACGTCTAATCGACACTCCATGATTTATGGCATCAGCATGTAAAAGACTCATGACGTATTTTGTGTTTATCCGACGAAATTTTAAAAACTCAACCACAGGTAATAGTAGAGTAAAACTGAACATTGAAATTTATACGCAGACACCCTACATGGCGTTAAATAGAAATGTCATATCATCAATACCCTTGGACCAAATCTCGTCCGGTCATGCAATTGCATGGACTGCCAAGACCATTCATGCCCAAGAACGATCCTAACATATAGTATCACGCGTTAATTTATAGTATCCCACCATCAACATTTCCATTAATTATGCCGATATTTAACGGACTAGAAACCATGTGTTTCGCCTGACGTGCCTCAGACCTTTTACCCGTTGTACACTTACGTGATCAGAAGACTGAGAAACAGGAACAGGAGGAGTAACTTTACTGAATGCCAAACCATTGCAAAATCCCTTTTCTCGCAAAATTAATCCCAATTGCATACGACGAACGAATAGTTTGGCTACGATTGAGATATTAACAGTCACGTAAAACTAGAATAATATTTTCGATTTTTAAATACGGGAGGTACACATTTCATGAGGCGTGAATATGAAAAGGCTTTTAGGAAAAGCAACAGCATGTTCCGTGTTGCATGACTCATAGCCGTTTGAAACAAGTTGAAATAGAAAATAAGAGGACTGCTCTAGACAAACGATGGCCTAGAACTGTTAATAACTAGAAAATAATAAACTGTTCTCTTAATGGCCACGCTTCCTTGTTATGCTTCCGGAACCAGTTTCCACTTCAGAAGGTCCACGGTTAGTCGGTTAGCCCTAAAACTCTCTGGATCATTGCCGTACACCACAAATACCTGTATTAGTTGTATACTAAAATACATAGATTACCTTTCTCTAAATGTAATACGGTCCAACCATAGCAAGCGTCCAGGCTGTGATGTAAGCTATGGATGGATGGTCAGACAATGTTTCCTAGCAACCAAGCAGGCTGTCTTATGGCTGGTGGCCATCTGAAATTAGCAGCCGTTGACGGATGGCTATGACGGAAAATATTTATGATCATTTGAATTTCAGCGAAGGGAGAATGGTTTCTTTTTGGTAAGCTGCTGCCTTCTGTAGTGTGTCGAACTGGTACACATTATTTATGATAATATGGTATTTCAAAAAGAAAAAGAAAGATGATATCTTCGAGGTATGCTAGCAAGTGCCTAATGCGACACATGAACATGGTAATGATACAAAGAAAACATTGGGTGGAAAAATTTCTATAATGTATCTTCTCAATAAGACGCCGGAGACAATATCCCATGATCAAACCCAATGACAACCCACTAGCCTAAGATGATCATAACTAAACTTACTAACAAATCTAGCTTATAACAGGCTAACGAAGGACAACTAAACACAGCATCACAATCGATATTTCATGAATATGTTCCAGTTCTCATGCTGTAATTACGCAATAGTAATTCAGGAAGGCGTCCTTTTTCTTTTCACCACACGGCGAGCGAGCTACAAAACAACGGTCCGTAAGTCACAAACTCAACATCCTCTAGCACTTAATACATAATTCATTACCGAGATACGACAGATCGATACTTGTAACACAACATAATTTAGAGTTAATTAAAAACTATCACACAGCGGGGAAAATGCACATACACTCGGGGTTTCATTCTCATTAAGATGCGTCATAAGACCTTCCGTGAATGCAATTAAAAGCATTCACTTCGTAAACGTTGCAGTGCCATTAGCATGAAGGAGTAAAATTAAAAATATAGATGTGATATGAATTTAACAGAAAGATGAAAGGAACGATGAAAAAAGAGAAGGGCGAAGACCTAAATTACAACTACACCTATAAAAAAAATAAAAAAAACGGACGGTAAAATTTACACCAGGAAGAGAAGTGCCCTACACAAATCTTTCATGGATAATTAAAATAATAACATCACCGGTTAGCAAGCTCGCCTTCGGGCCAAGAGGTCTCAGGTTCGATTCCAGGCCAGATCGCAGATTTTAATCTTCATTGGTTAATTTCTCTAGCTCAGGACTGAGTGTCCGTGCCATCTGTAACATTCGATGACATCCTAAGGAGTGTCCTATCCTCAAGCTCACAGGTCACCCGTAAGCGTAAGCTCGAAAGACTAGGAAGAGTCCTCTTCGGACGCCATACATCATTATATGGTAACATGAAAAGAGCAGGAAATGTACAAGACTGCTCCCGAAAGAGATTTCTCTAAATTCTTGAACAGTATGGTAGACTAACTTATAACCTACATACTTAAAAGTGCCTTATGCGATGCAAAAAGTAATAATAATAATAATAATAATAATAATAATAATAATAATCATCATAATCATATATTCCTGGCACTTTAGGATTTCAGAAAAAATATGCAGAAAGTGAAGATAAAAGCCAAATATGCCCTTCCTACACTACATGAACAATGGTGGTCTGCGATTCCGACGAAATTCTGCATGTGGGTAGCAGACCTAGCGTTCACCCAAAACTGAAAATCACTGCCTTAATTCCACTTAGAACTACAAGCGCACATTAAAACGGCTCTCTTCTTTGCCATAACAGACTGAAACACGGTTGCATACGTACAAATTAATTACATCTTGGAACATCACACCTCTATAGAAAAAACTCTGTCTTTCTTCAGACACAACTGAACGTCGTCGTTTCAGTGTGGTGTGCAATATAGAAACAAAGCTAGAGAAATTCACGAGTGTTAGCGCGCTCCTACTTCGCGTTTTCCCTGAAACAGAAGAGCAATGCTGCTGGATGGTCGCCTGTCACTTGGCTCCAAAGCGTTTTTATTGTGCCCATCAGATTTTTCGGAAGTTTACATGCAATGATCATACTGAGTTCCGTACTGACATCAACTATACAAATACAAAGAATTCTATATTGTGTCGAAAAGGCGGAACTATATAATTCCTTGTATTTCTTCCGAAGTCTCAGAAAAATATAATTATTTGTGTAACATACAAACTAATAATAATAATAATAATAATAATAATAATAATAATAATAATAATAATAATAATAATGATCGTAAGGCCTCAGCTACCGTGTGCAGACATTTCAATTTGACGCCATCAGGCTGTCTGCTCGTCAATTTCGACGTTCCGTTTTACTCTAGGCCCACCAGATGGCAGACCGAGTAAACCGAAACTCTCTTGGGCGTGGCTGAGATTTAATTAATTTTGTCGGGTAAACACCAAATGTGACACCAGAGATCTTTCACATGCCGAGATCGTACAACATTGAGTGTCGAATGGACTTTTTTCCGCCCTTCAAAAATCCGACCACCTCTGCCGGGTTTGAACCCGCTATCTTGGGATCCGGAGGCCGACACTCTACCACTGATCCACAGAGGCAGCTACATACAAACTAAGACGTCAAGTGAAGGGGAGAATGTGTGCCGAACAGTTCAATTTTAAAGAAGCGATGTCGAAACATATCATAAAGCGGCAGTAATAGCTGGACCATGAAGTTTAGAGCTAGTTTTAACAATAAATGATATACCTAATTTAACGTATAGGAATACTTGTCGTAAGACAGAGCTGCATAACCGCTGTCCCGTAAAACACGTACCTAATATATATATCAAAGTTCAGGCAAAGGTAGTGTTCCAGGTGTGGGAGACCCAGAATTCAAGAATGCAGAAAAAAATGTCTTTGAATTGCAAACCCAAAACATTCTTTCATTCCCAACTGTGCCAGTCCGCTAGAAAGAGAAGGAAGCGTTCTTTGCTACTCCACAAAACATTCCTGGACAGGACGAGACACGCCGCACTGACAGCGCTAATGAGAAATAGCGAAATTAGATTGAAACAAGTAAACTATGCGAGACGACAAAGCACGGCCACACAAGTAATCTGTCTACACAAACCGACAGCTACAACACATATAGCCTTCGCCAATTTCCACAACGCTCCTCTAAAACGTTAACAAAGGAATAGGAGCCCAACATCAAAGACTAACACTTCAACACGAAAATAATTGTGCTGATTTAGGAAACTAAACGCTGTTATATGAGAGAACACTCAGTGGATTAAAATCATATCAGCCACATAACAAAAGGCGACGATTCTGATACACCGGGCGAGAAAGTGGCTGAAATTCCAATATTTCTCGACAACGTTCGGTTAGAAGGCTGATTGATGTTTCGGACAAGTAGGAGACACAATTTATTCCGCAGATGTCTACATGAACTCACTTTCTCGCACACTCTGAGCAATAAATAGTCACAAAACTTATGAACATAATTTATAAAGATATGATAAAATTATTTGTAGTGCTGAAGTGATGACTTGTTTAACCCCGTCTTCAGTTATAACACGTTAATCCGAGTACGATGCTTCCCATTTCCGTACATCAAGGAAAATATAATGAAACAATATTACTATGCCTGTGTACGAAGTGTACTATGTACTTCGATAATATAAGTGGCATTCAGAGGCGAGCTGAAATCAAGCATAAAATGATGCACCGGTAATCGAAAAGTAAAACTTGTCAAAGTACGGGGGTCCTGGATAAACAGAAAATCTAACTTAAACTACCCCTCAAAGCTCATGGAAATAAGCAGTACTTCGAAGTCTAGAACGGAACGCGCCCAGCTACACTTCCAGACCCGCGAGAAAGACGTTAATGAATAAGACAAAGGGCATAAAGAGTGCAATGCAATAAGTAATTTAAAAATTGAAATTGCAACAAATCGTGACATTCACTAAATTTGTGTAGCTGTTAATTTGCTTAGAGGTTTAGGAGACAGGTGGCCATTTGTCCCGTGGACTGATGAATGGAAAATTATGTCTATATAGACATTCGAGTTATTTTCATATTGTAAAGGCACACTTGTATACAATTTAATTAATGCATTTATTTTAAAGAAAATTCTTGAGAACTGTTTAAACAAGAGAAGCGAGACTGCAGCGAAGTGGGACAAAAATACCACTGAAAAGGTGTCACATTTCAAATAATACGATGCCAGCTAAAACAACAACGAAGTCCGAATACGGGCGGGGAGAATCGGCACTGCGTAAAATGTGTATCTGAAATTTTAAAAATCTGTTATAAAACCGTGACTTTCGACACGAAACTCATGTGCTGCTTCACGATGTCAAAGGACGGACACTAAAGGCTTCGCCAATGAACCAACGACAGGCCTCAGACATATGAATATATTCCCAGAATGTTCAAGGTCGCACGGATACACTACGAAATTCTCCGTCGTGTTCCGAAATCACATGCAGGATTAATTCTCGGAAAATGAAAGAAAGCAGTCTATTTTGGTCACATCTTTCAAAATGACTAATGAAGTATGATACAAACAGATCACACAAGGTAAGATAAAGGGAACCGCAAACATGGGCGGAGAAGGTTATCCCGGGCGAGGAACCTCCGACAGTGCTACGACATCCACCATAGCGGTAGCACAAAATAGAAAAACAACTTTCCTCAACGATGGTCGAAGACATTTTCTGACGAGAAATGGCAGGAGGAGGAGATATTGAAGATTTTGGTAACGTAAGGCCGAAAGTCCTGTATTTTACCGGCCGAGATCAAAAGACATACACTGACTTGGCAAATGTCATGGGATAGTCACCTAATAGCGTGTGGGGCCTCCTCTGGCCCTGCGAACTGCAGTGAGACGCCGTGCAAGTGAGTAGACAAGTCCCTGGTAGTCCTCAGGACGCAGACGTTGGAGATCCGCTGCATGTTCCTGGAACCATTCCCGGGCGACGTGCGAGCGATGTGGCGGCGCGTAATCATCTTGAAACACCGCAGAACCGTCTGGGCGCTGGAAGGCCAAAAATTGGTGGAGATGGTCTCCGAGCAGCTCAACATACCGCGTACCGTTCAACGTCTCTTCCAAAACAACTAGGGGGCCCATTCTGTACCAGGAAAATGCACCCCAGACCATAACAGAGACACCAGCGCCCTGGACCACACCGTCGAAGCAGGCGGGATCCATCGCTTCATGTGGTCTGCGCAATACACGGTGCCTCCCATCGGCATGGTGCAGTTGAAATCGTAATTCATCCGACCATATCACGTTACGCCATTCTTCCAGTGTCCATCCCTGGTGACTGGCGACAAATGCGCGTCGTTGTGCCCGATGACGTTAGGTTAACAGTGGCACCCGTGTGCGGCGCCGGCTCCTATACCACATAGAACCTCTGTTCCCACTGATTGTCCACTGGGAGAGTGTCTAGCACGGCCTGTGTTGAATTGAGCCGTGATTTGTTGCACGGATGCCCGTCTGTCACTATTGACAATCCGTCTCAGATGTCGCCGGTCACGGTCATCGAGGGTGGCTGGACGGCCGGTCGATCGTCTGTTGTGGACGGTGACACCCGCATTCAACCATTCACGATACACCCTGGACACGGTTGATCGTGTGAAGCCAAATTCCCGCAATAGTTCCCAAATCGCATTTCTCATCCGTCGGGCACCGACCACAATACCCCGTTCGAACGGTGTCAGCTCACGACGACGTTCCATGTTACACCTGTCACACGCACAGCCACTGTTCACAAGGTCTCCTATACAACTGCCGCTGACACAGGAGGCGTGTGGTGCGCAGACAACACACCTGCGCATCAGTGCTCCGCTATCTCATGATATTTGCTCAGTCAGTGTACTTCATTGCATCTTATAATCTGAAAATGTTATTACCTTCAATGCCGTGACGCTATATTATTTCTGCATAACAGCAATAGATATTCAAAATATATATGGAAGAGATGACTTAAAAGCTCGAGGAAGCAGCTGTGGGCTATACTCCTGTCGCGTGAAGAGTCGATAGCGAACATGAGAAGTTATGATATGCCAGTAATTCAATTAGGGAGTTTGTGAGAAGAGCGTGTCAGTTGTTTCATAATTGATCGCACTTCCGGGCAGACACGACTACCTAACGATCGCCGTGCGAACAGTCAACCTGCTAAAAAGCGGATGAGACCTATCACACCGGACTTCTCACAACAAACAGAGCCTGGTGGGGGAAAAGACGATGAAAGACATCGTACAACTATGTCCCACTGCACTTCAGAGAACACACCATGACCCAACGGGCTGCTATAAGTCCGTGAGGTTGGTAAAAACCAAAACAAAAAAGCTGAAGTAACTATTGTACTGGGATATTATACCTAAGCAACCTGCGGTAGTTGAAGAAAACATGAGCAGTACTACTGACATAAGCAGTACTGTTGTGTACATTCGCCTACACATTTTATGGAGCTCAGGCTTGAGCCTGTGACTGAGGGCATTTTTCCTTGAAATGTGCTCATCGACTCCTCCTATACTGATGACCAAGAAGCCGGACTGAAGCCCCTTCAGCATTAATACATGATTTCAGGAGTGCAAAACACGCTGATATGAAAATGACATTCTTTTTGTAAACAGTAGAAGCAACAGTAAACACCATGAAGAGATTCAATTTTTCCGTCCCCGAAACATCACGCATTGCGTGCATTTATTTTCGAGCGATCTTTCCTGTTCACCCCAGTTAAGTCAGGTATAGGTCAGAATCAATGGCCTCGTTAAAAAAAACTAATCATTCTTTTAGCACTAGTAGAGCAACAAACTCTTCAGGTTTCAATAATGGAGTTTCATGAAATATTATTGGATTCTCACGTGACCAATACCGGTTATTTTCAGAATCTGCACATGGTGTCCGGGCATTTTGTAACAGCGAGATTCCCTACTAGATTATTCTGGACATCTTGTACCACCTAAATCGTTAACAACCAAGGAAGGTTTCTCCAGCATTCCGCAAATATTTACGCCCGGTCAATCCAATCCAAAACATTTTATGTCTGACGAGAATTCCTCCTCGAGTTAGCCAACTGTATGCAACATGTATTCGCGTCACAATACTTGGTATTCAGGAATTACAATTCTGAAAAAAATCTAGTTTATCTATGTCCAGCTTACTATAAGCAGCTCCTACCACGAAAAAATTAACAGTGCCATTAGCCGTTTTCGCCGAAAAATATTAGAATGCTATTGATACCACCAACAGATTACGGCAAACACCAAAGAGTTTCGGTAACGCTCAGCTCAATATAGCAATATTTCTGTCCGTCTCCGGGACCTCGGCAACAGTAAATCGTAACTGAGAGTGCTGTATCCCCACGGTATACACACTGACCGACAAAATTAATGGATCACTTGAATATTTACTTTACTATTTGCTTTACGTCGCACCGACACAGATAGGTCTTATGGCGACAATGGGATGGGAAAGGCCTAGGAATGGTAAAGTAACGGCCGTGGCCTTAAGGTACAACCCCAGCATGTGCCTGGTGTGAAAATGGGAAACGGAACTGCTGACAGTGGGGTTCGAGCCCACTACCTCCCGAAGGCAAGCTCACAGCTACGCGCCCGTAACCATACGGCCAACTCGTCCGGTCACTTGAATTTTCAAAGGAACAGGCAAGTTAAATTGTGAAACAACTGTTTTATCATTTACATCAAGTAAGGTATATGTCTGTTATTGCTACCCTTAGTTATATATATTTTCATGAACAAAATAAAACTTCAAGTGGTGTGGACTGTTCCGTCCGGGTGATTTCCGACAAAAGAGTAGCGTTACAAAAATGTTGCAAAGTTTGGGCTGGGAAGATTTGGGAGAAAGGAGACGAGCTGCTCGATTAAGTGATATGTTCCGAGCTGTCAGTGGAGAGATGGCGTGGGAGGACATCAGTAGACAAGTCTGAGTGATGTCTTTAAAAGTAGGAAAGATCACAATATGAAGATAAAGTTTGAATTCAAGAGGACAAATTAGGGCAAATATTCGTTTATAGGAAGAGGAGTTAGGAACTGGAATAACTTACCAAGGGAAATGTTCAATAATTTACCAATTTCTTTGCGATCATTTAAGAAAAGGCTAGGAAAACAACAGATAGGGAATCTGCCACCTGGGCGACTGCCCTAAATACAGATCAGTAGTGACTGATGATTAGTTGACTCTTCGCAGGTAGCCAGTCTCTAAAATGTCCCTCGTATGAAGTGTCCGGTATTTTCACACGTCCATGCAAATTAAACCACTCCTCATCAAAAAAATTGCACTGATTCGGGGTTTAATACCACTGTTTACAAAAATGAAGAAAAATTCAATAACTTTTCCTCGCCGCTGCATCAGCTGCGTTTAAACAATTTTGCACTTCTGTGACTTTGCAGTGCTTAAGTTTCAGTTATCTTCCCAGGCACCGTAAATATATCAAACCTCACCTCGCTGAGCCAGTTGTTCTTTTTTTCCCTTCGTTTTCAGAGGGAGATCACTAAAATATTTCACAAATATGCTGAATAATTTCGTCAAATAAGATAGTTTGTGGTGTTTTATTTTTTATTTTTGCTTGGCACTGAACCCGCAGTTTTTATTCACAATTTTCTTAATTATGTAACGCCTAGGCATTCTTACTCCAGGAAATTTTTCAAGGAATTCTACTTCTCACTCTGCAGGCAGATTCGTGCTTTAAAAACTCTGAAGCACACGAAAATACGCTGTTCAACACTTAAATCCAAAGACCATGAAACGCACTAAACAGTGTAAGAAACAATCACGCTGTACAAACGCTTGTCGCAGGCTAGCTGCAACCGTGACATGGCTGGACGAGCTATATGGGTCGGGCGGCTGTTGCATCATCCATTCGCTCAGACATAGCCCAGAGAAAAACCGGCAACTCGATTGAAGCTCGCACTGTCATTATGTAATAGGAAGTTATCGAACACAGCTATAATAGCCATGTGCAAATGCCATTCGTGAGCCACAAACTAAATAAACATTATTAGCATATGGATATTTGTGGAAGAAATAACCCGAAATTTGCCAAGAACTGATTCTAGAGGACGTGTTGAACTCGAAAAGAGAGAAACTGAGGACGTCCACGGTAAAGTGGCTAATAAATACACGCACGCTTTACAGACATTCGACTCAAAATTTCACTTCCAACAATCTTCCTAAAGATGGCGGAATGGGTGGTGCTGCATTGAGGGGGGTCGGGCCGAGTGTGTGTGGACAGATATATTTAGCTAGTGCAGCTAACTTTTCCGAAGTCGCAGGAAGCATTTAGCGGCTCGCGTGCTGGCAGTCTGTCAACAGCAGTGATTATCATTTAATTTGCCAGCAAGACAAACATTTAATCACTCGGCCAACTTCCCATGCCTCCGCCGCCCCATTACTCCGCCAGTCTTGGCCATTGCACCACGTTCAACAACTCTTTATAACACACTTTTTCTTTTTCCACGAGTCGACAAATTAGTCACCTTCGAATTTCAAAGAGTTTATCATTGCTTTTTCGATTCAACCAATTATAACACTAACTTTTGCTTGCTGCCATTTCTCTTCAGAACTCTTCAATATCACCAAGCTCTCCGAAATATCATTTCTTACCCAAAGGTCGAATTGTAATAAAATGAATGAAATTTGCAAGACTTTGCAGAAAAACATTTTGAACTACTGATACAACGGAAAAGATATCTTCATGAACAATCGACAGCAGATATAGGGGTAAAAAGAACTAGACACGCAATGGAAAATAATAATCATAAAATGAAATTTGGCGCAAGGATGGAAAAGTCTATTTTGATTTCCTTTAAATTGGGACAGCTACACTGTTGATATCGTAATCAGAGAATTTAAAGCAGAACCCCAAACATAGGGGAGTGACGCATTCCCACATACATTGCTCGGGATTCGTACCGCAGTTGCCTTGGCGGGACACTGACAATATCACTCGCCCATCGCGCCCAGATATCATGAGCTCAAATCCCGTTGGGGTGGAACGGCACGGAATTCACTGTGCTCAAGAAAGAGACCAGTTGTCTGAATGTTTACAGTTAAGTTGAAAAACATCTTTTCGTGTCAAATCAAACCATCCAAGATTTTCAGAACTTAAATAATGCACAAAAAACCAATAATAATAATAATAATAATAATAATAATAATAATAATAATAATTGTTACGGGGATACCCGTGGACCAGCAGAGGTGAAAGAAGGTGCCGGGATGAATGGGTCTAACTACAAAATCAAAGTTAATTTAAAACTGTAACAAAGGTATTGGTACATATATATATGAATTTCAAAAATCAACAAATAACAATGTAACAGGTACCAGTAGCAATAAACAAGTCTAGGAAAGACAAGATTGGTGGTATAAACAGATCTTGGGCTTCAAGCCCCTACTTTACAATTCCTGAGCTACACGCTCAACTTTACAAAGATCACAACCTTACTTAAGGGCAGAAATCCCGTAATACATGGAGCCCGTGCTCCAACAATTACAATATCAGGCCTCCCAGAGGCACTTTTACAACACTAGAAAAAGAGCTAACGGGCTCTCAGTTCTTAAGCCTACTCAAGGCAATATCAGAAAATCACAATTACTTGCCATCAAGGCACAAGTTACAAAATTTGAAACAGGGGTATCTAGTACCCAACCTATTGGGCCGTAGTAGAAAAGAACAGGTTAAGTAACTTAAATGGCCCGAAAAACAAATAGAATGGAGGCGTGTATCAGCACTCCAAGATATGAAGTCTGAAAACCTAAGGGGCACTAGGTCGATGAAACAGGGGCTATTCCGAAACTATGGAGTTGACTCGTATAAGAGTAAGTTAAGACATTACGGAAAAGAAGAAAACCAGTTACAAAACGCAGTCACCTAAAACCGATATGAAGGGGAGCTCGAGAGGGTACATCACTCTCTATCCCCGAATTACAGTTACAGAACTTACATGTTAGAGAAGTTGGTTACATAGTTAAGGTTTCGGACCTTTGCCTCAGGTGAAACTGCGGAGCTAGCAAAAAAGTAAGATGTTAGATGGCCATTACCTTGCTGAAGAACTGCTGCCTGATGAAAGAGGCGCCTCCCACCTCCTGCTTGACACACACACTAAGTTAGATGACGATCAATTGGCCAAGGGACGTGAAAATCCGCAGTTTATATACCCTCGGGGAAGGTTCGAGATCTTTCATGAATAAACTAGCCACACCCTCCGGGAAGGTTCGAGACCTTTCATGAATAAACTAACCACGCCCTCTCAATTTTATTGGAGAATTTAAAAGTTACACTCAGAATCGAAGAAGAAATGCGGGATTGGTTGGAAATAAATTACAAAAATTAGGGATTGGCTGGATTCAAACCTGGCGGAAAGAAAAGACTTATATTGGCAACCCAAAAATAAATGAACATCAATTAGTAAAAAAAACACACACTTATGAATACAAAACTTCTTCAAAAAGTTCTTTCACTTCGCACCAAGGTGCATGATCATAGTTTTCTATCAGTGAGATCTATGAGAGAATGTCCAAACTTCTTGATGAACGGAAAACAAAAACAAGTTGAAATTCACACAGTACTGGAAACTTCACAATAACAAAATTACGTCGAATTACAGTAGTGACATCTTCTGAGTAAAGGTTTAAATAGGTCTAGTTTCAAGTTCACTTTTTCTCCTGTAGAGGAGTTGTTTTAGGCGCAAGAATTAAATGCCCGGCGTTGGGGTGTATCTCCCGGTACAATAATAATAATAATAATAATAATAATAATAATAATAATAATAATAATAAACATGCTGGCCATGCACCAGCTTTACACATTTACAATGCAGTTTTTAATGCTATTTATTTGGGGCTTCAACCTACTTTGCACCATATGCTATGAACTTGCATGTATTTGGAAACTACGAAAGTGTAAAGCGTTGAATGTGAGGAAAGGAACATTAAGGACGACACAAACACCCAGTTCCCAGACCAGGGATATTAATCCGGTACAATTTGAAAAACCTGACCCGGCCGGGAATCGAACCCGGGGCAGCCGGGTGACTGGCGGACGCGTTGCCCCCTACACCGCGGGGGGGACTTCACAATGCAGTAGTATTCTTGATTTTTTTTAAAGTACGAAAGTCGATGTGTATTCAAAACTTTTGACAGGGACGCTTCAATTTCGCAAGTATGAAAGACTTATCCTGCCCCTGTGATCGCCACTTTGCTACTACGGTCGAAATGAATAATCGTCCAGTCCCACTGACGTTTTGTAGTACATACCAATCTTGCCAGAAGCTGACTGAGTAGTCTCAATTTGAATGATGCTATGTGCAAGGAATCAATAAAACAAAGTACCAAGTTCATAATACACACTGTATTTCCATTTATATATTTCGAAATATATTCTTCAAATATCTCTTCCGTTAGGAAATAATTTTCTGAGACGTATACTTGTCTCACATTTCTATTATTCTTTCAGAATGTTGAGATCTCCTATCAGACAAGTTTCAAATTAGAGAGTGAGAAGTGGTGTCAACAACCAAGAGACTAGCAGATGGAATGCAGCGAGGACTGGCAGTATTCCAGGAGGGTAACGAAAAGCACAACCCTGTTGTAATTATGTGGAATAGCAAGCGGACACAATGCCAATCAAGTACAGCACGTCCAAACAAAACAGACTGGCTTCA
This sequence comes from Anabrus simplex, assembly GCF_040414725.1. Taxonomy (NCBI): domain Eukaryota; kingdom Metazoa; phylum Arthropoda; class Insecta; order Orthoptera; family Tettigoniidae; genus Anabrus; species Anabrus simplex. The sequence continues at coordinate 72,380,702 of NC_090278.1, forward strand.
CTGGGGGAATATCTCCCAATTTCCAGTTTCTGGCAACACAGCCAAAATACATTACAGGGGCCCGGAATACACTATTGAAGTATGACCTGAACATTTGTAATGTAGATTTACTACGAGGGCAGATCAGAAAATAAGTTGCACTTCCCAGTTATGGTCATTTACTATACCACCTATACAACAGCAACACGACTATAACGACATACACTGTAACGTCACTTTTCGCACATAGTTTCCAAGAGACTCCAAACATTTCTGCGAACGCACAACCAACTTATCGATGCCGGATGCATAGAAATTTCCTCCAGCGTTCTGCAACCACTCGGAGACGGCGGCCATCACCTCCTCATCGGTCTGGAAACGTAGACCACCGAGCTCCGTTTTGAGATTACCCAACAGATGAAAGTCACATGGCGCTAGGTCGGGACTGTAGGGTGGATGTTGCCAGACCTCCCACTTGAAACGCTGCAGCAGTTCTCTCGTTTGGCGGGCCTTATGAGGTGTTGCGTTATCATGCAACAAAATCAACCGGCGCTCAATTTCCACCGGCGCTTCTCTTTAATCGCTTTACGAAACCGGTGCAACGTTTGACAATACGACGCTGCGTTGATCGTCGTTCTTTTCGGCATGAATTCCATGTGCAGCAAACCCTCCGTGTCAAAGAATACTGTCGCCTTAACCATACCGGCTGAAAGTTGAACCTTGCCCCGTTTTCGTTGTGGTGATGAGGGGTGCACCTATTCCATTGATGTTCGCTTCGTTTCGGGGGGTGAAGTGGTGGACCCACGTTTCGTCGCCTGTGACGATGCGCCACAGAAACCCGTTGCCGTCTGCGGCATAGTGTTGCAAAAATGCCAGGGAGGATTGGATACGTTGTCCCATGTGCTCATCGAAGAGAAGACGTGGGACACATCTTTGACACAGCTTACGATATCCAAGGCCCTCGTGAACAGTGGCGAACACACTGCCATAAGACATGCGTCGCGATTTCTCTCAGTTTAATGCGCCGGTTCTGTCTAACGATCGCATTCACACTGTTGACCCTTGCACGGGTCCTGGACGTTGCGGGCCTGCCTTCGCGATGGTTGTCCGTAATATCCGTGCGTCCGGCTTCGAATTGCTGTCACCACTTTACGATACCTTGCCGGGAAATGGCCTGCTCCCCATACACAGCACTAATTTCACGATGAATGTCCGTGCAATTCTTCCTTTTGGCCATAGGAATCGGATTGTCGCACGCACCTCATATTTGGAGTGAACGTTCAGTTGACGCGCCATTGCATTTGGCCGCTATTCACACAATTACTAGACGAGACACCTCAGCGACCTGCCTAAGAGACGTGTAGGCTGTGTCTGTCCCTCCGCTGTGCCCACGTTTGCGACACACAGGGCGCTGCTGCGGCGCGTTAGTGCAACTAACCTTTTGATCCACCTACGTATAAACCGGTGAGTTTGAAGCGCTAACTCTGAGAAGGTTCGTTTAGGAAATACATGTTTGGAATGCGTATGCGTTTAATACATGTATCTATACAACATTCTGCCATAGAAACGTTCACCTCATAGGCGGCTTTCTACATGCAAAATAAGCATATGGTAGAATGGCTAGTTTCTTAATTTACTACAACCATACGAAGAAAATTACTCACACAGATCCCCTTCAGTACAAGGTTAGAAAAACGGTCATATAACGGGCTTTAAACTAAAAAAGCAGATATTGCAGGACGAACAACCCACCAGCGTACGCGGACTGACGCTTCAGTTCCAAATACTTGGTATGTACGAAAGCTGAAATCACGGGAACTCAAGTGAGAGAACATCGAATTTTCACTCAACCCCTCCCCCTCCCCTTCTTTTAACTCCAGTCGTAGGTGCCGAAATTTCGTAATATCTTCCTTTTATAAAAAGATTCCGAAATCTCTCGAATTACCCTCCATCCTCGCTGAATAAATAAAAGTAACCAAGTGAAATATAATCCATATATGCGTTTAATTTTCTTCCGGCTGCTAATCGGCTTTAAGAAAAGTAGGGATACAGACAACACTCGAATAATGCATTGCAAACGAGTAATTACGGCGGCTGGGATACGAGTATCTCGCATGTAGGTAGCTGTTCGAAGCAAGGTTTTCAAAGTTGGAGCAGAATTTCGAGCAAGGCGCATAGATTACGGATTAAAATTACGAAAGTCAATCTTTCACCGTTGATTATATGACTAGTTTTTAACATTCTCTAAGTTTTCCAGTCTGTCGAACACAAAAACAAATTTGCAAAACACTAGTACATATCTACAAGGAACAGTCGTATCAGTGTTTTATGCATCATATGTACAGTATTGTTCGTCAGACGATATTATACGGAAGTTGAAAAACGTGGTTTCCAAGTGAAATTTGATGTTAAAAACATTTGTAAACTTCATTCGGAATTTTGACCAGATCTCACAAAATTTTCGAGTCCTCCCTTCCGAAATATCCTTCTGATCTGGCAACAGTGCGTGGGGGATCCAGACATCGCAGTTTGTCAGACAAAAGATACCTACCCAACTATTCACTCCCAGAGCTAATGGACGCATCAGACAACGCAACAGCTGTTAAGTGAGGCCGCCTGCCTTATCGACCGAACACTGCGAGCAAGCGGTGTAATGACCAAACCCCGACATGGGTGGAAAATTAACAACCCTCTTCACCCTTCTACAAGATGAGGACCACGGACTAAGCGATTTTATCTACTGTGTCTTATGAATATTTAAGACTTAAGAACTGGGGCAGACTTGTGACACTAGACGCGAAGGGAGGCCAACAAGGTGAGCCAAAAGCTTCTCTACATGTTCAGTTTCCGTGATTCGTACCAGCTAGTTTTTCCTTTCTTTAAAAAAAAAAAAAAAAAAAAAAAAAACTGTTTGGAGCTACAGTATGTATTTTCTTATGTAGTGTATGTTCGACGACGGTGAAGGCACGATGCCTTTCAGGTTCTATAACTTAGTTGTGCCCTTCCCTACGCAGTCAGATTTCGTTCGGTATGTTCAATCACTGGGTTCCACTCCTCTAATTTTAACTGATTAGACCAAGAGATCCACCTGGATGCTGATGATATAGCAAGACACAGACACTGCAAATGTCCATAATAGGCATAACAGCCATATCCGTAGAAATATCCTGTGTCTACAAACTACCTCTACTCTTCACAGACTTTCAGAAGTACGACACCGGTGTCAGAAAAGGCAACTGACCAGAAAATGTATTGTGACGCAATTTGGAGCGATTCTCAGCTTCCAGCGACAGTTCTTATTGTTCACTATCATGCCCTGACAATAAAGAGGAGAAATTTCAATCGGTACAGTAAGTTACGGAGCCGAAATCATACATCGGTTTCAGTAACAGAATATACAAAAAAAGGAAGATAAAACTGAGACGTAACGAAATTATAACATGAAGCCCATACGTGCTAACGAGCACCCGTATCCTTTGTCAATTATTTCTTTAAAAATTATAGCACCAGCACATAAGTAAAAATCCTGATACAGAATTCCGCAAAGAACACGAAAATGTGGGAGTTCTGCAGGTAGAACCTTGGGAGATGACTCACTCTTCAAATCGTACTTCAGGATCTCTATAGAAATAAAGTCTTTAGTTAAAATATCAAAGTTCAATAAATAAATAAATAAATAAATAAATAAATAAAAATTAATAAAAATAAATAAATATACATTATGCTATTTTCAGGACTGATGCCATAAAAATTAACACCAAGCGTTTGTATATAAGTTCACAAACAGTATTCCTTTAAAAACCAGTCGAGTATTGGGTTACATATGCTGAATTAAAGCTACTTCTCATTTTCAACTGAATGGTTGGACGATGGATTTGAGACGGTCGAGCGGCAGGGTGACACGCGTGATCGTCTGATGGATGGCAAATTTGCATAACATTCGCCGTGACCGCCCAATTCTTTTCGGAGCTTCCAGTGTATTCAAATGGAGTTTGGATCTACATTAGCTGTGATGAGAAGAGTTACGCGAGGTCAGCAAAACGTGGTTACGCTTTTCGTACACAGAATGACGACAGAGCCTATGTTTCCCTTTTTTGAAATATTCTGGTTGATATCTAGGCAGTTCAGAACATATGCCCTTGCAGGGTGGAAGTATAATCACTGAGTCTTCCGCCTGTTCACGAAGGAAGATGTGTGACATGGAGAGCGCTCGACAGGTTACGCTCCAATGTGGGAGTTGGTCACTCATCTTGAAAAAACGGGGATTCGCCCGACGACTTAATTCTACACGAACACGGAGGAACACGGGGAAGAATAAACCATGGATCCTCTCTCCCTCTGCGGCCTGTGCTGACTACATCACCTTGAGGGAACTGATGCGATGCCTGAAGCTTGAAACAAGGCAACGACCTGGTCACAGTGTATTTAGTTTGAATTTTCCTTCAGTTTCTGAATGTTCATTTTCTAACATATATACTTCTGTAATGTTAGAAGACTTCTGACACGATTAAATTGAAACACGTTCAAACATCATAAAAAGAAATTGAAGCCACTGGCTCAGCAAGGCACTAGTTACCGTTGACAAGTAAGAGAAATAGAAGAAAACGTAAATTTGAGGGTAACATTCCACAAGGAAAGAAAGGAAGATAATGCGCCGGGCGCTTCCAGGGCCAGCATGTCCAGCGTCTTGTCGATGACAGTAGGAGAATACACCGGACGTATATTACAGGCAGGCTCTCTATATAATTGGATGAAGGCGTGGCCCTCCCGACCAGGCGCATCAATATCTGCGGCAGACAGCTACATAGCAGTGTTAATGCGAATGAGGTCACCAGAGTCACAATAAAAAAAAAGATAACAAGCGCAGTTAAAGTTATTTACATCTCGCAGAGGTAGAACGGTCATCGCATCAAATGAATGGAGCAAGTAAATACAATACGACAAAACGTCCATCCCAATGGCTCGATTACAAAGTCCTTCAAATTGCGTAATGATTCCAAAGACCGGACAGGGGACTCCAATGCGAAGTTCAAGAAAGACGAATGAGTGACACACTCCTATCAGTTTGTAAGCAGTTTCCTGATACAATTACAGTAGTTCTCTAACTTCTTCGATTTTCTTCTACCAATGTACCCTTTACAGGGTGTGGTAGCATGTCATGTGTGGTTGCAGAGTTTCAGTCATGCTCTTGTGCCCCCCTCCCCACTAGACACGACACTTCGAACCTGCCCGTCAATCGGATCTCTTCTAGGATAGAAGCGTTCGTCCTGTCCTCGGTCCAGGATACTATACTGAGAGTCAACTTAAGACCTTAGCGGTCCCTTTGATGTTAGTCAGACTTCTGGTCGGTGAAAAGGCTTCCGCAGCGCCAAATAGTTCCCTAGGTTTGTTACTTGTTCCTAAAGTCAGGAGCTTCCTTCAGTTTGGTTAGATATTCTGGTGAACTGACTTCATGAATTAAAATTCTTGCCCTGTATCAATATGGAAAATATATCACAGGTTGTATGTTATTCGGGTTCGTTACCAACTCTTATATTTCATACGTAGATGGCTGTGAATAGTTATTGTTCTCAGTGGTGTATGTAGAAAAAATAATAATAATTTAATATGATATTGATATCTTATTGCACTGTGTACTTAGTAAGTTTGTTCGAGTTCATTCCACTGTTGATAAGTTCGCATAATAGGTGGGACGTTGAAGATGGATCCAAGAAAACTGTTGGCAATACTGGCTGCAACAGCGTGTTCACTGTTCAGTATTCATAATGGCTGCCAGCTGTGAGCAAGACGTGTGTGATGCTGTGACGCTTGAGTTCTCTGTGAAATACTTTAAAGCTAACAAAAGTAGAGGAAAATAAAGTAGAAAATCTAAACCAAATTGTTTTAAACGTTTACAGTAGCCTACGAGATTAGAATCCACTGTGGACTGTGGAAAACGTGAAAAAGTCCGCGCAGCTGATCGGCATTTCTGTGTACAGTGTTTACGCCGTTCGCTTGGAATGGAAAATCCAAGTCTCCAGGGAAAGAACGATGTGTCAGCTCAGCACTCGCCGTTAATAATGTTATTTATTTAACGTCCCACCAACTACTTTTTAAGGTCTTCGGAGACGCCGAGGTGCCGGAATTTAGTCCCGCAGTTCTTTTTACGTGCCAGTAAATCTACCGACACGGGGCTGCCGTATTTGAGCACCTTCAAATACCACCGGACTGAGCCAGGATCGAACCTGCCAAGTTGGGGTTAGAAGGCCAGCGCCTTAACCGTCTGAGCCACTCAGCCCGGCAGCACTCGCCGTAAATAAAACAGGAAGGGCCTTAACACGGTATGGGAATAGGAAATTTGGCGTATTCGATGATAATAATAATAATAATAATAATAATAATAATAATAATAATAACGTGTACTTTTTATTCGCAACCGCCCTCTACCTACAGAAATGTCATGAGAGGATCATGAGTTCGTTTTTACCTTCCGAATGACGAGACTACAATATTTACAACATTCCTGGAAGCAGTATTTTGCAATCCCACTCACCTGTGGGTTTTTCAGCTTTTCTAACTATGAGAAACTGCCACTGACAGTCGTTGCACGAGAGCGGAATCGTATACGTATGTTTAAGTCTCCATGTGCCTCACACAAATCGCATTATGAAACAAAAATAATTCTTGCTTCTCTTGCCTCGGAATTCGTCAGTAATCTGTAGGTTTTACATGGTCAATAAAGGAATAAATAGGTATGGTACGTAATCAAAGTACAGCTGTGTGAAAGGCAGTGATTTCGTTTGATGCTTCACTATTTCAGAATGAAGTACTGTACTTGTCAGATGGACGCACGGCGTTAATGATAAGCTGGTTGTGGCGGAGATGGAGAACCAAGACGAGACGGGAAGGGGGAACAGGGGACGTGCTCACATGCGGAAGGATACTTTTCCTAAGCTCTTAACAACTTGAATTTCAGTATAGTAGGATTGGGAACTTATGTATAAAACGATACGATCTTCTTAAGCGAGGCTGGTGAACTTGAGCACCTTCAAATGCCACCAGACCGAGCTGGAACCGAATCAGAAAGTCCGCACTCCACCTCTGAGCCAACCAGCAACGGTCGAATAAAATAGGCTGCTGTAAGTCACAAAAACTGAAGCAGCATTCTCTTTTGGTGAACATAACTATGTAGAATTAGCCTGTAACGCCTGGTGTAAAATTTCCCCTATACAATTATGGAATAAAACATCTTATATAATTTAAATTTGACAGGCTTCACTCTGCAATAACAAAATACCAAGAAACGACACTCGAAGAGTATTTCAGTACAGCGTGGCACTATCATAGGCTTCTCACCAAGGCAGCTCTGCGAATCCCGGTCAATGCACGAGGGAGTTCTAAAATGAAAAAGTTACGTGCCTAAGGTTTGGTTTCCACGTAAAATTGGAGGTTCCTTTGTCATAACCAAGAAATCACAGAAGCCTGTGTGGCCTGCCGAGACGGCTGGTGGCAAATGGTCAGTGTGACGATGTACTCAGCCTTGCCTATAATATCAGACTGCTACACGGTCGGTCTCACGGGGCTGAGTGAACCCTGTCCCAGCCCCCAGTCCAGAATAACAATTCCTAGACGGGCCTGGAATCGAACTATCACCATTCGGGTAACGAGCAAGACACACACTACTCCTACATCACGGAACAGGAATTACGATCACAACCCGTTACTTAAAACCACGAGTTTTCTTTCTTTTTCTCTGTCAGTTCAGCATCGAACTTTCAAAATACAAAAGGAATAGATTCGCAGTCTTATCGTGAAGTTTTTGAACTTAACACATTAGCCCATAGAAAATCTGCCCCGCATCTTTACATCAGCTCGGGTCGATATTTAGCGTACGATGCTACAGTTGCCAATCTACTCTAGGTACGCGTTCTCGAAACAAAAAAACGTCGGTAGGTTTAACCTTAAAGTACCTTACATGTGCCCTCTGCGTGGCGCTAATAGAGTAGCAACAACAATAAGATGCCGCCGTACTGCCCTACTGGGCCTCACGGCTAAGACAATCGAGAAATGAAATAACACTAAGATTTAAACTCTAAACAGATGTCGTCGTAAAGAACTGCCAAAATTGTTACAAAATCAGTGGTTGAGGAACCACAAATACACTGAATTCGAGTTTTAAGTTGTGAGATTTACACATGACGGATGAAGGTACCTCATCTTACTCACGGCCGTGCCTATCTCGCTCCATGTAACACTACACCCGCCAAAGCAGTCGTAAATTAAAGCGCCTGTACTGCTGGCACCAAACGCTAGGTCACTTAGTTTACGTCGCTTCACATTCTCCTGGAGGAAGTAATCAACTCGAGAAAAAAGTCAGACCAGGAAAATTGGCCACGCTCCTTGGCTGTCGACAATTACCGTCAATATCGACAACAGACGTGAACGGCGGTGTATCAAGTAAACAACCGAGAAAACACATCAGTAACAACATTCTTTAATAAAGCTTTTTTTTTTTTCTGCGAAGTCATCTTGAGTACAATGTTTCGTGCTGTCATTAACAGTTCCGGTCCGTTAAGCCTCAAGGAATCTCACAAGTGATGTTCAAATAACAGGAATCAAACAAAAGCACTTCTTATAACGTATTCCTCTAGGGGTAGAAGTAAATTACGGTTCCGTTTGCAAGATGCAATAGGTTTTACGGACGAAACGCTCCTTAAATTGCGAAAAGTACCATCTCAGCATTCGAGAAAGTATGCTTCACGGCGGGCTTCGAACCCACCAGCTACCCTCTCCATGGGTGTAACAATGAAACTGGGCGCTTATAAAAACAGGCACATGAGTCATGATCTTTCATTCAATTATTGGAACAGAACAGAGGAGATACCGTATACAGGAGGTTAAAGCCGCCCCACTCCTTTTTTCTTCTTCTTCCCCGCAGGCCAGAGCAAAATGCAGCTTCCACTGAAGTCTTTATATAAGGTTGTGAGTGACAGTATGGAAGCTGCTGAGGCATGGGTGGTGCTGAATTCAGTTCACAACTAATGCGTCGGAGTGTAATGATAGGTGTTATCGCAGGGACGCTCATACTGCAATAGCAATTTCTGGCCCGGTGAAGAATCCATCTTAACTGCTTCAATTTCGTGCCGTCATAGACTTTTTCGGTTTCTCTAAAATAACCCCACATAATTTGGTTGTGCTGCGAATTTGGTTGTGCTATTTGAAGATCCAACCAACCTCAGCGCTGATGACCTAACAGAATCACATTGAGGCCAAGGAACAGATGCGCTGCAGCAGAAGTCTTATCTCAGGACGAAATTTCGGAATCTTCTGAAAAAATTATAATAAGCTACTTGAAGAAAACATCGTACACGTGCGATAGACACCCTAACCACATTTTCAGCTCGAAAACTTCGCCGAAATTCAACGACCAAATGCACCTAAAATATGTGCCCTGGTATTGTATATTCAGGAGGACCCTATCGCAATAACGAAACTCGACATACAAACTTCGTCATTGTAACTGTGTACCCTAGTTGAATTCATTCTACCAACAACACTCGATATAAAGTATCCGAAATTCCGACTTATACCTGAACCCTATGACTCGTGAAAATATTTTCTGAGCGAGCATGGCCGGCCAGTTGTACTTCCTCCTGAAACAATAACCACCGCCAACAGTTGCGTGAGCAACATGAAAAAATAAACAACAGAGAAATGCTTTCTTTGCACACCAAAGAACCCCACTTCAAGAAATCGAGAGCTTAAAAAGAAGTGGAGTGAGGCTGACGTCATGTCTCCACTACATAGCAGATCTGCTGGGCTGACGTTATCAAATCAACACTGGGGTAACCGTTAGTAGATTTTCAAAATTTCAAGCTCGTATTTCTTAAAAACACTTAGTCCTAACACGAGTCTACAAGCAGGATATATATATATATATATTTTTGCAATTATCCGAATCTTATTATTTACTGGCCTAAAGAAAATTAAGATCCCTCTACTCCCTAGAGTTTATACTGCGTAACTGCAGGGTCCGCTATTCTGCATCTCGCTGTCCATCGCTTCCTATCCCAGCCAACCAAGTGCATGTCCTCCCGTAGTGGGTCAGGCCATCTCTTCCTCGGCCGTCCCCTTGGTCGACGATTCTCAGGGTTCAAATTTAGTGCCACCTCCACAACGGAGGTACTACTGCTGCGCTGTACGTGATCTCCCGCAAGTAATTGCGGCACTACTAATTCCGCTCTGACATCCTGGTTTCTTACGTGATCTAAATTACGTGAGTCACAGGGCCATCGAAGCATCCTCATTTCCATGATATGGCGATGTTGTTCATGTCTTCCTGTGCCTAAAGATGATTATGATGGTGATGCATGTAGTTTAAAGGGGTCCAACATCTAAGTCAAGGCCCCTATGTGCTTAAAGAAAATTAAGATTAATTCAAACATATAAGACACCTTATGTTTTAGATGAACTCTTGTCCACTTTCTGAAGTGACCACAACTTTGAATTTCATTGATAGGATACGACCGTACACACAAATCAATATCGCAACAAACTGACACAGCTGGACAATCCTAATCATTGGAGAGCAGAGCAGCGGACACCGAGGTGTACGATCCACGCCAAGTTAAATTCACCAGCAAGGAGTCTAAAAGAAGTTTCTTACTGAAGGATTAGCAGAATACAGTAGAGGAATGATGCGTTCATTTATAACTAGCACATTTCATTTCTCTAAACAGAGAAAATCAGCGCAGTCAGCAGCGCGAGCAGTAAGAAACCAGTAATTCTCATTTTTAATCGCCGCCTCGCTACAATGTAAAGAGAAGACAGAACACAATTGCATTTAATTAAGTCGGCCCAGTTTCGAGGTCCTTAAAGATAATTCTTAATCCCCAGCGCGACGTCCTTTTACAACGCCAGGTGCACTCACAATAACTTAAAGCTACAAGGTTCAAGTCATACCCTATGTCGTCTCCCTGCTCAACACGTACATTTGTTCAATCAGCAAGCTAATTTCGCAGAGAGCGCAAATGTTCTGCATTTACACACCCATTTGTCTTATGGAGTACATCAAGAATAACGTGGTCACCTCACGAACCGCAGATCTTAGAAGACTTGCTTCTTATTAGGCTTTCAACTCCCCATTCGCTCCCTCTGTCGATAAGTAGTCCGCGTGTTCAAATCTGGCCAGAGTAGTCCATTCGGCACTCGGTGTACTATGTCGGCATGTAAAAGATCGCTGGTTACACATTAGTAAGTAATGTTTTATTTTACCTGGCAAGATTAAGGCCTTCAGGCCTTCTCTTCCATCTAACCAGGAACTGAAATATACATATATTGCATTGTATTACAATAACAAAATCTAATACAAATTAAATTAATAATAATACAAGAATGGTGAGATTACATTAAGATGAAATGAATTAAGATTAAATTAATAAATTAAGATTAAGTTAAGATTAAATTGAGATTAAATAAATCAGATATAAAAAGGGATAAATTCTTAAAACTAATATCCTACATGTAAAAAAAAAAAGGCAGTACATAACATTTGATTTTAAAGACAAATCGGATAAAAATTTTAGACTCTCTACCAGGACATCCATAACAATAGAATGGTTGTAAGTAGCAGCATCAATTTTACAGATGATCCTTACTGGTGCATAAAATGTCTCCAAAGTGCTTCCTTGAAAGTGTGAATAGCGCTTAACCCCCTGATATTTTCGGGAAGGAGGTTCCACTCACGGCAGGCAATTACTGTGAATGATTTATCATAGATGGCAGTTCTGTGGGTAGGTAAAGCAAGGATGGAATTATTAGTGGATCTGGTGTTAAGACTGTGATAAGAGGATAAGAGGATATGAAGTAAGGTATAATGGTTGTGAAGAATGAAGGATTTTATGGAGATGGCATAGGGAATGCACAGTGCGACGGATCTCTAGTCGGGGCCAAGATAGATGGTTATATGAAGGAGTTACGTGGTCATAGTACCGTAGGTTACAGACGTATCTCACACAAGCATTTTGACCACGTTGTAATCTGCTCAATAACTTGCCTCGAGCGTCTCTATAAATTGCGTCACAATAGTCGAAATGAGGGAAAACCAGACTTTCTACCAACATTTTTTTGAGTTTTTCAGGAAATAAGTATTTATACCCGCGCAGCGTGTGCAATGCAGAGAATATTTTCTGGGTGATGTTCGTGATATGCGTTTTCCATGACATGTCATCATCGAAAGTAATGCCTAGGACTTTTACTGATGACGTGAATGGTATGTTAGTATTACACAACCTTATAGATGGAATCTCTGGTCGATTGACCTTCGTGAGTAGTTTTGGGTATCCAAGGATGATGGCTTGCGTTTTAGCTGGGTTTAACCTAAGCCCACATCTCAAAGACCAAGAAGAAAATGATGTTAGATCCTGATTTATTTTGTCTATGGCCGAAAGTATTAGATTTGGAGATGTATGGAGGTACATTTGTACATCATCAGCATAAATATGGTATTTGCAATGCGTTAGGTTTTGGGAGACATCATTAATGTAAATAGAAAAAAGAAGGGGTCCTAACACTGACCCTTGGGGCACACCACACTGCACAGACCGCCAAGTTGATTTGTTTATTCTATCTGTAACACACTGCCGACGGCCATGCAGGTAGGAATGCAACCAAAGGAGGGCGCTGTCCGAGAAATGGAGGGAATACAATTTCGAGAGCAAAATGTCAATGTCAACAGAGTCAAAAGCTTTGCTCAAATCTAGGAGTATTAAAACTGTCACTTCCTTGTTGTCCATAGCTTCTCGGATGTCTTCTGTGACCTTCAGTAGTGCCGTTGTAGTACTGTGTGCTTGACGAAAACCAGATTGTAGTGGGTCAAATAAGTTGTAAGTCGTCATGTAGTCTGTTATTTGTCTATGAGCGATGAACTCTAGCGCTTTGGATAAAGCAGAAAGTATGCAGATGGCTCTGTAGTCAGATGGTTCAGAAGGGGAAGCTACTTTTTTTAGAGGACGTATAATGCCCGCTTTCCATATTTCGGGAAATGTGCTGTCTACAAGGGAAGAGTTAAATATGTTAATTAGTGCAGGTAATATCACATCCAAAATAATTTTTATCATCTCTATTCCTATCCTGTCATTTCCTTTTGCCGTTGATGTTATCCGATTTATAGCAAACCTGACTTGTGAGTGGGTTGCTGGACGGAAGTAGAAGTTTTCTCTGTCTGTTCGCGTCTTTGCATAATTCCCGTCTAGAACTTCCTGTTTCAGCGCTGCATTTAATGTGCAGTTAGATGAAAAATGATCGTTCAGTTTTTCCAAGGGTATATTTATTTCGTCATCGTCTCGTCCTTTGGTAATTCCAAAGCTCTTTATGGATTTCCACAACACAGCTGTTGAAACATTTGGTTGAATTAAACTGTGGGCGTGTCGTAGTTTCGCATTTCTAATCTGTTGGGTCGTAGCGTTTCTCAGTCTCTTATAGTTCAGTAGATTGTCAGGAGTGCAATGTTTCTTAACTCGTCTATAAGTAGCATCGCGTTCAGCCATTAGTGCTCTGATCTCATCTGAGAGCCAGGGAGCTGGCTTCCGCGTAACTCGAGCCTTCTTTTCAGGGGCGTGTCTATCATACAGTTCAGTCATATGTTGATTGAAGAGAGTCACTTTGTCATTTATGTTTTTAAGTTTAAATATGTCATGCCATGGCACTGCAACTGCGTCTTGTAAAAGTTTAATCTTATCAATTCTTCGTAGATCTCTATATGAAATTATTTTCGATTTGAACTTGGGACTTTTGATAGAATAGGCCATAAATATAGCATCATGTCGCGATATACCCGGGACACTAATTTGACCGTGATGAAGAACTAATTCAGGTTGGTTAGTGGCAATGAGATCAATTAAGGTGTGTGATGTGTCTGTGTGATGTGTAGCGCTGAGAGGGAGAAACGTTAAATTGCAAGCTTTAAATGAAGTTAAAAGTTGGGTTGTCTGAGGAGAGTTAGGTTCAAGAAGGTTTATGTTAAAGTCGCCCATTATAATTATATTTGAGTAATCAGTTACTAAATCTTGTATTTGAGTCTCTAGATCGCATAAAAAACCCGCTTTCGGTGGCTTATATACTACACCCAGAAGACATTTAACTTCACTCACAGTTATTTCCAGGAACATGAACTCAGGTTTTCGCTCGTACGGACCTGGAGACCTACAGATTATTTTAGGGCGTAAGCTGGTCATAACATACGCAGCGGTACCCCCGGAGGGCTTATTTAATCTGTCGGATCTAAGAAATGTATAACCCGCCAGCTGCAGTCTTTCTATTGCGTGATGTGGTTTTAACCAAGATTCAGAGATTAATATTGCGTGGAAACTGGGAGGCATAAATAGGGCTTTTATTTCGTCCATTCGCGCCTCCGCAAGGAGGCTTTGAGCGTTTATATGGCAAATCTTTAAAGCATTACTGTACGGAGAAAGCTGGTGGTTAATGATGTCCCTTGTCGACTGGGAATGGCAAGAAAGCTCAGATGACAATAGGTGTATGTTGCCTGCACAGCTGGTTCCAGCGCCATTGGGGGAGGGTGGAGTAAGTGAAAGGTTTTGAGGAATGTTTGCAAGGAAGAGGGGAGCCTGTTCGTTTGTCTCAAGTTCGTTATCAGGGGGACTGTAAATTACGTTGTTCTCCGTTATGTTGGAGATGATTATGACAATAATGGGAATGAAATGGAAATAACAATTTACAGCGATCAATACGATAATAGCAATGTGTCAATAATGTAAGTGGAAATAAACACGACAAAAATAAGGCACTGAACCCAGTCTACCGCTACTAACACCAGTCTACCACTACGGCAAGCAAAAGTAAGCTATATTACTAATTACGTTCTAATAGAGAGTTAAAGTTAAAAATTACGGTATGCTACAAGGTTAACTCTAAAATTAAACTACAATAGAAAGTAACAAAATGTTGTGATCATTTCTCCCGCATATCACTTTAGTTCATTTAACTGTTCCATAGTGCACACTTTAAACTTATTTGATCCTATTTTTATATTGATTACTCCGTCAATGCTCCATACCTGGCGTACACCGAACCTCGAAATTGCCTCCTTGAGGACTGCGAGTCTTGTTGCAGTCAGATCCTCTCTTATTGTGACCGCCGTTCCCTTAAGGCCTCTTTTCTTGTGGAAGATTTCACTCCGCTTACGGTAGGAAACGAATTTCACTATGAGAGGTCGTGGCTTCGCACCCAGTCGTCTTCCAATGCGATGGCTCCTGTCAATGTCCCGAAGGTCAAGGTCGACACCAAGATCTCTTGCGATGCTTATTGCGATGACATCGGGATCTTCTCCTTCCTTTTCCGGAATGCCGAAAATACGGATACTTTGCCGGCGCTGGTATTGCTCCAGTTCATCTTGCTTGTTTTTAAAGTCGCTTTTGATTTTTACAAGTTCCTTGTCCTTAGCCTGAAGCTGATCTTGTAATAGTTTGACACTTTCCTTGTATTCCGCTCTTAGTTCCTGGAGCTGCAACATTAGGGGCTGTAACTGTTCGGCTACGGCTACGGCCTGCTTAACGAGTTCTTGTATGCTGGCGCCATGCGGCGGGCTGGCTTGGGGAAGCTTCTTAGGAGCCATTATGACAACTTAGTAGTAGAACACTGATAGTTTACTGTATTTAGCTGCACACGTTGAACTTCAGCACGAATGTAATAACGTCTTTATCACTTCAAGCACGTTGAACTTCAGCACGAATGTAATTCTTTATCACTTCAAGCACTATATCACCTGCAATTTACAATTTTTGCGAGAGAAAGTTTGCGCGCGACTAGCAGCTAGCGGCCATATTGTACCCTCGGTGTACATTCGGTGTTTATCCGACAAAACTGATTACAACTCAACAGTTGTCCATCATCATCATCATCATCTAAATCTAAGGATTGTGTCTAGCAAGCACAAACATTCTTCTCTTCCTGTCCCCATCTTCATCACCTATCCAGAAATTTCACTCCATGCAGGTTTTGTAATACACCATTTGTGTATGAACGATTGGCCGAACAGGTTCTTTGTTCTTCCTATGGACATTAGCCATAAGCATTAAAGATGCAAATGTTTCTTTTTGCAACTTTTAAGATTATGTCACTGGTTTTGCTTTCTAACAAGCTTGTTTACGAACGTCCTCAGCCGTTAGGCAGAATAAAATGGAACATCGAAATTGACATGGAGGAAGTCTAAATGGCGTCTAGTGAAAATGCCTGCAATCCAAACAGGCAATTCTATTACAATTAGTATTACTCTCTATTGCGAGCTCAGCATCACCCCTTTGTGACTTTATCAGGACTGACAATCTTGTGACGAATGCCCGGCTCGACGACGCAGAAAACAAGTTCATGAAATTAAGCTTATATTCGACAGGCAGAGTCATCATATCCCTGGCGGTATGCGTTAATAATCTCATTTACAAGTTTTCGAAGAAAGACGGACAATCTCCACGCAGCTCAGAACATAACACCGTATATTTTGTGTGAGAGAATTAAAATAACGTAGGGGGAAATAAACAATAAGACAGCGACTCGGTGCGAATAATGTACCAATGTCTGTAGATGTCGAGAGATGTAGGTTTGTCCACCATACCTTTTTCACTGATAATTAATAACAAAAGACAACGACCTGGGACAACTAGGTCAGCTAATACAATAAAAACGTGGGTGATATGACTGGAATCGATCAGAAGCAAACGAAAAACGTAGTTGTGAAGGCAACCCGAAGTGCAATATACAGACCGGGACCGAGAAGAGTAACTAATTTCGGGATGATCATATTCACGTGTTCAGGCGTCGTATAGAAATGCCCGCCTGGAGGCTAAGATCGTTAAAGTGTAAAGTCTATATGCGGTCCGACACGGTGGTTAGCCGGTTCTAGTTCCGCTGGTGGAAACATTTACACCATCAGAATGTTGTGGTGGTATACACGTGGTAAACACAATTCCCAGTCATCAGATTGCGTTCCAAAAGCCTGGATTCAAGTACAAACCTCTCCTCAATGTCTATATAGAGTAGGGGCATATGATAATGGTGATTCGACCGATTGATGGACGCGTTGAGCCATGGGTACACCCCTTTGTGTCATTCGACAAGGCCAGGTTACATACCGACGCGAAGGTCTCCCATGGCCATCAAATACAAAGATCTGCACCAGGCAATCCAAACATGTCCTCGGACATTCGCGGCACTAAAAGCCATACGCCATTCCATTTCAGTAGTGAACTGTGTATGAAGTGAAGTATACCGGATGCCTTTCTGACACCACACTCGTGGGATGAAAATCTCAACCCAGGGTCGACCGATATTCCCAAAATACCCTTCAAGGAAGGAAGCCAGCAGCTAAGCCATTGAGCTAATCACGCCCCTAAATGATTAACTCCGGTAGGTTCTGAGAAAATGATCCTTATATGTTGCACAATTTAACACTGTGAGCATAGGGCATTGTGTGTCCCCTTCAAACGTTATTCGTTCCCGTATGACCAGCATGTTACTTGTAGGCCCTTAGATAAAGGCAGCCTGCCGTCACACATGCTTCTCTTCTATAGTAGATTTGGATTCTCGACCTAAAAACTGGTTCAAAGGCGGAAAAATAACGTCAAGAATAACGCGCTGCAGATTTGTATATCTACAGTATTGTTTATAATACGAAAGGTGGAAATCTGAAAATGAAATTAAGTCCAATTGACTGCAGGTGCTGACACTGGCTGCGTGCCCTGAAGGCTAATTGATGAAATGTCAGCGCGGACCCGAGCTTAAAATACACCGACTGCGTCCCACCCACATCAACGCTCGACATACCAATTATAAGGAGGGGCATCCCAATCCCAGGAACTCATACAATGTAACCTACTGAATTCCATTAAAACTCGTGCGGCCGGCCTTCACTCCTCCCAGGGACCTACAACTTGGGAGGCGAGCGCAGATTTGCGTCCACTTACATATTTCCCAACCGACATTTCTTGGCTCACCTATGATTCGATCAAATTTACGAGAGAGAGAGTTTCGAATTTAGTGCCCACATGCGCTCGTTTGTTTAATTTGAGTATACGGTATATGCCAACCCCGTGATCAGCTGGAGGAGGAAATTAAACTCGTGAGAATCGCTCCCAAAGATAATAACTTTGGTTCAACCGCTAGTTTTCATATTTCTCAATGTGTGCCCAACTCCCAATCAGGGTTTACAGGGATTCGCACCGAATAAGATTTGGTGAGCCAACTATGAGTCTCTAGACATATCCAGGTAGTACTGCCTGTATATATGTCTGATCTATATCCACCCTCCCTTCGTAAACGCTTGTTCTGCTAGTACGTCGACGGCATTAGTTTTACAGGGTCAACAACGTTGTTCATCTTCTCAACCCCGTTCTAAGAAGCGTCGGAATTCCTCCTCTTTCTCCTAAGGTTTAGGCTAAAAGAGGTTCACACAGGTACAAAACACGCACAAGTAAGATTAAGATGATGATAATCATGATGATGATGATGATGATGATGATGATGATGATGATGATGATGATGATGCCTGCTGTTTAAAGGGGCCTACTATGTAAGGTCATCGGTTCCTAACAAATAAGATCCTGGCAACGCATGACTGAAGGATACTTAGATAAATCACCACCTTACCTGAATCGCTGCTTAGAAGGTGCAAACACTATCACGAGACACTTACCTGAAACAAGAGAGAGAGAACATCATTAGTGCAATGTTTGTATAATTTAATTTAGCTAGTGGCTTTACGTCGCACCGACACAGATAGGTCTTATGGCGACGATGGGATAGGAAAGGCCTAGGAGTTGAAAGTAACCAGCTGTGGCCTTAATTAAGGTACAGTCCCAGCATTTGCCTGGTGTGAAAATGGGAAACCATGGAAAATCGCACGGCCAACTCGCCCGGTGTTTGTATAATTACTTCGAGACATACAACAAATACTCGACATCAATACCTGTCACACTAACTCCCAGTATAATCGGAGGACAATTTACTTTCTACCCATCAGTATTCTAAATGATTTTACCTCACAGGATTCGAACTCAGATGTTGAGAGCACCATTTAACCACAGTCTTCCAAAACGCCTGCCGTGTCATATAATTGTACTAGTTGTCCGACTCGTTGGGTGAATGGTCAGCGTACCGGCCTTCCGTTCAGAGGTTCCCGGGTTCGATTCCCCGCCGGGTAGGGGATTTTAACCTCCATTGGTTAATTCCAATGGCCCAGGGGCTGGGTGTTTGTGCTGTCCCCAACGTTCCTGCAACTCACACACCACACATAACACAATCCTCCATCACAATAACACCCAGGTACCTACACATGGCAGATGCCGTCCACCCTCATCGGAGGGTCTGCCTTACAAGGGCTGCACTCGGCTAGTAATAGCCACACGAAATTATTATTATTATTATTATTGAACTAGTTTTACAGGAGTATTTGCGAACCTAGGGTGGGTCCAGGGAACAAGAAAAAGAGCAGAACGACGTTCTTGAGTCGACGATTGGTGAGGAATAAACGTGAGCGTAGCTGCTGATGTGTAGCAGCAGCTTTGCACGAACAGGCTGTTTAGGCGTTACCCACAATGCAAAGTGAACCAGTGGCCAATGATTCAAACGTCCAGGCAACATCTACATTAATTATGAAGAAGATTGCCCCCCCCCCCCAAAAAAAACCACCGCCAACACCGCCCAGCCGTGTTAACGATAACTGTAAACGATCCGACTCATTAGCTGAATGGTCAGTGTTGAGGCCTTCTGTTCAGAGGGTCCCAGGTTCGATTCCCGACGGGGTCGGGGATTTTAATCGCTTCTGATTAATTCTTCTGACCCGGGGACCGGGTATTTTTGTCCCGACACTTTTCTCTTCATACTCAGACAACACTCTACACTACCAACCACTACAGAAACACGCAATAGTGATTACATCCCTCCACATATGGTTGGCGTCAGGAAGGGCATCCGGCCGCAAAACAGGGCCGAATCCACACGTGCGACACAGTTTGCACCCGCGACCCCACCGATATGGGAAAGCCGGTAGAAAAAAATCTATAGATACACAACTAACACTAACAAAATCAGACCTACAATATTCCATTTATCTGCAGGGTAGTAAAGTTTCGTGCATATCGTACATTAAGAACACACAATACGAAACTCCTAACTATACATTTTCATGTTATTTTTAAAATATTTTTATTTGGTAAGTCGAAGAAGATTGTAAACAATTATTTTTAAGATCAGTGGGTCTCTTCTCCCCTCATGCGATCCACAGCGCAAAACGAAAATACTACCGGCTCAGGAGACAAAGGACTATTTCGAAAGCAAATGCTGTCACATTTCTCCAACGGAATGGCTGTACAACCGAAAATCAGAAAAGACTCAATAAACCTGAAGGAAGGACGGTAATGGTGCTCCCACTTAGGTCAGCACGCACGAGTACACAAATATTGTTAACTGCCCTGTTCCAAAAGCACTTGGCGCCCACATACCAGTAGCGATCCAATTACGCTTTCCTGTGCCCACTTCAAGTTGATTCGCAGAGTATATCGTCATCAACGGTTCCATATGCTTAATGTGAGAAGACCAGTCCGAAAATCTGTCACTACATCGGATTAAGGATGGCGAGCACACCTGGTTCCAAAAATTCAAACCAGTTTTAAACCAGTACAACGGTCCGATGTCAAGTTGTATACTTTGGACGGGAAGCTACGACTACTTAAGCTGTCTCCTCACAGAACGATAGCGACCTCATGCAGTAAGTTGTTCTATTTCGTGTTTCCTATGTCAGAGTTGCCGTATCATGGATGAAAATCCAATATCAGAGATTCCACGTCCAGATCATGCCACGTTTCCTACTTTCTTGCTTTCTACGATCAGTGGTAACAGGCTATATTTTGTCATTTCGGAAGATGTCACGGAAATAGGCTGTTTTCCTACGTTTTACGACGGTTTCGACGTCACTCGATCCCAGCTCGTTGGTGACGTAACCTATCCATGAGACATTCCGTGATAGGGAAGCTACTATATTATCCTGAAACATGGCAATAGCTTATTCCGTGGATAAGTGGTATAGTGTGTCAGCCTCTGGATCACAAGATCACGGGTTAAACCCGAGAGAGAGAGTCGGATTTTTGAAGGACGGAGAAAAAAAGTCAATTCGACACCCCTTTCGTACGATGTCGGCAAGTAAAAGATCTCTGGTGACTCATTTGCTGTTTACCCAACAACATTAATTAAAATTGAGCCATAGACGCCCAAGAGATATTACGTTTAAAGGGAACCTGGAAATTGACGAGCAAGCAACCAAATTAACTGTTTGCACACGGTAGATAAGGCCATACGATTATCATCATTATCAACATGGCAATGAACTTCAGCTAATATGCACAAGAACACGAAACAATCAGCTGAACGGCAACATGTAGTTCGAATGAGGGGGCCAACAGAGACCTATGAATAACTAAACGATCGAAGCCAAGGGAGGGCCTGAAAAGTGACGTTAGACCAGTTACACTCTAGAATGAAAACCTGCGTTTGGAATAAATGCTTAAAGTTCGAAAAGAACCTCGGCCTTTTAGCACTCATATGAGCTGGGAAGCGAATTTCAACGCTGAATCGTATAGTAAGTTCGGGATATTACTGTACGCCTTCTTGGCTGAATGGTCAGCGTACTGGCTAATTCCTCTGGATTGGGGATTGATTTTCTGTTTCACTCTATCCATACCTCTTTATACACACAAAACGTTATCACACTACCAACTACAGACATAACGTGTAAGTGATTACACCCCCCTCACATGTGGTCAGTCAGGAAGGGCGTTCGGCCATAGTACTATGTCAAATACACACGAAGTGCGATCCCCAATAAATCGAGGGAAATGGCAGGAAGATTATTATTATTATTATTATTATTATTATTATTATTATTATTATTATTATTATTAACTTTCCTCAACTGGAGATTGTCCTGAGGATAAAGTATACAGTCGAGAAGGAGAGAAATGAGAAGTAACTTGGATGAGTTGATTACATAATGATTGCTTAACCCATCATCATTCATATATTCTTACGGGAACGGTTTGCACAGTATTAGAGTTTATGAACAAAATATAGAGAACAAAAAACACATCCAAAATGTTAAAAAAATCAATCCTTATTGCCAGTCTCTCCAGAGAGCTAATACAAGAATCACGATTATTCCAAGACATGCGCTTCTTAATGTATGTTAAGTTCCGCTTGATAACGCATAAGCGCGATTGCGGCCTTACATTTCACTGTATTATTACTACACAAAATTCTGTATAAACTACATCATGAAATGGATGTAATTATATCCATAAAGACTAAATATTTTCATTGTGCGCGTTCATGCATAGTGCAAAACAGAATTATCATTCTAAACTATTTATACAGCCGGCAGCGCAGCATGACGTCCATCAAGCTTTGTCCCCTCATATGCGCTCGATTATATCATTGTTGGTGTGAACGGAGCGAGATCTCGCATCTCGCGGACAAACGCTTTCACCTCTCACATTAAGGGAAACACCTAAACCACGATCTCCGACAAGAGCAACATGAGACCAGGACGACGGATGGCAAGACATATGCAATAAGCAGTAACGTTACATCGGATTTTAGCGAAACCCACTTATCTGAGCCCATCACTGTTCACCATTCACGAGGAAAGTGCGAATGGGGCCCTATACGAGGTGACAGATCGATACGATAAAATGCATTTCTTTGCTGTAACGTCAGGCGTAGCATGTATTAAAGGAAGTTATGCTCTAGTGTTTGATGGAGTATTCCGGGTGTCGCAAATCACAAACTGCTGCCAACTGATACAGAAATTGGAACGTGGTCAAAGAAAAGTGAAAAACCTTAGAACGATACAAGATGTCATTCTTTGACAGGACATCGCTATCTGCCTTGGTTGGGAAATACGGATATATCCAGCAAATAACCCCTTCCAGTTACCAGCTATTCCATTCCTTAAGGCTAATTCACACAGGATAGTTTAGAGGCGTCGCGTACTTGTAGCCTCTAAACATAAAGCAGTATTAGTGATTGATTACATAAGGAAAGCGCGCTCGGAAAGTTTTGCGGTGTTCCACTATTCTTGCCAGGCGGCGTTTACACAGAATGTTACCAACAAAATTTGTTGTACCACCACATTTTTGCAACAAAACATCAGTGTGACTTTAATTTTCGAAGTTAACAACGAACGCCCATCAGTGCAAGCAAATACAGTAGAGACAATACGCGACACTCAGCGAGCTATCGAGGGACAGCCATTACAGCTATCTCTAGCGGGTAGACCTGAGAACTACTGATTCCGTCATAAGAGCACGTGTATTTGTGTGTGAAGTTTTTGGTGTTATTTATGCGTTTTCAGTGAGTTGACAATTTAATAGTAGCGTGTGTCATTCCTTGATATCTCCTCTCAACATGAGGGGAAAGGTATGTGCTGTGTTTGGCTGCAGTAACTATGAAGTAGAGAAGAATGCGCGGTCTTTTTTTCGCTACCCTCGTGACAAGAAAATTTAAGTAATATGGTGTTTGCATATATATTCTTCCATTGACAAAGATATTTTTATAGTACTTCATAATCTTCTGACCCGCTCGACCCATATTTTAACTGGCTTAAAATATAATACGCATACATTTTTGTATAGTGCAGCAGTTAACCTTCAATACCGACGTGTTGTTGTAGGTGTGATCTGTAGGATTTGAAATGTCACAGGCGTGATGTGGATAAGGTGTACAAGAAAGAAGGGACGTTACGCTTATATAAGAATTAGAAGATCTGTTCAGATCATTTCCAGGCCAGCGACTTTAGAAATCCTCGACTATACAGCCAAGGGTATGTTACATTTTTACTCTAATTGTACGTAAATATTCCTCAAAGCATTACTATCGACAACATTTTCATACTTTTCTTTCTTTTATCCCCCTTCTCAGATTAAAGCCGGGATTTTATATATTTTTCTTTCTGTTAGTAGGCTTCATGTTAAGAGGAAAACTGTCCAGCTTTTAAATGTTAATTAATTAATTGCATCATGTGCGTAAGGTATGTGCCGATATTTTTATTGACAAGTGTCATAATGTGATGATACAATGTATTTTAAATTAGAAAAAATACCAATCTTACCGTAAAAGTTCAGGCAGGAATGCTAAAGCAAAAAAGTAATGCATGAATGAAAGATCAACCCACTTCACAGCAGTCCATTTTACATCTTGTCTATATGTCTAATTTCAGTCCCTAAATAATAACCTTTTAAATAACTCTTCATTCATTTATTCAGAATTGCTTTAGCAACTTCGAAGTTAACATCTCAATAATACTTTATTTCTAGACGTAATTTATGTATCCATTTTCGTATATGCATTTCCATTGATATTTGAATTTAGCGCGACTTTTCAGGACAAGTCACTAGGAGCGCCACCGTCGAATTGTCTCTCATTTTAACAAGGCTAAATCCGTAAGTGTCGCGTATTGTCTCTACTGTATTCGGTGAAAGCTAGCTAGCGAGTGCATTGTTTCGTTCGAGGTGTTTGTTATCTTCGATGTAACCGCGGCTTTAGTCACCGATTGGACACAAATTTATCTCTGTTAAATTCTGTTAAATAGGCAGTGATTTGTTTTTTTATTTCGATACTCATCGTGCTGTACATTCCACAAAATCCCATACTTCTCGTGCACTTCTAGGATTAATTTCGTTTGAATACAATTGGCTCATGTTTAAATGACTTTAAAAAGGGTTCTGAGGTCAAGTAAGATGAAGGGTAAGTAGAGGGGTTTACACACGAACAACAGCGTCGTTAGTCACGTGAAGGGGAAGTGGTCATAAATGGAGACAGCGCATCACCTTTCAAATACCCTGAAGGAAAGGTAACCTCTTGAATGCCCAACCCTGCTTATACGGGGAAGTTCGGAAGCAACCTGCCACTGGAATTTCATCAACGTTCCCGGAGGAAATTAGTCGCTAGACTACCTCATCCTCAACGAGGTGACGTACGTACTAGATCATGTTCTAGCAGAGTGGAAAATAAAGCGTTTCTGGGCCCCATGTGCATGCAACATATTTTCTTCTTCTACGTGTGAGGAATACGTCCTGAAAGTTTAGGAGTACCCTACTGGTATTCCCTATATGATCTCGCAGGAACGTCTAGCTTCATATAACGCGTTTCTGTTCGCAAAAGCCCTGAATTCGTTATGTTTCTCACATCTCACTAATAGGCTCCAAACATCGATCTACCCAGAGCGTTAAGTATTATTATAGTCGCCCAAGCGAACAGAATCCCTAGCAGCCTTCCAACACTGCTAGCTCAAGTAAATTAGTACAGCCTCGCCATAGCTACATAGCAGGACTAATCTCACTGATAACCGCAAGGCATTGCATTTACCAAGTCGTCTCCTTGAAATAAACAGTGCGCCCGTAAACCCCAGAGATAAGACAAAGCAATTCCATTTATTGGCAATGTTTTTTTTCTTTTTTCTTTTTTTTTAAATAAGCCTCCTGATACTCTCAACTGGCACGTGGCTACAGACCCCACTGGAGTATGGTGCCATTATGTTCGCAAGGCTAATGAAAGCCTTCAGTTTCCAACTTGTAGCGGTGTTTGGCCCCCATCCTCGCTCTTCGAGCGATTGGAAACTCTTAAAAAATGTTCTCCAATTGAGAGATGCCGCTGATTCTGCTGCTTTCCCCGTTTACACAACAATTACTACCACCACTCCTTTAGATATCATCCCATACGGAGTAACATTTTATTTCTTTGATCTAACTGCGAGCGAGGGAGACAAAAAAATATCGATTCTCTCTTCACTCTATCAATAATGGAGATAAAAGGTTCTGTTAAGCTTATGGCTCATTATGTGAACAGAGCTCAGTTAATTAACAACTCGTGGACAGTTCATCATTATTAACTCGAGCTGACAAACCACGACCACTTACCACACCAAGACAGAAGTCTGTGTACACCCATCATCGCGTTAACGGGCAAGGCATTTAAACCGATGCAAGAACGAACCAATAATTTATTGAAAAACGTATCTATCGAGACTATTAAACCCAGTAACGAACTAACAGCCTGTCTCAAATATCATTTCCCAATCTTGGATGATAATTTAGTCCTTTCTCGTAACAGCTGCTACAATACGGCCCAGTGATTATAACCTCTTTCGATAAAAGGCAGCTCTATATTTACACATCGAATCCGACCTTAACTTGTAGCAGACTTAAACATTTATAACAATCGTGTATTTTGCAGCAGCCTTCGACATTTCCCGTTCTTTTCATTTCTCTCTGGACGACTCCCACACCTCAACAGTAACTCCGACACTCCATCTCAGGCTGAATTAGAGCAGAAGATTTTCTAGAAGGAAGTCTGCTCAAGAACACCGCTTGAACACCAGGCATATTCACTATTGTGACGAAGTTTCATCAAATCAGTTGACTCTTGTCTTCGTTGGTGCTGCAAGTAAGGGCCCTTACAAATCTTCACAACCACCTCCCTAGGTTACAAATGTAGGCAGTTTTAGGTACTCCGCTCAGGCCTTAACCCTCAGTGTGTCAAGTGCTACATATAGAGTGCGATATATCTTTGTTTCGTAAATTAAAGGAGTATTAGAGGGTACAAATACAAGCATTGTGAACGTAGAAATCATAGGTCTGCAGTGATTAATTTCAGAGATACACGGGCTTACTGAAAGATGTAAGTTCGGTTGCCAACCTCCTAGATGTTCTATCGTAAACTTGTCGCAGTGTTTGCTGCTTATTTAGCCTATATTTTAGCTGCAAGACAATGAAAAGGGATAAACGGACAGTACCTCGGAACAGAGCTTGGCGGAACAATTCACATCGACGCAAAGTTGATTCGCATATTCTTTAAGAAAATTTCCGACGTTTCCCTGACACCTCAACGATCTGCGGGACTACAACACATGGCAGACACACGAAAAGATCGGGCGGACAGCGCCTCAGCAAAAACTGATCACAGACTTTTGGTTCCTCTGTTCACAATACTTGTATTTGTACCAACTAACACTACCTCAATTTACGAAATGAAGGTTTTTTCCGCACCCTGTAGATAACGAAAAGGGTTATCCCCAGACTTTCCACTGTAACCAACTCCTTCCCATTTTCAGTATTAGTTTAATTAGAGAATTTGACCTGTAGACCGTTTAAAACCCAAGACTACGGTAAAGTATTTTACTTTTCTATTCTTCCCAGAACTACTCCCTACGTTGGCTGAGCGGCTCCCTCTCCCAGGTTGACGTCGAATTTACAAAAGCGAAAAACCCGCAGAAGTGATATGGCTACCCTGTGATCTTCAGTCTGTACATCCCATCGAATCTCTACCAGTCAACCGGTAGTGTGTTTTAATTTGGAGATGTAATAAAAAATCATCTTAGCCTGTGGTTCATTCTGCCAAGATGACCATAAAAATGCACTCTCCGTCTTTTAGTCATGTCTGTAATTTTCTCTATATTGCGGTGGAGATCTTCATTTTATTCCCTTCAATTATCTTTTATTCTTTTGGGGTTCAAGTATGTTCTTTTTGTTCTTTCTTTCTCTTCCAGTTCCTCTTCACCTATTTTGTTCAACGTTAAACATTCTGATCCATATAATACCTCTGGTTTGATTACAGCTATGTAGTGCCCGATTTTTGCCTGAAACAATATCGATCGTTTGTTGTGTTAAGCGAGTTTTTAAGCCATGTCCATCTTCTCATTCCTGTAATTCCACTATTTTTCATTTTTATAATGTATAATTGCAACGGACTTCGCGTATGCAGGGTGATACCCGACAGGGTTGGGCAAGATTTAAATCAAATCACTTCAGTATTTAAATGATAATTTGATTTTTGTCAGTTTATCTTAAGAAATAAACAAAGGCACATTCGAACTAATGCAAGCACGGTAGTCTAACAATAAAAAAAGTACAAGAAAGTAGAAATTAATTAGGATGAGGAGAATCACGCTGGTATTTCTAATAAAAGAATTAGACACGCAATAACGGATTATCTGACTTCAGAAGCTGATAAAACGACAACGGCGCGTTATACGGAATCAATATTTTCAAATTATGCAACCCTCTAACGCTCATACACCCACTTCACGTCGCTTCGGCCCACCCTGTAGTCGAGAGTGCTAAGCGTACTTGTCAATATTTGATTACGGCTGTAGACAGTACTATATTCAACCATTTTCATTATCATATGGTATGTATATTCCGTGTTACCATCCTTTTATGCAGAGAAGGTTCAGGATTCATATGTTATTATAATTCACATTTCACTTTGCGTCATTATATAGAGAACCAGTGCTCCAGTCACGGGCAGCTTTACGTGGCGTGCTCTCCAGTGTACCTAATGAGAAGGTCGCAAATATTACCTACAAGAGCGTGTTGTAAGAGACACAATACTTGCCGGCCATCTTTAATCCTTGTTCATAAATCCATACGAAGAACGGGTACGGTACTTTGGCTAATTCAAAATATAAATATCTTATTAACGGTCTAATCCTCTTCTACGGAATATCATTTTCAAGTTGTCGTCATTCTTACTACACCGGTACTAACATTAATAACACTGACTGATAAAAACGAATTGGTTTCGTCACTTTCTATATCTTTTCAACCTTCAAACGCAAATGTAATAAAGAAGCACAGTATGCAAAATTGACAGTTTATCTTTAGAAACAAGACACATTCAAACTAATGCAAGCATGTAAAACACAATTCATCTATTAAAAAAGAAATTAAATATAAAAACTGCAGGTAAGTAGTGATTTAAATTTAAAAAATATTTATTAGACTTGTTAAGAAAACTTTACTTCATCCTTTTCGTAGGGATAACGATAACTAGCGCACTACATACGATAGCACCATCAGCCACTAGTAAGGATCTACAAATTAGATTCTTTGATCTTGTCTCACTTCCACTGAGAAGTTGTAAAAGATATAAAACTGAGACAACGTCAATAAAGTCGGAGCCAAAAAAGACCAGCTGTGACCGAGCGTGTTTACATATTCACTTTGCATGAGCATGTTTACCTCGGGCGAGGCGAACTCGTACGCAATCGGCTTTGCAACAGGCCGGGTCTCTTGTACCCCTCGTTAAGGACAAATGTAACACAAAGTTACGACTTCCCCATATCAGCATCCATCAACCATTCCACAAAATGATAGGGACTCAATAACAAACCATTCCCATAATGAATAACAAATAGCTCTTACGTGATATTTTATTTTAAGGTTTGTTGAAATATTCACAAATTCTTCGGATAACTCCACGGGTGGCCGGTAACCGAGTACTGAACACCTGTATCCCGGGATCAGTAAAACCGCTTGTTTTCACCTCTGAAAGTAGCACGATAGAATTAGGGCCTAGTAACGTGGAGAATTTTTCCATACTTTATAACTGTAACAATAGTAACGAAGTGGCGTAGTTATATCAAGGGGACCAAACCAAAAATTCGAAACTGAACTCGAAAGAAAATAATTTCCTGATAACGTCTGGCCTCGTCTAGGAACGCTTTTAAGTTTCCCCCACTCGTCCTACCCACACCACAATTAGAATCTAGCACTCCTCTGGACCGAACGAAATGTAGAGAACACAGAGCACTGAGGAACTGACGGGACAAGGCAAGTTATATGGACAATGCATAGACATACCGGTACTTCGAAATTCAACATCCGTACTCCAAAAGTACCAGTATAAAGGTACAAACATGACCGCTCAACACCGAAGAACTTTATTCTTAATTTAGATAGAGTGGATTTTTGTTATTAATGCAGGGTTTCGTTCTTCATTCGCTGTCACGATGCAATTTCAAATGTCTTCTTTGAACTCTGACAACGGCAAATTTGATGAGACAAATTCTATATCCGATAGTTTATCTTCCAATTTACCACAATAAGGTAAATGTTCCTTTGTTCTCCGGTGGGCTAGGTTCTCCGTTAGCAGCTGATGTGAACTAAATGTTGCAGCGAGCTGCGTGTAGTGCGCGAGGAACCACGCTAGCCTACAAGTGTGTTGATCCCTCCCCTGAAGGGGGAGACGGGCCTCTTACATGGTGACGCCGTCTCTCAGGCCAGGAGATTTGTGCTGGTGATGGACATGTGCGGGGAAGGTTACTGGGTTGGCGGCCGTGGTCTATTCTAAGAACTGTCCCGGCATTCGCCTTAGCGCAAAAGAACGGAATACCACGAAAAACCTTTTTCAAGACAGTCCCTCTTCACCTCCCGAATACAGAAGTGAAGAGCTACGGTAGAGCCGGGGTCACCCGCCATCAGCTTGGTTGGCCGGTCAGTAGCAGTTCAGAGCTAGCCATGGCCACTTCCAGGCCGAAAACTACTAGACAACCGCCGACCTACCACGTTACCCAAGGACATGCCACTGCGCTGTCTGTCTACGTCAGGTATAGCCAGGTTGGATTCACGATCATTAAACTAGGACGAAGTGACCCGTAACGTAGCGCGCGTAGTACCTATCTTTACTTCGACTGTCTTTTGTAATGCCATTGGAGACGTTCTATCCATGAAAAGAAATCAGCAACCTCTCGACATGTTCTGCTACTTCATTTCAATCTAAAGATGAAATCATAAATTCATAATGAAGTTCAATGGCGCAATACATAATGTAAAGTAACAACAACCTCTCCTCCCTCAAAAAGATAGTAATAACAATGCTCTTGGCTGTACATTCAACTAGTTACTTTTAAAGTTAGAGATACCAGAATTTTGTACCGTATTTCTTTTAGGAATCCGTAAATCTTTTTTTTTTTTTTTTTTCCCTAGTGAGATCAGGTACTGTATACGGGAGCCCAGGGCAAAAATTGTGCCCTCCTATTCACCTGTTTCCGTAGTTACTTGATGAGTCAGGACAGCCGTGTGTTACATGTACTGGCGGGGGGGAAAATCACTCTTTCCTACCGGGATTCGGTAGGGCAGAATTGAAACACCATCGCCGGGATTGACATGTTATTGAAGTGGTAAGGAGATCAGTCTTATGTAGAAACAGAATTTGGTACTTTTAAGAAAATCCCGAAGGTGGTATCAAATTTGGAAAAGGCGAATACAATTTGGAGTACAAGAGCCAAGAGCAGCGGATTCGGGAACGTGGTGTTGTTAGCTTCTTGGTCCTGATGACCCGTTTCAGCAGAGCAATGCCCTCGTCGTTATATTGGGTTAAGGTGATCTGAGATTTCCTCATCTTGAGTACCTTCAAATAACGGTACCAAAGGGATTGAGTCGGGATCGAACCAATCAATTTAGGCACAAAAGGCCGACGCAGTATTGTATGAACCGCTTAATCCGGTATCGCGATAGTATTATTGACGTACCGTTGTTGGAAGAAACAGTGAAGTACCCGTCTCTCCGATGCCGAAGAGTCATTCTATGGAGCAGACGTTACGTTTTTATCTTGCTACCTCAGCGAGGACAAATTGTGTCGTCCAGTAACCGCAGAAATACGACCAAGACGTGCCATAGCGGGAACTTCCGTACGTGGCGATGCACAGCTAAAATATATAGCGAAGTCTAGAGCAGAAAAGGACGGAAGTATTAGTGCCGTACTAAGAATCAATACACTCAACAAAGGACTCTGCCAACATCTTAATAGAATCTCGGAGAAGACAGCGGGAAAAAAGCAGGTCAATTCCAACGGCTGTTCCTCAGAAGACATCGGTCTCATTCTTCGAGAACAACCGAACACTAGTTCGGAGTACGAATAAGTACCAAAAATATAATAGACAAATAATGTAGCAAACATAAACAGATTAATTACCCCCTGAGGGTAGAAAACATCCACAGAATCCCGTGCAACCAGGGGCTCTCCACATGGAAAAATAGCAAGTACGAGAATCGTAGCTCAAAGTAGTAGTGCGCCCCTTATTTCATACTTCGTAGAGAACTTCCCTCGATCAACCCTTGTTCTCTGCTAACTTCCGAAGGTATTGGTTTCGCGAAGCAAAAAGAGATCCATTTTAGTGTTTTCAGAGACAATGTACTCGGCAGTTTTCCGCCTATTACACAGAGTGTTTCTGTGACAGCGTTAAAAAAAAATTAAAACAAGAAATAGGGAATACTCAACTGAACATTTTTAGACAGGGAATCTAGGATCTGAGAACTCAGCTTAGAAGGATGTTATTAGCAATTTTTACATACAAATATTTACATTATGATTTTACAATATTTAAAGTTATTAATTCTCTAATTAACCTTATCACTGATAAACCTGAGTTAACGTATTTTGCATCTCACAGTATTTGATCAAAATTACGGGTGCTGTACAGTAAATACTGTAAATAATGCAAATTCTACAGCAAGTGTTAATAAACTAATGGAAAAGGTTTCTATATATATATATAAAAAGCAACCTATATCCCCTCATGCTGGTTTCTCATCTCCAACTGTTTAATATACTCTATCACCCTGAGGAAGAAGATGCACTACGACTGCCGAAAAAACAGGCCATGGCAGCACATTAGTCACTAACGGGTCATAGCAGCACATTAGTCGCTACAGGCACATCAAAATCACAACTTTTTCAAGACAACTTCCCGGTTGAGTTCCACATCGATCTCTCCGAACTTTACGAGGATCGGGGTTTCTCGCGGCGCGCCTGGGATGGTCCAATAATTAACTGCTTGTCTAACACAATTCTGATTGTATCTGACAGACACAATAGGACCCCTCCCAGAGTATCGCCCACTTGCTACCGACAGTGAGGTCACTTCAAGAAAGTGACAGCCACGTTGGGGACGAACGCCTATGTCATTGGACAGGAAGCACACACAAGCAGAATCACTTCTTCAAGGACAGAAAACCACAATACAAAGGTAGGCAGACATCGGTCAAGCGGGATCCAAGTCAGCAAGTTTCTAAGACCAGAATGTAAGGTGAGATTAAACAACAACACTGTGTATGAAGATCAGAAGCAACTTCGCTGTCCATAAATATTATACAATCGAACAGCAAGAGCATCCAAGCCGAGATGGTCTCGATTTCCAGCCAAGAAGTCAGAAAAGTGAGGCATGTCTAAGAGGTTTACTGAGCCTACAACAAAAATGAGCAGTGGGGACGAAGATGGCCGGACATAAATCTATCCACTCTATGCCACTTAGTGTCAAAGTTACGGATAATGGCAGCATGTAACTTCCGCTCCCGCATTGAACTTGCGATGTCTAACCGGAGATAGCTCTTCTTTACACACAACTGCATCCGGTTCTCACCTCCTGTGTTCAAAATCACGGAACCACACACGTATCAGTAAACTTACAGCTGCATTAAAGAACAGATTTCCAGCACGTAGTAGTAGTAGTAGTAGTAGTAGTAGTAGTAGTAGTAGTAGTAGTAGTAGCTCATATTCTGTAAGAAGCAATTCAGTTTTAGGATGAAACTATATTCAGACAGGCATTGCTGCTCGGTATACCCTCTTCATAAGTTAAAATTAAATGCCACAAAAGAAGCGAGCATCTCTGCTGGTACAATGGTGAAAGAACATTTGCAACTACACGATATAATATGAATGAACTACACGGATGAAGCGGTGCATTACAGCTTCGTGGTGCGATCATGGGGCGCAAAAGGAGGAGAATATGTTACGTACGAGAATAATGGACTATCATGAATAAATTGGCCATTTTCCTTGCAACAAAAATAGCGAAATATTTTTCTCTCTTCACACCTACTCCCAACTCCGCAAAAGCTAAATTTCGAAAAGTGGTACACGCTGGCCAAGAATCGTAGAGGAAAATCCTGTGTATCAGATTCCTCAGCGCGTATATTATTTACATATTTTTAAAGACAATTAATTAGAATCACAAATGCATGTATCTTGTGCCACTAACCCATACATTTGCAACATTTCTCATTGCACCAAGTCTTCGTAAGAACAAATATGTCATTATTTCATGCCAGTGGTATCTACGGCAAATCAGATATAAACGGTTTGAGGGCGGCGGGACATTGGGTAAAAAACACCGGACTGTGCCACCAAAATCGGGACGTATAGCCAAATTAGCCATGATGAGAAAAAGTAGCAGAGGAGGACCAAATCGACGATAGTTTGACTGACATCTTCATCACTATTGCAATATTACAACGTATGTTTTAATAGAAGAGCCTCTGTGGCCCAGGCGCAGCGCACCGCCATCTCACCACTGGGTTCCGTGGTTCAAATCCCGCTCAATTCAAGTGAGAATTGTATTGGACAAAGCGAAGGGGGGACAGGTTTCTCTCCGAGTACTTCGGTATTTCTTGTCATCTTTCATTCTAGCAACACTCCTCTAAATCATTTAATTTCATCTATCAGCCAGTAATCATTGCCCCCAGAGGAATGTCGGCAGCCGGCACAATTCTTATACTCGCCGCTAGATGGGTACTTCGTTCAACTCATTTCTGACACGATCGAATGACTCGAAACAGGCACAGGCTGTGGATTTTCATTTTAATCAAATTTAGAAACAAGTGTTTTTTTTTTCTAACTATACTATGTCTACTGAAAGGTGATATTCAGCCGGCAGGTCAGATCTTTACGAAACTCGGCAAAGCAGCTCGAACTGGAAATATGCGGAAGTACAGACATAAATAACGAAAATACTGATGCACATTGGCTACATAATTTGAACACATGAACGCCTTAATTACGAGATCATGCCAATAAATACAACAACGAAAATCCCAATTAATGCAACAGCATATAAAATTATGTTCGTCGACTACATATGGTTTCCTAAATTTAAAAATAAAATGGCATCTAACCTGAAGATGAATTAAATACAGATTATAATAATAATTTCGTGTGGCTATTTCTAGCCGAGTGCAGCCCTTCTAAGGCAGACCCTCGGATGAGGGTGGGCAGCATCTGCCATGTGCAGATGACTGCGTGTTCTTGTGGTGGAGGACAGTATTACGTGTGGTGTGTGTTGCAGGGATGTTGGGGACAGCACAAGCACCCAGCTCCCGAGCCACGGGAATTAACCAATGAAGGTTAAAATCCCCGACCCGGCCGGGAATCGAAGCCGGGACCCTCTGAACAGAAGGCCAGTACGCTGACCGTTCAGCCAACGAGTCGGACTAAATACAAACTGACAACGTGTGATTATATATTAACTTAAATGATGTATCATCTCGTCTGCGAAAAGTTTCAAAACCGAGTGGTTTCTTCCTCTGTCCTTAAGTTCAAATATCGGCATAATTCATTTCCTGAGAAGAACAAAGTCTTCCATTACGCTGTAGCACTTGCCCTTAAGTAATTGGAAGCGCACAATTCCCGGAAATATGTAGCACAGCATATTAGGGGACAGAGCACAAAAGAAAGACCTCTGCCGATGTGAACAAAAGAAGTGGCGACAAGACAGCGTCCTATGATCTCAGCTGGAACAGAGCCTGACGTAGTGCGATCATTAGTTGTGCTCTGGCTCCTGCCATGGCATGAAACATTGAGCCTTGAATTTGAAGAGTAATGTACGTAAAACTTCCGACCGGCAAATAATAATAATAATAATAATAATAATAATAATAATAATAATAATAATAATAATACAACCTCATAGACTCTTCAGTCAGCAAGCCTCTGTGATTTTATTAACCACCGTCATAATCCTCTATTTGTAACTAGTTCTTCTTGCTAGTGGTTTTACGTCGCACCGACACAGGTAGGTCTTATGGCGACCATGGGATAGGAAAGGCCTAGGAGTCGGAAGAAAGCGGCCGTGGCCTAATTAAGGTACAGCCCCAGCATTTGCTGGTGTGAAAATGGGAAACCACGGAAAACCATCTTCAGGGTTGCCGACTGTGGGATTCGAACCCACTATCTCCCGGATGCAAACTCACAGCCGCGCGCCTCTAACCACACGGCCAGCTCGCCCGATGTAACTACTTCTATAGTCCTGCTCAGTTCTATACCTCTTCTCTTTAAATCGTTAGAACCATCTTGGTCTCCCTCTGCTTCTCTTATCCTAAACAATAGATTCCATTACGTTCGATAACGTTACTTTTACGCGCCACTTACTACCTTTGACGGGTTTCAGAGACGCGGAGGTCCCAGAATTTTGTCCCGCAGTTCATTTACGTGATAGTAAATCTACTGAAACGATGCTGAATTATTGGAACACCTTCAAATACCACAGCACTGAACCAGGATCGAACCTGCCAAGTTGGGGAAGGCCAGCGCCTCAAACGTCTGAGCCACTCAGCCCGGCACCATTATTCTCCTGGGTAACCTATCCTCCTCCTCCATTCGCCTCACATGAAACCACCACCGATGCGGTTTATGCGTAAAGCTTCCTCCATTGATTTAACTCCTAACTTATCCTTTATCTCCTCATTCTGAGTACCCTCCTGCAATTTGCACCAGCAATCATTTTCGCTACGTTCATGTCTGTTGCTTTTAACTTACAGACCTATGTAAAGATAGTTTCGTCCGGGAGCTGACATCCTTTTTCAAACATACTGTTGATCGTAACAGCGAGCTTACTGCGTTAGATTTGCAGCGCCTGATTCAATTTCACTATAATAATAATAATAATAATAATAATAATAATAATAATAATAATAATAATAATAATAATAGAACGTCGTGTGTTTCACGGACGAAAACACTTAGACGTCAAGCTGCTAGGTCTTCGTATCTATATGACGAACAATGTCTCTTATATAACTCTTCATTACAGACGGTGATGCCTTTCTAGCATTCTGTCTGCAACCTCAAAATTTTCCAAAACAACTCCGAAGGTGAAAGTGATGAGCCTGGCATAAGTGGAACCAATGCCAGACTCACGATCAACCCAAGACCCCGAGCTAAAGCAGCCTGAGAGTTTGTGCCATTGAATCCCCTCTTGCAACAGACTAGGGATTCGGTTGATGCCGCAAATCTTTAACCTTCCTTTGTCATCTTCAGCATTTGACATTCCAAAAACCGTAACGATACCCACTTTAATTTATTCAACGACAAAAGATACATTTGTTTAAAAAGTACAACGTCCGTTCTAAATGTTAAGAGTTCATAACGCAAACCAGGGTATCGGTATTTTGTTCTAAAAGTTCTTCAACGTGCAAGTGAGCATCGAGACCTAAATACTTTGTTGCTTTTCCCATAAGTTGACAAGACTCAGTGCGATCTTGTGTCTTCCGGAAACAATTAATCATCCTTAAATGCCACCGACTACTCAGGAAACTCAAGACCAAAGCCTATGGCATCCCCGATAAAAATATGGACTGGCATGCACCATCAACGAACCGTGAACGAACTTGCTACAGTAATGAAGGAGTAACAAACTATATTCCTTACAAAACTGCGCCACCGAGTACGAGGTCACTGGCGAAGGTAAATGACAGGAAGTGGTGACTCAAAGACTCAAAGTCATCCCCTGCAGGAGACTATATGACCGGTGGCGAAACTAATGAGTGCTGTAATTAAAGAATAAATAATCCCAGAAGGGCAAACTTTAAGATAAACGGTTTAAAGGAAGACAGTGAATATATTTTGCATCAACACAAATTATTCGTGTTCCTTCTACTACCTCGAGTACGGAATCGTGTTTATAATCTGCACAACCATGCCGAATTAACAGAACGATACTAAATACTGACTGCAAGGTTTAACCTGAACAAAGCGACAAAGGGGAGACACGGGAAGAGGGCGACAGCAAGAAGGTTCACGCAACCTCCGCAAAAAACATTCCGTTCGGAAGAAAACATTCGGCTCGAAGTGTGTGCGTACGCAATTTAAATTCTGGTAATGTCTCGCCCTTCTGAATCGACCTCGCAGTCTAGGGGTAGCACGGCTGCCTCTTGCCCGGAGGCCACGAGTTCAATTCCCGGCCAGGTCAGAAATTACTACCTCGATCTGAAAACTGGTTCCATGTCCACTTAGCCCATGATATTATGACCAAGGAGTTATTAGACGGTAAGATGGCGGCCATGGTCTAGAAAGCCAAGAATATCGCCCGAGAAGATTCGTCGCGTTGGCTACGCGTCACTGGTAACTTCGGGCCAAGGTCCGTCAAGGCCGCTGCGAATGGTTATTTTTAACCGCCCTTTTGAAAGTACGTCTGTTTCTCCACACGCACTTCAAACATACACGATAAAGCCCTGTCCCGCTGACAGCTAAGAAGTTACCTTTTCAGCATGGAACTTATACCTTGGCGCCAAAGTCAAGAACATGGGATTTATTTGAGGAAATGTATCGTGGTGTTCGTTTCGAGCCCAACACGTTGTTTTTTTTTTCTTTTGGTTTGCGTCACACCGACACAGATAGGTCTTATTGCGACGTGGGTTAGGAAAGGCCTAGGAGTGGGAAGGAAGCGGCCGTGGCCTTCAATAAGGTACAGCCCCAGCATTTGCCTGGTGTGAAAATGGGAAACCACGGAAAACCATCTTCGGAGGTGCCGACAGTGGGGTTCGAACCCACTAT
The DNA here is from genome assembly GCF_040414725.1 of Anabrus simplex. NCBI lineage: Eukaryota > Metazoa > Arthropoda > Insecta > Orthoptera > Tettigoniidae > Anabrus > Anabrus simplex. The sequence goes on from NC_090278.1 coordinate 72,419,105, forward strand.
CAGGATGCAAGCACATAGCCGCGCGCCCCTAACCGCATGGCCCAACACGTTTCATTCACATCCATTGTTTTCAGTGCTATGACTATATCACCACCATTTGTAGATTCTAATTTTATGATGTAAAGATTAAGAACACATGCCCCTAGAGGAATGCGACACGCTTCGGCAGCCGGCACAATTCCCATCCTCGCCGCAAAATGGGGGCTTCATTCAATTCATTCCTGACCCAGCCGAATGACAGGAAAGGAGGTGGATTTTCAAACATTAAGAACACAGGAATTTTACACTGTTGTAGCAAAGTATCGAAGATGCAAGATTCTATAACGAAATGTCCAAAACGCGGAAGATGCAGGGCTCTATAACGAAATACCAAGTACACGATCACAAATATTGCCCACGCTGCAAAGTAGCATTTCTATCAGTACTGGGAACTTGACCCTCGTTAAGAGGACCAAGAATGCGGGCAAGTGCACGTCGTAAATCACTGCGCAAATCATTCCGGAGAACGAAAATAGCCTAGAATACAACACGCCCTTCAGCTAGAGTGCAAAAAGAGCGAAACGTTCAGAAACAGAATTCAAAATTCTATACCAACAACCACTGTCTCTCTCTGTTAGGTTTGTAGGGACTATATAGCCCCTTCCTTCACATTTAAAACCGGGTTCCTACAGTAAGGTCTCTCTTAGTGATCGGACGTGCGCATGTCTGGAATATACATATTAATTGTACCAATACAAATTTATTGTCTGCCAGCCATACACCACAACAAATAATATCCGGCCGGTGGGTAAATCTTTGCACGGTTCTCTTCAAAGCCCGCCTCATCAAGAACGAGAAAAGATTTTCTTGATTACGACTTATGCAAGACGACTTCCGGGATTTACTGGCTTACAAAGCCATTCGATTCCTAAACTGTTCTCTACAGGCAGATTCTATTCTCGTGTGTTATAAGTAAAGAAGAAATCGGTGAGTTATCGAATAAGGCTAAGCACATTTATGGTATTGTTACTGTTTTATGATCGTGTATCTCCTTAGAAGATGACATTAGTGCATTCCCCACCCCACACACACTCTCAAGAATAGATCTACATCATTCCTACACCACCTCCCCTGCCCTCGTAAGTTAGCTAGGCTCGCTGCCTGTATATATAAAACTCTCTTCAGTGAAACGTAGAACAGAATACCATAAAAGCAAAATGAACTGCAAGGAACCTTCCTTTTTTATTTTTTTGCTATGGGATTTACGTCGCACCGACACAGATAGGTCTTATGGCGACGATGGGATAGAAAAGGCCTAGGAGTTGGAAGGAAGCGGCCGTGGCCTTAAGGTACAGCCCCAGCATTTGCCTGGTGTGAAAATGGGAAACCACGGAAAACCATTTTCAGGGCTGCCGATAGTGGGATTCGAACCTACTATCTCCCGGATGCAAGCTCATAGCCGCGCGCCTCTACGCGCACGGCCAACTCGCCCGGTGGGGAACCTTTCTTACAGCTACAAAAGAATGTAGTGACTGCCGAAATGCGAGAACATAAATAAAAGAGCACGAAGAAGAGAGGAAAAAGATTCTGGAGGCACTCTTCTCCTCAAACTTTCTCTAGAGTGAAATAACTTTTCAGGATATACCCGATTCGCATCTCGGTATTAATAGCGACTATGCTAGGTGAACTGCTTTTCCACGATTTTCCAAAACTTACCTCTGGAAAACATTATAAAATTAGCTTATTCGGAGTAATGAGTTATGAGTGCGTAGATGACTATCCTCAGCCTAAAAAAAAATACCGCAAAGAAACTTGGATTCTTAATTACTCTCAGCAACTCCCGATTCCCAGAATGCCAATAGGGTTCGACGTAGCTGAGAAAAAATATCTCTCGCAGGCACATTCATAGGTGTAGGTGTCAATACCGCTTCATCTGCAGCTTAATCTGCAAGTTCGTTTCCTACGATGACTCTCCGGCTTGAAAGCCACGCGAAAGTGTTTCTGGTGCTATCATCGCACAAGCTGGCAAGGTCATGAAATTGCTGCACCAGCGGGTGCTGTGGTAAACTAATACCAACAGAATGCAGAGAACGTAACCAGTCCGTACCCAGTACACATGAAAAAGTGGCCTCGTTCGTGACATAGTGCAAACTCTAAAGCTTCTAAGATGGTGAAGAGCTCCGCAGTGTACACACTACAGACACTACGAAACGAGAATATAGTTCTGACATCATCGGAGACGAACGAGCATCAACATTCCCTCCTGCCTTAAAACCGCCCGTGAGCAACCGTCGTGCGTGCAGATATTCGTGAATGAAATCACGGAAATGCCTCTGATCCGCATTCACCTTAGATCACGGCGTAGAACAAGCCGAATATTCCGACACGGATGTATTTTATGTAATAAAGATATAGAAGTGGCACACCTACTAAAAGACTAAGGATACAAAAATCAGAGAGAAATACTATACAGATACGAAGGAGATAGATACAATCCAAAACGAACCTGAACTTTACACTCTCGTTAAGTTATTAAACCGAGAATGGAATACACCAGGGAGAACAGCAAAAGTATGTACCTAATATCTTATGAGGAATGTGGGGGGGGGGGGGGTGTAAAGGGTAGGAATACAGAAAAGATGGGTGTAGCCAGAAGTCAGGATATGCATGTGGAGGTATACTACACGCTATGACGTAGTTGAAGTCTAGGAAGTATCTCAAATACCAAGTTAATAAAACTATTAAAGATACGACCAAGCACTAGTTATGGGAAATACTGTATCTTAGTAAGCTTTATAGAAAGATATAGATTTATAGAAAGGTCGTTCGGACAGAAGCACTATACGAGGCGGAGTGCTGGCGAATGACAAAGACATGAACACCATCGCCAAATCATAGAAACAAGAATGCTTCGACGGCTTCTGGGAGTAACTACATTGTACCACGGTAAGAAACCAGGGGGTCAGAGCGGTGTTTGGAGTGGTTCCAAATAGTGATAAAACGAGAGAGACTCGGCCGAGTTCGTATGGTCAGCAGTACCTCACTTGCGAAGATGACACTACATCTGAACCCTGAGGGCCGTCGACCACGGGAACTGCCGGCGCATTATAGGACGGCATAAGCTTTGTTGACATCACTCCAGCTGATGCCGAATATCGGAAGCGACGGAAAGCGAAGAGCAAAAAAGCGATCCCAGCAATTACGGGGATAAACGCTAGAAAGAAGGAGAAAAAGGCTGCATATTTGTAGGCATATTTAAATAACTGTGTAACATTTATATTAGCTGTATTATCTTTAATACTGTGCACTGTAAAAACTGCCTGTATTAATTTAGGTTATAATATATCAGTACTCTCTCCCCAGTCGATGGTCTTCCATGACTGGGAGAGAAGACCATTCATTCATATCCGGTAGCGGAACTAACCATGGAGGAACCTCGCTAGGGGGTCCGCTCAAGACAATCACCGATAGTCACATCCAGCTCACGACACAAGCTATCAATTAGACTCCCAACCCATCCTGTGGAATTTGGGCGCCTCTGCTAGTACTGGGTATACGAGACAGGAGAAGCCCTAAAAAGACCATACGATCCGAACAGCAATGGAATTAAATCAACCGAGAGGCCAAAACAGACCTCGCCAAACCTGGGTGTTTTTTTAAATAAAACCTACGGGAAGTCCAAGTCAATCCAATAATAATCATGGACAGGAGGAACTGGCGAATTCAAACTAAGAGAGCAGACCTCAAATGAAGTAGAAGAATGGATATTACAAATAATAATAATAATAATAATAATAATAATAATAATAATAATAATAATAATAATAATAATAATAATAATAATAATAATAATTCAATTACAGGATCAAGAGCGGTTCTTAATAATATCGAACGTAGCAGTACGCTCATCTTCCATTCAAGGACGCTGGTAATAAGTGGCAAACGAATACGAATCACAGATCAGCTCCCACCCCAATCCTCTGAATCACTGGGTGTCCGAGGTACAGACTATGTTCCAATATGAAGCGAGGTGGAACGAAAGAGGGAATTGATTTTCCAGGAGCCGAGTGAAGGTGAGAGACTAGCCATATTAATGCTGGAGACATGTCCGCACAATCCCCAGTGGCCGTTGCCTAGATACTGAACCAAACGAACAGGCTACGAAGACGGCTACTGTCGCCAATTTAACGGACCCAGAAGCGTAAAGCTGTGTGTGAAACTTTTAAAACACACAGATTTCCACAATTTAAGAACTACGCGGTTTATTAAGAAGTAGTTTTCAGAACCATACGGTTTATTAAAAAGTACTTTTCAAAGGAAAAAATCAACGGAAATAATCTCTTAAAAAGTTACCACGAAGGCTCAAATGTTGGAAAGTAGGATCCGCTGTACCAAAGTGCAACCTGACAAGGAGTACACCTACATTGTCTAGAATTATTTCGAACCTAGTTCAACTTGAGCTATTTAGGCCTTAAATCCTAAATATATCTCATGGCAATAATAATAATAATAATAATAATAATAATAATAATAATAATAATGTTATTCATATTTTCTTGGCGCGCGGCCAACAAATCAAGAACGATCATTCAGTAGACCCTGAGACACGGTTTCCAAAGTCAGGTGCAGATGCCTTTGAAATAAGGACAGGAGTCAGGCAGGGAGATGGGCCCTCATATCCGGTCTTCAAATGTGTTCTAATGACAGTTATTCGCGAGTGGTGCAAGGAAATGAGAAATGACAGCGGTCAACGGTGGAGTCAGACTGGGTTGCAGGAACACTAATTATGTAATTCACCGTCTTACTTTTGCAGATTATCTCGCAACATTTTCCGATTAGCTGCAAACTGCTACAAAACAAACGAAGCAGCTTAAGATGCAGGCAGCAAAAGCAGGTCTTCAGATCTCCTTCGAGAAAACTTATTTTCTAATATAAAGCCGGCACCAGGAATAAATCAAGCGGGTAGGAAAGTTTAAATATCTAGGTGAGTGGATAGAACCCAACATGTTTGAGAAGGAAGCCTTCATGCCACTAGTCAAAATTCAAATGGGATACCACTAATCAAGGGTGTCTATAACGAAAGATCAATATCCTTCAATATCCCAAAAGCCTATACAGTATCATGTCAATATCCTTCAACACCAGACTCAGACATTAGCACACCGTCATCCGTCATTCATTGTTACGATAACAGTCGAGAGGCCCGCTATGTAGCCAAGTGTCCTGCAATAAACAAAAAAGGTCTTATTGAGAAAGATGAGATCAAAGAAAGGAAAGAAAGACAACAATGAATACAGAAGACGGCACATCCACGAGCTGTATTTCACGCGGAAAAGATAAACTACACGATGCGTAAGAGGAATGCCTTTTCTTGTCACGAGACAACAATGAGCCCTGCAAGGTGAATCAAGCGGATCTTCGACTGCCAGTACAAGACGAAAGGGGCCTGGTTCCGTGAGGCAGAAAAAGCTCTACGAGGGGTAGGCATCACACACGATTATATTTAAGAACAAATATTATTGCCGTATTAAGGTACCGAACATAGATAACAGCAGCCCCTTATTATTCACTGTCGAGTCCTTTTAACTCCCGGGCAACCTATCCGCCATTTGCCTCAATTATACCGCTACCAGCTCATGTACCCGTGCTTCGCTACGGGATTCTCAGAAAGACTTGTCCTAGCCCTTTCTTATCCCATCGTCGCCATAAGACCTATCTGTGTCTGTGCGACGTACAGCAATTTTTTTTTTAAAACTCGACATACAGCAGTAATCCCATCTATCGGAGATGAGTTGCAACACGGACACAAAAGCACATCCCAACAAACAATGGTCAGTGTAATGTTATTGTCGATCAATGTTATGAGCTTTCTGCATTATAGGCCTTCACATTCAGTTGTCTTTCGACTCTGTGGTATTAGGGTGTCTTACAAAATTATTTATAGAGTAGACTGTAGTTCCTTATTCCCCAACTTTGCATACCGAATTTCATTAAATTCTGTTTACCCATTTTCTCGTGACGGCGCTGATATGGACTTAGCAACAAAAATCAAAATTCATGATGATCTCTGCCATCAAAAGCCGATGCAGTAAAACTGTATCAGACATAAATGATATCGGAAATGTATATAGTGTTTGTCGATAGGACCACTAATAACACAAATATTTGAGAATTAAATTTTAAGCCTCCCCCTAAACTACCATTTCTCTCGGCGTGAATAAGATTATTTATGGCCTAGATTGTAGCGACTTACCATCGGACTTTACATACCGATTTTCATTAAATTTTCTTCAGCCGTTTTCTCGTAATGCGTGTACATACATACATACAGACGGACAGACAGACCGAAATTACGGAAAATTAAAAATTGCATTTCCTTGTTACTATGGACACGACCAATACAGAAATACCATTCTTTTTAAATTCTGAGCAATGTACAGACAAAACTCTTATTTTATATATATAGATTACAAGCCCCGTCCTGGCGGTGCTACCACCAACAGAAAATATTACTGTATGCTGAGCATGTTGTCAATACTTAATATCGACAGGTTCTCCAAATGTTCAAATAGGGATGTGTACAGACGACTGGCTTCCTTTACTACGAACAACGTCGCCTATTACATCCCGAGCGTAACTGCTGATCTAAATAATTTCAGAAATAAAACTCCCAACTGTCCTCACAACAGTACCTACTAGAAGTTCACAAGGGTATATTCTCCACAAATGCATTGATACAGGATCTAAATTAGCTCTGCAGAGAAAAATCGTACTGAAAAAATAATTGGTTTGGAAGTGAACTCGCCTGAAGTATTTACACGAGTGACCGCCAAAGCTACCCACACATTCATTAATAAATGAATAGGCGGTAGTGATGAATAATGAAGAAAGAGGTTTCCTCAGAATCGTCAAACACACTTTGAAACAACCACCGCTAAGGCTGAATAGCTTACGAAACAAGGGCAGCTTTTCTCAATGAACAAACTGTTTCTCGCACCACCGAAGTAAAAAGGTCTCTCTTTTGTAAACTGATTTCTACGTATAGTGATTTCCATTATCCAAGTTCCCAACACGGACCTGTTGTCAATGGAGGAACACTTAAAAGGTTTTGAAACTTGAAGGACTTCGCCCGGGAGTTGGGACAGATATTGCGTTAACTTCCAACTTGCTCCTTAGCTTGACGGGACACAATTCCATAAATGTTAGTCCGGTATAACTTGCTACTTAAAAGTGAGATAGCTTATTAAAAACGTCTTTCATAACGTTCTTTAAACTTAGCTGACAACTCTTCATTACCATGACAGCTTTGTTGGCATCAATGGCTTCTGAACCACATCGGCCACATAAAAGATATCACCAAACGTCCTTCAATTTGAATTTCATTTCATCTTCTCCTACTCGAAGTGATGAAGCTGAGCGTAACTTATAAACAGACTTCGCTGGTGGGACCATGGAGACGAACAAAGGAAGATGGGTTACTAAGGAAAATAAAGGATTCAGCCATGAAGTTTAAGAGGAGCAGAGGGAGACCAAGGCGACGATGGTCAGACTCCGTTTTTAATGATTTGAAGATAAGAGGTGTGAATTAAACGAGGACACATGAAGTTGCAAACTGAGAACTGTGGAGGCATTTAGCTAACTCAGACTTATGCAGGATGATATTTTAAAGGGACCTAACATCTAGGTATGCAGAAAGAACGCTCATAAGGCATACCAGTCCATAATGAAGCTGCATGCAGGTATGTATGTATTGAAAAAAAAAAAAAAATCCGGGCGAATGCTGACAGCACATTCTAACATAAGAGCCATCCGGGAGATAGTGGGTTCGAACCCCAGCAGCCCTGAAGATGGTTTTCCGTGGTTTCCTATTTTTACACCAGGCAAATGCTGGGGCTGTACCTTAATTAAGGCCACTGCCGCTTCCTTCCCATTCCTAGGCCTTTCCTCTCCCATCGTCGCCACAAGACCTGTATGTGTCGGTGCGACGTAAAATAAATAGCAAAAAAAGAAAAAAACATGAGATTGCAACCGCATTGTATCTCAAGTGATGATATCCCTGGGACCCAAACTTCATCAAAACATTTCTCTTTACGCCCTAGTGAACTGAAACATACTTTGAAGACCTTATTTTCTCCATAATCGTAAACTACTAATTTAACCTCCAAGAGCGGTTATGAAAATTGCAAATTAAAACCAAATTAATCTGGGGGAATAATTGTACATCTAATAAGAATATTAAAATCGTGACAGAACTACTGGGAACACTGTTACCGAGATCAAACCGTTGTCTTGAAGATCCAACTTGAAAGCGTAGCTAATACAGCAAGACTCGAGTGGATGGCTACAATTAAGTCCGCTTAACAAATTCACCGAAGCAGCACAGGTTCAACGAACCCGCATCACCACGACACAGCGGTGTCGCACGAAAGAGTCACTACACTACGGAATGAGACTATGATTTTTACTAACTTGTTTTACCTATCACGTACGTTTAACTTTCAAAGTGTGAAGAGGTCAAAATAAGTCGAATAATGAACTTCCTTTGCTAATAATGCTCGAGGTGGTAAACAGCGGTAATTATTTCGTAAGATAATGCAACGAGGAACACGCATTCTACGGTATTAACACCGTCAAGGGATTTTTCATCCATGAAGTAGAGTTAATTTATTATTCTGTGGTTGAGTTCCTTTTAGTCTCTTATACATCGTCCGACTCGTTGGCTGAACGGTCAGCGTACTGGCCTTCGGTTCAGAGGGTCCCGGGTTCGATTCCCGGCCGGGTCGGGGATTTTAACCTTAATTGGTTAATTCGTATGGCACGGGGGCTGGGTGTATGTGTTGATTTCATAATCATTTCATCCTCATCACGACGCGCAGGTCGCCTGCGGGAGTCAAATAGAAAGACCTGCACCTGGCGAGCCGAACCCGTCCTGGGATATCCCGGCACTAAAAGCCATACATTTCATTTTTCTTATACATCGAAATATGCCTAGCTATTCAGGTTGATTATTAACGCGATCAGTTCCTTTCCTTCGTGAATTTCCACGTGTCGTGCCCGAATTCAAGGTCTACCTTAATATTTGTATCAATCCTTCAAAATTCACCCCTTCATAAACAGTACAGTATCTGTAACAACGCATCTGGGAAAAAAAGAACATTGATTTAAATACAAGCTTGATAAATATAGTTCCCGCAGTTTCCAATTTTTCCGCTCATCAACTTGATTGGCTAAGAAAAAGAATGTGTTCACAAACTCTAGGAGATGGCAGGCGTGTTTTATAAAACGAACAGGGATGTCGGCTATAGATTTTCACTCCAGTCTCACCTTCGGTAAAACGCGCGTATATACACACAAGTTCTCCAAGCCTTCAGTAATAGTCACTCTATCCTATGCAATCTGTTGGAAAATCTCAAAGGAAGTAACCGAACCATCCACTAACAGAGCGTCGGAACTTTATACCATCACCCGATAGACACAGATAGATGGTTCTTCTTCTTCTTCCTCCTCCTCCTCTGCAATCCCCAGCTAGTGACTGGCAGTGGGGGCCAGCCCCGTCCCAGGTAAGGAAGAAGTGGGCCATGGAAGTTAACAATAACTTCAATATCGTAAAAGGACCCATCATGGATAGACAACCTACAAAGAGGACTACAATGAGATGATTGAGCTCAGTGCGAGTCAACATTTTCCTTCTTACTAACCCGCTCGACAAATCCACTATGCCATGCACCAGAGTCGTAGTCCGGAGTAACTTTTAAAGAGGGGAACTGTAGAAGACAAAGTGATTAAGCGGTGTTCATTGCGTCGTATTCATCACTGCTGTCAATACCACCCAGAGAAAATGTTTAGTTACCGTTGGGATATAGACTCAATAAACCACGGTAAAGCAGCGGGAAAATGCGCATATATACAGACGAGTTCTCCACGCCTCCATACATAAAACGACGTTATTAAAATGTGAACAATAACACGCATCGCTACCTCATCGTAAAATAAATACATCGTAGAGAAAAACAGCAGCAATCATTTATATTGGTCGTGAGAAAGCAGTAGATTAACCATTTGTCACTTTAAATTTCAATCTCTTATTTTTCTAATAAAAACTTAAGCAAATTGAAGTTAAATACGTTCTTGAATGGTCTAAATTTTACTACATGTAAAATAGTATTTTAATTTCAGAATCGCGCACGACATAAAGAAAATCCAATTCCTGTGAAACAGACAACACGTAGCCTATTTTGACTTTAAACTCCATTCACCATCTAAGTTTTAATATTTCCGTATCAATCAACTCGGAGAGTGAAAGGTACGGAGCAATATTTTCTCGAATTAAAATGATGTAAAAGCGGCGTTCCCAACAATCTGTTTCCTAAACCGTGTTGCTCACTAATTATTTACTGTAAGTTAGGATTGAAAGGAAGCCGAGACAGGCCTTGTTTCATTCGAGTCGTGAGTGGAAACGTGTAGCAGGAGGGACTAGAGAAAAGCAGATCTACGCTGGTCAAGAGAATTATTCGAATACAAATGTCTTCTCAACTGACAACACGAGACTTCGAATGACGAGTCGAGAAGCTAATAATGCCAGTCCGTAGAACTCGGCGGAAACAAATGCTTCTCGACAGTGGCAAGTTTGACGACTTTAATCCTTCTGTACTAAAGCAAAGACCGTCAGATTTTACTATGCGCGTTCTGCATAATATGGCGAAAATTCTTGCCTCGGAGAATTCATTAGCAATGTTCTCTCAGTGGGGATGACCCGCCTCTAATTAAGCTTGATACACTCGCGCCCCGACATCCTTATGATCACCTTTATCTCCTGTAATTACTGCGGCGCTAAACATCGGAGTTAATCGACCTACCATTATCACCAAAGCAGCAAGAAACTGTAGATGTAAAAATTAACACCAGTCCTACTAAACAAAGAAAATCAACTTTTATTTCGTACCTAATTTGAAAGCAATTCGTATTCCCAGGATGCAAAGGTGAAAGAAAAGTAGATACCAATATTTTTTTAAAATCGCACCACGTTCAATCTTCTTAAACTATGACGAACATAGATGATCATGGTAATAGCGGTGGTGTGGCCAATAACAATAACAGAATATTAACTACCACTACACCCAGTTCAATCTGTTCTCCAAATGACAGCACATCGTCGACTTTCATAGCCAACACGAACTTATATAAGATTTAGAAGCCCAAAGTGAATGGTTCTACTGTATCATTTGGCGGAAATCATGGGGAAGAAAGTCATTTTCCTACTCCTTTTAAGAACAGAAGTGAACAGATATTAGTAGGTTATCCTTCGAAGAGGGCACACAAGTTGGCTGATTAAAATTAACATCAAACAGTCGCCAAGTATTTAACTACTTGAACCTCAGCGTACCAGAACTCCCCGAGTCAAGTACGAATAAGCAAGAAGAGGACGTTGGCTCGTCTTTCTTTTTAATATTTTCAACTGACGCCACCCATCACTCATATCCACCAACATACACGTAACGATATATTCTATTTATATTCCAATTTGAAATATATGTAAGGTTTTCTTGCCACGAACCAAATTCAGAATGTTGAAAAGCACAAGTTTACAAAATACGCAACACTAAGGGATTTCAAATAACATATACTACCAACGATGGGATATTTTGGGACCACTACAAATTTATTTAGTTATGGGTGATTTGTGCGTGCTATCATTTACGGGAACAGTAAATGGCTCTACCAGATACAACATTAGAGGACATTGCCATCATCACTGCCTTCAGGTATTCAGTAATATTTCCAAAAATCACTGTTATAATTAGGTTACCATCTAAATATATCAAGACTGTACCTATGTATTTTCTAAAAATTAATGCGTAACCATACTTTAAGTCATTCCCTCCACGAGATGAAGTATTTCCTAAGTAAATATATGAAATGCCTTTTGGTATTTTCGAACAATAACTACAGCTTAACAGTGACAAAAATAAGCGTAGTTAAGAAAACACATGGACATTTTTTCTCTATTTTCCTTCTTTAATTTGCTCTACGTCTCACCGACACGTAGGTCTTAAGGCGACGATGGGGCAGAAGAGGGCTAGGAGTGGGAAGGAAGCGGCCGTGGTCTTAATTAGGGTACAGCCCCAGCATTCGCCTGGTGTGAAAACGGGAAACCACGGAAAACCATCTTCAGGGCTGCCGACAGTAGGGTTCGAATCCACTCTCTCCCGAATACTGGATACTGGCCGCACTTAAGCGACTGCAACTATCGAGCTCGGTGACATTTTATTTAGTCACATGAATCATCAAATTGAGGCAGCACACCACTTCAATGTATTTCCATTTGTAGATATACTTTCAATGTAAATCAGAAAGAAAAACACGCAAGAATGCATTAAACACAAAAGGCAATGTATTCATATTTTAAAAACCATTTACATATTTACAATTTTAATAGTAGAGAAGATGGGTATAAAGCAACTCGCCGTTGGTACTGCAATGAAGAGGAATAGGGCCTACTAGTACTTAGTTTGCAATCACTAAAAGAGAATCATCAGGGAAGTAAATTTTCTTCATTATTGGTATATACGATCCAATATCAAAAATTACTTTTTGAAGAGCTCGAGCGCGAGCGATACTAGACAAATTTGAAACCAACTGATCCTCGCGAGATGAATTAAAAATACAAGCGTGAGGCAACAAAGAGTAAATCAATAATTACAGTTGATATTTCGTTTTGTTACATCATGAACTGATACAGTAGTGTCAGGAGTTAATAGCATAGCCGTACAGCACCGAATATACGAGGGGCGTACTATATTGTCTTACACTTTATTTTCTGTACGCCCGGATATGCATTACATTTCACTTTTGAAGGTGGTGACGTGTAACTAGTGTTTTGATCCAACGTTTGGTAGCAGCACACGCACAGGGGCCAACGAATGCACTAGCCATAGCCTTTTCATAACAACACTGTCAGTTTAGGAGCACACAACATGGAAAACAACCGTCAGGGTCAGCCCTATACGACTTGGTTCCTATGGAAAGAAGGCGTGACCACTGTACTAACTTCATATATTTTAACAAATACTGTCGAGGCACAAACCGTAATTTTTAAAAAATGCTTCCTACATAATAATAATAATAATAATAATAATAATAATAATAATAATAATAATAATGACGTATGGTCTCAGGAGAAGCCTAGCGCAGGTCTTTCGACTAGACACCTCATAGCTGACCAGCGCATCTGTGAATAGGTACCTCTGAAGAATTCTAACGGTCATAGACGGAACACACACCCAGTCCCCAAGCCATCGAAATTAACCAATTAAGGTTATAATCTCCAACCCGGCCGAAAATCAACCATTGGACCAAAGGCCAAGACACTAACCACTTAGCCATGGAGCCATACTCCGTGAGATTTAAAAAGCTCGAGCTGGCCTATTTACTAGCTCGACAACCTACAACAAGCGAGGTCTGTCACGCAATCAGAAGCTGAAACACTACTCTAGTCATCCGCCTGGAAGCTCTGTAAGTCATGGAGTGGCTACCACTAAACAGAAGAGACTATAGAAAGACGAACTCGGAGAGAAAAGAATGCTCAGAAAGATCCTACTCCGGGTATTGGAAGATGGGAAATTCTTGAAACGTCACAAATCAGAGCTCTACTCGCGGATAAACGGATTCTTTGACTGCCAGCTAAGGACGATAGCTTTCTATGGTCATTTGGCAAGACTGTCTCCCAACAGACTGAGCGAAACAAGGAATAAAACTTGAATGGCGGAGAATGAAGAGGACATAAAAGAAATGGAGCAGTGAGACTTAAAAAGCAGACAAATTGACAGACAGTCCGTGGTTTCCGGGAAAAACCATTGAAGGAGAAAACTACAACCTGGACAGAGGAAAAAATAAGGAATTACACCAAGAGAAGATGCGACAATATTGGGCAAATAGCACAGCACAACCAAGCGTAATACCAAGGAGGTTCATTCGAAATAATGTCCTGCTACCTACTGTGCTTTCATGATTCGGGATACGCTGAGAAGCTACAATTTTATCCCGCTGGACTTCCGTTTACGCCCAAGTATATCAACCAAAACGAGACTGACATATTTCAGCGCACAATCAAATACTACTGAACAGAGTCGGGATCGAACCCGCCAACGAGGACACAAGCTAACGCTCTACCATCTGCGCCAGTCAGCTCGACTCGCAGAAAAGAGTAATTGGTAATTATAGTTCATTCAAATGTATTGTTCTTACTCAGTAATACGTTCTGAAATTAATACAATTAAATCAAGTATAGGTACTCCCTAAATCGAATAAAGAAAGAACCGCATATTATTATTTGTACAAGCATTATGTGTATCCTCTTGACACCAACTTTGCAAGTTACTGTAACAAAAATGTCTGAAGTACAATTTGCAGATGTCGAACTGGAACCGAACTACTTTAGAGCCACGGTGATGTTCTTTTGCCACATGCTGGCCGAGAAAATTTGCAGGTCCAATATTGGCTATCAAGAGGATCTGCCTGGCACAGGACTCGCTAGAAAGTGACGTAGCCACGGGGTTGATGACCCCCACGAACAAGATTTTCTACGGAGATGGTGAACCGCTTGGCTGTCTACATCCTGCCAGCCAGACTTGCTTCTTCAAGTACTGTAGGATGAATCCTCCAAACTACACCGAGAGAACAAATTGACGACAATGCCGTCAAGCCAAACAGTAACACAAATGAACGTGGCGACTTTATAATGGCCATCCATCCTAGGTACTCAAGAACATGAAAACGAGTTCCACAAAAGCACTTTCCGCGGACATTTCCCATGATGAACAGTAACAGAAATCACTCCTTACTGTATGTAACGTCTAGTCCAACATCATTCGACCCAGTGTTTCTAACAACATTATAACCATGTACATTTTATTCGAAGTTTCAGATAACTCTAAAGTATTTTAGTTTAAAATCCCCCTTTTTAAATGCACGGTCGCAAGCGCAGCTCAAGACAACCACTGCTAAGCCACAATACTAGGGATTAACGAAGGAAATTTCTACCTGAATACGCTAAATAGTGGTCGGGAGATAGATATAAAGAGTTCCGACCTCAATTAATTCCGTTTAGAGTCCCAAGAAGATATGTCGAGAATAGGAGTCAATGAGCAATTTTATGTCCATGGCGAAGGAAGCCATTTTCGGTCCCCGATACGAGGAGCCATATTCAGTAACGGTGCGTAATATCCGGAACGTATGCGCAAGATAAACACCTGCCTTCTATCTTATTATTTATTCATCGTTTCTACTATGGAACTATGGACCGAATAGTACTGAAGCCACGTCATGACTGGACATGCCGCGGTAGTATTCATTCCTGCGATTCAAACCATAGCCTCGGATATACCGTTTCAATTTAAACGTCTGCAGTTCCCCGCTTGTTTGGGTTCCGCTATGTGGATTAACAAGGCACAGGGACGATCGCTTCAAGTTGAAGGACTCGATATTCGGAAACCGGGCTTCTCCCATGGTCAACCGTGCGTTGCTTGTTAAAGAGTTGGGATGGCAAATACTCTGTACATCTTAGCTCCAAATGGAAGGACACTTAATATAGTTCATCCGGAAGCTCTGTAAGGAAAAAAGTTTGTTTTTAAAACAATATGTTACTTTAAATAGTTTTAATATTATTTGTACCACCCACCATTTCGGTTTCTGAAGCGTTGAAAATAACAATATCATTAAAAAATAATGTTATTCATTCAGTTTATACACTGACTGACAGAGCAAATGCAACCCCAAGAAGGAGTGGTCAGAACTTTATGCCAATTGCAGGGTAGACTGACGTCACTGAGGTATGCTCATGATGTGAAATGCGCCGCTGTGCTGCGCACGTAGCGAACGATAAATGGGACACGGCGTTGGCGAATGGCCCACTTTGTACAGTGATTTCTCAGCCGACAGTCATTCTAGAACGTGTTGTCGTGTGCCACAGGACACGTGTATAGCTAAGAATGCCAGGCCGCCGTCAACGGAGGCATTTCCAGCAGACAGACGACTTTACGAGGGGTATGGTGATCGGGCTGAGAAGGGCAGGTTGGTCGCTTCGTCAAATCGCAGCCGATACCCATAGGGATGTGTCCACGGTGCAGCGCCTGTGGCGAAGATGGTTGGCGCAGGGACATGTGGCACGTGCGAGGGGTCCAGGCGCAGCCCGAGTGACGTCAGCACGCGAGGATCGGCGCATCCGCCGCCAAGCGGTGGCAGCCCCGCACGCCACGTCAACCGCCATTCTTCAGCATGTGCAAGACACCCTGGCTGTTCCAATATCGACCAGAACAATTTCCCGTCGATTGGTTGAAGGAGGCCTGCACTCCCGGCGTCCGCTCAGAAGACTACCATTGACTCCACAGCATAGACGTGCACGCCTGGCATGGTGCCGGGCTAGAGCGACTTGGATGAGGGAATGGCGGAACGTCGTGTTCTCCGATGAGTCACGCTTCTGTTCTGTCAGTGATAGTCACCGCAGACGAGTGTGGCGTCGGCGTGGAAAAAGGTCAAATCCGGCAGTAACTGTGGAGCGCCCTACCGCTAGACAACGCGGCATCATGGTTTGGGGCGCTATTGCGTATGATTCCACGTCACCTCTAGTGCGTATTCAAGGCACGTTAAATGCCCACCGCTACGTGCAGCATGTGCTGCGGCCGGTGGCACTCCCGTACCTTCAGGGGCTGCCCAATGCTCTGTTTCAGCAGGATAATGCCCGCCCACACACTGCTCGCATCTCCCAACAGGCTCTACGAGGTGTACAGATGCTTCCGTGGCCAGCGTACTCTCCGGATCTCTCACCAATCGAACACGTGTGGGATCTCATTGGACGCCATTTGCAAACTCTGCCCCAGCCTCGTACGGACGACCAACTGTGGCAAATGGTCGACAGAGAATGGAGAACCATCCCTCAGGACACCATCCGCACTCTTATTGACTCTGTACCTCGACGTGTTTCTGCGTGCATCGCCGCTCGCGGTGGTCCTACATCCTACTGAGTCGATGCCGTGCGCATTGTGTAACCTGCATATCGGTTTGAAATAAACATCAATTATTCCTCCGTGCCGTCTCTGTTTTTCCCCCCCAACTTTCATCCCTTTCGAACCACTCTTTCTTGGTGTTGCATTTGCTCTGTCAGTCAGTGTATAAGAGTGGTAAGTGTTAATATTCTTTTTATTTTGTTTTTAAATACCCTAGTGTAAAAACTTACAACGGTAGAATTAATAAACGCAGATGAAACCGCGGGTACATGTTAGTAGAAGAATACAATCTATTTCATTTGAAACTTCATATTACGAATAAGGTTTACTCAATCGAAACTTCATTGCGCCAATGCTGAGAATTTAAATGGTACAAAATTATCTCGCATGAGGTTCATGGTAAAATAATGATGTTAAAGATATTAAACATTTCAGTAGCGTCATCTATCTTTGTGCTTTATTCCTGTAACTAAGAAAATATCGGATCAAGTAAACCTCGTTCTACTCCTGAGTTCAAAATTGGAATCCTTGAAATGGCCGGAAAAGCAACCCTGAGCCTTCACAACAACTACACCACAGAACTGGTTAATAATAACACTTATAATAATAATAATAATAATAATAATAATAATAATAATAATAATAATAATAATAATAATAATAATAATTAAAAGGCCTAGAATGTCTCCCACCGGGCGAGTTGGCCGTGCGCGTAGAGGCGCGCGGCTGTGAGCTTGCATCCGGGAGATAGTAGGTTCGAATCCCACTATCGGCAGCCCTGAAAATGGTTTTCCGTGGTTTCCCATTTTCACACCAGGCAAATGCTGGGGCTGTACCTTAATTAAGGCCACGGCCGCTTCCTTCCAACTCCTAGTCATTTCCTATCCCATCGTCGCCATAAGACCTGTCTGTGTCGGTGCGACGTAAAGCCCCTAGCAAAAAAACAGAATGTCTCCCATTTTTCTCACGGGCCCTACCACTCTCTTGTGGATACTCTCATTTTTATTTCGGTTTATCGGAACTCTTTATCTCCCTTGTAGATGGAGTCGAAGGATGCATTTTCTGGACCAGGGAACAACCAACGAATGTGTACTCTGACTCACCTACTAACCCCAAAACCATATCCACGATTCTATGCATTTCTGTGTAGGAGAAAATTTACGAGTGCGAATTTTGTACACTGCATTTCACAGAAACAATCCGTTTTATCAAGAACTCAAAACATCATTAACTACCTTAGATTCCTACAAAAACAGAATGAAAATTGCTGCTTAGAAATGGTCAAATGTCAAGACATATTTCAAAGCTTCGCCACCAAATTCATCTCTGAAACAGTTCAAATCAAATACTCAAAAGAATCACCTTCAAAGTGATCCGATTTGTTTTCACATTCACACTGCACGACGAACAATCGGTAAACCACGTCTTGTAGTCACAAGAACTTAAAGATCTAACAGTTCACAAGATGGAGCACTTCCGACTGATTGCAAAAGATTTAAGACGGCATTGTCTTCACTGGACCATGAATGATCATTTTGTATTAATTTTGGAAAGCGACTCTGTGTCTGCACGCTAAAAACGTTTCTTCTTCTTCTTCTTCTCCTTCTGCGTGAATGCATCACTTAGGACCACGCAGAATCAACATTTGTTGAGCTTTCCTCCTTGCCCAATAGTTTATTTTTATCAACTGATGTGATTTGTGTTCCTTTGAGCAAGCACGTCGTGTTGGTTTCTTCTCTTCTTCCACAAATCCCATTGTGGGAACAATTTTCAACGGCATATTCAGTGGAGTAGATTGGATATGGAACAATGTAGATGGCCGGTGTTCGGGAGAATAAGAGTAACAGGAATATGAGTTTAAGCGACTGACATGTCAGTCATACTTCAAAACTTTATTTAAAGTTTCATAAATTTACCTGACCGGGCGAGTTCGCCGTGCGGGTAGAGGTACGCGGTTGTGAGCTTTCATCCGGGAGATAGTGGGTTTGAATCCCATTGTCGGCAGCCCTGAAGATGGTTTTCCGTGGTTTCCCATTTCCACGCCAGGCGATTGCTGGGGCTGTACCTTAATTAAGGCCACGGCCGCTTCCTTCCAACTCCTAGGCCTTTTCTATCCCATCGTTGCCATAAGACCTATCTGTGTCGGTGCGACGTGAAGCCACTAGCAACAACAACAAAAAAACGGATAAAACTGAATTAAAAATAAGCTTAGTACTACATTTCAGCAATACTTCTAAATTACCCATTAAAATATAATAATAATTTCGTGTCGCTATTTCTAGCTGAGTGCAGCCCTTGTAGGGCAGACCCTCCGATGAGGGTGGGCGGCATCTGCCATGTATAGGTAACTGCGTGTTACAGTGGTGGAGTATAGTGTTATGTGTGGCGTGTGAGTTGCAGGGATGTTGGGGACAGCACAAACACCCAGTCCCCGAGCCACTGGAATTAACCAGTGAAGGTTAAAATCCTCGACCCGGCATCGAACCCGGCACCCTCTGAACCGAAGGTCAGTACGCTTAAAATATAATACAATCACTTAAATAATAATTTGCCTACTAACTGCTAATGGTCCCAACAAACGCTGGGATATCGGGCTTTTTCTCTCACAGAAGTTCTAGCACATCCTGTAAATAAATGATGCGGAAATATCTCACAGGATACTCTTAAGAAACCAAGTAGTACCGACTTTACTAGAAGGAAGTGGTCCTGGTCAAGGAACAAAGAAGAAACTCGCCAGGAGTTGCAGTGGCAAATTAAAATAAGACGCTTCTGGAATTTCCACCTGAACAATTTTATTGAACATGGGAGTAGAATCGAATACTACAGAGTGGTCAAGCGTTAAGCAAGAGGTAATCAGGATGACACACTTGCTGTCAACAGGAAGTCCCTCGAAAAATCTGTTTCAAGAGAACAATAGGAGACTTGAAGAAAGCAGTGCTGTAGCGGAGGAGGGCAACGACCTACCACTCGCCACAAAGACAGGAAGCTTCTTACTGCGCCAAGGAGAACATCGTACCGTCATTAGCAATCGCAACACTTCGGCAAATTTCAGCCAAGAGAACAAAAGACAAGTCAAAGCGGACTGTAACACGACAAGACCACAATAGAGTCCAGGGATCGAACTCGTGATCCCGGGAGGAGAGAAGGTCTTGTAGCACGGGTTTTATTTGTGAGAACCGAGGTATCAACTTTGTACACATATTTCATTGTATCGAAAAAGTAATATGCGGAAGAGGGGTTTGATGATCTTCTTGCGATCTACCATCAATCATTACGTACTTGTGCTCTTTAAGGAAGTTGCAAGCATCGCTCATACCTCAGTTACTTTCCTGAGTCGGCGGTGATTATTTTTTTAAGAAGAAGTAACTACTCGGAAATCATCCGCTATATAACACTAAGCAGAGAGAAAAAAAAAGGAAGGGATCAGACAGTTCGAAAAATGAAGGTATCGGCGAAAGAAAGACAAGGGCATCGAAGGGTGTGAAAATTAAAGATTGTCTAGGCTTCCATGTGTAATACCGTCGGGGTCGGAAAAGAACAAGAGATGATCAAGGGAGGTCGGAGAGGATAGATGAAAGTGAGAAGCCTGGCATGAGTAAGTGGAGGCAATGCCAGGACTCAGGTAAGGGCCTCTTTTAGTCGCCTCTTACGACAGGAAGGGAATACCGTGGATGTTATGCTACCGCCCCCACCCACAGCTGAATCAATGTTCCTGAAACTGTCAAAGTCGTTTCAACTATCAGAGGTGTAGATAGGAAAATGTGCCATAAGGCTTCATCTAATATATACGCCACTTCACCTGCAACAAGAACAGATCAACAAGGAAAACCCGATATGTAGTTAAGACAGCAGTTGAAAATTGTTCAGGATTAAACAATCCAACACTGGCCAGCATCCTATTATATGCATCTTAATGTTTTAATTGAACCACTTAGGGACATACAAATTTTATGAGATCAAAAGAAACCTTTAATAAAGGCTAAATCCCAAAAACCGAACAATACATAACCTAATTGACCCAGCAGCTAATTCTACAGAGTTAAAACAGTGACGTGCACAATATGCCAGTAGTCGCACGTAGTGTCCAGCCAAATACAAAGTCATGGCAGACAACAGCTGTTCCTCCTCACGCTTGGTTACAGCGGTCACAGATGATACCTACAGCTTTAAGATGATAAATCACGACAGGGTTCGTGTTGCAATTCATCATTTAGATTAAGTTTGCTTCGTGCAAGACAACCAATTTAATACACGACGACTGTAATGAACTTGACACTTCAATTAAATGCCATGCACAATAACAGGTAGGACTTTCTCGGAAGTAAATGCATATTAAATCTTCTGGGACGTAACTGTTCAACGTTAACAATGACCTTCCTCCCTGCTTTTTAACCAACTTCTTAGATCCTGTTCCAGCTCACCGTCATGTCACGAACGAGGTGAATGGCCTGTGCATACAAAATGATTAACAGTAACTTTCCACTTAAAAATTTAATGTTGGCATTTTCAATCGCGAAATATTTCGCGTATTTTTCTTCGAACCCCCTAAGCTGACGTCACATTGAGTTTAATGGGCAGATATTATCCATTATTTTCTTTTTTTGCTAGTAGATTAAGATGGCACATACTCAAACAGATTTTCGGCGACGGTGGGATTGAAAAGGACTAACGCTAGGGTTGAGCAAGTAGCGGCGTGGTTTTCGTTAACCTACAGCCCTAGCCTTTATCTTGTGTGAAATTGAGAAACCACAGATAACGACCTTCAGGCTATCCCACCATTCCTCGAGTTCAAGAGGTACGGAGGAAGATCTTCAAGTCTGAAACACAAGGAGAATATACGTCCTGAAAATAGTTTCCGTCCTACAAGAAACTCAAATTAACTGTGAATGACCTACATTCTAATATTATTCAAACGAATTTAATATTTCTCCATCTCAGATGGGTTCTATAATAAATTCGCAGCTGGAAGAAGATGGCAGTTTTCTTCAACAGTTCTGATTTCTTTAGCAATGATATTCCGCCATATAAGTTGAGTCGTTACGGAAAGACAGTTCAAACTCTTTTTGTTCACCTGTGCTGCGATTACAATTTGCAACTTGGCTAACAAGGCACATACCAGTTTGTATACAAGTTATTGTGTTCTTGCTGCGTTTGTGCTTGGCTGGCTGCGGCCAGGTCATTGCACCTTTTTCCTTCCTCGCGAGTTGTTCGTTCCGTCAGAACCCGTTGAACCTCAACTTCCGGTCTTACAAGAGCGCTTATCGTGGTAGCACGTCACAATCTTGGCTGTGATGATGCAGCTCTCCTAACTAAAGCCGTCCCACCTGTCCTCTTGTTCTGCTCTCTTAATCATGCACATAGCAGGTATTTAAAAGGCTTCGCTTCGCACCATGGTAGAGGATTCTGTTTGCTATCTAAAGACGAAACGAACAGCTGATGACAGCAAAACGCGTGTAACTCAGAGAAACAGAAAACTAATAATCACATTTAGCTCGATTGGACGTTTCCTTGTGAAATAGTAGACTGATAAACTACCAGCCTTAACACCCGGTTTTTAAAGAAAAAGTATTATTTGACAGTATTGTGTCATCACGTGAGTATTCAGCCCGAAGGCTGGTTTGCTTTTTTTTCTTTGCTAGTGGCTTTACGTCGCACCGACACAGATAGGTCTTATGGCGACGATGTCATAGGAAAGGTCTAGGAGTTGGAAGGAAGCGGCCGTGGCTTTAACTAAGTTACAGCCCCAGCATTTTCCTGGTGTGAAAATGGGAAACCAAGGAAAACCACCTTCAGTGCTGCCGACAGTGGGACTCGAACCCACTATCTGCCGGATGCAAGCTCACAGCCGCGCGCCTCTAACTGCACAGCCAACTTGCCCGGTAAGGCTGGTTTGAATCCCAACAGTCACTGAAGAGGCATACTACGGAAATCAAGAGTGAGGTAGTTTCCCGTTGATTTCTTCACCGAGCCAGAAGTTCTCATCATAAATCAGTCCCCCAAGCCCACTGAAATGCACGCACCAACCGACTCTAAAAGCGACATTCTCACAGTATTCATACAAGGACTGCAACGTGAGGAATGGCATTACTAACATCGCTCATATCTCAGTCAATTTCATACCGTCAAAAAAGATGAAACAGACAGGTCAAAGAAAGTAAGAATTTGTTCTAGCCTACGCTTTAAGACATAACGCACTCTAAACACTAATCTTACCTGCAAAGGCACTTAATACTCTAAACATATATTGTATTTACTTGAAAACTGCCTCCCACTGTAGAAGTATAACCTCAAAAATGGTTTATAATAAATATGTACAACTGATTCATGTATTTGATAGATTAATGCGTGTGTCTCTAGTGGAACAGTTTGCTGCAATGCAGGATATCTCCTCCACCACTTCCCGTGTTTGTTTTTCAATGCTGCAGCAATATAATTGTCCTTACTTGATTGTGTTGAGCGTGTCTAATAAACAACGGTTAATTACCCTTGAAAGATTTAGTTCTTCGGGTACACATATCTGTTCCGAGAACTACCTACTCTTACTATCGCAACGTTAAGAGTATTGGTACGACTACGCAACTTGCTAAGTACGTACGAAATTCTCGCAACTTCAGAGAAAGCCCGCTAGTAATTACATTATACGGCCATCACGAGAGGGCGTGGTCTCTCCACATACACCTAGCTCTCATCAAGGAGTGAAATCTCTTAACTAATTTATTACCCACTATATGACTGCTGCAAGAAGCGCATCCATAGAAAGTTTACTCAATTCAGTTTAGAAAGGTCCACTTCTCGCAAAGACGAACGAAAAGTAGTTACAGTTTGAGTCACTCTACCGAATACCCCCAACGGTTTGTGAATGCAACCGAGCGAATCATATCCGATAATAACTCTTGATAGGCGATCCCTTGTCTTCCGCTAAATAATCTTGCTGATGTTCCTGCCACTGCTTGCTGTACATATTCGAACTACCACGTACGAGCAACTCAAAATGCATACTTCTACTAGAAAGAGATTTCAGTATCGGGTAATTACTTCACCACTATAAAGCTTTATTTCCTCCAGATTATTACAGGGCATATATAGTCAAACTAGGTTTCCAGGAGAGTAGGTAGTTTACAAAAAGGAGAGCTAGTCGCAAAAATTGCGTTCAGAATTCAAAAGACAATAAGCTGCCAGAACACTTCGTCCCATTAAACATACCTGAAAACTTTACAAAACCAAAAATCAGGAGAGTTTGATATGAAAACCAGGAGATACAATTGGTCAAAACGGCTTATTCTACATGTCTTGCGCAATATAGTATTTTGATATATTACTAACACTTACTAGCAGTTTCCCGCTGGCTCCACCCGCAATGTACAAAGTATGGTGTTGTTCGTTACTATCCTCACGGATGCAATTGCAAAGTTTCGAGTTAATGAAATAAAGCACATGATCTGCTGTGGTAATAGAATGTAATATTATGTCAACAAAACACTTGAAAATACATCACACAAAGAAATTGAATTAAACGTTCCTTGGAACAAACACTACGCGCAGAACTGTTAAAAAGTCCTTCAAAGATCTTCGTCATGGAGACAAATGTACTCATAACTTTTCTCATAATCTACGAATGTAAGTAGTTATTACTTCAAAAGAAAGCGCTTCATCCACAGAGTTTTTAGACCAAAACGAACTGCGTACCTCAATTAGAAGGATAGATATGATTGCTTCAATGAAAGAAAAAAAAAATGTTGAAGAAATGAGATGTCATATTGAATGTGCACTCATAACTTTCCTCAGAATCAACCAATTTGAATAGTTAAGAGCTGAATGAAAGCTTGATCCAGTGAGTGTTCTTAGGCCAAAACGAACTCCGTGCCTCAATTAGAACCAAAGATATGATCGCTTCAAAGAGACAAAAAAATTGAAAAATCAATAATTTGAGGAAGGCGGCAGTTAAGTGATTTATAGTACCTGAGGACAAATCTGAGCATGAATATCTTTCAGTTATAAAAAAAAAAAAAAAAAAAAAAAAAAAAAAAAAAAAAAAAAAGATGAAGGAAATCGACCGGATAGAATGGCCGGACTGACTGACTTTAGTTTTCATATTTTTTAAAAATATATAGATTGTATCAAAGCCCGACTGTTGCTATACGAGGCTACAAGGCTAAAAATCACACATCTCTATTCCCTCACAGAAAGTATGCGAGTGAGATGATCGGTCTCTGATAAGCCTTCCGAAAATAGTATGAACTCATGCTCCACATGTGTGAATCAGTCATGCACTTAGCAAACGTCCGCCTCCGTAGTGTAGCCCTAACCGTTAGTGTTATCAGCTGCCGTCCTAGGGGGCCCGGGTTCGATTCCCCGCACTGCCCGAAATTTAAGAATGGCAGGAGGGCTGGTATGTGGTTGAAGTGGTACATGCAGCTCACCTCCTGTGGGGGTGTGCCTGAAAAGAGCTGTAGCACCTCGGGATGAGAACACGAGTTTACTTACTTAGCAAATGCATAGATTATATTGCATCAAGCGCCCACGCGATTAAGTGAAGCGCAATGCTATTTCGATCAAATAACTAGTTTGAGTACCCGTGCTTCACTACGGAATTCTCAGAAAGACTGTCATTATAGTTTTCCCAACTGAAGTCAACATAGGTCATTACAATGACGTCAGTATGGATGTCACGATTAAAAGCAATGCTTCATATGAAATATTCGATAAAAGGAAAAACAGCACATTTTCTCACTTTTAGCGAAAAGTACTACGGTGTCTATCTAACAGTTCAAAGTTTCAGAACTAGAATGACCAGGCTGCAGACAGCCGCAAACACTCCTGTGTAATTATTTCGTTTAAGTGTGCACACTGCTCATTCCAATCACTGCCTCAGAGTAGGGATCGAATAGCTGGAATACTATGATGATCCAGTGTGTTACGAACCAGTAGTATCAGAAAAATTATGAGCCAGAGGAATGGCATGCTAAAGAGAGAGATCTAACTCCCCAGGTACTTCCCGCCAATATTCAGGCAAGGCTGTTACACTCGATACACAGCAGTTATCCCATCTATCGGAGATAAATGGCAGCAAAATACACGAAGCACATAACAAACAATGGTCAATGTAATGTTATTGATCAATTTTATGAGCCTTCTATATTGGAGGCCTTCACATTTAGTTTTCTTCCGATTCTGTGATATTAGACCATCTTACGTAAAGTGAGTCGTCCTTTATTTCATGACTGCCTCTTGAGTTATTATTCAAGCGATCGTTCCTTCATGACTTTCTTCTGATTCTTATAATCATCTTCAAAATTTAATCACCATCACCATCATTATTATTGTAGTCTGACAATAACTAGCCTTTAGGACGGACGTAAATCGAATAAAGTTTTTTAAATGCAATATACAGATACAAAGTTAATTGGGACAAGAATCCAAACGAAATGCAATTACTCAGTAACAAACCAAAGGTCCCTGATATCAATACACTCAAAAAGGTTGTCGGTGGAGTTCGGGATCACCCAGTATATTTTAGAAAATGAATTTCTATAAAATGTTCATAGGTACTTCCGTTGTAACTCTGGCGGTTTTCCTGACAAGTGCATACCTGCCAACTTTTAGAAATAAAAAATGGAAGATCTTTTTAATTCTTGGCTTTCGTCGCATATACTGCGCCACGGTCACGATGAAAAGAGGACACATATAAGGCATCCATATCTACAGTTACAAGGTGAACTGACCATTACATATAAAATCTTAAACTAAGAAAACATTAAAATGTTTACAAGAAAACGTAACAAACACGGAACAAAATGCTAATAGTTTCGCGGAAATTCAGTTTTATAGGTACCGTGTCTATGAACACTTGGAGATAACGTTTGTTAAGTTTTGTGGGCATAATGTCAAGAGAAAATACCTGAAGCTGTCACCGACACAGCCCTCTGATATCCATTTTACTCATTAAAATTATTAACTAAGAATGAATACAAATGCACTGAAATACGCGAAACTACCACATCAAAAACAGGTCAACGTGTATCATACATTATTAACATACGACTTCGACAGGGGGGAAAGCACAGAACCGCAAGAAAAAAAAGCGTCGCCTATAACTGCGACGGACGATACACACGCCAAATAAAGCATCAAATAAATACGCTTGAAAATGAGGTTGTGTAAATTACACAAGCACAAAATAATTTATTTTAGGGCAAGAGTACTGACCATACTGGAGGTTATATTTGTCAAAAATAGGAAGTAGAAATAAATCGGAAGGGTTGGCATGTATGCAACTGGATTAGTATGACTTAAAGGAGCACTCTGATTCTGCAGCTCAGACCGTTCGCACGGCCAGAGCGCAATGGGTTACTTAACTCTTAAATTCACAGCACTGTACAATTATGTGCAAAGGAGAATATACTTGCTTGTTATATCTGCTTTATGATTGTACAAGTGTTCATTTACTTCTGCCTTGCAGACGAACTCGCTGGCGTGGTGTAAACTTTAAAAAGTTATGGTAAAGCAAAATGTTCTTCACCGCAGAGAATTCGTGAGCCAGGACACCTCTAAGATTGTAGCCTGGCAGTAGCTACAGTAATCGTACAGCTTTGCATATACCGATGCGTAAAACATTCAAAACTCGTAAGATTTTGACTGATCCATATAAATACAAATATATTAATTCTAACAAATATTTTGCTGGTAACAGTCTATTACTTTTTAAATGAAAAACCATCATATTTAAAAGAAATAATAAGTCGCGCATTTAAGGGTTAAGTAAAAATTAGTGTCAAAACCGAGAGCAGAACGCGGGTCAACCTGGAACGTACGTGATCGGGTTAATGGCAGAAATGCCATATCATTATCATCGGGTATCTATTCCACACATGGTTATTTTGAACTGTTTGTGGGCGTATAACAACATAAACGGAAGGCACATCATTTTAGACCTTTGCCTGAAGCATGTGTTAAAAGCGGATAGCTCACAACCACTTCACCCTCATTCTGCAGGCTCTTTAGAATAGCTTCATTCTCCAGGTGCAGTGCGCCAAGAAGTCAACATCAGTCAAGCAGTACACAGAGGATGATTTCTCAATACTGTTTTAAGCTATGCAAGAAGCAGTAGGAGCTCCATGAATATGAAATGGAGCCCTTTATAACCGCGTGTTTACCTTCTCGGAGCGAGCGAGGAAGGCTTAGCGCTTCATATTGCTACCAAGTTTATTATTACACAATGGAACATACAAAAAGTTCGCCCACATCTTCAAGAACTTCCCGACCACATTGTAAATATGTTACAGCCCAAGGCTGAGAAACAGCACATTTACTGCAAAATATTATACACAAAGCGCCACTCTAACATGCAGCTGAGATCCTCAGTGATCACACCACATCACGTTTCATGGGCTGTAGCACACACAGTAGTATTCACACATTCAGGCAAGGTAACACAGGTAATTCTACAGAGAGGGAAAAATTAAAACTGGCCAAGAACTGACCCTCGTTAATGAACAAGAGAACTGCCCATCACAATAAATGCTGAAACCGTGATTTCTATGCACCCATCGGTTGCTATCACATGTCTATGCGTGCGTATCTCCCGAGTACGTCGCTGTACCATTAAGTCTGAGTGAGAGAAGCAGACGTGTTTAGTGACAAGTTTAATGCCAACACAAAATTGTGCTCACTATAACACAGCGCGCGTTCACTGTCAAGTGTTAAGCAAAACACAACTCGTGGGAAACCTATGCGGAACTGTTTGCACAAGAGTTAAATATTAGAAGTGTTTTGAAAAAACCTCCAGCAAAGTCTGCAATGCAAAACTTAGTGGCAAAATGGCGAGAAATGGGCTCTGTAGCGAACAAAACCGTTAACTAATACGAAAATATATCGAACACCAGAAAACATTAGGTACTCGGGCGAAGGAAAGCCTGGGGAACGAAGTTAGACGAAATCTCAACGCCGTTTATCTGTACTAGTGGGAATTAAGAGATTGCCGTGTCGAAACATTATAAAAAAGAACCTGCATCTGTATCCTTGTGCGTGCGTCAAACCGTCCAGGCGTACCTTCGCGTGTTGAGTTCTGCCGCTGGTTACCGAGTGAAGTGGAGTCAGGACTTTTGGATCCTCAGTTTTTCATTTCTTCAGATGAGGCCATTTCCAACAAGGGTCAATCCCGCGTCAGTCTCATTGTAAATATTTCCCGGGCCAGTTCAATTTAGCCCTCCCGGTGTGTAAGATTGCATTACACTATTAAAATAACTTCCCTCTACACTATTTCGTATTTAATTAAAAAGTAATGTTTGCAAAACTAATGTTTTTCTTTGTGTTGTTTAGATACTCGCTGTGGTTCCGAAGAAGGACGAGTATGTGCCCTACTTTATTGCTGCCATCTCTCGGTGTAACCGTTTCCTTCTCCAGAACTGGCCCGTGGGCTATACGCAGCAACTATTTTAGAGGTCACTAACTCGGTTGCTCTCCACCTGCAGTGAACGTTTTACCTGTGCGGAACGTGAACCGGACAAACCACTTAATCGGCATATATTCGGACGACTCCTCAGGCTCTTCATGTTCTGTTCATGATGATGATCCCAAATCTTAAACCCCATTGCCTCAATACTAGATTAATTTATTCTGACTTTCTTTGGCAGATTTTACTCGGGGCTGGACTATTAGGTATCAAGCGAACCTTCACGGCAAGTCATCAATATTTCTCAATTTGGCTTTTCACTTCTTTGAACGAGACCTTAATGCCCAGCCTGGTTGAAAATGGGAAAACATGGAAAGCAATCTTCAGGGCTGCCTACACATGGTTCGAACTCGCTACTTCCCATATACAAGCTGATACCTACAGACCTCGAATCGTGTAGCCAACTGAACCAGTAATTGGAAAGGAAGAAAGCACACAAGGTCGCACTTTTAAGTGACTGTTTACCTAACATGTGTCTGTTTAAAATGCATGGCCGCGAGTCAAAGTATCTCAATCTGTGAACTGCCGTAACGCACTGTTCCAGTAAATTGCCTTAACTACAGTGTTAGTGATTTACCGAAAGCTCATTAATGTAATCTACATTTTGCTCTTAGTTTAACTAATGTAATGAGTAGTGTTGAACCTAAAGAATGTTGACTCAACATGAATCACTGAATAGCCTTGGTCTGGAAGAGTCTGGTGTTTAATGGTTTTCATACCGAAATGATTCAGCCCATATCGTGCAGAAACTTATAAAATGATGTTGCCGAATACTGGCCTTGCATGCAACGATTTCTTGGTGGGTTGCTCATATATCTCGTGTTATTTGTATTGGCAAGTGACTCAGCCCACATCGAGTGGCTACAATACAGACGTAACACAGGCCTGGCTAAAAATACCACTGTTCGCACCCGTCTTTTGGGTGTTATTCACCAGCTCAACACATCGCGCAGTGCCTCGTGCATGTCCTTCCTCATTTTTATTCAGTTCTCATTTTGATTGATGGTTGCCTCGTTTGTTTTATGATAAGCTCTCTTTATTTTCTAGGGTGTTTGTTCATCTACATTTTCTTCCTCTCTCCTAATTTTGTTCTTTATTTTGAGGATTTTCGAACAATCTCAAACCGCTGTCATTTCATGGACAGGTTGGCATATTCCTCTGTGCTAATGTGTATACCAACCTTTTGATGATTATAATCTTCATGAAATACCATGAAATATAATAGCTTTAGCAAATTAATTAATATTTTAAACACCAGATTAATAAAATCCTTGAGTTTAAATGTTGCTCAGAATGCCAGTGCTGCCATGGGAGAAGTCGCTTGTAGCTACACGTGAATAGTCCTGTAGATGTCAATCAATAAATCGTGTTCATGCTTTGTTCTCGAGGCATTTCGTAAGTGAAGTTTTCTCATACCGGTATGTTAAAGAGACACATTCCGCAGTATTTGCAAATGTCTGGTATTTTCTGCACCTAAAAAGCTGCGCATTCCCTTTTCGAACAAATATTTAAGCGCTAACTTGTAACGAGAACTCGCGATCTATCAATGTAAGTTCCCAACGAGTAGGCACATTATTTCAAATATTTCTAAACATCAGACTTTGGAAAGTATTTTTGGTAATTGTACGGACACACTCAACAATGTGCGAACATGCGCAAAATAATGACATTTAAGATACAGTAACTCCCCTAGTGGTCATCGTGAAATCCAAATGAATAGCCTGAATTCGAACATTTTTATAATGTGCACATCATGTATTATTTGAAGGCAGTTATTTTGATAAGCGTTTCTTCAATGCTATGCACCCTTAACCATATCATTGCACAAGTGCAGGAATCACTGCGGCTGAGGTATGGACACAGCACCAGTCTCGTCACGTTACAGCACTTGGTAGTAGGCAGTAATGAAGATGGATAAATCGCATTTCACTCATTCATACTAGGGTTAACGAAAGGGATTGTCTTTTTCTTTTTCTAGTTGCTTTACGTCACACCGACACAGACAGGTCTTATGGCGACGATGGGATAGGAAAGGCCTAGGAGTTGAAAGGAAGCGGCCGTGGCCTTAATTAACGTACAGCCCCAGCATTTGCCTGGTGTGAAAATAGGAAACCACGGAAAACCATCTTCAGGGCTGCCGATAGTGGGATTCGAACCTACTATCTCCCGGATGCAAGCTCACAGTCGCGCGCCTCTACGCGCACGGCCAACTCGCCCGGTGAAGGTATTTCGAGATCTCGTGTAAGCTATCAGGATGCTGACACTCGGAGGAACATCAGAAAATAGAGCGCAAGAGCAATTCTGCTATAAACTGAAGGGTGACTGTTATTAATCAAATTGGAGCAATTACGGGGTAAATTATATCCAATCGATTAGCAACCGGTGTTGGACAAACTGATCGGCTCTATCAATATTGCCGAAATTACAGTCCCCCCTACACAATTATGGGACGATCAATATTGATTACCGCGGTAAACGTTATACAACAGCCTGCAATCTTAAAAATTCTCTGATTGGGTAACATGCCTGCTCCATCACGAGGGAGCGACCTAGTGAATATTGTAAGTGAAAATACAACCTACACTAGGGAATCGCTCAGGCTGTTCTTTCTATCACTCGTACAGAGCGCCAAACCGACCTACCAATCCGTACTTGACCCCTGGTCGTATTGACTAGCTAGAATGTGAATTGGTGTGTGTGTGGGGGGAGGGGGTGAATACAACTGACAGGCTCGCGTTTTTCTGTAATCGGTAGCTGCATAATATTTACAAGTATGTCTTTGTGAGTTACTTTTATAAAGTTGGGAATTTAATTATATCAAATTATTGCAAACCTATCCGCAGTGTTCATATTGAATGAGGTCATACGACGCCGCTGATGGAGATTCGTTCGTCGGATGGAGACATTAAGCTTTAAGAGCAGAGCCCCTGGCGCTATTCGAAAGGAGTAGGCTATATGCCAAAACCGGTTTCATCCTTTCCCTTCCTATTACCATATAATCATCACGGCATTCATTTCATCTCGCCTCAGTAGATCCCGTTATGAGGTTGACGTCAGGAAAGATATCCGGTCGTAAAAACTCGCTACGAAGATTCACCTTGGTTCACATCTGAACCCCGAGGAGAAACGGGACATGGGTTGGACATAATATGAGGAGGAAAACAAGTAGTTCTGGGATGAAGTTATTGAAAGATACCGGGTCATTCCTTTTTTCGTGGGAGGTAGAACAAAAATATCATTCAAATCGTAACCTCCGAAACAGCGCTTACAAATCATTTGTTAAACAGTGCAAAGAAGCAAAGCCCCATGCTGATAGAATTTTTGTTACTAAAAAGGGAATCCTTTCGTCGCCAATTCCCTAAAATCCTGATTTAACTCAAACAATCCTTCATCCGCACACGTTACTTATATTTCTCATCAACGCACCATAACGTTGCGACAGGTACAGGCATTTCGGATAAGCAATATTCCGGATAATAAGCGTTAAAACTTTGAACACTAACTAGCAGGTTACAGTTATATAAAAGCATTTACGAGTTTCTTTTAAATGTTGATGTAATGCATACAGTAGTTAGAGAATAGTATAATAATAATAATAATAATAATAATAATAATAATAATAATAATAATAAAATAACTGGCAGTTTCCCGCTGGCCCCGCCCGCAATGTACAAAGTATGGTGTTGTTCGTTACTATCCTCACGAATGTATTTCCGAAGTTTCGAGATAATGAAATAAAGCACATGATCTGCTGTGGTAATAGAATGTAATATTATGTCAACAAAACACTTGAAAATACATCACACAAAGAAATCGAATTAAACATTCCTTGGAATAACACTATACGCGCCGAACTGTTAAAAAGTCCTTCAAAGATATTCATCATGGAGACAAATATACTCATAACTTTTCTCAGAATCTACCAATTTAAGGAGTTATTACCTCAAAATAAAGCGCTTGATCCACTGAGTGTTTTTAGACCAAAACGAACTGCATACCTCAATTAGAACGAAAGATATAATTGCTTCAAAGAGACAAAAAAAATGAAAAAGTCAAATAATTTGAGGAAGGAGGACGTTAAGTGATTTATAGTACCTGATGACAAATCTGTGCATGAATACCTTTCAGTTAAAAAATGAATGAAGGAAATCGACCGGATAGAATGGCCGGACTGACTTTAGTTTTCATAACTTTTTTAATATATAGAAGATACTCTCCTCTACTAGCACTTTTCCAACACCCTAGCGGGGTCGCGCGTGCGAACTCAGTCACACTTGTGGATTAGACCTTGATTTACAACCGGATGGCCTTCCTAACGCCAACTCTACGTGGAGGGATGTATTCACTACTGCGTGTTTGTGTGGAGTTAACAGTATGGTATTAGCAAATCCATTTGTTACTTATTCACTATTTTTTTTCCCCACGTCCGATTTGTTTTTGTTCACATCCTTTTTCTAGCAGGAGTGCCCACACAATCGTTTATTAAAGGACATCTCACATGTACTGTAGGTCGCACAGGTAACGTAGACCTATGGTGTTTCTCACACAATGGCGCCACTCATAGGCAACGCAAACCGATGGTGTTCCTCACCTACGTGTACTAATCACGGACGCCGGTATTCCCGTCGTGTTCCTCATATAATGGATACTAATCACAGGCAACGCCCAGACCCGTGGTGTTTTTCACAATGATACTAATTACGGGTACTAGAAACCCACAGTGAACCACTCTCTGCTACCACTAACCACAACTCTGGTTTACCAGTGGTACTGCAAGTAAAGGCGCCCCTTGGTGTTAGTACTAATCAAAAGTAGTTTCGTGGTTCTAATACAATCATCCCTTGGTCGCCCCTTTTAATCGCCTATCACGACACGTAGGGGATACCGTGGGTGTATTTTTCGTTTGCATCCCCCACCCACATGGGGTACAAAGGTTTTTACTGCATCTTCAATACCCTATGATTTTTGCAGATATATATATATATATATATATATTTGCTAGGGGCTTTACGTCGCACCGACACAGAAAGATCTTATGGCGACGCAGATATTCTTGTAGGTAGGCGGACCAATTCGCCATTGTATGGAAATAGACGAACAAGTCGGATTCGACGTGGGATTTTATTTGGTGGACTGGCTCGACTATGAATGGGCCCCCCTTTTAATTTAGACAAACTGCACATTTGACGATAATACTCAGGCTGCTCGCGAGTGGTATGGCGGCAGTCACCATAGAAGTCACTAACGCGGGAAAGATATTACAGACAACCAGACAGCATCTCGCTTTTTAGACAGGCTACAGAGCAGCAATCTAGTTTTCATTTTACTTCGTTTGAAAATGAGAAACGGTCCTGCTTTTAACATCAAATTAGAGTAGTTGTGGAAGAGCGAAGTGATCCTTAATTAACAATTAAGTAATTAAAACAATGAATTCAGGAAGAACTGTGAAAAGTGCACGGTTTAACATGCAGCTTATAATGTCTATATAATCATTTGCATCTACGATGTTGCAAAAGTCGCTGTCGCAATATTACTAGTGCCTCAGTTTATAATTCTGGAAAACTAACCTTAACGTTACTGCACTTCAACTTTGTTTCATGTTTTCAAACTTCCACGGATAATCGAGAGTCAACTGTATACCCTAACACACTGTTTAGACGTGAAAGAAAACTGTCTGTATGAAAATCACAAACATTACTCAATTAAAATAGTTTATGGTTATCTTACAAAGAAAGTCCTGAGGCAGGATGTGGATTTGCAATGAAGTAGTTATTATTTTGTAAGTTATGTTTACTGCTAGCATCACAATATCTACTTTAGAAAAGAAGAATCTGCAACATTTAAGTTATGAAGTTTTCTATAAAAGTACATGTGGCGCGGAGTTGTGAGTTTTCATCCGGGAGATAGTGGGTTCGAACCCCACTGTCGGCAGCCCTGAAGATGGTTTTACGTGGTTTCCCATTTTCACACCAGGTAAATGCAGGGAGCTGTGCCTTAAGG
The DNA here is from genome assembly GCF_040414725.1 of Anabrus simplex. NCBI lineage: Eukaryota > Metazoa > Arthropoda > Insecta > Orthoptera > Tettigoniidae > Anabrus > Anabrus simplex. The sequence continues at coordinate 72,454,535 of NC_090278.1, forward strand.
CCACGGCCGCTTCCTTCCAACTCCTAGGCCTTTCCTATCCCATCGTCGCCATAACACATGTGTGTGTGTCGGAGCGACGTAAAGCACATTGTAACAAAAAACACAAACAAAAAAAAAGTAAATGTACGGTATTTTGGCGGCTACGAGCTGCTTGGGATAGTAACAGAGAGAGGTGCGCGGTAGCGGGCTATGTCGCAGGGAGGGATACCAGCACCGACACAGAACAGATGAATGCAACTTGCTTACTACGGGTTAAAACCTGGCAGAGGTAGTCGGATGTTTGAAGGGTGGGGGAAAAAAGTCCATTCGACACACCATGTCGTACGATGTCAGCATGTGAAATAGGTGACACATTTGGTGTTCACGTGACAATATTCATTAAAAACTAAGCTACGGACTCCCAAGAGAGATTCGGTTTATTCTGCCATCTAATAGGCCTAGAGTAAAAAAAAAATTGTCGAAACTGAGGAGCAAGCACAAAGAACGGAACAAATGGAAATGCTTGCGAACGGCAGCTGAGGCCGTATTATTATTATTATTATTATTATTATTATTATTATTAAGTTATTACGATCAGTGTGCGTCCTGCCTTATTTTCCACTCACTGTTTGTGCAACGAGAAATAAAATGACATAGGATGCAGAACGGCGAGAATGGTATCTAAAGCTGCTTCTTTTGTTAAGCATTCCCTTCATCTATGTCCAATCGAATCTAATTTTAACCATTTGAATAGCGCTCTTGGTTAGGAACTTGCCTTCTGTGTTCACACAGTTGTGGGAATGAAACCTGACAAAGCTCGATGAGATTCAAGACTGCTTAAATGACTCAAGTTCGTGTCACTACATTTAACGAAGCCTTCGAAGGTCTAGAACAGCCTTAATTTTCTCTTCTCAGCAGCATTATCGGTCATTGTTTCGCACCAATTAAATGGTCAAACTGACTCCTCACATTTCTAGTTTGTGAAGTACTTTTCTAAATGGCTAAGATATCCATTAATAAGTATTCGTAACATGAACTGAGTACTCTATCGCAATGACAGCAGTATAATAGGAAATAAGATCACTGGAATGAACGCCACTTGTCTGTAACCAAATTCAATCTTTAACAGCGATAGTCATACAGTTTGAAGTCCAGCATGCAAGCCTCAATTCGTAACGGATCGCAAGAACATTATTGCCTACCTGATAGGACTATTTCACTTCTTTTCACTAACCTCTGCCATTGTAGGTACGTATATTTATATTGGATTCTTTCGCAAAGTTTAAATGGAATGGAGATGTCGCGCCTTGTGAAGCAGAGGGCTACAGGTGCAAAAATGATATTTGTGAGATAATTGTTATCAAGATTTGAAATTGTCTAGTAAATTCTGTTTTTAGTATATTCTCATATATTTTATGTTTTTCCATTCTTACCTCAGGAATCTCATTTTTCCACTTGCCCCCTCTTCTTCACAAGGTGCGATGTCTGGTTGGGGTCGTGCAACTTTCAGCCAAAACTGTCTTTAAAACAGAGAGAGCACCCCTCTGTGGACCAGTGGTAGGGTGTCACCCTCCGGATCTTAAGGTCGCAGATATAAACCCTGCCGACGTACGACACCCACGTTGTACGATATCAATGTTAAACATCTCTGGGGTGACACTATTTGTCTCGGCCTACTTTTCTTGCACATTCCCTTCGGAAAAAAAGACAAAACCGCGAAACGTGGTTACTACATCCTGCCTGGCTGGGTGACCCAAACGGTGTAGTTTTGGCTTCACAGGTCGCCCAACAGAGATCTGGGTTTTTCTTCCATCTGGTGGAGCAGCAGAATGGAATGTCAAAACTGATGTGCAGGCAAGCCTAAATGGCGTCAAGTTAAAATGTTTCCACACGGCAACTGTGGCCATACTATTATTATTATTATTATTATTATTATTATTATTTTGGGGACGTATAAAGCAAGAGTTTATAAATTAGATATTATTGTTTAACATATTTCCCAACCACGAACTTTCCGTCACAAGTGTTACTCCTACCATTCGCAATTTCCAGAGTCTTCGCCCTGTTATCCCCGTTCCAGCTCGTTCAAGACCATCTGCGGACTAAGAAAATGTAAGTCAGTTCCAGACATCCAACCACTGGTGCAGTCATAAAAAAGGATAACTTATCTACCTCTATCTCCGATAACGTGGCTGAAGGACGAGCGCGATATTGGACGCGTCCGCACAAAGCGCCGGCTCCTACATCACAACAGTCAAGATGAAAGGACGTGGGCGAAAGTTCACAAAGACGTCCTGAAAATTCTAGAACTGCAAAACAATTTCCTTGTCCATACCCCCCCCCCCCCCCGCCTTCGTTACTATCTTCAAGTAGTTCGTCGACTTTCGACATCCCATAATAGAGAACAGCTCCATTTAATTCTCTGGTAAAACTAGTAACTTCTTGCAAGTCAATTTAGTAACGATTTTGGCAAAGTGACAGGGCGCATGTTTTCAACAGTGACCCAATTCACACAATTTAGATAGAGCTGCAAAGCATATTGAGAAGGAGAAGGGTGGCCTCTTAAAATAGATCTATATGAAACATAGTGTCCTAAAAGATTAAATTATTCATGCTACTATCCTTACAAATGGATTTTCTAGCACCTACAACTACGGGAGACAGATGGGAAAAATACCGGTGGAAGTATAGCGAAATGCTGTAATATATAGTGTAGCTGCGGGGAGAGTGGTACGACATGGGGGCAATCACACATGTTTTTAGGAACTGGTGGGCGGTGTAATGTGGTAACAAGACTCATTTTATGTATTTAATTGTCTATTTATTTATCGTATGGCCTTTAGTTCCGGGATGTCCAAGGACAAGTTCGGCTTGCCTGATGCACGTCTTTCTAATTGACGGCCACGGGCGACCTGTGAGTCTGAACAAGACAGAAGGACACAAATAAAAATGAGAAAGAGAAGAGGAGCTGTGGAGCTACGAAATGAACATGTTTTTTCTTGAAATTACTGTATGTCGCATCGACACAGATAGGTCTTATGGCGACGATGAGACAGGAAAGGCCTAGGAGTGGGAAGGAAGCTGCTGTGGCCTTAAGGTACAGCCCCAGCATTTGCGCAGTACGAAAATGGGAAATCACGAAAAACCACCTTCAGGACTACCGACAGTCGGGTTCACAACACACTATCTCCCGGACGCAAGCTCACAGCTGCGCAACCCTAACCGCACGGCCAACTTGCCCGGTCTCAACATGTTATTCTGACAGTGAAGATGTCTATGTGAAGATTACTCCTGCTTTCACGTGACATAATTCTGTGTAGATCGTAAAAGCTCGCAAATATCAACGGAGCTGAGTATGTAACTTTGCAGGAGGGAATCCGCACGTTTACCCGACAGCTGAGCGTAGAAATCGGCTTCGACTAATGGTCGTTATTAAACTCAGTTTTTAATGATGTAGAAGTAAGCAGTGTTGAATTTGAGGCGGCCGCAGTCTTAGGTTACAAAAAGGTAATGGTGCAGGCGCTCAGTTCATTCACATAAGCCCGGACTGAATGCAGAAAGAACTGAAGTTTTAAAAATATTTTCGCGTACGTTCCTGATCGACTAAACGCCACCACGTAGAGGGAATGTTTGCACATCTGGAATATATGAAGCATGTGTAAAGGAGTTTAAAAGAGAGTCCTCGGTTCAGGACCCTAGCCATCGTTGAGAGCCCAATATATATCTGGCTAGTTCTATCGTACAGTAATTACAATACGACTGAGCCTATAAACATTATCATCAGTTGAAGTTGACACCATATAGCAGACTTGTGGAGCATTCGCCGAACAAGCCACAGCACTACCACGAAGAATCCTCTACGCGAATTTTTTAAATATATCCTGCTCGAACAACACGACCGGGCGAGTTGGCCGTAAGGTTAGGGGCGCGCAGCTGTGAGCTGGCATCCGGGAGATCATAGGTTGGACCCCCACTATCGGCAGCCCTGAATATGGTTTTCCGTGGTTTCCCCATTTTCACACAATGCAAATGCTGGGGATGTACCTTAATTAAGGCCACTGCCGCTTCCTTCCAACTCCTACCCTTTCCTATCTCATCATCGCCATAAGACCTATCTATGTCGATGCGACGTAAAAAACAACAATAGCAAATATATTGTGCCGTTTCACAGTTCTTTATAAGAGCTGTAGTAACAAAGATGGAGTCTCTGCGATCAAAATGTCAAATAAAATACATTTAACGTCAGTACGGGCCGAATTGTAAGTCTTTTCGTCGGTCGGTTACGGTAATGACCGCGTATAGAAGGCGCAGGAAAAAATGACAAATGGACATTATTTGAAACCATTATTCAAGAAAAAAAATGCTCATCATTTATTATATAATCTGACTTCGATGTGTTAAGAAGACGCAAGACTCGATTTAAAAGGGATTATCCAGCGGAGCTAAATACTAGGAACTGGAAGACGAAATTTAATTCGCGACTACACGCTAATCTGCGGAGATCAAGATTTAAATGCCGCGCGGGAGATTAAATACGTAAAAAGAAGAGAAAGTATATCACAGTAGAACTACGTCACGCAGTGGCGCAAGCCCTCGGTAAAATTCTCCCGATACCGTTTAATATTGAAAGACACCTTCGGACCAGTTGTTGAATGCATTTACGCTAATAAAAGATAGCGGAAAGAAATTTATTTTCAAATTAGAATATACAGAACATCTGACTTAGACGATTTTGAACTATTTTATTGGATCAACTGTACCCCAGTAAAAACTATGCAATCTGAGCAACGCAAGAGCCATATTAATTGGAAGATGTCAGCAATGAGTCAAATATTCTATCATTGTTCTGTTTCATACGCACGAGTCTTCACCATGGGTCTGTAAGGAAGCAAGGCGATGCTGCTTGGATCCTGACGAGGCGAGACGATGTTGGCTGTCCCGGATGACCAGTGATCAATGTTGAGAAGCTACGATGTACCCGACCACTTCTGGAGGAACCAGATGACGAGATCCTAGTCTCAGATGACCGGAGATGAGGAAACACCGAGACCATCTTGAGCAAAGCTAAGTCCATTATCCAAGTCGTTTTCGTAAGTAAGAGTATATTATTTCTTTTATTGCATGTTAATGTTTGTTTTGTGCGAAGACAGTGCGTAGATAAACGTCTAGCTGAGATGATTGGAAGTAGGTACTCATCCGTATGAAACGTCAATTCCATTTGTAGGCGTGGTCACCAAGTGATTTCCCGATCGTAATGTTTTCCAGAGATATGTGAGGAGAGATAGCTAGAGTTATTATTATTATCAGTGGAGTGTAAAGAGTGGAAGTTGGCATTAATACCTGCGTGTCCTAAATTTAAGCAACGTCAATCAGTTCGAGATCGTATATTGGATGTGTTTTATGAAGGAATACGGCAGTAGACTAATCCCAATCCATGTTAAATTTGGCACTATGACAGTAGTAAGTAAAGTAGGCATCTTATGAATGTCACGGCACGTTGATGTGCAAGTTAAGGTAGTGATATATATATGATGAAGTGAAAGAGTGGCTATGTATGAAATATGAGTAGTAATTGACGCGTCATGGATATGATATAGAGTTGTTAATGAGGTTGATGGTTGTATTTATTGTTTTCTTCGAGAGAGATAGTCATAGTTGTACGAAGTAAGATCTCGTGATTTCAAATGATGTTTCTGAGAGTGTCACTGAATTCTCGCCAATTCCATGCAATAATTCTGGATCCTACGCATTTTACCTAGCTCAGGATATGATCTCGAGACGTGTAGTGCAAAGTTTTATCCATATTAGGCTACCTAGAGAAGCATATATGTATTCTAGATAAGATTTGAGCCTTCACTGATTTACTTAAGATGATCTTGAATACTCTCACGGTATGTAACTCCATTTCTGGATAATTTCAACCTATAGGCTGATCACTGGTGACCTAGATTTTCAAAGGAGAATCATTTTCCTTTTAGATGGAAATAGTGTCATATGATCAAGTAGATTTTCCATTGGTAGTATGTGCTATGATAACTCTGTATGATAAGTGTGGTGACGTTTCTTGCTACTTCGTACGCACGTAGTCCTATGTCAATAAGCTAAGGTCATATTACCTTAAGTTCATAAATTAAATCTTGCGAGAATGTTACTTGTAGGGTGATTACGGCTTATAATGGACGTAGCTTAGCTCATGATGTGTGACACAAGGAAATATGAGCGTCTAAGAAGCAACTAAGTAGGCAGAAATGAATGTTTAAAATGTAAAACATATAAGAGTGTACGTGTCAAAACAATGCAAGAAGAGCTTTATAATAGCCTTATTGATAGTCTTAAAACTGCAGCCAGACAATCAGTCAGTGAAAATTTAAGTAATGTGACAGTTTTTAGAGTAGGGATTAGGTGTTAACTAACAGAATCTAATTCGGATCCCAAGAATAATTGATTCAAACAACTTGAACTCCATTTCTTGACTGAGCATTAACTCAGAAATTCCACTAGCGTTTCTTTATTTTCTCAAGAGAGTACCACTAGAACGACTGTAAATAATAGTTAATAAGATTTTTATTTTCTTCTTTGAGGATGCATCCTATATTCTTAGTGTACGTAGTTTAATGTTTATTTTCTTGCCAAGATGGCACATGTAAATACCATTATCTGTATTCATATTAATTTATTTGGTCATCACCCAGCTCTGTAGGTGAATTATATACGAAGGAAACATAGCTTTTTCAGAAATTTCCCAGATGTTACATGTAATTTATGCTAATAATTGATGATTTCGAAGATGAATGAGTTGGTTGAAAGGAAGCAATTTAATCCGAGAAGACATTCATTTAGGTTGAAGTCGGAAGATGTGATTGCTCTAAAGGTTGTTGACGGATATGAATTATTAGGTTGACAATGAGTCACTCATTTCAAGAAATACTTCATTAGTAAAAATTTGAGATAATCTTCTTAAATATTTGACTTAATATTTAAATAAATATGGAATAATGAAACCTAAATACTCTTTCTCTGTGTTCTTAGAATAAGAATTAGTTGTAAGACTGTAGTAGTATCAAGCGACGACAATTTCCATAAGAGTTAATGAGAATATGGTACCTAACTAGATACGAGTAAGAGACGTCTTTCTGCGTTAGTTAGAGACTACCATTGATCGACCTGGACGTTTTTCTGTTACGGAACTCACACCCGTAGAACTTAGTCACCAGAGTCATTGAAGTTAGAGCTAGTCAGGATCTCTTGTGTCCATGCCTGGACGCGGGAACGGCGCAATATACTGTATATATACACACACGCACGGTTTTCATCCGACGAGACTCGACGAACGGTGGAATGGTGGACTTCAACCCACAGATTTTTTAAGCGAAAGAACCCTAGTACTGGTGCCTCCAAGTGGTACACTGCTAAAAATGTGTGGTACTAGTACAGGCTTTAGGTTCATCGAAGCGAGGAGGAGGCAAAAAAGCACCGAACACAACAACTACAGTTAGCAGGAAACCAACAGTGGCCCTGGGCTCTAGTGGGTAGTGCTTGACTCACTGTACGCTTCTCTACGTCAGAGTCCATATTTTCACTGTTAAAAATATTTCTCAGTTCCCACTTTAAGGGACTAACATGAAGAAAAAAAAGCGCAAAATATCTGGATGTGCCTATTTTAATACTGGCAAGTTTCATGAAAAATGAATTTGCAGTTTTAAGGTTTGTTCAAACCAAACCTAGAATCCTTTCAACAATGAAAAAAAAAAAAAAATGAAATGGCGTATGGTTTTTATTGCCGGTATGTGCCCGAGGACTTCGGCTAGCCAGGTGCAGGTCTGTTGACTCCCGTAGGCGGCGTGCGCGTCGTGATGAGGATGAAAGAATGATGAAGACGACATATGCACCCAGTCCCCGTGCCAGGGGAATTAACCAATTATGGTTCAATTTCCAGACCCTGCCGGGAATCGAACCCGGGACCTATGTGACCAAAGGCCAGCACGCTAATAATTTAGCCATGGAGCCGGACACTATCAATCCTCACAAAATGGTACAGACAGAAACTACATTCTTGTTATATTACTAACATCACACGTCCTAAAAATGGCATCGACATAGTTCGACTCGGTAAAGTGATGAAGGACGGCCCCACAATAGGAATAAACCACCTTGGAATTACACACCCCCGCCCCCCACGTAATGCCCCAAATAGCTAAAAGATGCACGGAACTACGACATTAGAAGGCGTGGTGTTACAACTAAGTCTGCAGCCTGTTACGCTGCCACTTTAAAGCCATCCAACCCTATTTTACATCCGTCGAGAAGATTGCCTGCACGACAACCAATATTGTGATCAATATTCCATTCCCCATAAATATTTAACAACGATTTCATTACCATACACCAAACTTGGTCTTGCCACGCAGTGCTCTGCACAGCCCTCTGGCAAGTTCTGCCAGCGAGTGCGCTGGGCATGCTGGCCATTCTCAGCCGCCGTTTACTGAGTGCACACACACTCGATGGTTGAAATATAATGTAGTGCAAGGTGCTTAAAAGCGCTAGCCTCGAGTCGGCAGATAGCCTATAATGGCATGAAAAGAACTCCCGAGGAACAAAATTCCGTCACCCGCCGTCTCCGAAAGCCACATTGGTCAGTGGAACGTCAAACCATGAATAGTGTGTCCAACCCGCGAATCTTGGTTGCGAGTTTTTACGACCGGATGCCTTTCCTGACGTCAACCTCATCACAGGATTCAAGAAGATGAAATGAATGGCGTGATATATAATACCAGGAAGGGATACAGTGAAACCCCGTGCCGCCACGCAGCCTACTTGTCTCGAACAACACAAAGGGGTCCGCCCAACGCTTAACGTTTCCATCCGACGGACGAATCGCCATCAACAGTCATTTGTCCTCACTCCATATGAATACTGATGAGAGGTTTGGAATTGAATTCAGACTTTTGGCACGCAATCTACTAATTAGAAATCTTACACCACCACCTCTCCAACCCTGCCCTGCCTGCCAACACCTTTTTGATGTACCCACCTGTGCTTATGCCTATCCTACGCCTGTCGTAAGAGGAGACTTAAAGGCGGGCCAGGAGCTGTGGGTTGGTACCTACGGTTCCCCTTGCAGAGTCTGATATTGCTTCCAACTGTCAGCCTCCCCGCTTTCGTGCTTTCCATCAAAAGTTCTGCATGGAACAGAACTTTTGTTATATTTGCTTCTTTGATAAGCACTGGTACCTGGCTATTCAAGCGTATACAATTGCATTTCCAAAAGCGCATTGCTTGCTTGACACTATAACAAATGTGTGCATGTTCTGCTATGGTTTATGGCTTACCAAATCCTTGCTAGGGCAGTGTTGCTACGAATAAATCCAAAAGGAATAAGAAGTTAAATAATCAATTAAAGTGCACTCATACGATACACGACAACATACAATAGAACAACAGAGACACCGAAAGACGTGTGTTGCGCCGTTTGGAGCGCGTAGCTGATACGTTTATTACGGAGATAGTGAGCTCGAATCCCGCTATCAATAGCCCAGAAGATGGTTTCCCCATTTACAGACAGGCCACGCGTCTCGACAGATTTGTGGACGGAACCCAGGCCCATTGAGCAATGTTAGCCCTTCGGCCTTGTGGGCCTTGAGTGCAACCTTCGACATATCTTTAGCTAGAATGCATAGATGTTGAAGTGGTGGTACCTTGTGAACGAAATCGAGCTGCACCCCGAAGGGTGATTAGTTTACAAGAGACTTGGATCTTTTGTAGCGAAGGCCTTCAGCGTCAATTTACTCAAGTTTGAAATGAGGGGGTTGGGGTCTATACCAGAGTAGAATTTCCTAGCGGACCTCAGTATTCTGGTATAGATTTCGTGAATGTGAAGGTCGTTATGAGTTTCTCCCTATTTTGCACCATGTTGTACGTTAATTACAGCCTCTGTCGCACCCTTCCCTCTCCTAGCCCTAATCTGCTAAGACAGATTTCTTCTCTAACATAGGGGTAAAATACCGCCCTCATGACAAATAGGTCTATCCCCCGCCAGTGCAGTACAATGGAGAGTTTCCCACTCATCGGATATTCTCGGAAACAGATGAGAAAGAGCACAGTAATTCGTCCCGGGACTCTCATGTACTCGCTCTAAAAAGAAAAAGAAGAAAACTCATTGATGATCGCTTAAAAGTCACACACACACACACACACACACACACACACACACACACACACACACACACACACACACACACACACACACACACACACACACACACACACACACACACACATGCCCCAGTCTCAAACGGAGATTTCGGATGACAGAATTCCGATTGAGGATTGTAGCCCTTCGACCGAAATAAGGTCTTTAGTGCTACCTCTTAACAGTTGGATAAGATTGCATTGATTGGGTGGAGGGGAATCCTGTTGCAGGGGATCTTTGCTGGTCAGTCCCCGTGCCAGGGGAATTAACCAATTATGGTTAAATTTCCAGACCCTGCCGGTAATCGAAGCCGGGACCCCTGTGACCAAAGGCCAGCACGCTAACCACTTAGCCATGGAGCCGGACACGGTGCGATGAACTACTATATTGCAACGCAGCACGAGTATTGCTGTCATAAAAGCCCACTTTAACTCAACCTCGACAAAGACTAGTTCATAAGCAGAAAAAAAAAATCATGTACTTTTTCTTCGCTAAATTAATATACTATTTGCTAACATTATTTTGCAGGTTGCACTGATCAGCTGGAAATTGTGCAACCTACACACAATCGGGATTTACTGTATGCTAACACTCTATTGCCTGAATGCGCCGCAATCTTGAAGCACCCCTTTAACGACCAGGATTCGCCTTTCGCTAGAAAGTACACACTGAGCTGATGACTACAACACGGTGCGGTTGAGAACAATACCTCCAGGGATGGAATTGAAATCAACGGCGGGTGGAAGAAGAGAGATCTTCCCTTTACCACAGCCTTGGCTGGAGCCAACAGCGTGGCAAACGTTCGCGGTTGTGGTAGCTAGGATAATTTACGGTTGACACCACCGGATAATTGAGCCTTGAGGGACAATAGGACCCTGCGAAATTGGCGTCACTCGTCAATCAAGTCGGTCCGTGCCATTTCCTGGCGTGCCTGTTTTATCAGACCACTACTGCGATTGTCACAGCCATTGGCACAGCCTACAATAATCAGTACATTTATCCTAATGCAACGGGTAATTACGGCATCAAGATTCTGGCTCGAATCACGACTAGAATATTGATCTGTGCACGAGTAACAAGTTTTTGTTAGTCGTTTGATGTCGACTAATAAAGGACAAGGGCAAGGGTGGCACAAGCAGATAATGTATTGTTGTATCGCGCTGCTGATCGTCGAGTTGCATTCACCTAGCGAAATACAATACTCGCTACTCACTTTGTGGTTGGTAAAAATACTCTGGTCTTCTTAGGCCCCTTCAAACAGCAACAATAATAATAAATATAATAATCATCATATCATCAAAAATACTCCGAGCACAAGAGGCTAACTAGGAAAACTCCGCCGTGTTTTCTGACAAAATTGGAATATGTGAAGAAATTAGACCTGCAGAAATATTATTTTCGTGACAGTTGCCCGAATCTATGTTTTCCGGCAATGAAAACGGCTGAACAGACTTTCAATGAGGGATCCCTCATTTTTAAGTGTACAATCTCAAGGTGCTCGGCAAAAACAGTATTTCTCATATGATAGCCGATTTTCCTACTCATGTCTTTTGTACCCACAACACAGCACAACCACCATCACAGGGACACACAATAGTGAATGCATCCCTCTACGAAGGGTTCCAATCAGGAAAGGCACTCAGTCGTAAAACAGGACCGAGTCCACACGTGGGACACAGTTCGAACTCTCAAAGACGTGGGAAGAGTGGCAGAAGAAAAGAATAAGCTCTCGCTCCAAAAATACGAATACTCCTTTATAATCATAATTTGATCTTATTTTCAACAATGCCCACACAACTGGGAGTAATAATGTTATGTGTAGGCCATTGGCTGCAATACACATTCCAGTATGTGATCGTGTTACCGTGAAATAAGTGGGAACATTTAAGTGTTATGTTACAATTTGCTTAAAATGTCAATGTATAACGTAATTTACATGCCACACACAAATAAAACGAGCTGCTGTTTGTCGAGAACTGACCGCAGACATGAACAAGTGCACGTCATGGGAGTGAAGAGAAAAAGTAGTCCATGCTCGAGTACTATCCAAGACAGAACCGACCGGGCATCGCACGAAATACTTCACTGCCTGTCGACTCCAAGGAGCAAATAAATCTCAAAGCGTTCACGACCAAAGGATAAAGATAACCAACACTGGCACAAGAAATAACCACGTTACGAACTGCAGAACATCACGCATCGCCCAACGAGTGCAGCGACATATTCAATTCGATCTCAAATATTCGCCGTACGAATATCTAAGCTGAACTTGGGACATTTTAGGATCGAGTTAATTTAAACGAGCACATTGAAATTAAATGAGTACAACGAAATTCGCAAAGTATCCTGTCGGAAATCGATCAATGACTAAACAGAGGTGTTATCCATAACGATTACGCCAGATGCGCCCATCGCTAAAAAAATCACTAAAATCTTAACGGCCGTTTATTCAACGGGACGAGTTGACGCGTGCACCACGAAGTAGTTCAAACACAGGGTGGGCAAAATAACACTGGCCCGGATGATATTTATAAAACTGAAGCGGAATTGCCCTGTTAACGATCAGGGAAACTGCACATGTCAGGAAACCGTGATTTCTATGCTTTCAGAACAATCCTTGAATCGACAATATAGGTAATGGCCGAGCAAAGAACCGCGCGGCTTGGGTCATGTAGCTATCAGCTTGCACTCGGGAGATAGTGGGTTCGAACCCCACTGTTGGAGGCCTGAAGATGGTTTTGGGAGGTTTCCCTTTTTCACCTTAATTACGGCCAGGGACGCGTCCTGCCCACTCCTAGCCCTTTCTTACCCCATCGTCGCCATAAGACTATCAGTGTAGGTGCGACTTAAATAAACTGTCAATTATATGATAATTACTGAATCACCCAGAGCAGAGCTATCTTCTGTACACATTTTCGAATTTGTTTACTATGATACAATATTGTGTATAATGGTCTGTGCAGTTATAATTAAGAAACGATTGAGTATTAAACACGAAATAATAAACTTCCTACCTACAAATCACGCATGGCTCCAACAGAAACCTGCAATCCAGCGCCCTCATTTTCCTACCCGCATTTCAAATCAAGTTACCAGCTTGTATTCATTGTTTCTCCATCATAAATTACGTCAGATTGCTCAAACGTGCGCCAAGTGCTCAATCTTTGTTCCATGTGTCGATTTGGCGTTCTTATTACTTTCGTTCAACATCAAAAGCACCGACACGCACAATTACTCGAGAAACAAACGAGTTCGCCAGGAGTACCACATTGCAATAAACTGAAATGATGGTAAACATAGCATTTAAACGTTCACCATAGCCGTACATGAAACGTCAAATGAAGGCCTCCAGTGGATGGGATTAGACTACCCGACAGCAATATCCTATGCCCACCACACGCACTCAGCACCACTGCTGCATGCAAAGGCAAATTAAATTATTGCATATAGGCCTACAAACCACACGCCCGGGAGAGTACTGATATTTCACACCCAAACCGTTGGCTTTTTCTTCTTCTTCCTCTCGCAGACGGTTGTTCACCATCACTGGGTACTTTTCCTATTTTGCGCTTCCTGTAAGAGTTGCTGTATCGACAATGCCAATCCACTAGGCCTATCAGAAGTTCCGTACCAAATATAATGATATCCGCCCTCGTCCGCCTTCCATGATCAGTTGTGACAGACTGAATTAGTCATTTCGGAAGATGCGACTGTAATAGGCTGCTTTCCTGCATTTTGCCTTCACATGATTTCCCAGCACGACGGAGAAATTCCTCATTCGTGACGTGGTCTACGAATGGGGCCTTGAACATTCACTCAAAAGCTGGCCTAATATTATAAAGAAATGACAGATGTTGTAACAAAGCTCTCTAACAATTACCCTTCTCTTTATAAGATGTTTTTGCTATTTGTTTTACGTCGCACCGATACAGATAGGTATTATGGTGATGATGGGATAGGAAAGGCCTAGGAGTGGAAAAGAAACGGCCGTAGCCTTAATTAAAGTACAGCCCAAGCATTTGCCCAGTGTGAAAATGGGAAACCACGGAAAACCATCTTCAGGGCTGCCGACAATGCGGTTCGAACCGACTATCTCCCTGATGCAACCCCACCGCTGCGCGACCCTTGCCGCACGGCCAACTCGCCCGGATTTTTTAAGATGTGACAACCCTTACATCCAGAATGATATTCTTGAACATCCTGCCTCGATTTCTCCATTATGGTTCCACTATAAATGCAGGGAGGAAGACCAATAGTTCTGTGCTTCCTATGGCTAAATTCAGAAGGACTTTAAACCGCTCCACACAATTATTTCTAGTCGTGCAAAATACCATAAAGTTTAAAAACTCAAATAATCTTCTCCTGCGGAGGTCTAAACTTTATATCGCAATGCTAAATTTCAACACTCCCTAAAACTGTATACACAATTACAGTATTGCTTACGAAATGGATAAAATTTCCATAGCCGATGATGTGCCCTGGCCTTCCAACAGTAATGCAAAACATAAAACAGCTATTACGAATTTTCTCCGCCTACCGTAGCAAGGTATTCGTGTCAAGAGTCAATTCGCAGGAGGAACCCACCTTTTCTCTTACTATGGCACTTTCTAATCAATGAAACGTTCCAGTAATTACTTTTTTGTATGCGATAGATGACATTAAACGATCCACGCTGTGAATGGAGTGGCAATGGATCGAAGCAATATCAAAGCACGATAACATCAAACTGCACGACGACGAGGACGACGAGGACACGACACAACTCTTAAGAACATGTGATTCAAGTAATGGGTAGTACAACTGCCACAATCTCCGCCGAAATGGACATTCATTTTCCCGGGAACGTAAACTCGTCCGAACTAAATCTGTAATTTAGAATCGGGCATGAAAACTCCTTCGCGTTCAATGACTATGTAAACTCGTCCGGGTGCAAAACAGAACACGGAAAAGTTCCCTTCCCATTTCATCCGGACTTAATTTAAATACAGTATCATATACTAATAGAAATCCATTTCGATTGCTCAGTATGAGCGAAAGTTTTTGAATCTTAAGTTCTTGTGTTTTGGGAAAGAGTGGTAGTAATCTTCTTCTAGCATTTTTTAAAACACGAGAGATCCTGAGTTGTTAGTCCTTCCGTGAGAACATTGGCCAGTTCAGTTAGCAAAACTTCCGCCTGCCTAACGATAATGCATCTCATTTTAATTTTGTTCCGGTAGAATGCGACTGCAGAAGATCTGGAGAAATTGCTGAATAGAATGGACGGAGTCTTGGGTGAGAAGTACAAGATGAAAATGAATAAGTCCAAAACAAAAGTAATGGAGTGCAGTCGTACGAAGTCAGGTGATGCAGGAAATATTATTTTTTTGCTAGAGGCTTTACGTCGCACCGACACAGATAGGTCTTATGGCGACGATGGGATAGGAAAGGCCTAGGAGTTTGATGGAAGCGGCCGTGGCCGTAATTAAGGTACAGCCCCAGCATTTGCCTGGAGGAAATATTAGATTAATAAATAATAATAATGCTATTTGCTTTACGTCCCACTAACTACTTTTTCGGTCTTCGGAGACACCGAGATGCCGGAATTTAGTCCCGCAGGAGGTCTTTTACGTGCCAGTAAATCTACCGACACGAGGCTAACGTATTTGAGCACCTTCAAATACCACCGGACTGAGCCAGGATCGAGCCTGCCAAATTGGGGTCAGTAGGCCAGCGCCTACTTTGCGCTTTCGTTATTACATTTGCCAGCACAGAGGAAATTGCATTAAATGAAAAAAGCCTATTACAAGTTCCTATGACAATAAACGGAGTCATAAATAGGTTCGCATGCCCCATTGTGTTCCAATCAAATCCATTAATAAAAGACACTGTTATGGAAGAATTATTCTATGAAATATTAAATATCATTTACCATGCCAAACACGTGGCACAAAACCTCAAAAATCATTAAACATTGGAGTAATCTCATACACATACATACATACATACATACATCTCTATTATAGACTGTTATGCCTTTCAAGGATCAGTCTGCACGCCTCTATGAATTTAGTAACCGCACAATCCACTATTTGTAACTACATAGTTCAGTGGCCTCGTTTAATACTGTATCTCTTTAAATCGTTGGAAACTGAGTTTAACCATCGTCGTCTTGATCTCTTTATATTTCTGTTACCCTCCATAATAGAGTCCATTATTTTACTAAGTGAGCTATTCACCTCAAACGACCCCCCTCCCCCCAAGCCGGTTTATGCGCAGTTCTTCATCTAGTGAGTTCATTCCTAATTTATCAATATATCTCCTAATTCAGAGAACACTGTTGATCTTAACGGCGAGCTCACTGCATTAGCTTTGCTCGCTTAGTATACTGCCACCCTGAGAGAACATATATCATAAATACTTGAAATAATCTATTTGTTCCAGCTTTGTACTCCCAATCCGATTCAATTCTTCAGCATCTCTTACCTACTGACATCAATTTAGCCTTCATAAGGCCAATTGTTATATCATACTCACTGCAGGCTTTAGGCACAATCTGCCCATTAAAATCAAGTTGTCACCTTAAAACTGCTTCCTACATTTTCACCTAACTGAATCCCTCCCTGCCTTTCAGAAGATGATCCATGTGAACTATAAACAACAAAGATGAAAGATTACAGCCACGTCTAACCCCTGAAAGTACCTTGAACAAGGGACTCATTCTGCCACCAACTTACTGCAGCCCAATTGTCAACATAAATATACCTTTGATTGATTTTAATTATCTACCTTTAATCACAGAGTCCTACAGTATGGCGAACAATTTCCCTTTGGTACTCTTGTCATATGCTTTTTTAGATCTATGAAACCACCCCCCCTCCACACACACACACACACACACACACACACACACACACACACACACACACACACACACACACACACACACACACACACACACACACACACACACACACACACACACACACACACACACACACACACACACACACACACACACACACACACACACACACACACACACACACACACACACATATTCCTCTCGCAGCATTTTTCAATTACCAGACGCATACTGAAAATCTGATCCTGGCAGCCCCTCTGCAGCCTGAAACCACACTGGCTTTCATCAATTTTACTCTCAACCACTGATCGGACCCTCCCGTCCAAAATCCCAGTGAACACATTGCCTGGTATACCGAACAGTGAGATACATCGATGGTTGCTGCAATCCTTCCTGCTCTCTTGCAATGACTAATTTAGCCCAATCACAAGGTAACTTACAACAACACTACATGCTAATCCTAACTTATAACTATGTGAAGCCATTTCGTCCCTGCCTTCCCAATATATTTCACCATATCTAGTCTAATTACATCTATTTCTGCTGCTTTGTGACAATGGAGTTTATTTACCATCCCTTCCACTTCCTGGAGAGTAAATTTCACTACCATCATTCTCCTCCTCCCTATGAGCTCAGTAGTTCGCGACGTCATCACGAAGACCTCGTTTTATATTGAGAAGATTTTTCAAAATATTCCTTCCACCTGTCCAGTGAATCCCCTGGGATTATGAGTTCGTCTGATTTGCCGAAAACGCAATTCATTTTTCCTCCCTCTCTAAGATTCTTTATTATTGTCCGGAAAAGTTTCCTTGCTGCTTGACTTAGCCTTTCCAGGCTAAAACCAAAATATCACCACGATTTCTTCTTGGATT
This sequence comes from Anabrus simplex, assembly GCF_040414725.1. Taxonomy (NCBI): domain Eukaryota; kingdom Metazoa; phylum Arthropoda; class Insecta; order Orthoptera; family Tettigoniidae; genus Anabrus; species Anabrus simplex. The sequence goes on from NC_090278.1 coordinate 72,472,416, forward strand.
CAACAACCATTTGTTTCGCTCTGTCTTTCATCAACGTACAATGCGTTGTCTGATACGCCTTCTTTTTTACGTTCACAAGCTGTTCTCACGAGCTTGTCTCAATAACTACTTTTACGTTTTTAGGAGACGCCGATGTGACAAAATGTGCCGGTAACCATTTAGCCCCGCAAGCGTCAGGAAGGAAATCCAGCCGTAAAATACGGCTAAGTCCACATGTGCAACTATAGGTTATGTGAAAGACGGCGGAAGAACAAGAACGAACGTTAAAACTAGTCGAGTTATAGTTTTCCCGCCCCATTAGGGAAACCTGACATACACAATTTTCTCCTCAAAGACGCGTGGAAATATCCTTAGAACAACTCAACCCCTCTCCAACTAGAGGTGCCTCAACAGATAAATCCATTAGCTCCAGACGGCTACCTCGCGGCCTCGGACGGCACACATTCAATGGGAACCCACACTGCGAGGAAAAAAGAAGTGTATACATCTGGAAGCCCACGGACGTGATTTCACTGAATCTAATAAATTACACCAGCGAGCAGTAAAAATAAGTTTAGGCCTACACCAATCAATAACACACGCCCGAAAAAAAAAGGAAAAAAAACTTCAACAGGAAGTGCTGACACAGAAAACGCGCAAAAAATGAAGACTATAAATAGACAAAGAGAAACATCTTTTCAGAACAAGATGGATCAACAGGAATTACAACGTTTTACAGATGACGAATATTTGTTTTGGGAAAATAAAACTTGAAAAATATGTCTTACCTTTAATAACTGACCGAGCGAGATGGTAACGGTGTTCGACTCGCGTAGCTGTGAACCTGAATTTGGGAGATGGTGTGTTCGATACCCACTGGCAGATTCACTGAAGATAGTTTTCTGTGGTTTCCCATTCACACAAGAGACAAATGCTGTGGCTGTACGTTTATTAAGGCCATGGACGATACCCAAAAGATCCACCGTTCGCCATCTATGCTGTCCCATGACCATGTTCAAAACTGCACTCAAAATTCCAATGGCTCGGAGGGATAAAATCCCCGTATCCATCGAGATGTGTGCCGGAAACCTTCGATGTGTTAGCGCCACGTTAAACCAATTGCAAGAAACAAGGTTCCTGACACATGGAAGAATGAAACCAAAAGAGTTGAAATAAACGACTCCGTAGCCCTCGCCAAGTCTAATGCTGTCGCTATCGGAAGAGAACAAAGTTGACCAAGAGAGGTTGGACAGGAAGGCCTTAATCGAAGATCCGCGTGGAAGAGGAATATTTCAGACTCACCGAGGGGTCCCGTAGTCATCACTTCACACTCCAATTTGAGAGTCCAGAAAGAATTTGCCTCCATTGTCACTTCTTACGATACGGGGATAGCGAATAAATTACGTAGATAAGCTCTACTCCAACGCGTTGATCAGACGTAAACTATCATTGATGACATTTAACACGTTATACTACTCATACATACATACATACATGCATAATCATTATAGACTTATGCCTTTCAGCGTTCAGTCTGCAAGCCTATGTGAATTTACTAAACGTCGCCACTATCCTCAATTTGCAACTAATGCTGTGGCCTCATTCAGTTCTATACCTCTTATGTTTAAATCGTTAGAAACTGAGTCTAACCATCGTCGTCTTGGCCTACCTCTACTTCTCATACCCTCCATAACAGAGTTCATTATTCTCCTAGGTAACCTATCCTCCTCCATTCGCCTCACATGACCCAACATCAAAGCCGGCATATGCGTACAGCTTCATCCATCGAGTTCATTCCTAAATTAGCCTTTATCGCCTCATTCCGAGTACCCTCCTGTCATTGTTCCCACCTGTTTGTAAAAGCAATAATTTCGCTACTTTCATGTCTGTTACTTCTAACTTATGAATAAGATATCGTGAGTCCACCCAGCTTTCGCTCTCGTAAAGCAAAGTTGGTCTGAAAACAGAACGATGTAAAGATAGTTTCGTCTGGGAGCTGACTTCCTTCTTACAGAATACTGTTGATCGCAACTGCGAGCTCACTGCATTAGCTTTACTACATCTTGATTCAATCTAACTATATTACCATCCTGAGAGAACGCACAACCTAATTACTCGAAATTATCGACCTGTTTTAGCTTTGTATCACCAATCTGACATTCAATTCTGTTGAATTTCTTACCTACTGACATCAATTTAGTCTTCGAAAGGCTAATTTTCATACCATACTCATTGCACCTATTTTCAAGTTCCAATTAGAATGCAGACTTTCGGCACAATCTGCCATTAGGACCAAGTCGTCAGCATAGGCCAGACTGCTTACTACATTTCCACCCAACTACTCAATTCTGTAATTTCCCTTATTAATTAATGTATATATTTAATTATAAATACTGAAATACGGAATGTATCTAAGCTTTAGAACACACGACTCTTCACTGTAACTGCCTTATGCCTCTTCATATATTTCTGAACTAGATTTATGCCCAAATCACTGGCCTTGTTGAAAAGGTTTTAAGGTTTAATTTTTTCTAGAATTCTGTTCTACGGAAAGCTTTGGTCTGAATTGAAGTTTCGTCCTTGTAAATATGCTAAACAAATATTCTCACAATCTGCATTGCTTTATGAAAATGATAAAATACGAAGCATTACATTAGACATTCCGTCATATTTAAGACCACCACGAGCTGATTGCATCTTTCTTGTCAGCGACCACTAAATATCAATTCTCCTCAGCTACTTAAAGAACAAAGAAAAACCTGGGATTTTCAAAAAACACAGAAATACTAAATCTAATCTCAAAATCGGGAGAGTTCGACACCAGGTTAATAAAAATAAGTGTACTCATTTTATATTACTTTTGTCTGCAAACACGCGGTGGGATGCGAAAAAGATACCCAGTTGAAGAGCTTTCCCCCCTTACTCCCTCTGCCATTTATAACTGTACGGGCCAGGCTAGCAATCTCAGCCATTGTATCTTACGATCGATTGCCTCGGCAACTAATGACAGCAATTACATGTAGTTCAAACATGCATTGCTGATGGTTGGAGGTTACAGTCATTCATTCATTCCTTGTAATCACAGTTCTCCCTTGTGTTGGTTTCTGTCATGTGGTGGTAGTTGAGAACCCGGACCTGCTTTTACGAAATAGCAATTAAAAGTCACGGAATGTTTATCGTCATGAATAAAAACGTGTTTGCCGTATTAGGCTCAACATTTAAAAAAACGTTTGGACATCCGTGATCCGCTCTGTCTTCCAATAACTGGTGCCTACACAGATGGTTTAAGACATTCATATTACTTTGCCTCTGCTGGTGAGACCGAGTTTTTACAGTGCACTTCGTCTTCTGGCATGGGCTAGAACACTGACCTGTCTCAGTCTCATCCTTGTCTTCGACAATATGAAAGTGACTGGGGTATGAGCTATGGTAATAATGCCAATCCTTACGCAGCCAGTCCCTGTTACGAATGGTGTGAAAATGTTGCTCATAGGGTCAGTTGGTGCCTGCATTTCACTGAGATTGGCAGACTGATATTTAACAGCAACATCAGCCTCGGCGAGGAAAGCAATGGGAAACTATCTCAATCCTCATTTTTGCCCAGTATGCCTCTTCAGTTACGCCTAGGCCAGATATGACAGCTGATGAGGATCAAACCACCCTTCGAGCTGAACACTCAAAATGCGTATCACTAAAAAGAAAGGGTCCGGAAAGTAACCTGGTAACGTTACGTGATTGTTATCGTAGTCCAATTTTACATGGATTTCCAATCACATGGATGTATCATCTCGTAATTGCCATACGTAGTGAGTCGGGATTCGAACCACGGTCGCCTTCAGAAATCACGAGAAATCACGACTTTGAACTTTATCAACTCCAATCTAGTTGCCATTCGGCAACGAAATGGCTTATATTTAGAAATTACTGCCGAAGACTGCAGAAGATTATACCATGGTGCATATTCGAAAAACTGCCAGATAATTCGTATTACACAAGGACTTCAGATAATCTAACATCTGAGCAATGCCCTGCAGTAAGAGCATCTCTATGTTAACAGTGATATTGGGAATATATCAGCCGTGACCTTAATATACGGCCTGGTGTGAAACTGTAAAACCATACGCCGCCATTTTCACGGATGCCGACTGTGGAATTCGAAACGACTATCTCACAGCTATGCGCCCCTAACCGTACGGCCAACTCGCTCAGTAGCAGTGCATATCTCTACGGTACAGACGATGCACTTTTTAACTCCCACAGACCTGAGACATGAATTAAAAGAAGGTACTATCAGTAAAAATCCAGTAAGCCAAGCAGTTGCTCCTGTTATTTATAGACGATAACCCAACGCAAGTTCTCAACCTCGCCTCCTGTAACGCTATACTTGTCAAAATACGATAAATCCACGCTATAAAAATACCACAGCTGTATTTACATCGTGCTCCCCCTTGGGCATGAGCCACAGAGCAAGGATTAGCTGGAGCGTGCGTCGTCCTATAACCCTCCACGCGCCTCTCAAGTATTTAGCGAGAGATATCCACCAATTCAAACGAATGCATTCAAAGAAAAACTTTTCACTCATGCATTTGTGCATTGCGCCGGCCCTGTGGTGTAGGGGTAGCGTGCTTGCCTCTTGCCCGGAGAACGCGGGTTCGATTCCCGGCCAGGTCAGGGATTTTTCTCACCACTCAGCCATAGGTGATTAGAATTGAGGAGCTATCTGACGGTGAGATGGCGGCCCCGGTCTCGAAAGCCCAGAATAACGGCCGAGAGGATGCGTCATGCTGACCACACGGCCCATCGTAATCTGCAGATATTCGGGCTGAGCAGCGGTCGCTGGGCAGGCCAAAGCCCTTTCAAGGGCGTTAAGTGCCGTGGGGTTTTGGGGGAGGGGGGAATTGTGCATTGCACAGCAGTTAATGCCACAAACATTAACGGAAAAATTCGGAGCGATTAACTGGAGTTCTCGAGCTTGTTCCGAAGCCGAACTTCCGGAACACATTTATTTATTTATTTGCTTTATGACGCACCGACACTGATAGGTCTTATGGCAACGATGGGATAGGAAAGGCTTCTGAATTGGAAGGAAAAGGCCAAGGCTTTAAGGTACAGCCCCGGCATTTGCCTGGTGTGAAAGTGGGAAACCACGGAAAACCATCTTCAAGGCTGCCGACAGTGGAGCTCGAAGACACTATCTACCGATTACTGGATACTGGCTCAACGTTAATTTTGGGCCTTCAATGTAATATTATTCCAGTTGATTATCGCATGTTTTGGGCCTTGAATTACAGCAATAACGAGAACTGATGATAATCATATTAGATAGTACTGATATCTATATATATGAAATAAGAGTTTTGTCTGTACATTGCTCAAAATTTAAAAAAGGGTGGTATTTCTGTGTCAGTCATGTCCATAGTAACAAGGAAATGCATTTTTTTAATTTTTCGTCATTACTGCCAGTTTGTCTGCGTGTATGTATGTATGTATGTATGTATGTATGTATGTATGTATGTATGTATGTACACGCATCACGAGAAAACGGCTGAAGAGAATTTAATGAAAATCGGTATGTTAAATCCGGGAATAAGTCGCTACAATCTTGGCCATAAATGACTTTATTCACGCTGAGCGAAATTATAGTTTAGGGGAAGGCCCAAAATTTAATTCTAGAATATGTGCTATTAGTGGTCGTATTGACAATGACTATATAAATAAAGTTACATAGTATTAAATTTCCAATCATTTATGTCATATATTTAGACCATACCGGCTATGATAACGGAAATATTCATGAATATGGATTTTTATTGCTAAGATCACGAGAAACTGGGTGAACAGAATTGAATGAAAATCGGTATGTAAAGTCGGGGAATTATGAACTACAGTCTACGCTATAATTAATTTTATAAGACGGCCTTACATTACAGAGTCGAAAGAAAACTGAATGTGAGGGCCTACAATACAGAAAGCTCATAACATTGATCAACAATAGGGCCGATGACCTCGATGTTAGGCCCCTTTAAACAACAAGCATCATCATCATCGATCAACAATAACATTACACTGACCACTGATTGTTGTGATTTGCTTTGTGTCTCCGTTGCCTTTCATCTCCGATAGGTGAGATTACTGCTGTATACCGAGTTTTTTTTTTAAATTTGTTCTACGTCGCGCCGACACAGATAGGACTAATGGCGACGATGGGATACGAAAGGACTAGGAGTGGGAAGGAAGCAGCCCCTACGTTAATTACGTTACAGCCCCAGCATTTTCCTGGTGTGAAAATTAGAGACCACGAAAAACCATCTCCAGGGCTGTCGACAGTGGAGTTCGAACCCACTACCTCCCGATCCAAGCTCACAGCTACGCGCCCCTAACCGCACAGCCAACTCACCCGGTCGTACCGAGTATAACAGCCTGCCTGAAAATTGGCGGGAAGTAGCTGGGGAGTTAGATAAATTTCTGATACTACTGATACGTAACAAACTGGTTCATCACAGCATTCGAGCTATTCAATCCCTACTCCAAGGCACTGATTGGAATGAGCAGTGTGCATATTTAACGGAATAATGGCAGAGAAGTGTTCACGGCTGTCTGCAGTCTGGTTATTGCAGCACTGAAACTTTGGACTGTTACATCGGCACCGTAGTACTGTCCGTTAAAAGTGAGAAAACGTGCGATTTATTAATTTGATCGAGCATTTTATATAACATTGCTTTAAATCACTACATTCCCTCTCATTACTTCAGGTAGGAAAACCACAAAGACAGTCTTCCTGAGAATCCCGTAACGAAGCACGGGTACATCAGCTAGTTTCACAATATTTCAAAGAAGAAGTTAAACAAAGGGGTCCAAGCAGATGAGTTTACCGCAACGGAACCCTCACAGGCTAGTTAACGACACGGAGCAATCTTGAAAAGACGCCCGAACATAGTAACAATGATAGATTACGCGTTTTACCAGTTTCAAAGGTGTAGCTTTAATTTACGTGAAGTTCGCAAGCGTTTGAAGAATATATTTTTCTCAACACAAACACTGTTAAACTAGGGAACCAACTCCTTCAGCACTTTGGAACCAATTTGAGTCTCCCCCCACATCCAAATGAGCCAGTCAGCGCCAAGGGATTCTTCTGTTTGACTACATTAAGTGACGAAGTTAATCTTTGCACTCTAGTGCGCTTAATCACACGCGTCTTTTAAGATTTTTACTACATTAATTTAAAATCCATTTATATTACTACAGTAGTAAACTGATAGCAAGAAGAAGGCAGTGAGCGACCTAGAGACAGTACTATTGCAGCGTCATCCCTGACTCTTTCTTTATCGGAGCCCAGCCTTCTAAATCGTCGTTGGCTGGGTTCCGTCCGTTCCACTAAAAAGAAGGCTTTGTATGGGTAATGAGCCATCTGGATGTCTAATGCGTAGCATATGTCGCTCCATACAAGGACAGCGCGAGCTGGTACGCTTGTTCGTCCTTGGAACACGAGCCATTTATCTTCCCATCACTATTACGGAAGTTTTCACAGGGACCCAATTCCATTAGTAGAACGTAAAAGGCCTGTTGCCACGGGCAAGATTACATAACGGGAATTGAAAGTATTATCAAATCCAGCCATGAAACTAGTAGTGGACGGAGACAGACAATTCATTTCATGAATCACCCGCCCCCCCTTTGATACTAAAAACAAGCAACTGCTAATTCACCATCACATCAATAAGAATCTGTTTCAAACAAAAAGTATGAATTTTCTCCCAATGTCACATTTAATGGTAAGGTAAGGGTAACCGGAGCTTAAGCTCGCACCTCCCAGTCCAACCAGTGCCGGCCCGCGCGGAACGCTGTATAGCAGAGCCGGCGGCCGGCGTGGCGAAAGATAGGGGCGGCGCGCCGACCGGCCCGGTGGCGAAAGAGGCCAAACACATAACGGAGAGCACCTCTCCCCCCAATGCAATCCACCCCCTCCTACCTAACCTGGTGGTCGTACAGCCAGACGCCGGGAAAGAGGGACCCAGTCCTGCACGCCGGAGCGAAGAGGCGGCCTCCCAGGGAAGGGACGTGGGGAAAAGAACCGGACTCGGAGAATGGCGCCATCAGAAGTCCAACCCCCCCCCCCCTCCACAGCAAGACAGCAACTCAGACTCAGACGAGGCTAAAATGGTGATGGACCTATCAAGTTCGTCCCAGGAGGCCGACTCTGAAAGCTCGGAGGGAGAGGAGCAGTGCGAGCAAGGGGTGACCGAACCCGTGGTCCCAGCCACCCAGCCTGGAAAACAGGGTGGCGGTTTCAGGGAGACCAAAGGGAGGAAGAAGGGGGAGGGGAAAGGGAAGGAACCTCAGCCCCTGAGCGGCAAGACTCAGAAAGACGGGGGTCGACACCCGAGAACCCAAGCCGATAGCTCCACGGACACCACAAACGACACAACTTTGCCACCACCAAACACAAACACGAGGCAGACACATCAGAAACTACCTCAACCAGCACATCCATCAAAACAAGCCACCCGTATGGGGTCGAAACCCCCACCCCTTACGGTCTACACAAACAACATTAAGCAGACTGAAATGGAGCTTCTCAAACAGCTGACACATGAGTAGAGAAATTACTATTTCTCTAAGTCGAGAATAAATGCGCATGAAGCAATCCGGCTACAAATGTCGTGCTTCGAAAGCTATGAAATCGCCATACAAGTGCTGAAAGGGCTTAATATCAAATTCGTAAAGATGTTGCAAAACGCTACAGTTAAACGATTCGTAGTGAGAACGCACCTAAGCGGAGTTTATGTACGGTAGGGTGGCCAGTTCATTTCCGCTCCTCCATTCCCTTACCCCCACCAACAGCGCGTGGCAACCCATCCAAATCCTGACCACGCCCAATCTTGCTGAACTTCGGAAATCTCACGCCATCCGGTGTTTCAACACGGCTACGGCCGGTTAATGGGCACATTAATAACAGGAAATTATACACTATCTCAATGGGTAGACGAGAATTAGTGGGCTTGAATGAATAATCGCCAAATACAACAGAATACTGTAACATATTGTAAGTGCTCTATGCAATGGTCATTTCCGTGAGTGATCTACAGTATTTTTTCAACTAACAGAAGAAAATATTACACGTCAGAATGAAAGACTTCACACTTTTCTGCAGCGCCGTTTTCTGGAAAGTTTTATATAGGATAGAAACGCATTTCCCGCAGATCCCCGAGTCACACCTGTTGTCCTGTTTCAAGTACTTTACTGCTGAATGTTCTCCCGTAGGTGCAATTTCCTGACGAAAAAAACGTCTTTCCACACTTTCGCAGAATAAATAAATATGTAAAAAATGCCAATGGCTTTTACTGCGGATAATATAGCTACACAAAAATACTACAGGTAACATCAGTGGACCTACACTAAAACCTGCCTGACCTAGAAAAAAATCGATTTAGAGAGGTTTCCTATTTACAGAGGATTGGTGTTTCTACTACGCTGAAATCACAACACAGACCCGCTTCACAGGTAGATTAGGGGGACTGAAGGTACAACACATCTTGGTTCAACTATCTGCGACACGGGAAGTTTTTTTTTTAATTGGCTTTACGTCGCACCGACACAGATAGGTATTATGGCGACGATGAGACAGTAAAGGGATAGGAATGGGAAGGAAGCAGCCGTGGCCTTAATTAAGGTACAGCTCCAGCATTTGCCTGGTGTGAAAATGGGGAAGCCACGGAAAACCATCTTCAGGGCTGACGACAGTGGGGTTCGAACCCACTGTCTCCCGAATAGTGGATACTGGCCGCACTTAAGCGACTGCAGCCTTCGAGCTCGGTGACACGGGAAGTTGTGAGGCAGAAATAAGACGGACCAACTTAGTTGCCATAACGAAACGCATCAGGATCTGAACGAGCACAGCAATAACAAATAGCACAAAAATCCGCCATGTTGAAGCTCTTGCTTCTCCGCCTTTCTGTATGGTACTGAAATACGGACCTAAAAGATCAGAGAGAAAATAAAGCATCGATGCGTTTGATTGGAGATCTTCCTTTCCCTCGGGGTAACGAGGCATCGACATCCTCAGAAAGCTTTACATTTCCTCGACAGGTGGAACAAGCATGGTAAATTAAGTTAGTCACATGACGAACGACATTTATTCATACAGTTTGTCCAGAGGGAAAATAATGTTTCTCTTCTTGAAAAAGAAGTTAGATGAAATTGAGTGATTTCGTGATGATTTTTGGTGGGTTTTTTTTAAACATATAATACAGTCAGTACGTCGTCAATATAACTGCAGTAAAATTATAGTTCTTCGACTTGTCTCACGCAATCCGGTACTTTAGCATGACATTAACTGTGCCTATTTCAGAATTTAATTTCGTAGGACCTGGATATATAGCTCCGTTTCAGTGTTCAAGTTTTGTTATTAAGGTTAGGGGAATAGTCGGTAATGTTTCAGATGTATTCCAAATTCAATTCGGACAAGCAACAGGGGATGTTCAACGTGGTCATGAAACTTTAATATGGGAGTGTCCTGCTGGACTGTTTCCCTAAGGGGCTATGAATCACATGTGTCGACACATCCGCCGTAGAACTATACAGAATCTGCTTTCTCCTCGCTGTTCGCCGCACACACGCCGCATTCCCACTCCTCATTCAGGAGAAGTGACTCACACTAAACGGGTGTTCTCATCAATACATAACAGTGCTCGACCTTGACATTACAGAGCAAGTCTGAACAGTTTTTGTTGCTCGAGAAAGTACGCACTACTATCAAACTTCCAGAGTAAAAAGAGCACAGCTTGACAATGTCGATGTAATTATCATTATTATACATTTTATATTTACACATTAACGGGGAAGGAGAGAGAGAGAGGGGGGGGGGCGTCTACAGCTAAATGTATTTTGTGACCTCCATTCGCATCGCTATCAAGGTTTTCTTTTCTTTTCATCATTACCATGGCATACATATTGCGTGCGCTGACAACGATTAAAATCACACATTCAGTGATCTGTCCGTGCAACAAATATTGTGCTGATAAAACTTCAGTTGGAATTGTGCAGTGAGAACAAATTCCCATGGTGTAGTCCTACACGCGGTATAAATGCAATTTCCCAAGTGTCTGAAAGTTCGATTAACGATGCGATTTTCATCTTAATGAACCGTGTTTACCATGATGTTTATTTTAAAAACTATTAACGCAGGCTATCGACAAAGTGAGCTATGCCAAATTAGATTTCGTTTGTGGATCAGTTGTTGAGTGTCGGTCTTGAGACCTGAAGATCAAGGGAATTTTAGAAGGCCGAAAGAAAAAGCCCGTGTTGTACAAAATCGGCATGAAAAAGGTAAAGTCAGTTAAAAATGCCATGACAGAAAGGAAAAACGACTCAACAGAATTTCTAAACATTCCGTATCTAAAGTCAGGAATAGCCGGAGTGTGCACCATTATCATTACTATCACAACATTGAGGCCAAAATAGAAAATGTAACTGGAAAGCTTTTCAGTCTGTCGAGCACACAAATCCAATATCAATATTACACTATCACATACCTGTGAAGAAAAACACATTCTTAACAAGGAATAAAAATACACACTTGTTTAATGTGCTTCTTACAGGAATGTTGCAGTGTAATATGTATACTGAATTTGTGTGTTCCACAAACTGAAGAGTTTCTAAGTTACATTTGACTGAGCTGACACTGAAAAGCATGGCTTCCTTCTTGACTAAATAGGAAATGACACAGGGCTCTTAATATTAGCTGAACAAATAAATAAATAAATAAATATATATATATATATATATATATCTGCTCAGCTATATCGCCTGCAGATTACGACGTGCCGTGAGTGTGGTCGGTACGGCAATCCTCTCAACCGTTACTCTTTGTTTTCTATGCCAGAGTGTACACAATAATAGCTGTAAAATATGGCACTTGCGATCTTAAATATGTTTCATGCGTTTTAACAATCTTACTCGAGATATTTATATGATCTAGTCCAAGAATGTCTGACATACTCCCTCCGATTCAGACGAACCAACTCTGAGTGAGCTGAAGTGCTCATTTTATGGGTACATATATGGCCAGGAAAGAATTACAATAATTCGAATGCATTAACGTATATTTCACAAAAACTTCACATATATCCGCAATTAAAACTTACGCGAGTAGTAAGGAAATTAATTTCTGTGACCTAAACAAGCCAATAGATGTTTTATACAGCAGCTCTAGGTCGGCTACTTTCCTCGGAGCAGAAAGAATTTTGAGTTAACGTAGGGGAGAAACACACTGTTTTTTAATGCTAAGTTCATCAACACAAGCACCGCTGAAGCAGGAATGTTGTTCAGTCGGCATGGTAACGAACTAACTGATGAGTGTGGCTGTTGCAGTCTTCTTCATAGCTCCCACTGATCAGGAATATGATAAAAATGACTACGAAATGAGAAGAAAACTATGAAGAAATGATCACTTAAAGAATTAAGTAAAAGAAACATTGTCAGAGGACGGGGCGAAAGGGGGTTGTAAACCGTAATATCGCAGGGAAAGAAAAAAACAAAAAACAAAATATGATTGCAATGTACTAAGCACCTAAACCTTGCAATTATAACATTACACTGACTATTGTTGTTAGCTGCCATGTGCTTTCTCTTTTCTGCTGTCACTCATCTCCGTTAGATGGCATTACTGCCATACCAAAAAAATTAACCCATCAAAGACGCGTACATAATATCTAGTTATTAAATAGAGCAGGGCAGAAGAAAAGAGAGCTGAGCCAATCAGAAATATACTGTATTACTCCTAGAATACATCTGCAGGCTATCACAATGTCTCTGATTGTTCGATCGTATACAATGCTATTCATAGAAAAACAAGACAGCAATTCCAGTTTCCGCGAACGATGAACGACAACGATTCGGGTGCCTGGCACTCCTTGCCTGACGGGGACAGTTTATATGCTGCTGTGCGCACACAGTGGAGGCAGATGCCTGGGATCACGAGTTCGATACGACCAAGGCAACGTTATCCTACTAGCATTGAATGTAAAATAAAACTATTGACATCAATAAACTTCAAGTAAAGCAATATGGAGGCTCTGTACTGAAGTCAATTTCTTTGGTGAAATAAATTATTAGCATAATGCCGAAAATGAGTATTTACTCCTGAAGAGAATAAGAATGCATATTCCAAAATGGAATGAGATGAGTTAGCTCGCCGGACCTTCGCCGTACACTGTACTGTATGTGGTGGCAGTGCACCGGAGTACGGAGGAGAAGCCTACCTACTATAACGAAGGGGCAGATGGATAAACCATACAAGCATCTGTTACCCGCAGACTCGCACCCAACTTCGTCCTCCCCGGGCAATGATCCCGAATACGATGTTGTAATACTGTATTTAACCCTCTAGTGCACGAGGACCTCGTGAGGTTGTAGGAGTTCTCATGCATTATTGATTATTTTTAATCTCAGTAGCACATTTTCCCAGTCACCTATTCAACTACACAATCAATCTAACACATGCCAGTGATGCCTTGTATTTTTTTACATAACAAGACGGCAAAACAGCCCTACATACGAAAGCACTCTTTCCACCCCGTCAAAATCCACACCTACCAACCACCATTTATTTTGAGGGCTGTCTCCGTACAGTTACCACAGGCTTCAGGAGCACCTCTAACGTCAACCTCAAAGTCATGCCATTACAGATCTACGGAACTACAAGTATAACAGGTATACTTGCACTGTTGCAATACGTACCCATGGCCAGTAGGCAGTAATGGTCGATCTTTGATGTTAAAAGCGTAGAATAGTATTCACTAAAAATCGTTTAAATATTCCATTATGGTGAACCACATCGCGCACAAGTGTTTTTTGTCACCAAACTCAAGGGAAAAACACTTCATGCATGAGAGGGTTAAAAAAACACAGTCTCGGTTTTTTTAAATCATGTGCACTTAACATGTCTGTTCTCTTCTATACTCCGCTGTTCACGCTATTCTATTTCAAATTATAATGAACCGAAACACAAGTCTCTGTAATTCACAACCATCTGAAACATACTGAAATGAAAATCCACGCCTGTTTCAAGTCATTCCGAGTCGTGAATGGAATGGAGCCCCATTTAACAGCGAGGATAGCAATCTTGCCGGCTGCCGAGGTCTGTCGCACTCCTCCGGGACAATGACTAATGGCTGACAGATGAAATTGAATTATATTGGAGAGTGTTGCTGGAATGACTGATGGCAGAGAAAACCGGAGTACCCGGAGTAAAATATGTCCCACCTACGCTTTGTCGCGTATAAATCGCACCTGGAGTGATCGGGATTTGAACTACGGAATCCAGCGGCGAGAGGCCAGCGCGCTGCCACCTGAGCCACGGACACTCCATGCTAAAAGCAGATTACGAGAATTAAAACACGCCACTTCTTCATGGATAGTCCACGTTGCAAGATCAATAATGATGGACACAACTTACTGCCTGCACTATTGAACTACCCCAACCTTGTCACAAATGCGCGATCGATTTACCTAGAAACACGTCGGTTCAACTCCCTGTCAGAAAGACGAAACTCATGAAGAAAGGAGACTTCCACTTCTGAGGAGGGAGATGCTCCTAGCGGTTAATTCAACCAGCATCAGAAATAATTACCACGTTAATTCCTGAAACCAATGGCGGCCGGGCATTCAGATAAACACACTATCCCAAGGGGTCTCCATATTATTGGACCCCGAGGGCCACATATCAAGCTTCGAGTCTCAAGACATTTTCAACAGAAATTAAAGAGCGTTATAAAATTTATCATACAATGTACTCTTGTCAAACTGTGGCTCTAATTTAGTCTGTACAACATTTTTTAAAATGTTTTTCACTGAAGGTGAATTTGAGTGCTTCAACAAAGAAAATGCTTGCTCGTATACGAAGCCCAAAAACAGAAACTCCGGTTGGAGGGAACACTTCTAGCGGTCCATCAGAGCAAGTCGTAAGAATACGGCGATTTTTTTTTTAAAAAAAAGCTTATTCCCTTCTTCTTTTCCTGACAAAAGTGGCACGTTATTCAATTTTATACATTTTTGCAAGCCGGGGGCCTGATTAAAACACCTTCGCGGGAAGATGTGGCCTGCGGACCCTATTTTGGAGAGTCCTGTTCTATCCTACTTAGAGCTAAGGTTACAGGCAGTGGACGCCTAAACCATCCACTCCTCCAAGGGCCTTCATGGCCTGAAGGGAAATGGCTTAGCCTTTCTTAAATACAAATAAAACCTTAACACAATCAATTTTTACTGCATAGTTTTATATCATCACACGTTCCAAAATGAATGACAATGGATTGTTTCATCACACTTTTTTTTTTTTTTTTTGCTAGTGGCTTTACGTCGCACCGACACATATATGTCTTATGGCGACGATGGGATAAGAAAGACCTGGGAGTTAGAAGGAAGCGGCCGTGGCCTTAATTAACATACAGCCCCAGCATTTGCTTGGTGTGAAAATGGGAAACCACGTAAAACCATATTCAGGGCTGTCGACAGTGGGATTCAAACACACTCTCTCTCGGATGCAAGCTTACAGCCGCGCGCCCCTAAACGCACGGCCACCTCGCCCGATAAATGGCATCTTATTAAAATAATATAGTCGGTATGTTCTGAAGAATACTGAGAAAGTTCCGTTAAATTATATAATACGTATTATGGAATATCGTGACAGAATTTTTTTTAAAAATATATGCGACACTGGATAGTTGTTCTATTTCACAGCTCTTGCAAGAATCAAATAGCTAATTAAGTTCTGATTTCCTCAACACCACACGTGTCAGTGGAGAAACGTACAGTTCGTAAGCCAACCTGGCTAGTTCACGAAGTACAAACTGCCACATGCTCTGTAGAATTAACTACAGTTAAGAATGGGAAAGTAGTGACAATGGCGGGGGATTCGAACCCATTCTACTGTCAGGTTTCTGTTCGAGGTTAAGGCACCCATTCATAATTCGAATCAGATTTAAATGCCACACCATAGCCATCAAGACTTGCTTGGTGCACAATACGCAAGTAATTTTAAACAATCAAATCACAGCACCTTCACACAATCAGCACCCAATACATAAATAATGGGGAAGCAATGACCATATGACCTGCTGGAAAAACAATTACTCTCTGCCGAATAGAACTGCGGCAGCCAGAGTATAACGACGTCATGTCACGGCTCAACGCGCGCATTGTCAGTGTTGAATGCGTTTGTCTATTAAACAAACGTGA
This sequence comes from Anabrus simplex, assembly GCF_040414725.1. Taxonomy (NCBI): domain Eukaryota; kingdom Metazoa; phylum Arthropoda; class Insecta; order Orthoptera; family Tettigoniidae; genus Anabrus; species Anabrus simplex. The sequence goes on from NC_090278.1 coordinate 72,488,628, forward strand.
GAGAAATAAAAAAAACAGCCACAGTTGTGAGCAAGACGACCTTTAATGATAAAAAAAGGCATGTGTCACGATCGTCTATCGATTAGGTTACCACGATGAGGTGGTCACTACACTTTAACTGGAACATTGGTCGACTAACCTCTTACACAGAAATGCTATCACCACTTTAATGAAATTCCTGATGTCCTATAAATAAACAACCCAGGGTGAGCACAAAACCATTTGCACAGTTCAGGTACATAATGAAACGACCGTAACTAGCAAAGTTGTATTTCTCGACGAACGCTAAATGTCTCAAACTGAAATGTAGAATATCGATAACGGGGGTTTCATTATCTTGATCTTTCCGATCAATAAGGGTTAATCACCAAGTGGTAAGTTGATAAAAATACGCACGCACAGAGAGAAAAAGTGTGAGAGAGTGTACAGTCGCGGCTCCACACTATACCTCTCACACATTGGTAAAAATGTTTAGCATAAAATATTAGAGGATGGATTTTCTGTCAGATGTGTTAGATTTTTGGAAGTTGATCTACGTTATTATCCCGCGTACGGTAAATCTAAGAGCACACGATTATAGCTTAGCCTGGTGCTATCAGAGTTTCAGAAAATTCTGTCGCGCCATTTTCCCGCGAAACAAACGAAAATAAAACCAATACAGAAAAACAAAACGTTTCACTTGCATACCTATCAGGCAAAAATTTGAAGTGCAGAGAAAGCACAATTTTATTGGTACAGATGAATGGCTTCCTACATTATCCGAGTAGTACGTACAGCTACAACAGTCAGCACAAAGAAAAAACATTATTCTTCTTTTACATAATGAGAACAGCGCGCCTCCTCCCAGCACGACGTTTGGACTCACGAGCGCGGCATTTAATAAGCTCTCTTCAGCAGTGGGAAAACAAGACTCGTGAAACACGACTGTAGCTGGGATGGCGATAATCAGTCCCAGATAATTAGTACATCAGGGAGTCTGATCACTACCATCTGAGCTGTGTTAATGGCCTGCGGGGTTATTAAACAAGCAGTAGTAAATTTGTAGAGATTCGACTTCAGTGTACAACTACGTCAAAGGCTAGGACAATCAGCTCCAATTATGATATTACAGCATACTAATTCTAACAGGCTTTCAGGAAGAGTAGAAACCTTCCCCTCCAGGGAAGTATCACTTTTGGATAATTCGGATCAGCTTGAAGTTATCACAGAGCAACCTCCATATTATACATGAGCTGCAGAGAGTCGAAGTTGGCAAAAATTTACAGCACCCAGCGCAAATACAACATCCAGCCGCAGGTATTCAATAGTTTGAATTCCCATTTACAACCAAGTTAGTAATTGTTGCACTACATAATGCTATCTGTTTTACGCCCCAGTGATTACTTTTGGGCTTCGGAGATATCAAGATGCCGTAAGTGTGTATCGCAGGATTTTTTCTTTTGCGTGAGGAACGAACCTACCTACTTTAGCTCAGGAGGTCAGCGCTTCTACCGTCTTGAGGCGGTGGCAATTCTTTCTACCGATCCAATCTCATTCAGGCGAGGAATTGCTCCTCAATGTACTACCCAGACAGAACACAAAGCATCACCGCCATTCGTCAGAGTAACCTCACAATGGTGGACTCGATCAAAGGACCGAAGCGCAGCATTACACATATAACCACTACAACAGCTTCACGCGGGGCCACATTTTCAACGGGAGATTGTGTACGTTAAGGCCTAAAAACCAATAAAAAGGAACCACAGTCTATTAAACAGAAGAGTTATACGAAAAATAGCAGAATCGTTTTAAACATCTTATTTACGTACACCCTGAGACTCAGGCTCCTAAGAAAAACACCTACTGGCCGTAACTCCTAAGTACAGGGATATACTCGTATCCAGTCATAAAATTTATTTCTCGCCGAGTCTCTATCCAATAACTATTAAGGGATCGTACTACTACTGACCTGTATTTTGTCCTCATACACACTGAAATAGAAGACATCCATTTTATTTTCGAATCATACTCCAACTGCGTTGAAAATAATAAATAATCTTAATAGGGATGGCATAGAAATAAATAATTACTATCAAAAATCCCTGCAGGACAAAATTCCCCAAACCTCAGTGTCTCCGATTGGCGGCACGGTCAATTATTGCGACCTCGTATGTAGGCTGATTTAATTTCTAACGTATTTGCAGAAGACACTTTCCAATACCGGGCGAGTTGACCGCGTGGTTAGGGGCACGCAGCTGTGAGCTTGGATTCGGGTGATAATGGGTTCGAACCCCACTGTCGGCAGCCCTGAAGATGGTTTTCCGTGGTATCCTATTTTCAGACCAGGCAAATGCAGGAGTTGTATCTTAATTAAGGCCACGGCCGCTTCCTTCCCGCTCCTAGCCCTTTTATATCCCACCGTCGCCATAATAGCTCTGTGTCGGTGCGACGTAAAGCAAGTTTAAAAAAAAGCTCTTCCACATACACAGAGCAGAACATTTCCCTCTATAAACTGTCATTATTTAGCATAACACACATCTTCATTCACAAACAACACATCACACACTATCAACCGCCACACAAACACGCAGTAGAAAATACATCCCTCTACGTAGGGTTAACGTCAGGAAAGGCATTCGACCAAAAAGCTGAGTTTAATCCATACTAAGCGAGGACTGCAATTAATTGGCGAAACGAAAGGAAGAGGAAGAAGAAGAACACTCATCTTATTAACAGAGAAGCGTGTTCTTTCTATTACGTGTTAATGTAGTCGAATGCTACGTCCCTACAGTGATTCCTGAAGAACATTTTAATCTCCTCCGTAGGAGGGTTCCAACTTCTCTTGTTCGAAGTTCTCACTAAAATCCTTTAATAATCCTCTCGCGAGATCCCGTGCAGACCCGCCATGAAGATAATGATGTCAGCTGGTGAACAAGATTGATGTCTGTTGGATCCCGCGAACGTCACCACTGAGAATTTGCACCACGAAAAGGAATCAATACATGAGAAAGATACATGTTTCAGAACCTCATTCAATATTTACCGTGCGATGCAATACACCCTGTTAGTATACACACTTCTAAAGAAACGGCCTTGCTCGGATCGCGGTCATTTCCTTACTGGGCGCAGCCCAAGCCATCTCGCGACTTCCTTCAATGTAAGAAACAGAACAAACCTTCTGGAATGAGTCTAAAGCACTCGCGACTAACTGAAGACTGCTGAAACTAAAGCAAAACTTCCTACATCAAAATTATGTCACATCTGTGTGCTATATTATTTCCTAATTTCCCAAGCATTCCTACTAGGTTGATTGACTGGCTACTTGACACGAAATTGGACCACTCAGCATATGATTATCTGGTTCACAGCTTACTTTTCTCTCCCTTAATGTTAACAGGTGGTCAAATAGCCTAACGCAAATAGGAAGGTGTATCCGTAGCTATTTACACCATCACCTGAGAAAGGTCATGCGGGACCGGCTACATGAAGGGAGCTTCTGGTAAAAATACCGCGAACCACCAGACTTTAATGCTTTGACTGCGGTACTGTATTTGAGAGCTCAAGAACGGCAGATAAACATTTAAAAACTCAGAGATTGTGTCCGGAATCTGTATTTCTGATTTACGGCTACCTTACGGACTATATGCTAGGGGCTTTACGTCGCACCGACACAGATAGGTCTTATGGCGACGATGGGATAGGCAAGGCCTAGGAGTTGGAAGGAAGTGGCCGTGGCCTTAATTAAGGTACAGCCCCAGCATTTGCCTGGTGTGAAAATGGGAAACCACGGAAAACCATCTTCAGGGCTGCCGATAGTGGGATTCGAACCTACTATCTCCCGGATGCAAGCTCACAGCCGCGAGCCTCTACGCGCACGGCCAACTCGCCCGGTACCTTACGGACTAGTAACCTTAGTAAACGCAGGCTATGTTAACAAGTTAACAGTCTGATACAAACAAACACTAAACTTAACAACAACAAAAAAAGGACCACTTTGCAACATGCTTTATAACTTATCTCTATAGTCCGGCTCGAATCTGAAACCGTTTCCGTTGTGGACCTTTATATGAAGCGAAAATATTTCGGCCTAGCCAAAGTGATATTTAAGGTAGTAAAATGTTCCACGGGAGTGCAACGCATTCAGCGGATGGGAACAGCCACTTGGTTGGACAATTCCGTGTTGTCTCATAGTCAAAACGCTTCCCGTTTAAACTCTCCCGTGCGCTTATTCCGCGAGTAGTGCATGCCCTACTGGTGTCATCTCTCTCTCTCTCTCTGCAAAAGAGAGCTGACGACCGCCATAGAAAACATTCTCCCACATTTTGTATTTCCCATGGATATGCCCTATCCTGGACGACGAAATACGGATGAATGTTCCGCGCCCAGGATAATCATCTCCCACGTTTCCCTTCTATGATCAATTGTTATCTGTTCCTTAAGGGGCCCATAGACGTGCAATATTATTGCGCAAAATGGATTGTACAATATATTGTCAGCTGCCCACAGGCATACAATATTAAAGCACAACAATCGGGTTTGTGCAATAAATAGAATCGTGTGGAGATAATATTGCTGGTTGTGCAATATATTGTGCAAAAGTGCCCATAGACGTACAATATACTTGGCGATATATAGTCAGTCCATGCCGGTATTTTGTTTGGTGAACACTATTTTCTGTACCACAAAGCCGCTTCACTTCCTTCCGGAAGTTTGTACGCAGAGAACTGATTTTTTTTAAAAATAACTTCTTCTTTGTCGGAGTTCGAGTTTTTTTCGCGATATTTATCAATAAGCACCTCGTTCTGTTTACCTTTTCTAACGCGATTACTGCAATTTTTGCTCTTAACGTCCCATAGATCCGGAAGGCTTCGATAAACTCCAAAATAAACTTTTCCTCCACCTGTTTGTATGCCATCACGATACGTTCCCCCCCACTTGTTGATACCAACTGGCTGGAGGAAGCAATATATTTCAAACTATTTTGATTTCGTACAATATATTGCACAACCCTTCAACATTAAATACACACTATCAATTATATTGCACAAACCCCGATATTGCGCAATAATATTGCACGTCTATGGGCCCCTTTAGGAAGGTGTGTCCGAAATAGTGCACGTACTTGTAATTATTTTGAATGTACCTCGTTCTCAAGACTCAAACTAGAACCAATTAGTCAGATTACACCCATTAAATCGCTCTTCTCTCCTTCCACTAAATATGAAATGAAAACAATCAGTATGTAAACATGAATAACTAACGATGCTGTCTCTGGAATACTGTCCTGTAGATTGACACCGGATTTCTATAGATTGCTATCCTGAAAGGACCTGTATGACACACCAAAATGGCCCCGCATTAAAAATGACAAGTAAGTATTAAGTATGCAGTGTGGCACACATTTTGTAACTTTACCTTGGAAGCTGCGCAATTTTCTACCATTATTCGTAAAAATATAAATGAAGTTGTCATGATGAACCGATCAGGTCACATGAATAAAATATATTCACTTGATCAGAACACCACGTCATGTCACACGAGAGAACAAACTTCTGAAATATTGGCGGACTTTTCAGAGAGCATTTTTTTTTCTTCAGATATCACTGAATCCTGTGATTTTATATATTTTCCGAAGCTAATAGACAAAATCATCAATCACGGAAGAATATTAAAGGGAACAGAAATGAAATGAAATGAATATATCACTAGCCCTTCACAACCAACAGCCTAGCAAACGATCATAACAAGAAGAATGTATGTTAATAAAAACTATGCTATGGAAACCAGAAAACTCACGGTATAAGCAAATATAAAATCACCGACGATGGACGGAAACGCTATAGAAAAGGTGTGATACTTCAAGTATTTCAGTTGCTAACACAAGAATGAAATCCAGATGTTAAACAACATCGAACACCACCAAAACCGGCACTGCGAGAAATGTGTGCTTCTGAAATTAAAACATCTTGGATGCAACCGTGACCTCTAATTCTAATCTCGTTTGCTGTATGATGTCGACGGCTAAACACTAAAGGGTTCATCAATGAACAGACGCCAGGCCTTTAAAATTTGGATGTGCCGCAGAATGTTCAGGATCACCAACGAGGATGTGGACGAATATCTTTATCCTTGACACAGTATATGTCAGTGGTTCGACATTCACGAAACATTTACAAGATGTACACCAATCTGTTTGTGAGTAAAGCTGCATCAGAATTTACAGCTTCTCCCCCTACGCGTCACTAGCAATACTGATGGCAATTCCTCCATACTGTACGTGATGTAAAACAGAAAACAACAGGAAAAGGAATGAATAAGTTATGTGCGAAGCGCGGAACAACGGTGCAGGGAGCTGGGTCAATCATGAACCCTGGAGGCTATCATGTTCTAGGTCTCAAAAGGTTACTCTTGCATGCCAGTTCGATTTCCATATAGAACGCTTATATCCGTATGTAAGCATATTCTATTTGAAAACGATGCTTTCATTTGCAGATATACACGTACTGAAGACGGACAGCTTTATGAGTTGGTAACAATATTACTGCCCTTCACAGGAAATTGGACTAATCGCGATTAGATTTACGCGTGGCAACGTTGGTCGATGGTTAACACAGCTACGGTGTCCTCCACAGCCTGCACCCACGCCCGGATATATTCTGAAACGCATTTATTTCTGTGGTTTATGGACGGTTTCCAAACAACCGTTTCTAAACACTGCGACAAGTGACACGACTAGGATGTTTATCCTCTAACTAGTGCATGAGAGAGAGAGAGAGGGAGGGGAGGGGGAACTGATGGATTACACACTCCTGTGGACTGGGCGGGATCCGTCGACTTCATTCAAGGCATACTAATGTTCCAGAATGCGGGTACTTATTCACATTCAAAATACTTAACACAAATAATAAAAATGTATTCGAATGGTTGCAAAGGAAATCACTGCGTTTGGTACGACTTACAGTATTTCATTCGTGTGAATGAGAGGCACTACAGCATGGCTCAAATGCAAACGAGTCACCAATGGCTCGGGGATAAAAGGCTGCCTTACCTTAAGAAGATATTGTGGTCTCTATATCTACAATATAAAATTAGTACTGTATATATACACTTTGCTTTGCGACATAAAAACCCTGTCGTTATGTCACTGCTATAGTGTAGCGTTTCTCAACTGCCGGATCATAAAACATCACCCTAGAATTTCCCGTTTTACTTTTCTTAGCATTTTTCATTGAAAAATATTTTATAGTGAAAATTTAATTTTTGTGAGTATTAAATGATAACTGTATAGGAAATGACAATGACCAAGCCAGTTATTTTTATGATCGGACATTTTCAAACACATATTTATGACCAGTTATAAAAACTGCCTGTAAGCCAATTATAATAAGGCAGCGAATCCTCAACTGTTAAAATTGAACAATATCTGTATTGCAGATGTCGGCAACCAAAAAGTTGGAAAATACAGTATAAATGTTATTTCTCGCCTTTTCACTGATGACAAGGCAGTTGACACTGAATAGCACAGCAAGCACCCTTTCTTTGCAAGTGCTTGTTTCAAAACCACAGGTTCATGACTTTTTAAAAGTAATAGGTATACAGATTTTAACTGTTCATGGAAATAACAGACAAGACACTTCGGTTAATTTTCGTCTCAAGAAATGTTGCACTGAAAGGGCTGACACAACAACTAGTGATGCATCCACCTCAACTAAGATAAGCAAAAGGAAGGGAAACTACCAGAGCGTAAAGCAAAACGATGTAATGGAACTAATGTTAAATGATGAACTAAAAAAAAAAGAAAAAACACTTTAAAGACACAAAAATAAAAGTATATGCAATAAATCTGTTTAGACTCGTCTTATAAAAAAAAATCAATTTTTCATCCCGTCGTCTCCCACAGGTTGAGTACAGCCGCTATACACTGACAGGTACTGTTTGGGAAACAGTTTCCAACTCATCTCACGAAGACTATCTCAGAATCCCACTCTTTTCTCTTTTGTTCGATAGTGTCCTAGTGGCCTATGTCAAATGTGAAGTTGCGGTCGTTTTTATGATATAAAAAAATATTTTTGGAAGGTACAAGTGGTATTTAAAGCGGTGAAATGTTCCGCGCACCGCAACCCATTCAGAGGGCGAGATGATATGAAAACTTACCAGCCACTCAGTTGGACAATTCTAAGCAACCTCTCGAGGCCAAAACGCTTCCAACTTGACACAAGACTATAATGCCCATTGTTACGAATAATTTTCCGTCTGCAGTGACTGAATCTGCATTAACAGTTAGAAGACTGACATTACAACAGTAACTGAAGACAATATATGACAGGACCATTGTCCACAAAATTAACAACGCCGACTTTTGTGGGATCGATTTATCGTCCATTCACTAAAGTCATGTCGCACCCATCACATTATTCGCTCCTTGTCAAACAGGGACCACTTTCCTTTTTCCTACTCGTTTCTACCGTCCCACAAACATATCGAAGGTTTTCGGCGACACAAGGATGGGGAGGTGATAGCATTTACACGGTAACGCCTGTAGCCTTGATTAAGGTATAGCCGGGGCATTTGCCTGGTGGAAAAACTGGGAAAAATACCTTCAGGGCTGACGACGGTGGGATTCGAACCCACCGCCTCCCCAATGCAAACTCACAGCGACGCGACCCAAACAGCACGGTACAGGGTACATTAATCGAAGCGACGTGAAAATACCAATTAATGACAATTTACGCACATGATCATCTATTTCCTTTTTGCCTTGTCCCACTTCCTTTAAGAATCAAATTAACGCGATAATTAGTACTCATAGCTGAATCATTTTCTGTGAATAACTTTCATTTATCTATATATATAAAATAAGAGTTTTGTCTGTACATTGCTCAGAATTTGAAAATAATGGTATTTCTGTATCGGTCATGTCCATCGTAACAAGAAAATGCACTTTTTACTTTTCCGTAATTTCTGTCTGTCTGTCTGTCTGTCTGTCTGTCTGTCTGTATGTATGTATGTACACGCATCACGAGATAACGGTTGAAGAGAATTTAATGAAAATCGGTATGTGAAGTCAGGGGATGAGCCTCTACAATCTAGGCTATAAATCATTTTACTCACGCTGAGTGAAATGGTAGTTTAGGGGAAGGCCTAAAATTGAATTCTCAACTATGTATGTTATTAGTGGTCGTATTTTAAAGAAAATGGGTATGCAAAGTTGGGGAATAAGTTGCTACAATCTAGGCTATCAATAATTGTATTCACGCTGAGAAAAATGATAGTTTAGGGGAAGGCCTAAAATATAATTCTCAAATATTATTATTAGTAGTCCTACTGTATCTTGATGAAAATCGGTATACAAAGTCAGGAAATAAGTCGCTATAGTCTAGGCTGTAAATTATTTTATTCACGCTGAGTGAAATGGTAGTTTAGGGGGAGGCCTAAAATGTAATTCTCAAATATTTCTTATTAGAGGTGTAATCGATAAATGCTACATAACTAGGGTTATATAGTATTAAATTTCCTATTATTCATGTCTTATACATTGTTACCGTACTGGCTATGATCACAAAGATATTCATGATATTGGATTTTTGTTACTAAGTCCATATCAGCGCCGAGTAACCAGAAATGGGTGAACAGTATTTAATGAAAATCGGTATGTAAAGTCGGAGAATAAGAAACTACAGTTTATGGTATAAAATATTTTACAAATCACAGAGACGAAAGAAAACTAAATGTGAAGGCCTACAATATAGAAAGCTCATAACATTGATCAACAATAACATTACATTGACCATTGTTTGTCGTGATGTGCTCTGTGTCATATGTTGCCCTTCATCTCCGGTAGATAGGATTACTGCTGCGTACAGAGTATTTTTTATTTGGTTTACGTCGCACCGACATAGATAGGTTTTATGGCGACGATGGGATAGGAAAGGGCTAGGAGTGGCTTAGGTCTTAATTAAGGCAGGCCCAGCATTTGACTGGTGTGAAAGTGGGAAACCACGGAATACCATCACCAGCGCTGCCGACAATGGGGTTCGAATCCATTATCTCTCGGATGCAAGCTCACAGCTGCGCACCGCTAACCACACGGTCAACTCGCCCAGTCGTACAGAGTGTAACAGCCTGCCTGAATATTGATGGGAAGTAGCTGGGGAGTTAGATAACTTTCTTCTTTAGCATGGGATTCCCCTGGTTTATAAATTTTCTGATACTACTGGTACGTAACACACTGGATCATCATAGCATTCGGGCTATTCAATCCCTACTCTGAGGCACTGATTGGAATGAACAGTGATGTGCATTGGCACCGCAATCTAACCGCAGCACTGTTCGTTAAAAGTGATAAAACGTGCGACTTTCCATTTGATCGAGTATTTTATATGATAGCATTGCTTTTAATCGCTACATTCATACTTACGTTTTTGTAATGACCTATGTTGATTTCAGGTTAAGAAAACCACAAAGTCAATCTTTCTGAGAATCCCGTAGCGAAGCACGGGTACATCAGCTAGTCTGCCAATAAAACACACCTACGACAATTTTCTCTTGACATAGGATAATAAGGATGCGTGATAACGTATGTTTATAGTGAATAAACAAGCAGTGAAAATGTCATACTTCTACGCAGTGCAGCTTCTGAGAAAAATGCACCTCTTATGTGAGAACGACTAATTTTGAGAATATTAATGCTGACATCAACATAGGATGTTTTATTGACCTCATAAAAAATTATGCAGTCATATCAACTACCGATTTCACGCTTCATGAAATTACGAACAAAAATGTTGCTTTTGCAGAATATATATCTTTTTTTTTTGCTAGTGGCTTTACGTCGCACCGACACAGATAGGTCATTTGGCGACGATGGGATAGGAAAGGCCTAGGAGTGGAACGGAATCGGCCGTGGCCTTAATTAAGGTACAGCCCCAGCATTTGCCTGATGTGAAAATCGGAAACCACGGAAAACCATTTTCAGGGCTGCCGACAGTGGGGTTCGAACCTACTATCTCCCGAATACTGGACGCACTTAAGCGACTGCAGCTATCGAGCTCGGTTGCAGAATATTACAGGAAGAATACCTTCAAGGAAGAAATAAGGGGGAGGCTCCGAGTCCTCATGAACTTTACTTTCAAGTAAAAAACTAATTTATTCCAACGTATTACAGATCAAAACGGTGTCGTCTTCTTCCTGGCCACTTTGTCAAAATATTGGGGTCGGCACTTGATAGGGGTTTGGCATTCTTTCGGCCGGATGCTCTTCCTGACGCCAAGCCTTTGTGAAGGAAGTATTCATTATTGCGTGTTTCTTTGCTGTTTGGTGATGTGATATCCATAAATGAATATGTGATGAAGACAAACGGAAAAACCCAGCCCCCGAACAAGCAGAATTAGACTTATGCAGTTAAAATCATCGACCCCACCAGGAATCGAACTCAGGGCCCTCTGAACAGAAAGCCAGCACAATGACCATTCTGCCAAGGAGACGGACAGAGTTTAAAATATAAATACAAAAATATAATATTCAAAGAATACCTAAAGTGACATCTCCTTAAGGCAAAGATGTAATGTGCTTGAAAGCTCTTCAGAGTCAGAATGTCGTCCTCAGACTAGGAGACACGAGCATGCATACCAAAATTCCAAACTCAACTACATATCCGAACAAAATTGTCTCATTGCCTACTCAGAGAACATTAGCATTGGGTTACAGTAAATGAATCGTCGCCCCAAGTTGAAGTACTATTTCCGAGTACAAATGTACGTTGTGTCGATAAAACTGCCATCATTCTTACATAATACTGTATCGACATCACTCAGGAACTACAGCAACAATTCGATTGTTGGGGAGTGAAAAAGCCTCCGACTACTTCCCCCTCACATTAGTGCAACAAAAGCGGCATTTTAACGCGATATTAAAGAGAGTGCAGCAGTTGGAAGAGCCCGCACGAGCCGGGCAATTAGCCCCATCAATCTTGCGCCGAACCTGACAGCTTCGGGTAGACATGAATTAGGTATTTTGAACCTTCTGTTGCTACCACTTGGCTACCGGCCACACTCGCGACTACCCTTCCTTCCTAACAAAACTGTCAACTTCTCATAAATATTACTGCCGACACAACTGCCTAAGCATTCCGAACACGTTCTTAGTCCCTTCCTCAACAGTTTCCGTGATCACCGCCAACAGCGCCTGTTGCAACTCCTGGTGCACCATCTAGCGGCTACGTACCCAACTATCATGTTACGACAAGTAAATAAACCGCAAGCTATTGAGCATAAATATTTATAACAGCTAATGAAGGTAAAGAAACTGTCGCTATTCTTCGGCCTGCACACAGCAGTGAAAGCGAAAGGTGGGCGACAATTGAAACTGATATAAAAATGATGAACGCTCGCGTTCAAAGCTTTAGAAACGCGTTCATGAATACCGTCATTGAGTATATCAGATCTAGAGGACCACAAACTAAACGTTGAATTTATTCATGACGTTCATTATTTTTTGCTTTACGTCGCACCGACACAGATAGGTCTTATGGCGACGATGGGACAATGAAGGGCTAGGAGTGGGAAGGAAGCGGCCGTGGCCTTAATTAAGGTACAGCCCCAGCATTTGCCTGGTGTGAAAATGAGAAACCACGGAAAACCATTTTCAGGGCTGCCGATAGTGGGGTTCGAACCTACTATCTCCCGAATACTGGCCGCACTTAAGCGACTGCAGCTATCGAGCTCGGTATTCATGACGTTCAGCCCGAACTTTGGGGAGGTTGAAAAGAAGTCAAAACTATGCCAATGTTTCATTACTTAAAGCAAAAGGTAGCGCAAGTCCATTCTTTTTTTTGCGTCGCACCGACACAGATAGGTCTTAAGGCGACGATGGGATAGGAAAGGGCTAGCGCCGAGTGGTTCAATTGCTCATAAAACATTGAAAATAAACAATATCTTATCTTCCTTCTTCTACATATTATTCCCACACTCGCGGTTGCGAGCTGTGTAAATGTAGATTTAGCCCTGTTTTATGGCCGGATGCCCTTTCTGATGCCAACACTATGTGGAGGAATGTATTTACTGTTTGGTGATGGGCATCGTGGTTTGGTGTGTTAATATGAGGAATGCACTGGAACACAAAGCACCCAGCCCCCGAATAAGAGGAATTAACCAGGGACAGTCTGAACCAAAGTCCTAACAACAGAAATAATTAGAAACCGGAGAAAAACATTTAAAGCAGGAAGAATGCAAAATGATACCAAGCGTTAAAAGAGTTCTTATCCCTGATTCCTTATTTAACATTGTTTTTGTGATGTCATTTTAATTCATCACGGGGCGTATATATACCAATTGCCTCCAATTATGGAAAAATCTGAAAGGAACATTTCACATGTTAAGACCTTTTTTTTTTTTTTTTTTTTCGTTTTTGACTCCCTCTCGCCTGTCAAGGGTACTGAACTATACTCCCTGTCATGTATTACTCGCGCAACTTTTAGTGATACTTGGGGCCTATTCCACAAAAGTATGGTCTTGTACATTACAAGTTACTAGTGTGGGTTCTTGTAATGTATGGAGTTGTACATTTCTGTTCCACAAAAGATTGATAGTCTCTTGTATATTACTAGTGAATTGTTACAAGTTTTACAAGTGACAACATAATCAATAAACATACTACGTCATAGCATGAATCAGCTGTTTATCTTCATATTCCATTCGTTGAATTAGATTATGCTTGCTCATTAATGTTAATATCGTATTTTAAGTTAAGTTATGTAGCAAAGATTCAAAAAACTCTAATATTTCTGTGATTTTCTCAATGCTACAAGGTTATTTTTCAGTTTATTTCTTTGATGATAGGAAATTACTCCGTTATTATCGCCCATTCTGTTCTTCCACGATCCTCGCATATGTTCCACGATAGTCTGACATACCCACCTTGGTCTGTCATTTGGAATCGGATGCCGCTAATAACGACATTCGGCCGCCAAACTTAATTGTTACAAAATTGCACACTCTGCATGAATTGTTAGAATGGTGTCAAGGAAAGGAAGTTATTCATTTTGAAGGAAATAGAAGGAAAGATATTCATTTCGGTGCATTCAGCGAGAGTCTGAAGAAACAAGACAAAATAAAGGGTTGGATGGAAATATTTGATTTGGAAAAGCTCATGGAGCTTTTGAGGGGAAAATTTGGATTAATGATTGGAATTACTTGGAATTAATGATTCCAGGAATGTCCTTCTTGGAACATGTTTGTTCAGTATTTTCAGGTCAAGGAACAATTTGAGGAAATTTTATATCATTTATTGCAGCTACCACAGAATGTATTGACCTACAGACCAAAGATTTTGCCATCCCATGCATATGTGCAATACCATGGTACTGACCACAATTTCCTAGCCAAAGCAGTGTTGTTAGTAGGCCTAACTGTTGTTTAGCAGAGAGAGATTTATTTCTGTTCGTAGGATGTTTCAACCTATGATAAATATCCATCAAAAGTTCTTCCACTTGTATTGTGCTTAACCTAAAACTCTCATTGTATTCAAATAGTGTTAAACTGGAAGTTTATTCTTTCCTTATACAGATGGTAGTTTTCATTTTCATTACCATCACTATCACTTCTGCTAGACCACATATTTATCAAAATGTATCTGAAATAAGTATATTTAAATAGCACTAGTATATTTATATATTATTGTCCATTCACTGGTAGAGAATAGTTCCCAATTCACTAGTAAATTACAAGTACTAGTACTTTTGTGGAACATACCTATAAAAATTCACTGGTAATTTGTAAGTATGGAGTAGTAAAGTACAACTGTAGAAAATTCTTTTGTGGAACAGAAACTCTGGTATTTGTACTAGTTACTAGAGAATTTACTTGTAATGTACAAGACCATACTTTTGTGGAATAGGCCCTTGGTGTTACGGGGGTGAGGAGTAAGGAGAGAACTCTCCTGATTCCGGTAATACTGCCAACTGAATGGAAATGAAATCTGAATTGAATTAATAATATGATCGATCGATATTCATTTTCTAAACATTTATTATCTTAAGCCGAAAATTGTGTCACACGCACATTATATAATAATATTACATTTCTCGATGAGAATCTTGTTCCTAGCATGACTTCTATAGTTTGGCTTTGCTGTGTAAACAACAACAGTACTAGTACGTAAAGTGTACGCCAGATGTCTCACGGCTATGCGTATTGCCAAATAGCTTAATATGATATGATCATATTAACCTATTTGGTATTGCCAATATTAATCTCTAAGATAACCGAGGTCTACCGATTCAGCACTAGGAAGGCAGGTAATAAGTGTATACTCTTTCTCCCCTGATAATACTAAAGGTGATTTATGGGTTTTTTTTTTTTTTTTTTTTCGAGATTGTACGTACCGATACTTACTGCGACGGCCGTACTGTGAAAATCACTAGCGTTACATCTGCGGGTGTAAGTAAAGCCTATTTTCTTTTCCTTTAGGATAGTAAACCTGGGTAATACTAGGTAGTAGAATAGTGGCATGTTCGAATACGGTATTTAATTACGTAGTTGGTCTTACATGACGAACGCAGCACTGACGTATATAGAATTCAACCAGGATGTATAAGAAGCAAAAAACGTCTGGAAAAACTCTATAAAGATCAGTTCAGTTGAAATGGAAGAAAATTTCGTTATCATCCTAACTTAACCTAACGTTGTCTTGTCACAACTTTGGTACGGTTTGCGGACTTAGCCTTTGTGTATTCTTATTGACTTACGGCATATGTGCATGTAATATATTTGTTTGTGTGTATTATTACAGCGTGGTTTCACGACAACTTTCAACTTTCATGAAGGGAGGTGAATTATTTACACAAGGCTAACTAACAACAAAGAATACGGTTATACTAATGCGTATATCAAATCAAAGGCAAAAATATATATCAAACTGAGTGAGGGGTGTGAGAGTGTGTGCATTTTCTTAATTCCTCATTAAGCTTGAAAACCGATTTAATTATGAACATCTTGATTATGTACTTGGGTAAGGGGACCTCCATTACTAGTCAAATTGACAGCAGTGATGAGCCACTTTAAAAAAAAAAAAGAGGGAATAGGGCGGCGATATTTGCTTTTTAGTGTATAGCCTTTACGTGCCGAGTACAACAGTATGTTCACCCGGACGTAAACAGATCAATACTGAAAGTTGTGGAGATGACTCCGTACATTCGTTTCCGAAACAAACATAACTTATCGAACGAACTGACTCCGCGGTACAAGTTGGGTAACTACGAACTTGCACTCGGGAGACAGCTTGCAATTTTCCATTGTAACCCTCATTCTTTATTACTTTTTAGATACAGCCGCCTATGGACTGCGAAAACACAAAAGCCTTTCGTTCCTTCATTATGGTATATTTTTCTTTGCTGTCTAATTATTCCGCTTTTGTCACGTGTGGGATGGGGGAATCTTTTATCTCTGCAAATTTCGTTCAAAATCTCGCTTCGTTTCCGACATTTTTCGAAGTAATGTTCGCCCTTTTCGAAGTCCTGGGGGCCTTCTTGAAGCCACGGAGTTTGTGACTCCCACTTCTCTTAACGGGTGAGAATTTTGTTCACCAGTCTGTTGATTCCCATTCTTTTGATATACTCATAAAACACCAGTATTCTCTTTCTTATACTCATTGACATCCCCTCCAACTTTTTGTAGAGCTCCTTATTTGACTTCAGGTGTAATGTGAAACCATCTCAGGGAACAATCTTGAACCTTAGAATTTCCTTTCATTCATTTCTATTTCTGGTCTAATAAGATATCTGATATTATTATTATTATTATTATTATTATTATTATTATTATTATTATTATTATTCGCTGTGTTAGTGATACACCATCATAACTCTTAGATTTTTTACTATGACACAGAACTGACTACACTAATGTCTTACAATTTGCTTGAAGTCGCACTGACACACACAGAGTTTAAGGCGACAATGGGGTAGAAAGGGCCTAGGAGTGGGAAGGAAGCAGCCGTGGCCTTAATTAAGGTATAGCCCTCGCATTTGCCTGGTATGAAAATGGGAAATCACGGAAAATCTTCAGGGCAGCCGATAGTGCGGTTCGAACCCACTATATCCTGGATGCCAGCTCACTGCTGCGCGCCCCTAACCGCACGGCCAACTCGCCCAGTGACTACACAAATTAACACAAGTAGTTAATTATTTCACAATGAAATGAAAACCTTAATAGAGAAAACTAATTTCCAACAGAACTCAAGGAATCCAAAAATGTATAATGGGGGTTCCACCATTCACCATGTTATCAATTCTTTGTGTGACAATCTTTGTAATACAATGGTTTGATTTAAAGCCACAGTATTTTAGGTCATCCTCTCTGTCGGCTAGCATGACTGAAGTGGTCGTATTGTGGTGTTCACAGTATATGAAAAGAATCAAGGGATTAATAGTTGTAATAACAACCACACCACAAGTTCGGCTCCAGCTGCACACGACGAGTAATTCACTATTATGTTGAGAAACAGTGGTACGACTAATATTTGAAAAATTGGCGTCTCGTAGATGAAGGGGGAGAGGATGATAAACCAGAATATGAGTGGGGCAGATCATAGCACTAAATCCCGGGTCTGGAATGTAGTACATTTCGGCTGGGCTCCTCTGATTACATTTACAAGTGCTACCTGTATAGGGCCTTTCTCCGCCCCGTCCTTTCCCCAGATAATTCGAGAAATCAGAACTCTTGTCCTAAAACATCTCATAACTATTTCCGCACAACTGCCACATTTAAAGGAAACTTTCCTCTCCTATTCTCGCTCTCTCTCTCTCTCTCTCTCTCTACTGAACACTCCTCCCACCTAGCGGTGAAGAAAGATACTACGTCAAGCAGGCGGTTGCTAGGGAACGCCAGAGGTACACAACATGCTTACTGCACGTGTTATGGCCGGGCCGTCTCGTCGTCCTTCAAAAAAACAACTTTAACGTATCTCAAGAACAAACGCCTTTAGAACAGAAAGTTAACTCACTACCAGCATATTTGTAGGCTTCATCTAAACAGGTCACAATGTTTAATCCACAACTGAGGTTGAAAGTTCTGGCGATGTTTCCGAACAGAAACCCATTACAAAATGTATCCAAATGTTGAGAGAAAGAAAAACTGAAAATCCCCTGTACTCTTTCTTCTAATTTGTACTACAAAGAGCAGCATTTTGTCACAGAAGTTGAGCAATTATACGAGTGATGTCCCGCAACGACGACGTTACTAACTCAAGGGATGAGAAAGTGAAATACGGAAACAACGCATGAACAACACCGTTCAAGTTACAAAGTAATGTCTATACACATATTTTAAACAACTGCGTTGTCAAAGCCGCTAATGCAAGAGCCAGTTAAATTATCAGAGAAATAAATATGGAAGAAAACAGAAATGACACAAAATCGGCAGAATCTGAATATTGTAGGTTCCTTCCAACACAGTCTTTGTTGTCTCTTCAATCACCACGTGTTTTAGGAAACGACGCGTGTCCGAATTTCACCCTTGAAAGGACAAGATCCCCATTCAGAAGAGTTTGTCACAAGTAGGCACTCCTATACGCCAAACCACAGTCCCGATATGTGACCCAATGTTCATCCGTTTCCTTTCACAAAATATGAGTCGTTCGGCAATTACCTCATAAACGTAATTTATAGAGAATGATATCATTCCTGGAAATGTCCATATTTAAATTAAACACAATGGGTACATACGTGTTAAAGGTTACAATTTGTCATTATTTTCTTTTGGTACATCACTTCGTTGTTTGTTTGTTTGTTGTTTTTTGTTTTGTTTTTACCAGTCCTTGGCAAGTGTGCCGATGTGTTGTGTTTGTTCAGTACAGTTCATCAGGTGGTACCTAGGACAGGTCATTCCGCAGAGACGGCGGATACATTCTTCGTTTGGGGCGTGAAATCAGTTGGTTAGGCATATTTTCCCGTGGAATACGTGGACACCAAAGCGTGTGTATACATGGCGTAGTTTGTAGTTTGGGCCCTTCCATTCCCTTTTCTTCATTACTTCAGTTTCGTAGAAACCTTCAGGTATCTGCTGGGTTTTCTGTCTCCTTTCTTCAAGGACGGCAGTCGATGCGGCGGTGTCTGGTAGCCCGAATGTTTGTTTGATGTCTTCCAGAAAGAATGTTTCGTCCGCCATTACGTATGCCATTCGATTCTCTGTAAATTTTGAGATCTGTAGGATCCGTTTCAAGTACCTG
This sequence comes from Anabrus simplex, assembly GCF_040414725.1. Lineage (NCBI taxonomy): Eukaryota > Metazoa > Arthropoda > Insecta > Orthoptera > Tettigoniidae > Anabrus > Anabrus simplex. The sequence continues at coordinate 72,507,828 of NC_090278.1, forward strand.
GCCTTTATATTCTCAATTATTTCATGTTTGAAACAGTTAATTTGTGCCATATCAATTGTATCCCATACGTAACTACCGGGGCCACTTTAAGCTTGAATAGTGCCATTGCAGTGTTCACTGAGAGGTTCTGCGGCTTCGGGATCTCGTACATTGCTTTGGTTGCTGCCGCTGCTTTTTCCTTTACGTGCAGTCTGAAGGTTGAGCCTGTGGTCTGCTGTGTGATACCCAGGTATTTAAATGATGACACGATCTCGAGTTGTTCATTTCCGTTACGGAAAACGTCATATGTTGCCAGTTTTCCTCCCCTTCTAAATTTCATAACTTTTGTCTTAGCACTGTTGATGGAAAGCGAGTTCTTATCCGCCCATGCTCTGAGGTTATTGAATACAGTCTGTATATACGTGGGATCCCTGGATATCAGCGTCATGTCGTCTGCGTACATAATTAGTTTGACCCTTTCGGTCCCCAGTACGTTAATGATGTCGGATATCATCAGGTTGAACAGCATAGGGCTCATTGGGTCTCCTTGCAGGACTCCTCTCGTCTGCGTTAGGGCGGGCGTGGTGGAGATTCCATCGTCGATTTCTACCTGGTTTGCGTTAAGTATGATCTTTATTATCTCCCGTTCGTGATGTAAGTCGGGTAGTGCTTTCTCAAGTTTTTGTATGAGTATTTTTCTGTCCATGCTGTCAAATGCTTTTGCGTAGTCGATGAAAATGGCGTACAGTGGGCTGGCTGGTTGCGTTAGTGCGCTGTCTATTTCAACTATAATTTCTTCGATGGCCTGTAAAGGTCGATTTGCCTTCCATGAACCCGTACTGGCTTGGTGGTATCTCTTTTGCTATTCTTGGTCGTATGCGATGTAGTATGATCTTTGATAAGAGCTTGAAGATATTACACTCCAGTGCTATCCCCCTGTATGAACTGGGGTCGTTCTTGCTGCCTTTTCCTTTGTATACCGTGATTACTTTTGCCTTTCTCCATATGCTGGGTATTGTTTTTCTTTTCATGCATTCACTGAATAGTAGGGTCAGTGGATCTATGATGTCTGTCAGTGTTGTCTTTAGGTGCTCGTTGTGAATCCCATCCGGGCCTGCGGAAATGTCCATATACAAACTGCCGAAGCTTATCTCGCTCCACAGTATCTTCCCCCGATAAATTGCCATGTTTAAATAGTTTCTTCGTCCACCACCGGCGAGTTCTGAGACACTTCTGAACATTGCGTTATTTTCCTGCAGAAAACGCCCTAACGTCTGATAATACAAAAGACAACGAACAAGTAAGTTCCACCCTTAGTAATTCCTTTAAATACTGTAGAGAAAAAAAGCAGGAGGGGCACCTATAGTGGTACGGCCAGGTCCTGAGAGCAGTAACCAGTACTTACAATTTTACCGCCGAGAGCAAGCGACCCGTGAAAGGTCTAACAACGGTTCGGCTCGAACCGAACGTATCGTATAATCAAGTGGAATGGTTCTCGTCGATACAAAGAGGGAGAAAGCGCTAAAGCGAAGAAGAGAAAGGAAGAAGAAGAAGAAGATGATGAAAGCGGAGATCTTAAAACTTATATTACTGTGATCGAATCTAAGCTCGAAGGAGACAGGGGAAATCCTTAAAATAACTAGATACAGGCACAAACAAAATAGGAATTAACCTTTGCTATGAGGATTTAGCCATGTGGACCACAGGTAGTCACATTTCATAATTTTTTTTTTTTTAAGTAAAGCAACATGGAGGTCACTCTTCACTTCAAAATTCGCACGTGCATTGGTCGGGTTTCGAAACACGTCCTAGTCGAAAACAGCGATGATGTCACCCACTTGTCGAGAGCACATTATACAGAAGAAAAAGAGAGGGAAAAAGGGAGGCCCAGAACAAGATGGAGACAAAGTCAAGAATAGTACCAGGAAAAGAAGACTGTATAGGAGTGGTGGAAGGAGAGGCAATAGAAGAACCATTAACACCCTAACCTGGCAGGAACTGGACAAGGGGAAAAGAAAATGATGACTATGAACTGTATAATTGAAGAAAATATATTTTGAAATAACATATCTAATTAAAAACAACCTACTGCCATTTCTTGATTGATGCAGTATTTTCTCATCTGTCTCTTGGCACAGGCCAGAGCAAAATGCCGATACCACCGAATACCCAGTCTCATTTACAGCACTGACAAATGGAAGCTGCCAAGGTAAGGGTGGGCTGGCGAATGGCATTCGGAGCACGACTTGTGCATCTCACAGGATCACTTACACCCGCCTTTGAGGAGAATAATGGCAAACCACCTCACTCACCTTACCTAGAAACTTACGCCTCATTTAAGCACCGCCATGCGTGTTTGCAGTTTCACATAACATCTGATAGGTAATTGGCACCCCCAGAATGATGATGATGATGATGGTGGTGGTGGTGGTGGTGGTGATTACAGTTCAACAAGGAAGTACCCCTCAGTGATATTCCTATGTAGCTGTTACAAACAAATTGCTCATGGAGACAGCATTTTCAAGTTTGTTTCAATATCCAGATGAAGTCAAGTGAAGTTGCAACTGCTTCCTGAGTTTTCTCTCATCCTAGAGCGCCTTCACTCTAAACCTTTAGTTACACTGCCGGTAACCTTCCCTGCTTTCTATCCGGCTCCATGGCTAAGTGGTTAGCATGCTGGCCTTTGGTCACAGGGGTCCCGGGTTCGATTCCCCGCAGGGTCAGGAATTTTGATGATGATAAAGATGCTGGTTGTTTAAAGGGGCCTAACATCTACGTCATCGGCCCCTAATGGTACTTTTCGCTACGAAAGTAGAACCATGGTACTTGGCATGATGCGGTACTAATCAAAAGTAGCGTAGACTCGCGGCAATCCACACATTGTGGTACTACTCACAGGTAGTCGAAAATTTTAACCACCGTTGGTTAATTTCGCTGGCACAGAGGCTGGGTGTATGTGTCGCCTTTATCATCATTTCATCCTCATCACGACACGCAGGTCGCCTACGGGTATCAAATCAAAAGACCTGCACCTGGCGAGCCGAACATGTCCCCGGACACTCCCGGCACTAAAAGCCATACGCCATTTCATTTTTCCAGCTTTCTCTCTTAAGGCATGTCAGTACTTCATCTGGCATTCCTAGAACACAGGACAATTCCATACTTCAATCAACTTTGAAATGAGAACAAACTCTTCGTACTGACGTGTTTATCTTATCGAGGATCTGAATTTAATGTTGCTCGTCATAAAGCAACAGTAATATGAATGGGTAATGAAATGATGCAGACTAAGATTTAGCCAAATTTTACAACATAATGGACACAATTATAGATATGTAGGGATGTTTTCAAATGTCATTGCTTTTACGTCCCATTAAGTACACTTACGGTTTTCGGTGACGCCGTAGTGCCAGAATTTTGTCCCGCAGGAGTTCTCTTACATGCCAGTAAATCTACCTTCAAATACCATCAGGCTGAGACAGGATCAAACCTGCCAGGTTGGGGTCAGAAGGCCAGCACCTCAACCGTCTGAGCGACTCCCCGCGGCACTTACAAAAAGAAAAAAAAAAAGTGTTTTCTTATGAACGCGTTTAGTTGGCCTTCTTCGCATAATATTATTCTCACAGGTAATGTCGACTGAAAACTCGGAAAAGGCAGGAAGCGCAAACGGAACGGAGAGGGCAACCATTAGATGATGTGATTCCCACTCAACCATCTGTTAAGGTCTCAACCCAGTCATTCAACTGATAATTAGAAACAGCTTTAATTCAGAAGATACAAGAAAGTACATTATACTTTAACTCATATTGACTTTCACAGCTGTCCGTTTCCCTTCGCTGAATATCACCATACTGGCCTTTGGTTAAGAAGCCCAGTGGCTTGGACTGCCAGCCGAAGTAGAGATCTTAATTGAATATGGTGCAATCCACTGGTTCAGGGCTGGGTTTTAGTGTTTTTAATCTTAATTAACAGATCTTCATTTACACATATCATACCTGAATACCTAGGCCTACCATATTTCTGAAAGCAAAATCTTGGACAAATCTGACATTTTAGTAACACACAACCTACCTTAGAAATGTGACTTGCTATGTGCTAAATGAAGATGGTCCCAATACAGGCTCCAGCAAGAACGATTTATGCCTTTTTTTTTTTCTGTGGGTGCAGCTTTTCATGCGAAACCTTATCAACACTTCTTATTAGTTCGTAACTCACTGCAGCTGTAGTCACATTTAAATTTTTTCTTAGAAAGAGATTCCACACTTACCGTCGCCATAATGCCTCTTCCTGTTCCCCAGCAGTTCTTTGCTGAGAAGACTCTTTCTACACATACTGATGTTACAGGCAAACACAATTCTGGAGTATTAACATCAGTTTTTGAGGAAACGGAAAATTCCAACCCCTTTCTGTGACAATTCCAAGAGTTGAAATTCAGCCAATTGGTTATGTAGGGAGCCACATGATATGTGTGCATGTTTACTCCCTGACTATTTGCAAAACTATCGATTATTCCTCGATATGAGACAATGATCTGTATTCTTGAATTAGGAGCAAGTGAGTTGATAATTTACGCGGTAATTAAATTTAAATATATTGTAAGTTCGTAACTATTATCATCAGCGGTTGTATTATTAAGCTGTAAAACACTACAGTCAGATTTGAAATTACTCATCATATTTATTCAAGATACTTTATCAAACAACAACTCCATATCGGTCTTTAAATTAAAATTAACTTTTGAATTGATGTTACTGGCTGAAGTTCGAATCTTGGACCACAACAAGCTATCATTTACGTCTCACTTACAAATACTCCCACATTACAAATTATTGCAAAGTAAATAAATATAAGTTTGTAACTACAGTTACACAAATAAAACCGTGCACATAATTATGACGAATATTTTCATATAAACGCGGACCACCGAACAGGATGTAAAAACATGCACCAGTCCAGCGAAAAAAATAAAACGAATTGTAGCTCTTATCACAAAACACTATAAACACTAAAGAAACGTACAACTGTGAACGCATCCATCTGAATACGGTTGACGTTTGAATGGGCATTTGGACGTAAAACACGACTAAATCAACAAGAGTACCGACCCCAATAAACGGGGAAAAAGACCAGGAAGAAGACCGAAATTCCGCCATGGAAATTCGTACAATGGTTATCACACAATTTAGATAACACTTACTTTTGTAATAGAATTTTACACTTGAAGGACCTTTTTTTTTTTCCTAATTGCTTTGCGTCGCACCGACACAGACATGTCTTATGGCGACGATGGAACAGGAAAGGGCTAAGAATGGGAAAGAAGCGGCCGTGGCCCTAATTAAAATACAGCCCCAGCATTTGCCTGCTGTGAAAATGGGAAACCACGGAAAACCATCTCCAGGGATGCCGACAGTGAGGAACGATTCTGTTCATGAAATTGTGATTGAAGACCAAGCCACTTTCTCAGATCGTAGGTCGTAATAACCTCCAGCAAATGCGTTCCTTACGAAATTATAATATGAAGAATTCTATACACCCGCCTCACCGGATAACCCAGAAGTCGTTCCGAGTGTTACATAACGAGTTTTAGATTTTCACTACACAAAATGCAATCACTCTTAGAGATCTTTAATTATGAGTTGAAGTTCAGTGTGCTTCCTACCTGTACATCGAAGCTGGGCGGCAACACTCCCGGGGAGTCTGCCTGCTGCTGCTGTTGCTGCTGTGGAGGAGGAAGCACGCCCGCGCCCGCAGGGTAGCCCGTTTGTTGGTCGAAAGGGGCCATGGCGCCCGCAGTGCTGGGGTCCATTGCCAGTACATGCTCGAAGTGCTCCAGATGAGGGAGGTGCTGTGAGGGGTGGTGGTTGAGCCCCGGATGGTGGTGGTTCAGGCCGGGGTGGTGATGACCTTCCACACCATCTGCCACGTTCTTCTGAGGTCCGCCCGCTCCATTCTTGTTCACTTCCTCCTCGGCAGGTGAAGGCTGCCGACTGCCAGGAGTGCGGCTGTAAGCCAGAAACCGCCTGAGCATCTCAGTTGCGACACAGGAAGAGAGGCGACAAGTAGAACAGACACAACATACAAATGACAAAATTGGCATATGAAAAAATAAGCAAAAATCGGTATTTTAATAAAACACACATTAAACACAAATCAAGCCCAACAAAGATTGAAGAGTTTCAAGTCTACCAACAAGTGAAAAACCTCCTTTAGGATGATAAAACTACAAAGAAAGTAAACTACGACAGAAAGTTAAAAGTGCGGTATAAATTTATTTGGAAGTTTGGACATTTATCTGGAAGTTCGGTTGAAAACGCGTACTACGACTTTCGTTTATGTGCAATCTGGGAAAAAATTCTCGAGTATAGCTATGCCGAAGTTGGAGAGGCTGTTAACGCTCTTAACAGCAACTGGGACATCGCCACTATCGGGGACGCTACTGTAAAGAATCAAGATGGCTACACATCAAGATGAATCTACAACTGCATGATGCTGTGCGAAATTAAGTTGTTACAATGTAATCTATGTATATATTTATAAAGTATGTCATGCTTCCTGCCCAGCTATCACAGAATTCTTAAAGATTTCGCAAGCTAGCAAGTTGTTGCTACTGACTATATCGTTTGCTGCTATGCAGTATTTCGTGGGTTCGAGTCCCTACAGAATTTCATTTTTTTTAACCTTCTAAATGATAGTCGGTAGGGTACTAGAGGTGATAGTACACATTTCCTATTCATTAAAATGCGTGTCAAAAGCGTGGGTTCTATCCCGAATCATTCCGCGACGCACATATGGAGTAAAGGTATACGACGTAGTTCATGGCGATTCGTCCGTCGAATGAGGATGTTAAGGAGGTTATATTTCTTTTACTTAATAACAACTTGCTACGAAAGTATTTAACGCTAAAGTGAGATAAATGCTTGCCAGTTACTACTCTCACATTGTATTGAAAAGAAAAAACTAACCACTTATTCAATGAGCAAACAGTAAATTGAATTAATAATAAAATTACTGATCCTACGCTGGATCAGTGGCACTAATCAAGAATATAAACTTTACTTTCGCAGTAACGCGCTTCCTCGTAAATAGTACTAGACAAAAAAAAAATATATATATATATATATATATATATATATATATATATACAAAACCTGAATCTTATTGCGTCCAGGTTACATTTTCAGTGTTTTTATTTTCTATAACAGTTTCAGTTTCGTTATACAGTTAATTTTAACATTTCTTCGTATGTGTTATATTTCAGTCCTAATTCTGTTTTTGACCTGAACTTTTACATTATAGCTTAATAAGAGTCTGATATTGTATTCTAGTAACACAATTTCAAAAGGAATAGAGCTAAACAAACGAAAACACCAGGGAACACGTATACCACCGCGCTAAATTTCACTATATTTTCAGTAACCTTATTACCAAACCAATAAAAATGTTACCATATCTTCCACATTACAATACCGTCGTTAAAATCCGTTGGTAGTACGCAAGAAAATATTTAACTTCTAGTTTGCGAAACTGCAGTCTACGTATTTGGCTGTTTACCTGACAAGTCGTAGTACAGGCCCTTAGAAATGTTCAACAACTGGTTCTGACAAATCTCGACGTACAGTGCCGAAATATGCACTCCTAACGAAGGAAGACTCGCCAAGCCTATCGGCATCAGAAATGATGTTCCTGCGGCCCACTAACCAGAAGTCCAGGATGGAAAACTTAATGAGGCGAGCCAGAAGTTGGGATTAAGATATCTCCACTACGTTGTACACACGATCACCACGGTGCTTCGGACACGCGACCCACGAAAACAGCTCGGGTGCACTTTGATGGAGGGATAGAAGGATGTCAGATACAGATACAGATACAGGATTTGGGCCAAACTGATACTGAATGTAGGGGACGAGCTTATGGTATGATGAGTTTCCAATTTCTTAAATCATTTAATAAAAAACCAGGTAAACAATTCGCAAGGAATCTACCACCTGGGTGACAACCCAAAATATAGTTGTGTGTCCTCTTCTTGTTACTAAATTCTGATTAAAAATTCATTTTCAATTTTATAATTGAACATGTGTTGATCTATTAATTGATGATTTCATAAAATATTAATTCGCAGACACGAACAAGGTTTTCTGTATTTAAAAAACATGGGCACGGTATGTTTTAAATGATGGTGCTGTGCTGAGTGGCTCAGACGCTTGAGGCACAGGCCTTCTGACCCCAACTTGGCAGGTTCGATCATGGCTCAGTCCGGTGGTATTTGAAGGTGCTCAAATACGTCAGCCTGGTGTCGGTAATTTACTGGCACATGAAAGAACTCCTGCGGGACTAAATCCCGGCACGTCAGCGTCTATAATTATTATTATTATTATTATTATTATTATTATTATTATTATTATTATTATTATTATTATTAAATGATCATGACCATCATCCGAGAAATTTTACCACCTCAGTTTGGGCATGGGCTAGAACACATTTCTTACTTTCATTGACTTTTCTCTGTTCCATCATCGCCTTTTACAATATTAAAAGGACTGGGAAATGAGCAGTGTTTATACCATCATTCCTTTAAGCAGCCAGGTCATGTAAATGAATGTTCTGAAAGTATCTCACAGGATCACCTAGAATGTGCATTTCAGTGGGCGTGGCAGACTGATGAGTAACTGTGCTTTCTAGCTCAGTGAGGAAAGCAACGGCAAACCACCTCTCACTCCTCATTTCCCCAGGACGATTCGTTAGTGATGAGTAGGCCACCAACACAGCTGCTGGTGGAACTGTTGGGGATCCAACTAGCCTTCAGGCAGAACATTCCATCACTCACATCCCTGGCACCAAAGAACAAGTTTTATTTATTATTGTCCGGCTCCACGGCTAATTGGTTAGCGTGCTGGCTTTTGCTCACAAGGGGTCCCTGGTTCGATTTCCGATTGCGTAATTGGTTAATTCCGCTGGCACGAGGGGCTGGGTGTATGCGTCATCATCATTTCATCCTCATCACGACACGCAGATCGCTTACGGGTGTCAATTCTAAGACCTCCACCTGGCAAGCCGATATTGTCCCCGGACACTCCCGGCACTAAAAGCCAAACATCCTGTATAAAGGAGGATAAAATATGTAATGCACAAAGACATATTGCTTCTCAACTCCCACTTCTAACTGAACAACATTCTTCGGTCAGCACTGTTTCTGCATTCTTACGACATTCTGGCAATGCGCGTCTACTCATAGTACCGCACCATAACAATTCTGTGAGATCAAAACAATATAATGTTTCATTTGACGAAGAACTTACTAAATAGGAATCCTACCCTATATCTTAACCGCTCTTCCTTATTCGATGCTAGAAAGTACTGTATTACACTACACGCCATCAACCTTACGAAGGGCGCGGCTCTTCCGTTCCATAATCACCTCAACTCTTCTACGCAACGGATAAAACAAAACAACCTCCTTCCCTTACTCCTCCCTCAAACCCTAATAATTGGGTCTGTATTCAAGTTCATTACCCCTATCTTTACACAACAAGCGACAGCGCTGCCATCTACCAACGCACCGATATACTACTACTCCTCGCCCACTTCGTTACATCGTTCACCGCTAGATGGCAACTCCATGCAGTAATATGAAACGAGGCGAAAAAACTAAACAAACAAGGGGCTTTCAAAGGGTACCGGTAAATTACAATTCAACCAGTAACAACCAGTAAGAGTTCGTATAGGCCTAGTGAAGTCATAACATAAACAAAACTAAGGAAAGAGAAAAGCATGCGTCAATTTCTTGAAAACCATGTATGTTGAGAGGAAAACTAATAATTCAGAACTGGAGATTTAAAATTAATGAAAAATAATACGTATTATATCAACAATAATTTTACTACAAAAAAAGGGAGGTGATCATCATCATCATCATCATCATCATCATCTATTTACCCTCCAGGTTCGGCTTCTCCCTCGGACTCAGCGAGGGATCCCACCTCTACCGCCTCAAGGGCAGTGTCCTGCAGTTTCAGACACTTGGTCGGGGATACAACTGAGGAGAATGACCAGTACCTAGCCCAGGCGGCCTCACCTGCTATGCTGAACAGGGGCCTTGTCGAGGGATTGGATGACTGGAAGGGATAGGCCAGGAAGAGGGAAGAAAGCGGCCGTGGCCTTAAGTTACGTACCATCCCGGCATTCGCCTGGAGGAGAAGTGGGAAACCACGGAAAACCAATTCCAGGGAATCGAACCCACCTCTACTCAGTTGACCTCCCGAGGGTGAGTGGACCCCGTTCCAGCCCTCATACCACTTTTCAAATTTCGTGGCAGAGACGGGAATCGAACCCGGGCCTCCGGGGGTGGCAGCTAATCACGCTAACCACTACACGGAGGTGATATCTCCGTTAAATCTGTCTACATCTCAGTCCATATGAATGGGGTACTTCAATTCCAATGCCAATTTATTATTTTAAGACATTAGTAAGATGGAATATACGAAAGCGAACAGAAGAAAGGAAGAAAGAAACTACAAGGTTAAAAATTCGTATTGCTCTGATACGACCTTACGGTGTAAGGCCACAAGAAATCATGACAATTCATTTCTCCTTATCTCTGTAAACACCAAAATTAACTTTAAGGGACATAGGAGTTTCAAGAAATGCGAGAAATGAATGAATGAATGAATGAATGATAGAGGAAATTCATTTATAAAAGATACAATATCGATAACTTATTTTTTAAAACTAGAATAAAACTAAAACATCTCCAAAAACTTTGAAGAGTTGCTATAAAATCCAGAAGGTTCATCGTAGATTGGCGAGGGCAAATATGTAAATAGTGTAAACAGAATCAGGGAGAAATGTAAATACAGTAAATGTCCATGCTTAAAACTGACGAAGCTTAATTTTAGCACAAAGTAACTGACGAAGCCAATAGCTGATTTTAAACACGCCTATATAAAAATATATATATTGTGCATAGCCAGTCCAAAGCCTGGATAAAGTGTGATGGGAGTCAGTCGTCCTGAACACAACTGATGGTCACGCACAGTCAGCGTAACACTTTGCCCGTACGTACCTGTGGGCGGGGACGGTAGAATAACACACACGTTATTCCCTGCCTGTCGAAAAAGGCGACTAAAGGGGCCCCAGGGGGTCTGAACTTGGGAGCGTGGGATGGCGACCACGTGGCCCTCAAATGAGTCCTGGCTTTGCTTCCATTTACTTATTCCAGGCTCCTCACTTTCATCTATCTTATCCGACCTCCCTTGGTTAACTTGTTCTTTTCTGACCCGGAAGCTATTAGATTGCGAGGGCTAGGCAGTCTTTCATTATCACGCCCTACGTGGCCCTTGTCTCTTTTTTCTCTCAGATTAGTGCCTAGTTGTACTTCCTCTTAAAACAATAATCACCACCACCACCGTAGCTGGCCTGCAAAACACTGCTGGATTTAATTAGTAAGAGGGGTGGTGGGAAAACCCCTCAGTATACCAAAGTATACGCTAATAACTTTAAGTAAGTCTCAAACAAGAATTTCCTGAAATGAACTTTCAATCCCTACATAATAATAATAATAATAATAATAATAATAATAATAATAATAATAATAATAATAATAATAATAATAATAATAATAATAATGTTTTACGTCCCACTAAATACTTTTTAACGGTTTTCAAAGACACCGAAGTGCCGGAATGTTATCCCGCAACATGAAGTACCGCACAAATAATACTCTTTACCATATATCCTTTATACTATATAGAGTTTTCTTACATTAATAGAACTGTATAGATAAAATTTGATGTGTTTCGCCTTGTTTTTAATGGTAGGATGTGAATACAGGAGATTGTTCCTAATAAATGGAAAGCGAGTTCGCCATGCGGTTAGGGGCGCGCAGCTGTGAGCTTGCATTCGGGAGATAGTGGGTTCGAGCCCCATTGTCGGCAGCTTTGAAGATGGTTTTCCATTTCCACGCCAGAAAAAAGCTGGGGCTGTACCTTAAGGCCACGGCCGCTTCCTTTCTACTCCAGGCATGTCCTGTCCCATCGACGCCATAATACCTATCTGTGTCTGTGCGACGTAAAACACATTGTCGAAAAAACTGGAAATGTATATACGTGCCAGTAAATCTACTGACACGAGACTGAGCACTTTCAAATACCACCGGACTGCGCAAGGATTGAAATTGCCAAGTTGGAATCAGAAGGCCAGCGCCTCAACAGTCTGAGCCACTCAGCCCGGTTACATATAGGTCAACGTATGTATGTATGTATCGGTATCCGGTCATGAAAGGAGAATCACCGGACAGATTTTTAAGCAGTTTTCGCCGTTAAGTACAGGATCTCCAGAGGAGGGTTTTCGTGTATAAAATATTGACCTGCGACCGAAGGAAACGGCTGAGCAATCATTTCTGTAAAAAAAATCTAACAAAATTACGCCAGGCGTCAAGTTTATCGCCTTACGCTGCTTGAACCACTAAAGATACCCACAAACTATTTGCATTAGAACTGAAAGCGTAAAAAAATTACAGAAAAAAGTCCCAGAATCGCTTAACTATCTTTACGTGGGGCTCGACTTAACATTACCTACATGATAACTCCAGAACTGCTGGCTAGATTTTTGTGGTTTTCACTGTTGCCTACAAAATATCCCAATGACGGGCGTTCATGTATTAAACAATGATAAGAAATGAAAGGAAGCCGAGCAGTAACGATTTCTGAGAGAGCGAAAAAAAAAAAGAACTCTAAGAAAATGACGCGAGGAGACAAGTTTATCGGCTTACGCTGCCTAAACCATGATAAATATCAAGAAAATTTATGGATCAGTATTGAAGAGCATAAAATGTTCTACGAAAAACCCCCGCGGGACCACATACCTATTACCAACTTCGACAACAATTACCGTACAATTTTTATGTTCGATAACGGTAAAAACCCTGCGCTAAGCATGCGACGAGTACTCTATAACTAGAGAACGGCTGGAAAGATTTTTATGCGATATTCACTGTTACCAAGAGGATCTTCCGCCAAGGGTTTTCGTCGTATTAAAAATGTTGAACGGCGATGAAAGAAGACCGAACAGGATGGTGTCTAACCAAAACACTGGAAGAAAATTACGCCACAAGAACACCTTCTACGTTTCCTCCGACTGAACAGTACAGATATCTACAGCGTACAGTACGTAAGTAGGATTCGTAGAACATAAAAGTTCTACGGAAAGATTCGGGAGCACGCATGCATAGTTAAAAGGTCACCTACTGTAAGAGCCTTTATTTTTGTTAATAGTAGAAACTCTTCCAAAGTACAAGAAGAGTATTCGTAGGGCTCGACTAAACGCAGACTGAAATCATGTGATTCGAGAACTGGTGAATGGATTTTTGTACGGTTTTCTCTGTTGCCAAAAGGATCTCAAAGAGGAATATCTTCGGAAATTAAATACTGCTCTGTGATGAAAGGAACACTAGCACAAACTGTTTCTGCGAAACAACTCCAGAAAAGTGACGGCACGCGAACACGTCTTGCCTTAGGCTGCCTAAACCGTCAAATATATCCTCAAACTGCATGAGTGAGAATTTTACAGCATAAAAAGTTCAACAAACACGTCCGGAGGACCAAATATCTACCTTTAAAAAGTCACTAATAATATAATAGCAGCTTTTATGTTAAAGGCAGAAACCCTGCAGTAGGTTTGAGAAGAACAATCCTGAGTCTCGGTTAACGCCAGTTAAACTGTTAAAGATATCCTCTAAATGCTTGTGTAAGAATGAGCTAGTATTACAAATTATATGTAAAATTCCACGAGAGCATAATGTGCATAAGGAAACACGCAACTAAAAACCGGGTGTCTACCAAAACACTGAAGAAAATAACGCCATGAGAACACCTAGGTTTACTCCACTTGAACCGTTACTGATATCTTCCACGTAGATATGTAGGATACTATGCCTTTGCTGGGAGGACCTAGTGTTTACAGTGCACTATGTCTTCTGGTATGGGCTAGAGCAATTTTGTTACTTTCATTGACCTGTCTCTGTCTTGGCTTTGACAATATGAAAGTGACTGAGGTATGAGCCATTCCTTGTGCAGCCAGTCCCTGCAATGAATGGTGTGAAATCGTTGCTCATAGGGTCGGTTGATGCATGCATTTCAGTGGGCTTGGCAGACTGATATGTAACAGCAACTTCTGGCTCGGTGAGGAAAGCAACGGGAAACTACCTCACTCATTTCCCTAGTACGCCCCTTCAGTGCTGCCTAGGCCAACTATGACAGCTGACGGCAGAGCTGTTGAGGATCCAACCAGCCTTAGGGCTGAAGACTGAACATACATACATGTAGGATACGTACAGCAAAAAGTTCTGCAGAAAGATCCCACAAGATAATCACAAGCAAGCAATAAAAGCTGCGAATATTGAACATTTGTCAGCATTGGAAGTACTCTCTCCAAGAATGTTTTATCGAACCTCTGTCCGCCTCTCGTAGCGTAACTGTTAGCATTGTTAGCTGCCGTCCACGGAAGAACGGGTTCGATTCCACGTATTGTGAGAAATTTAAGAAAGGCAGAACGTCCGGTATATGGCTGAAATGGTGGTACAAGTAGTTCACCCCCATTGGGGTTGTGCCTGAAAAGAGCTGTACGACTTCGGGATGAAGACACGAGTTTACCTTAGTTTATCTAACCTCTGACAGTGAAGGTTCACCCGAACTGGTCCGCTTACTGATGATTTTACGTAACTTAGGGACACAGTCGCTTGGATTCGCAAACCCTGGTGGAGCCGCGGGTAAAAACTAGTTTATTAACTGTTGAAAGATACATACTTTATTTCATGAAGTCGTTCATTAAATAGACAATTCTTCGGACTCTTCGGTCCGTCAAGTTCTCAGTTTTAGAATGACAGATCACCAGACTCAGCTTTCTGCCTGAGACATACAAGTGCATAGTTGGGACCGCGAGATTTGGAGTCTGACATTTGAGTGGCGAAAGCAGTAACTACGAAGTACGCTGCGTTGTCCTAGTTACTTCAATCTGCAGCATATCGTCCTTTCATACAGGCTGAATATTTAATCAACCATGTTGGCCTAATTCAATAAACTTCGACCCGTTCTTAAGCCCGCGCTAATAATTCCGGCATTAAGACAGAACACGTCATTGCCGATAAATATGAGATTTCATATTCACTAAACTAACAATAACCTCAACAAACCAACCCACGTGACGATAGCTTCCTTAAATGTGGGATTTCTTATCGTTGCCACAGCAACAGATCATTTTGGAGCAATGTTAGTCAACTTTTTCTCGCCGGTGGCGCTAAACGTCAGACTTCAACTCTCGTGGACCCAACTATATCATCGTTATTATATTGTATGACTGTCAAGATTTCTGAAAACAAGCCTTGTCGCCGCCTCGATGCGCACCGCATAGCTTCAGATATTCAATTTCCAACGGTCGAAATAAGAATCAATTGCTATTTATAATTTAAAGACACTTCACCGCAATTCCAATGGCCATTTGTCATTTCTTGCCACTAACATAACTGAATTTCCGATAGAGCCTCACTTCTCCGAACCAATGCTGCTTTTTAAAAACAAGCCGCTGAAGGACTAGCAATCATCGTTAATGCGCCAAGTCCATATGGTGCGGCACCGTGGTTAGCCGGTACCAGTACCGTTGGTCGAAAAAAAATTACCATCAAAATGTTGACCGGCAAAGTAGGAAAGATGGTGGTACACAAAATTCTTATCACCAGATTGCATGCCAAAAGCTTGCATTCAACTCCGAACGTTTCCACAGTTTTCATATGGAGTGAAGGCATATTACGCCGTAGATGGTGATACGTCCGTCGAATTGCGACGTTAAGCCTTCAGCAGACGTCTTGCTGCTATTCGACGGGATAGGCTATGTGCCGACACCGGTTATAAAGACTTCGAAGGGACCGCCAATCAACTGTCGTTATAGGTGATAGTCGCTCAAACAGACTTGTTTCTTGCTATAAATGTCAAATCTATAATTTTTAGGCTGCACTTCACACATGGTTAATTAAAGGAATAAAGTTAAAAGCAAAGGCGAAAGAAACTCTCACATGAAATAGTACTGCATTTGCAATACAGTTTTTTTTTTTTTTTTTAAGTTGCTTTATGTCGCACTGACAGGTCTTACGGCAACGATGGGACAGGAAGAGGCTGGGAGTGGAAAGAAAGCGACCGTGGCCATAATTAAGGTACAGCCCCAGCATTTGCCTGACGTGAAAATGGGAAACCACGGAAACCATCTTCAGGGCTGCCGATAGTGGGGTTCGAGCCCACTATCTCCCGCATACTGGATACTAGTCGCACTTAAGCGATTGCAGCTATCGAGCTCAGTGCAATACAGTATTTGTGTAGTGGGATTGAGGAATTTTTCTTCAGTACGTATAGCAATATATAAGTCAGCAAAATATAAAATAAGTGATGAAGGAAGTAGCAACAATGTAAACTGATTAATAATGTCGCACGCGGTCTTGGGTATTCAATGAGATGTTCTCTCTGTCCTTCCAAATTACAGAAATTGGTGAGTGTGATACAGCCAATTCCTACGTGACGCTGACGTGTTTCTCCATTTGGAAATCGCCATCTCATTTCTGACTTTTCTCCAATATGGAACATTTCTGGCGACATCTTCACAGCGATCCTTGCTCTAACAGACAGGTTGATTTGGAATCAAACTACTGAAAACAAGAGTTTAAAACTAAGCTTTACTTTGCTGTCAGCAATCCTCAAAATTCAACATTGGACGTTATAGTCGATACATTTCTCCGAAAATGTGATAAAACTACGTCGTTTTATACGATATGCCGTAATAAGCGAGTTTTTAAACACAGTGTTTATATAGATTTTGCCGTTATATCCAATACGTCGTAAGAAGCGATATCGCAATAAACGGTTTCGACTGTACTATCAAATATCACGTCATTCATATCAGTTACTCCTCTGATGAGGTTGACATACACCTCAAGGACTGAAACATGTGGGAATCGATGTCCATGGATTTGCTTCGAAAGCCCCTCTATGTTGAGTCCAAATGATAAGAAGCTACAATGCTCCTAAAACTCTTTACTGCCACAGCAGGTTTCTTTTACGATTACTTCCAGCCTTTGGACTCCCAAAAAACTGAGGACCACAGTAGGCCGAACTCTAAATTTAAAGCAAAAAACCGTCGCTATAATGACGATACCAACAGTCATGTAACACCGCAAGCATGTTTGCTTGCTTTAAAGGTAAGGCGTACATACATCTGCGTACTGCAGTAAGCTGTACTTGCCTCCGGCTGGACAAAATACGCTGGCAGAGAATAGCAGCCTACCTCACGCAGATCTTATCCCATGTTTGATGCCGCTCAGACAGAAGATGCGGTGTTCGTGGCCATAAGCTACTGGAAGAGAAATTTGTCAGAATTATTTCAATAGTGAGATATCCTTTCCGCGCTCCTTGTAACTTTCCGACAGAGTTGGAAAAGTTAGCAAAGTGAAGGAAGTTGTAAACAAGAGGTTCTTGCCACATAAGAAACGTAAGTGACGCGCGTATTGTTAAAAAGGTCGTAAAATTATTTTATAGTTCAATACCAGACTTCCTGCCAAAGAAGGCGAGAGCGCGCAAGTGAAATGAGAGCCGTAGCGGCAGGGCGGGGTTCACAGCTCTGACACGACAGCGAGAGGCAATGCAATTAAAAACAGAGAACTTGCACATTTAGATGACTACGCAATACAGAGCAAGAAAATTCGGGTTTTGTGTCCATCATAAACAGCAATGAACTGATAATTATCGTTTGTTACATTGCGATCTTAGAGCAGCAAATTACTACCGAACGTTACTTTCACCACTTCAAGATGCAAGTAGGCCTATACCCGAAGTTCGGTCGACTAAAGCAACACTTAAGTACACAACAAGTTGCGAGGAAAGATCCACTAAATATACACATTCATCCACTATTTCTTAATTTAAATATTAGTCACCCACTTACTTTCTATTACCATTTAATATTCCTGAAAGTTGCCCATCAAGCACATTGGATTTGACCATTAAACTGTAATGTGGCCCTCAGCTTCGTTGTTTAACCTACTGTAAGCAACCTGTTAAGCTAAAGTAGTGGAGATATGTTTGGTTCCTCCAAAATTACGTAAGTTCGACTATTAACGGGTCTGTTCGAATTTGGAATAGCAGACGTATCGTCTTCCAGTTGTCAAACTCTGTACCTTTCGTTTATGTACGGCAGTCATCGTCTATGTGCTCCACTATCTGCCAGGAGCCCCTCCTAAATCATCTCTGATTGGGTGCATAAAGCAGCCCATACAGACCAAGGTAATGGTTTTTTTTAAATCGTAGGGCATACTGTTTCTAAATCACAGGAGTTAGAAAAACAAAGAAGTATGTATTGTGTATCCCATAGTCCCGTTTCTTAATACGGGGTCGGGGAAGAAATAATTACCAACACAGAAAGTGAGAAGCTGAAAGTTATGCAAAGAAGATAAAACTAACAGAATCACAACAAAACAAATCCTAAAGATTAAAATTCCATGTATTATTTAGCCCTTATCCATTTCGCAGGAAAAAATGTAGCTGCAGACGTCCGAATGGTGTTCCTACGAGATTTGTTTTCCATAAATACTGTAGATATACCAAAGAAATACCCTTCTAAAGATGAAATCATCACTTTGAAACAAAAATCTGTTTCAAAGCATTTACACATCCAAATAACTTTCCAAGAATCTTGAATTTCGCAACTCAGTGATAAGACCCTCTGTACTCTTCACTTCTGAAAGTCTCTTGGTGATCAGGAAGGACTCGCGCAAGAAAATAGAAAATTTTAAGGAGCATATTAGGACCAGGAAGAGAAGAGGGTGGCACTTGTACGATCAGTCACAACAATGAGCTCTATGATCGTCGGGAAGGGACAATCACACCTGTGAGGAAAAAAAGAGACTAGCTTTTCTGCGGCCACTTGACCCACATGGACCCCTGCACCTTCACCAACAAGATATGCAGCACGATAGGTAGAAGAAAAGCCTTCAAGAACAAATGGGATTATCGGACTGAAATCGAACCTAGGACAACTAGAAATTCACAGGACCGATCCCAATTCCAACGGATTACTGTGTATATAGTGTCTTGTCAGTTTTCATCACCAGCAAGAAGAACACACGTACTACCTGACCTGTGTCTGAGGAAAGGAAGCTGACACACAACCAGGAAATGAAAGATTTCTGAGCCAAGAAGAAACAGAAGACCTATGTGAACAGTCAAAACGAGCCCCATGGTCCTAAGTAGGCCCAAACGAAATGAAGGACGAATAACTTGAAAGCTGAGCCAAAGAATACTTGGTCAACGCCGTTATACAGGTGTGAAGTTCCGACACTAAAAACAGCTACAATCAGATGAATAGAAGCATTTGAAACGAAGCTTCGTAAGAAAATGCTTCGTATTCCACAAACAGCTCGAAAATATAATTAAATCCTAAAGAGAGCCAATGTTGGAACAGAAGTTTGAACAACAGTACCGGTAAAATGTAGGAAATTAACATATCTAGGACATTATACTTCTGAATTTAAGCATACAATGGAAAGGAAGAGGGGTAATCAGTACCAATTACTGAAGCCAATCCCATAAGGGTAGACTGTAGTTCGCAGAGGTGTTCGAAGAAGACCACCTTCCAGATATAAAACATTCAAGATTGGAAAGCTATGTGAAACCTCACGACCTGCTTTGCCTTGCAGAAAACAGAGATGAATATGCCACACTGACAGCCTACGTCAGAGAGACCTGACACAGCATTTTCAAGAATAAGAATAGGAAGGACGAGGTCATCAGTCACTACAATAAGCTGTAGCCTTTATTGCTCGGGCTCTAAATCATTATTTTATGCGACTAAATTAATTAAAACAGCTATCAACCGCCCAACGGAGTTCAGGCTCCTCTGCCATGCGGAAGAGAAAAACGGACCGTCGAAACAAAGAACAGCCCAAATAGTTTGAAATAAAAATGTCTGCAGAACGGTACTGAGGCCATAATGAGTACTATTATTGTGCGTTGGACCCTCTAAGGAGGATCATTTCGGGTGTCTACTATTCACCGTACCTTGGTTTGTCGGGTTACATTGGTGAAGATTGTCTTGGTCAATCACGAGTCGCTCACTCGTACTGTATGTCCACAGAATATCATACGTCTGTTTCCGTGCGATTGTGAATCGTTCGGTCAATTAATTCAGAGCTTTTGCACATCCAAATATCATCAGTCCGAATATGATGTCTCAGTCGCGAAGTGTGTTTTTCGGAGAACGAATGTGTGGTGGTGACGCAGTTTGGCTTTGGTGGAAAGTGATTTCTTGTTGTAGATATTCCAGTGTAGACTGCACGCAATTTTCCTGTGCGGGTATTTTTGACTGCTCTTTCGTTGCCAGTGCTTCCGATAATATCAGCGAAGTACTTTGAGGTGATTAACTTGTATGATGCTGCCTTGTTTGGTCGCAAGCAATCCCAGGGTTGGGTTCTTAAAACATATCTGCGGTGTTTCCTCATAAGAAATTTGAGGCCGGTTATGATGCCGATCTCATGAAGCTTTTCGATAGCAAGTCTCGCTTTCTTCGGAGTCTACGGTACGTAATTATTGCTGGAGCCCTGTTTCCGAGCGGGTATATCACACTGGGGACTCCATGTAGGTGGTTCACAATTTTGTAGCTTTTCGAAGAACGGCTTCAGGATGTCACAGTTGGCCTGTGTGTTCGTCTCATGTGTTCCGCTGGGGTATTGGAAGCAAAGACTGGGCGGCTGTTTAGTAATGTCTTCCCTAAAGGTCCTGTTGTAAATTCCCGTATTGTTCCTTTTGAAGTCATTACCAATTTCATACAATCCTTTAAGGTGGTATGTTCATTTGATTCGTCCGATTGTTAATGATGTTCGCTTCTGTGTTTCTGCGGAAGTTCTTCCAATTCTCTGGTGTTCGGTGGCTTTACCAATTCTTCCAGGCTCGAACACGAGATTCCAGAGCAAATGTCACAGTTTGAGGTACACTTTGTGTGTTTAACGACTTCGTTGTGGTTGGCCGAGTTTTCTTAATGATATCTGGATGGTCTCAAGAAATGTTTTATATGTATACCTAATGATTGTACGAACTCTCACGCATGTTCTTGTAAGTATTCAGGTTCGATGAGTGGAATTTTAGCTTTTTCAAACGGTAGCTTTCACGATAGGGCGTGAAACGAATTTTGATTTTAGAGATAGCGGTCAGACTGCGTATCTCTTACGTATTCTCACATTTAGCACATCTATTCCCACATTTATCACTTCTGCACTTCTGGAGAAAACTTTCTAGTGATCGTCATATGATCGATCTAGTATTCACCTAAGAGATTGACTGGGGATTTCCAGGTGGACATTTTCCACGGTGATTTCTTAAAGTGTATAGACATTAGCTGGAGGTTGGGTATTTCACATAGCTTGATTAAGCAATGTCAAATGGAGTTTGTCTTCTATGTACTGAGAAATTACCGATAATGTGTGTTTTATTGGTCTCTGCCGAAACGCATTACAATTTCCGAGGAGTATTTTAACATGGTGTTCAACAATCTTGATGAACGCT
Organism: Anabrus simplex; assembly: GCF_040414725.1. Classification (NCBI taxonomy): domain Eukaryota; kingdom Metazoa; phylum Arthropoda; class Insecta; order Orthoptera; family Tettigoniidae; genus Anabrus; species Anabrus simplex. The sequence goes on from NC_090278.1 coordinate 72,529,397, forward strand.
CGTTCGAATTGTGACCAGAACTCCTGGACATTGTTTATGTCAGGTTCGTTGTTGACTAGACCGCGTACGGGTTAAGGGTCATACGCATACGATTTGAGTGCAGGCTTCCCCTTGTACATGCGATATCCACCGGAGTCGAAGTGATCACAATTGCGAAATCGTGTTTCCTGCACAGCAAGTATCCGGATTGCGATTCTGTCGTAGGTATCTGTCAGTATCTTGAGATTATTATTATTATTATTATTATTATTATTATTATTATTATTATTATTATTTCATCTGACCTTTTCTAGGAGCCACAGTTGTAACCTTATACAGCTTGCACCCTACTCTTTAAGGCAGTATTCGTTGTAGATTTCCAATGAATGACATGGACCCTACGAACACCCATTTCGGAGCTCTAGAGCTCATACGAATGAAAAAAAAACATCTGGTTTAACGACAACGTTATATTAGCCCTATTAATTGGCCAGCCGATTCACGAAGACGAACGCAGTGATTGGACAAATAAAACTACAGTAACGAGACCATCAAACGAGTGCTCGACGAACAGAAATTGCTTCTCCTGTAGCTCTCATCTGGCTGCCAGAATCTACGAACTCTACATGACCTGTCAAGTGAAACCTGTTTGCACTACCGGCAAAATTAACTACGGCTCCTGAATCTCAAATGTGGAATTCTTTAACATCTACTTCAGAATTAGAAAGTATCTATAATTCGAGGAGTGAACCGGAAGCAAGGACAAATATATCTATGTTCTCTAAAATTATAAAGAAAACATCTTAAGTTACTGATGATGATGGTTGATGATGATAACAATTAGACTGATGATTTCACGGCCTGTAATTCTAGATATGACAATAAGCTTTTGGGATTTTGTTATGTCAGAAAACAAGGCGAAATTCTTTACGTTCCGGAGAGAACTTTGCTCCGTGTCTTCGGAAGAAAATCTCGTCTGTTCACGACCAAGAAATAATGATTTAAATTTCAGTATGCTTTGCCGTTGGCCTACAGTAAGTGGTACTTCCGCTAGTCACTAGATGATTTACTGTGCGCTATTCTCCCAAGCTCCAATAAAGTTTCTTTCTCCATCGTATGTGCGTGCGAGCTAAACGGCAAGGTCATCAGACGAATCAGGGGCGAATGCGGCATGAGAAATAATAAATATACGGTAAATAAAATAAAATGAAAAATGAAATGCAACGAAAGACTAACAGGATAGAAGAATAGAATACAGCTGAAGATAGAAAGAAAAGTCTGTAGGAGAAAAAGAAACCCACAAAGCTTTCTCTTAGATGCTGATATTCCAATAAGCAGTTCCTTAAAGGAAATTTTACACCCTTCATCAGGTACTTCTGGCAGTATGCTCTACACTAAGAACAAATACAAAGGTCTAGCCTCCATCGAACCAAATGGGAGGCATTCCATCAATGTATGAACTCATGATGAAAACTTCAGGCCATCACCATCTACATTGATCACATAAGGGAGTTAAATACCTAAGTCAAACAAGTGCTTGCAAAAGCTTGAGCTAATGAAGAAAAAACTCAGGAGAATCCAGAAAGAGGAAATACAACAGATGTGCCTTACTTTAGAAGAGAAAAGGAATAATAAGACTATAAACCTGAAAACAACTGGATCAGTAAACATAGAGTCTGAACACCACTAAACAAAATACAGCCTAATATATGCATGGTAAGAGCTGTGCCACGTACATATCAAGACAGTAACTCCTGCGCACATCTTGGGATCCTACATGTACCAGAGGTACACCTGCTCCGTGCATTTAAATCTAGCACCTGTCAGAAGGCTATTTGTAACTTGTACTTCAAACTATGTGGTAGAAGAAGTTTGAACGTTTTTCAACATAGGTCTCTACTGTCAATCTACAGTAGGTCTCCCTCAGTTGAGAGGATGGACAATTAAATGTCAGGAGAAATTTTGTAGTCATTAGTTGGTAAAACTGAATTGTTTGTAGATAGTTTTTGGTGTTCTAAAGCTAACAAAACTTCTATCTCTTCCTGCCAACTTAATATTATAGACAATCGTGAATTTTGTCCATTTATTTAATACACCAATGAGAAAATTTTGATATTAAATTAACCTATAGAAATTGTGGGTGTGTCAGGGCTTTGGCCCAGAGATATCTGGAAGCTTCCTCACCGCTACAAAAACTGGGACCGTTCAGACCATATAGTCATTGATCCCTCCAGTCCAGCAGTAGAGTGCATTAGTACAGAGGGTAGGGGAGAGCTTGCTTCGTCCCTCTACGGAAGATCCACCAGCTCAAGGTAATGGCAGGCATTCAGTAAGCACGTAATAGTCACACAAAGCGAGTTTGAGGGGAAAGTTTCAAAAATATTTAGTAATGAATTTCTTGATGTAACCTTTCAAACCACTCTAAAGAACTTAGCCAAACTTAGGAAAAAAAAGAGTGAGAACCCTCTTGTATTTTCTTTCAACTTGATACTGAGGTGACTAGATTTTTTAATCTTTAAAATCTACCTCTTAGTTTTGTAAATGAAGGCTTTCTCTCCATTTAGTTACCTCCGTAGTGTAGGCTTAGCCTCTATAACTTCGGCCACATAGGGTTTAAATGATGCTCTGGTGAATTCCAAAGGAGTGCAAGTGTTCGCCTCCTAACACTCAGATTTTCAGCCAGTAACTTTAACCTATTCCTTTTTAACTAAGGCCAGATAGAATGGACACTTACTGCCCCTGTTAAAGTTAACTATTTTTATTCTATTTTCCTATGTAATTTTGACTGTTGGGCAAATAAGACAGTGTCTACTGTTGGTTTTTGTTAACACATTCACCCCCGTATCTGAGTTATTGCCTACAGCGCATGACCATGCTGTGGACCGTACCCGAGTTAGCCCGGAAAAGCGCAACCTTAAACTGGAGTCGTTCCTACGCAGCTGGGATCTATTTTGGTCACAAATATGTGCGTGAGAGATGAAGGTAATACCCTTATGAATGCTTCTACTCACGAGAAACCACATGGCCACAGCGATTATTCCTCCCAATGCACTTCTTTTGTTTTGTTTCTGAAGGTAGCCTTACTCTGGCCCAACTAGCTGCGCAGTTGGTTTGTGATTGCACAAGCATGTGTATAACTGCGTTCTGAAGTGTAACCATGGCGTGCAGGGACAATATAAATGATGCAAGTGGTGCGAATTTACAAAGCACAGTTTTTCAGCTGTTTGAAAATTATCTTGGCCAGAGGTATACAGTCTATATGGACAATTATTACAATAGCATTGGACTCGCAAAACAATTAAGGGAACAGAACACTGCCGTATGTGGAACAATACGGTCAAATAGGGGTATACCAAAAGATCTAAAGGAACATCAGGGAAATCTCAAATGGGGGAAAAGTGAACCCAACATACAAGTACAGTCACCTCCCCCCGACATTTCAGCTCCATCTACTTCATCAGCTCCAAGTCAACGTCCCACGATTTTGCCGCCAAAAAGGGCACCGGCCAAGGATCACCATTTACGCTAGATGGGAAGAGAAAAGAGCATATTCTCTTTCAGTTCTCACCATTAAATAAAGGCAAGTTCCCCTCAAGAATATGCCCAGTGTGCTTCAAAAATAAAATTATTAGTGAAACACGCTATTTTTGTGGAAGGTGTGATGTTCCATTCACCCAGGACAGTGTGACATTACCTACCATACCCTACAGAGACACTAGAGAACTTCATTAAGGTATGTGGACAATTTTGTTTCCATATCTTGTTTAGTTTAGAACTTATTGTGAAAAGAATTCGTTGTTGTTTGCTCTGCCACTAACAGCTGGAATAGCTGGGCCAGCCCTTTAAATAGCCCGCTCAGATGATGGGCGTGAATGTGTTAAATGTAGGTTGTGCCTTTAACAGGCTTGGAATTTGTAAATGTTGCAGAATAGTCTTCTAGAGTGTAATTGTGTCGAGGAAAGCTGCTCTTTTTCTGCTATTGTAAATTCTGGAACTCACTATCCTCGAGTATTGATTGAAGGGAGCAGTAGTACTCTTGTAAAATTTGTAACGGGGGAGCTGCAAGCTCATGCTGTTATTTAATGTTGTTCTAGGAATTTCTAACATTGTTTCTCTAGGTCATGGGCTAGACATTTGTACCTATTTGTTTTTGCTTAGCAAAGTTTAAAATTTGAAAAAGGAAAAGGAAGAAACAAAATTACTAATTTTAGAGTTTTTAATCCAAATTTGATCTTCACTCTATCTACCCATCATGCCTGCACCTTCTTTCACCTCTGATCACCATGGTATCCCCGTAACACCACATATTATGCATAATACAAGACACTACAGAATACGATCTTTGATTCCTTCCTCCCTTCTAAAAACTGTACACAAAGTAGTTCATGATAGAGCAGTTCACAGAAGCACCCGGCATATCAACATGATAGCAATAACACCTAGATCAAGAAACACATTGATTACTGATCTCACTGTGTGTTTTGGGACATCTTCTTGACAAGCAACAGGACCAGACTGCGAGAAGAAACAAACGTACTCTCCTATAGTTCCTTATTATAAGAAGTATCAATTGTCTGAACCGTCACATGCAACTAAGGGCTCTTCCAACATAGCAGCATCCATTAAGATAACTAAAGACTAAGACGGGCAGGTGTAGAGAATGAACACTTGAAAATGATTAAATACAGTCCTGAAGAACAGAAGAAATGTAGAAGACGTAAAGTCCGATGGCTTGACAGTGATGTGAAAAGGACGTGAAGAGACTTGGAGTGAAGAAATTCCAGACAGTTACCAAGAAAGAGAAAAGCAAAGGAAGGCCCTGAGAGAAGACCAGGCCCATATTGGACTGTAAACCTCCTGGGTATGTTTGGCATCAAATCTTCCATACCGTAATTCACTGAATGAATTGGTAAAACAAAGAATAAGAACAGAGAAGCCACTTCAAGTACACATACCAGTCTATCCGACTACCAGACCAAATGGCCAACCCAATGTTAACTCTCACTTCACCATCGTGCAAAGTCAGTGCACTCAACAGGTGGTCAAACACTGTCCAGTGTCTCAGAAACAATGAGCTATGGCCTTGCTCTTGGCCTTCAATTCCTCTGTTACCGACCTCCACACATTCTCTCCCAGCTACATTCTCACAATTAATCTCCGTAATGCTAATGAACTGCCATCAACATCTGTACTACCTAGCTTAATATACAAACTTGTTTATGAGCACAAAAGTAAAACTGGGTACTCCCAACCTATTTATTCCTACTTATCCTAACTGTATTAATAATTCATCCTTTAGCTGCCATGGAACAATGACCTATCTTGCATCCTGAAGGTCTACTTTCATCATTGGTTTGCAGTCCTGAGACTGATCAGTTGCAATAAATCATTTCCAGATTAGTCTGTTATTTACTGCTTCTTTCATTGATACATAAGTTCGTGCCTACATGTCATTTAAAATTTGTTTGAAGAACGTATTTCTAGGCCTTTACGATGGAATTTTTCCTTCAATGAAGTTTTATGTGGGCAGAACACATCATTAAATCTGGAGCGCGCTGTGAGACTTATGTTCTGGATTGTGCAAAGGATTGAGCTCGACTGATTTACAATGTCTAGGACTCGGTTGTTCAGACATTATCACTCTCAGGGACACATGTATCATCTTACTACAACACCATGTATTTTATCTTTTATTTAACGTTCAAATTTTAAAAGGCATACAATGCAACTATTCACAACAATGCATGTAGCTTTCTCAGTTGGAGAGAAAGACTAGGTTCATTGGTACATAGTTATTACACAAGAAATGCTTTGGCCTGAGCAACTACAGTGTACCTTCCATCATCTGCAATCTTCCAACCTAGATAAACAAAAGACTGTTCTATGAATATCAATAATATTTTGGGAAATACTGGACTCTTGTATTTGTTCCTCGAGGCTTTTATTTTCAATCCATATTTTGTGCTGATGTATTCTTGATAACACTGCGAGCAAGGTAGATGGGCTTCTAGCTAGAAGGGCCTGATCATCTGCCAAAATAATTACTTCCATGAGCAAACCACAGATTCTTCCTCCTAGTCATGTGTCTTTTAGACCTTACTATACCAATCACATCTTTATCATACTGAAAGTCAAGCTTACCAGATCTCCGGTCAGATATATTTCAGCAATTCACTACACACGAAGTTCCTGCAGTCTGACTGAGCAGCAGAACAGTACCCATCTTGAAGGGAAGTGATTGTGGTGGTGATTATTGTTTTGAGAGGAAGTACAACTAGGCAATGGCAATGTAACTGAATGCTCAAATTATAGTCCTATTTGTCTCCTATGCCACATTAAAAATCTTTGCAAAGTTTCTAGATACCCAGTTTTGTAATATTTTCATCATGCCAAACCAATGCAGGTTTAACTAAGGTTAAGTTAAGAGTAAGTTCCCACCTTCCAATACTTAACAATTTCTATATAATAGACTTATTAATTACATAATATAATCCATATAACCTCTAGTACATGTTTCGTTCCGATATGGAACATCTTCAGCTAAAATTGGTAAAATGGCAAGACAATTAAAATACATTGATGTTAAGATGATACATAAGCTAAAAGATATGATAAATACCTATTTGAACTTAAAGATTAAATTGTCAAAAATTGGCAAAGACATAAATTTCCTAAAACAATGTTTACATCAAAAACTCGTTCCTAAATTTCTAAATTCAGTACAGAGAAAACCTTGTACAACAAAATGGCACAAAGCTACTCAGGAAAAAACTAACGACTTATGGCTCAAAAATGAAATTAAATTTCTATACAGAAAAAAGTCTTTTTTAAACTCTAAGTTATATAACGCTCATCTAGAAGCTTCCTCCCTTATGGCCCCTATTGAATGGGATTCCTTTTTGAAATATGGTGATACAAAAATTCAAAATATCTTGGATAAGAAACAAGAAATCTTGAACAAAAAACTTCACGGTCTTACTCTAAATCAAAAAAACATAAATCAGTCAAAAGAATCCTCCACTAACATTGAACCCAATTCAACCTTTCACCCTCCGACTAAGAATCTAACTGACGTTGTTTTCGAGGACAAAGAATTGCAGATTATCAACAAAGGACCCAAACATAATTGGTCTAATCCATACAACCAAAAGCAATACATAACAACCATTGCTGAAGTAGAACAGGTCATAGCTCAACTTCCAGTAGATCAACAACTCGAAACTAAATTCGAAGTCAAAAAGAAACTTGTAGAATTATTTAAAGATCAGAAAGTTAACACACCCCATTTACCTTCTACAGATATAAAAGGCCTAAAACAAAAAATAAAAGATAATGACCTTATAATCACAAAGGCGGATAAAGGCAATGTGTCAGTTATTATGCATAAAAAAGAATATATAGAAAAAACCGAAGCATTTTTTTCAGATAATACTTTCACAAAAATTAAAAAAGATCCGACTAACTCTGTCCAAAGAAAATTAAAACAAATACTTAAAAACATTAATTTCATCCTTAATGAGAACGAAATATCAAACCTAATTCATATGAATCCAAGACTACCAACAGCAAGGGCTTTGCCTAAGATACATAAACCTGACACACCCATTAGACCAATTATTAACTTTAGAAATAGCCCCACCTACAAAACCTCTAAATTTATCAATAGCTTCCTAAAGAAGTACTATACTTTCCAAAGCAGAACCACAATCAATAACTCAATAGAATTTTGTAAAATTATCAAGAACACAAAATTAAAATCATCTTTCACCTTGAACTCTTTCGACGTCACTAATATGTATTCTACGATCCCCACGAAAGAAACTTTAAATATAATTAAGAACAACTTAAAGACACACAGAAAACTTAGTAACCATGAAATAGAAGAATTTATGTTACTCCTAGAATTCACACTTAACAATAATTATTTTTCCTTCAATAACACAGTATACCAACAAAGTGGTCTTCCTATGGGATCTCCAGCGTCAGGTATCCTTGCTGAAATATACATGGATCACTTAGAAAAACATAAAATTTTAAATGATGAAAAAGGCATCATTATCTGGCTAAGGTTTGTCGACGACATCTTCGCAATTATAGATGAACAAATCAATAGTAGCACTAATTTATTAGACCAAATCAACAGTTTGGACCCTTTCATAAAATTTACATTAGAAACTGAGAACAATAAAAAACTAAATTTCCTTGATTTAACAATCGAAAGGAAAGAAGAAAAGTTGGCCTTTACAATCTTTAGAAAACCGACTCAAACTATAAATACCATACGAAAAGATTCATACCATCCTGAGGCACATAAAAAGAGTTCCTTTTTAAGCATGTTAAACAGAGCCTTCAACATTCCCTTATCTAAAAACGACCTCCAAAAAGAAATTAATCTCATTTATAAAATAGCGATAAGCAACGGATACACAAAACACTACATAGATAGATTAGTGAATAAAATGAAGAATAAACCTCAAACGCAGCTAGTAAAAGAACATAAAAAGAAGAACTTCGCCACCTTTACTTATAATAACGGGAATATTTACCAGATTACTAACATTTTTAAGAAATTTAATTTCAATATTGCTTTCCGCACCAATAACAACAATCAACGGCTAATTTTCAATCACCAAAGCATTGCAAGTAATAACAAATATTTAAATTCCGGGATATATAGGCTTAAATGCTCAAATTGTGCCACTTCTTATATCGGACAAACAGGCCGCAATTTCTCAGTAAGATACCAAGAACATATTAATGCCGAAAAACACAGGAAGTACTCGGCCATGAGTCTTCACATGACCGAATATAAACACAATTTTACATCGATAGAAAGGGACTTAACCATTCTACAAACGCTAAACAAAGGTAAATTAATGAATATCCTTGAAAATATCTATATTGAAATTGATCAGAAGCGAAATCCCAACCAGAATGTTAACGAAATTACGGAAAACATAAACATATTATTAGAAGAGGCTACTAATTTAGATTCATCCAGAAAAACCATCAAAAAGAATCCCAACAAACAACCAACACACCTCCTTCCGAACAGCTCCACCTTACATAATTGTCCCCCTACCTTTCCGTCCGTTTCCCCTAGCCTATCACAACACCACTCCTCAGTAAGCTCCACCCTACGCAACACTTCACCCGCTCTCCTCACGTCACTTACCTCTCCCTCCAATACTCCCCGCCCACCGCAAGCACCTCACACACGTACACAGGACTCAGTCAGTTAACAACACGGCGTAAGGGAGGACGTTAAATACGACAAGATTGTCTTTAAGGTAATCAACTCTATTATCCTTCTTTCTCGCGAACATACATTTTTAACAAGGTTTTCTCCTCAAAATATTTTCTATTTCACTTCTCCTTTTCTCGTTTCAGACACATTTTAATAATCCTACCAAACTCAACTTCAACTACGGTTATTTTATCAAGATTTCCCCGATAAATCACATATAAGAAAATCCTGTATTCTTCAATTTATTTTCAAGATCGACAAAATGTACACGCCTCCAACATGAAGAACCTTATCGCTGTTTTTAATTCGCCACTTGAAAACTGACTTGTTGTGTTTTTAACCAACATGAATGAACTTTATCTCATCATCTTTATCATATGTTTTAATTTTCGAGCCATTTTATCATATCTTTTAGCTTATGTATCATCTTAACATCAATGTATTTTAATTGTCTTGCCATTTTACCAATTTTAGCTGAAGATGTTCCATATCGGAACGAAACATGTACTAGAGGTTATATGGATTATATTATGTAATTAATAAGTCTATTATATAGAAATTGTTAAGTATTGGAAGGTGGGAACTTACTCTTAACTTAACCTTAGTTGTGTTGAGCCAATACGGAATAAACATGAGATTTATAAGCTGCAATGCAGGTTTGTTAAAGAGTGTGGTACAACAGAGGCTATCTAGGTTGACCGCATACTCCTCAAACGACATGGTGAGAACAAAATGATTCACATGGCCGTTTCAGACATGGAAAAAGCATTCTTCAGGGTACCTTATAATCTTATCTGCCTCCCATAACACTTGTACGGCATCCCTGAAACCTGCATCAAATGGATGAAACTTCTGCATCACAACGCCAATAGCGTTGTTAGTTGCCCAGTTGCACTTTCAGCACTCCTTGCCAACAGTGGAGGAGTCCACCAAGCCTCAGCACTTTTGCAGCTATTATTCATTCTCTATATGGATGAAGAGATACGGGCAACCAATGGGACACATTGAAATGGAGGGGAAACAGCTACAGATGAACCATCAATTCAAATATCTTGGAAGTGTTATCTATGATACTGGTTCTATAGATAAGGAAATTTTCCACACAATTCAGGCAGGTAGCAACTATTACAAAATAGTTAAAGACATAATATGGAACAAGAAAATACCAACAAAATGTAAGAGAGTCATATATGAAACTTATTACGTACCAATCCTGACCTATGGTTGTGAAACATGGACCATGAGAAACAAAGATGTTAGTAGAATGCAGGCAGCAGAAATAAAATTTGTCCATAGCATGATCGGCAAAACATGGAGGGACAGCGTCTGTAATGAGGAAAATCTGCAAGCAGGCTCAAGTTGTAAGATTGCAGGACAAAATAACAGTGCAGCGACTGAGATGGTATGGACATACGCGACGCATGGGTGATGACAGATTACCAAAAAAATGTACGATCTAAAACTTGAAGACAAAAGACCAAGAGGGCAACCAAGACTCAGGTACAAGGACCTGGTGAAGATTGACATTCAACAGAGAGGACATACTTTGGAAAGCATTGAAGAAGGAGAGAAGTTCAGGGACCGCAACTGGTGGAGAAGCCTCGTTTGCCAACCCATCGCTTAAGATGGAACGACGTGGGATATGTAAAGTATGTATGTATATGGATGCAATCACCACTGACTTTCGAACACCGCACCCAGTGCCTCTTCTCTATGACAGTGTTCTCCTAGCATCAGAAAATTGCATGGCAACGGAGCAAGATTTTAAGTATACATATTACTTTTTTGTGATGTTTAAACAAATTGTTCATGGTTCATTCATTCCCGGATTTTCCGTTTTCCCGTATTGTACATTTTTTTTCGGTGGTCCCTTCAAAAACGGAGAATCGAGGTTCCACTGTATATACTTTGAGATCCTTATTGAAGAAAACTAGGTAAGAGAGGTGGCCGTAAGCTGTAGTTTCTACTTCGTTTTCTGAGTTGCAATGTGTAGTTAGAATACTACCAAGGTAGGTGAATTGGTCTACCTGCTTGAGAGGTGTTCCTGCTATGGTGACATTTAGTTCAAGTACGATACCAGGTGCCAGCTGTAAGAGGAATTTAGACTCATCCAGCTGTAAGAGGAATTTAGACTCATGGATGAATATGAAACAGTAATAATGTTGTTAAGATTACATCACACTTAAGGTTCTTGAAGACTTTGAACTGCCCCTATATTGTCTGTCAAGAGTCCTTTTATGGGCCTCTAAATCTGCTGACATGAGGTCACAATATTAGAGTACCTTGGGCGCAGAAGACCAGCTCTTCTAGAGACTTCAGCTGCTCAGACCAGCATATACAGACAACTGAGGATAGCAGGAATAATGATTAGTTACAGTATCTGTCTATTTGCAGTACTTGCCCTAAGCATCAAGTATATTAATGGAGTAGGTTACAACAACAATTTCACAGCCATCCTTCTGTTCGAAAACAACTTTTGATGACTCAGTAGCTTCAGAACCCACCTCCTGCACGAGCCTAAAATCTTCCTTATCAGCTTATGATCATCTCCCAAACTAACATGTGCCCTCACACACCCCAAGCAAACAAGATCTATCTATGAACAGCAATACTGGAATCCTAAAAGGTTAAGTCACAGACAAAAGGACAGAAGATATATTTCTGAAGGTTTGAATATGTAGTGTTGATGCAAGCTAGTTGACATTTGCAATGCAGAAATCTCACCTGCATGGATACATTCACAAAGACTCTAGATCAAATCTCTGAAGAGGTCACTGGCAAACAATTCATACACCTAGGTCAATGAAACGAGAAAAACAGATCAAAATGGAAGACTCTTTTGTACAGTATACAATGTACTTCCTATCCTGACATCGAGACTGTCCAAAATTCACCCATGTCTCTAAGAGAATTGCGTACAACCAAGAAGGAATAAAACGAGTTATTGTAAAGTAGCATCAGAGCATAAATGAATGTAGAACCGTTAGTACAGAACATACACAAAGCAAGACTGAAATGGTTCGGACATGTAAAAATTAATTGGAAAGAAATGGGTAGCAAGGGAATTGGTAAGAGAAGTTGACGGAAAGAGACCAGTTGGAAGATCGAGAAGAAGGTGGATGGATTAGATTTGGAAGGACATTAGAAAAGCTGGATTGTATGTGGGGGAAGTAATGGAGCAGGAAAAGTGGAAGGACAGAAAGGAGTGGAGGAGGCTTGTTAGCCACACCCGGATGACTGGAGAGGGACGATGATGATGATGATGATGACGACGACGACGACAAAGATCCGTCTCATTGAAACCCTTGTATTCTCTGTTTTCTCATATGGCGGCGAGACCTGGACAGTAATAGCTTTGGACGGAATACAAATCGATGCATTTCAAATGTGGTGCTGGCTTAGAATGTAATGTGCTCATTGGACCACAAAAAGAAGCAATGCGTCCATTCTTCAGGAGCCGAAGGCTTCAAAACACCTTTCTTTATGTATCAGTGGAAGAATACGGCAGTTTTTTAGACACACTGCGAGACAACCTGAAGAAAATCTAGAGACATAGATCATGTCAGGGATGGCAAAGCAACAGTAGAGGTACAAGTAACAAATAAAATGGGATCAAGATGCGCAGAAATGACATTGATTTGTGATGATGAAATACTGAAATAACTTGGAAACTCTGCACATATTACTCTTTACTCCTATTAATCCCCTCAGTGGAGCAGACCATTTGAACACCACACTACCCTGAGGTCGGAAATGATTAAGAAGTCTTCTTTGAAGAAATCACTGTTGCTACAAATTACTCGACCCAAAAGAATGTAGTCAACAATCATTGAATTTGTATTATTTTATTCCTTAAACTAATGGAGAAGCAGCTAGTCATACTGTATTTCAAGTCAAAACGATACGGGCATTCTTTTGATGCAAGAACTGTTTCAGCACTGAATGAAAGATAGTGTTTTAAGAAACACTGTATGGAAGACTTGGACAAAATAGTCTGAACAGTTCACACAAATCACTGGTTAAAAGGTGCTTTGCTCATGAAAATAAACCATGCACAGTCTCCCATCCACTGTGCACACATTTTCTCTGGCAGGGCTGAGTGGCTGACTGCTGAGGCGCTGGCCTTCTGACCGCATCTTGGCTCAGCCTGGTAGTATTTGATGGTGGCTCGAATACATTAGCCTTGTGACGGTAGATGTACTGGCATGTAAAAGAACTACTGCGGGACAAATTTCCGACACCTCGGCATCTCCGAAAACTGTCAAATTAGTTAGTGGATGTAAAGCAAATAATATTATTATTATTATTATTATTATTATTATTATTATTATTATTATTATTATTATCATCATTCCCATTGTATGCCTCATATCTCCCATCGATCGCTTAATTGAGTAATTAAGATTAGTACGTTATCACATTAATTAGAAACTTTAATTACCTCACTTACATTCAAACTGCAATCTACAACACTTCCTTGCCAGGCAATGTCGGATATCAAACTGAGCTGAGTAATGGGTCTTAAGAGGTTTCGAAGTGTCCTACTGATTGGCTGAATGAACGGTACACTGGTCTTCGATTCAGGCGGCCCCACGTTTGATTCCTGACTGACCCGGGAAGTTATACTCCGTATGGCTAATTGCTCTACCTCAGGGACTAGGCATGGGATTCCCCTTCGTCTACATGCAATACATCACACTACTAACCACCAGAGGAACATGTAACAGTGAAACCTCCACATAGAGTTGGAATGAAGAAGGGCATTCAACCGTAAATCTAAGATCTTTAAACTGGTAAGAGGAGCAGGAAAAAGAAGAAGTGCTTTCAAGGCATTGAGTAAATAATACTAAATAATAATAATAATAATAATAATAATAATAATAATAATAATAATAATAATAATAATACAAACTTAAAATAAGTATCAATCGAAAGGACACAGATAAATTTATCTGCATAGATTTAAACATTCTTAAAAGGGGTGTTCAGCAAGACAACAGAAAAGGTCTTGATCAGGTAGATGAGAGCAGAACTGATGGATCGGAAACAGAAAAGTATATATGATGTGTGATTCACACAGGCGGTAATACTCACTTGAATCCTTTATCGTCGTCGCCAAGACCATTCTGTACAATGCCATTCGGCTGTGATGAGTTTCCATTCTCAACATCCTTTTTGCTTGCCTCAAACGGGGACGGTGCCTTATCCTTGTCTTTCTTCTCATTGTCATTTGGGTTCTGTAACAGAAAAATAAATATTAAAAAAACAAAATTAAATATTGTATCAAGAGATAATATGAGAAATCACTCGACCTCATTCAAAGTCTTGAACCAGAAACCCAGGTTCAAACTCACATAAGATCAGACCAGTTCCTGAGGAGTATCTTAGTAATGTGAAACAGATGAACGAAAAATATTGGGGATGTTTCCTGCTGAGGACAATATGGTGCGGGGAGTAAATGGAGAAGAGGTACAAAGTCAAATGGGTATACTGAGCATGTACATTGGCAATTGTGGAATGAAAATAAGCCTTGAGAAAAGCAAGGCAACGGTGTTGACTAGAGGAGAGACAAGGAATGTACGATAAAAACTAGGAAAAATATTACAACCATAAATTACAAAACTAAAAAATCAGATTAATCTTACAAATGTTTTCACATATTAGAAAAGTTATATTTATTTAAAAAAACACTATTAAATAAGAACAGAAGTTTTGAAAAGAATGCAGCTCTCTGAAACAAACATCTGCAAAACATCAACATTTTAAAATATATCTTAAAAGTGGAACTTCAGAGTTGAACAATGAAAACTGACAAGCAGTAATCAGGAGAAGAGCTCAGAGTTAGATTGGGGAAGGAGAACAATCAATATAGAATTATCCCTACCTTCAATTCAACAGCACGCAGTATATTACTAACTCAGTTCCCATTACTTAATTTCAGTTTATTATACAAGCCAACAGCAAGAACAAGATAACTCCCAAATTACAACAAAGTGATTTCAAAAATGGAAAGAGGAAGCAGCCCTTGCTCTTCATGACTTCATGGCCCCTGGAATTGTGATGCGAGTAAAATGGTGTGTCAGTAAGAGAGATGAAAACTCATTGCTTCTGCGCATGTGACGTCACGCGGGGACCACTGTGAGAAATTGGCTCCACGGCTTACATGGCTTGCTGTTGTTGTAATTTTAGTGTGATAAACATGCGTTATGTATTAAATAAGTCAAAGACAAAGACACCTCCGTACAGGCCATGAAGGCCCTTGGAGGAGTAGAAGGTAAAGGCTTCCACCATTGTTAACCGCGGTGCAATGATAAATTTAGTGTGAAACACGGCACGTATTTATAATATATGATAAATTATTACTGTCTTTATTCAATACATGCTGTGTTAAGTTAATACGAAGTTTGATATCACATTATTAATTTAGGTCGAGTTTGCTCGGTTTATTTCGCTATGTTACATGTAATTAATCTCATAATAGAACCGTATTGAGGACAATATATTAAAATTATAAAATCCTTTTATTAACAACCACCTACTCAATACAATACATTACTCATTGAATTATAAAATAATCATGAGGTGCCTTAAATAATGGAACATGTTTCGTTCGACATAGCGAACATCATCAGCCGTAAATTTACAAAGATTAGGTCAGGGCCCTGAGCTGAATGATAAAAAATGTTAAAAGAGTGACAATGCCGTAACAAAAAGTAAAATGATAATATTAGACTTGAAATTATAACAATATGTACAGATTAACAGCAAGTATTTCTAGTGGAATAAATTGAACGATGGTAGTCTGTGAAGTTAAAACAATCATGAGGTTGTTAAAGTAAAAAATTAGATATAGTGGACCTTAACCCTTTCCGGCCCTTAGCGCCCGAAAGCGCCCGACTGTTCATTTAGCCTTCCGGTCCTTAGCGCCCGAAAGCGCCCGGCTGCATTTTCTGCATTCGTCTGCGATCTGTGAGATAGTTTTTTTTATTTTTCTCTTCAGTGAAGTGTTTATAAGGCATTTATGAACACGCAGTGCAATCTACAAGTCTTAGGAAATGAAGAGCGATAATCTGTCTTGACGTTGCCTAGGCAACGGTCTTGAACTTCCGCGAGCGCGGGTCAGCTGTTTCGTTCGTGAACATGGCGGGATTGAATATCGCGTATATTGAAACTGAGCTGAATATGGGCGAAAAAAGTGACACAGAATCCTTGACTAGGGGTGCAGGTGAATTTTTAATGAGTGAATAATATATCAACGAAGATAATTTTAGTGATAAAAGTGATATGAATGAAAACGAATATCGATAACTCGGACCTGATGGCGATGCCACGGCAATTCACGTAACGCAAATATTACGTTTCGTTACTCCGAATGATTAAATGGATGATGTTGAACCTGCGCATAATTCGGAAAGAGTATTAGGGGAAAGATTGTTTTTTTACGTATGTTAGGAGGAGAAAAACTATTCAGTGACATAGCCTATTACGCATATAACATTGTAGCATTCAAACAGTCGCATTCCGGTAAAATAAAAACAGAATGGGAAGACACTTGCCCAGATGAAATAAAATCTTATATACGTGGGCATCATTCTACTTCCAGAAGCACGTGATTATCGGTTTTGAGGGATTCAGACAACATAGGAATGTGACAAATGCAGACTGTCTCTGTGTCGAGTATCACCAGGAGGGGGGGGGCTGAAGAACACATTATGACTCAATAAACAGAGAAATGGATGTGATGGTATATTTTCTAATGTTATTGAAAATTTGAATTCATTGTGATCAATAGTTTTTACCGTATTTAACTTTATCTGAAACAATACAGACCGTTTCAGTTTTTGCTAAATAATAGGTTGAAACCTGGGGATAAGCGGAGTGAAAATGCGGGCGGGAAAGGGTTAAAATATATGTCAATGCGTGAAGCGTGGATTAATTATTGACGATGGAGTTCTTTAAATTGAGCAAAAAGAAAAGTTGAAATAGAGGTTATTGAATAGTACGAGTCAAACTGAACCAGTTGAAAGGCGCATGGCGACGAAACTAAGGTTGATATGACGTGAACTCCAGTAGTAAGGAATTCTGTAGGAGAGCCAAACACAATGCCAGAAGGAAATACAAGTTGAACTAGTCCGTATTTACACGCTAGCAGTAAAATTAATCGTATACAACGCAGGACACCAATGGTGGACTCGTTAAAGAATAACTATAATCTTGAAAGTAGGGAGAGTTCCAGCAAACCAGAGATGGATGGAGCAGATTATGGCACAATTGGAGTTAGAAATCTGGAATGAAAGAAAAGGGAGGAAAAATGAAGTTATGTTATAACGGGGGGGGGATGAAAAAGGAGGCTTACCCTTAGGACTAGTGTGAGGTGTTCGCTAGCGTTGGCTGCGTGAAGCAAACTGGCGAGTAACCTTGTTGCTGCTTCTAGTGTTGTAAGTATGTATACGTAGAGGCGGGGAGTGAGTCATGTGAGGAGGAGGGGTGACCGATTCCTTGGGCGGGTCGGGTATTCGTGGAGGGGGTGTCGCATGAGAGGGCAGTAGAGTAGTAGTTGTTGTATTATTAACAGTTGTATAATTAAAGATTCTCGTACAGTTACTCTATAGTAACCGCCTTCCTCGCTTTGCTAACAGTGTGACGTCACTGTGGTAGACTGGATGCGCACTGACACATCATTATACTTACATCATGCCTGGAATTAAGCTCCCTAGAAAATCTCTGGTAACTCTAAACAGAGCGAGGATAAACAATGAAAGATGTGGTTACCTCCTACACAACTGCGGCAAAGTGCAATCACCGGCTAACAATCGTGGTACAAATTGAGAGACTATTCAGCACACAGTAAACGGATGCCCCTAGTGTTCGTACCATGGACATATTAATGACCTTTTGTTGGATACTCCATCTGCTCTTCAGTGGATTGAGCAATCCGCATTCAAATTTTAATAGTTTGTTTTCATTGCCCTGGACGTTTAACATTTTATTTCACGTGTGTAATGCCATACGCTAAATAAATAAATAATTATAAACATACATATTGTCGCAAAATTATTTTGCGTAAGTTAATTGCATACTGGACCACTTTCAGCACTTCTATGAATTCGCTGGGATAACAGTTAATAATTATTCCCATACCCTCTCATACCCTATTTCAACTTGGGAAGTACACTAATAGCAAGGAGAGACGTGCGCTGAATTATCATTAAGCAAATAAAAGCGAATACAATTTTGTTATTAAATTTAACATTTAGCACAATTCTACACAGATCTCCTCCTGCCTCTTTGTGATAACTGAGAAGAAAATTTAGCAATAACTGGGGAACCCATCTCAATTCTGTCAAAGAACTACTTACCAGGACTAGCCCACGGATACGTGGCTCCAGATCTTTACTTGTTGGCGATGTTCCTAACACATATTCCACCATTTTGACACCCAAGCCTCCAGTCTCTGATGATCGTGGTGACAGAATGTTGCCGGCTTCACTTCCAGGGAAACTGCCTGACCGCCGTGGCGGTACCATTGTGATGGGTTGCGATACCGCGTGGTCTGCAATTAAAATACAGAATATCAAAACCACGAAAAACCTCCTAATTGCAACATAAAATGGCTATCTGACAAAATATAGAAGATAAATCTTCTTGTTAAGAAAATGTTACATTCTTTGGTCTGGGAAGACTAGGAAATAAGGAGATGAACTGCTAGACTAAGCAGTATGTTCTGAGATGTCAGAGGAGAGATGGCATGGAATGACATTAGTAAGCTAATAAGTCTGAGTGGAGCTTCAAAGGGCAGATATAAATCATAATACGGAGATAAGGTTGGAATTCAAGAGGAAAAATTGGAGCAAATATTTTATTATAAGATGAAGAAATAATGAGGAATTCAATTTAACAATGGAGATATTTTTTTTTTTTGACACCACCTCACCTGCACGGAACTTGAGACATAACTAGGGGATTGTCTGACAAAAAATAAAAACCAATACGGTCACTTGTTTTGTAAGCGCGGATGCAGGCAAACAAGTGTAAGTTATTGAGATGTAGGGGGAAGGTCATCTTAACTTTCCCCTGACGAGGGATTATCGGCAATGGTTAAATCTCCGGTCGCGATGAAACTTGGAAAACACATTGAAATACGCGAATTTAAAATGTCAGCATCAATTTTGGGTGTCGACATTCATTAGGGCGATAACTAAGGGCCTAAATTTTGCGACATTTCAAGTTCCGCGCGAACAGCTATGAATACCTGCTGGCCAATGCTAAGCCGGCACACTGCCTGATTCCTGCCACACCGATACATTCCTCCACGCCCCCCTCCCATTGGTTCGCCGCCACACGTTTCCTTCCCCCCGCGCCAACCATGAGCTTAGCCGTTGAACGGGACCGGCGCTTTACTTCGCTTCTTTTCGTATTTTAAATACTGAAATCCTTCGAATAACGTTCCTTTTCACACATAATGATAATGAATAACCTAAACTAATATTCCCCATATTTTATTCAAATTGTATACTTTCATTGCTCCTATATGACCAGTTCGTATATTAATTTTTACGTTTGTAACTGCCACAGTACCCAGAAGACTATAGTGTGATAGTTTCATATCGGTACTTGAATACATAGACCTTCGCGAGCAAAAACGCAAAATACCGGTAAAGGAAGACTACAGGTCTGCCTGTGATTACTGCATAATTATATAAATGCATAAATGCACTTTCCCCCCCCCCCCCAAGGCTTTCCTTATTGAGTCAAACTTTACCACATTCCATGCCATACTCGTATCAAAGTTGTCTATGCATTAAATTGATTTATATTCGGCAACCATTGCTGCAATTGAAATGTGTTGTCTTGTCACTGCAAAGCAGAAATAAATCGTTCAGTACAAGCACAAATATAAACATTCTACCTATATTCCTTACACCATAGTACGCAATACAGAAAACACCAGTAGTTTCAAACTGAGTGTATAATTGTTGTTGTCGTCCGCGATTTCGTTACGCACAACTGATAGCGTACAAAAACTGGGGAGGGGTGAGAGGGATAGAAAGAAGGTCTGGACCTATAACCAGGTTTTGGTATCCCGAGGTGCCGCATTTCATTACATTCATTAAGATCCTCCACCTGGTCACGTAATTTCTTTACATAAAAATATATTTAACGTTGTTAAAAGGTGGGTGATTTATTAAATGGTGGGTGATTTAATTTAATTAATGTCATATGTATGCCCACTCTAATAGACACTGCCGACAGCCTTAAGGCTTTTGTAGAAGTAAATAATTTAAGCGTAGGTCGGACGCAATACGCCACCCAACGTTTGACCACGCTCGACGGTGCTTAAACTCGGGGTTGTACCCACCGAAATTAACAGGAACGAAAGTATAACATTTGAATAAAATATGGGTATATTAGTTTAGGTTATTCATTATCATGTGAGAAAAGGAACGTTATTTTAAGGATTTCAAAAATTATAGTACGAAAAGAAGCAAAGTATAGCGCCGGTCCCGTTCAACAGCTAAGCAGACAGGCAGCGCGGGGAGAAGAGAAACGTGTGACGGCAAACCAATAGGCGGGAGGAGGTTTGGCAGGAGGCAAGGACTGTGCCGGTTTAGCATTGGCCAGTAGGTATTCATCGCTGATCGCGCGGAACTTGAAAGATCGCAAATTTTAGGCCCTTAGTTATCGCCGTAATGAATGTCGGCACCCTAAATTGATGCTGACATCTTAAATACGTGTGCCTCAATGTGTTATCCAAGTTTCATCGCGATCGGAGACTTAACCTTTGCCGATGTTCCCTCGCGAGTACACAAAAGCTGGGACAATTCACGTCCCTTTGCATCTGCGAATAGACAGGCACGCAGTTTCTAAAAATCCTTTCGGCCATTCATTGTAGGTTCCTTTTGCACGGAGTCGAAAACAGTTATAGACTGAAATGCAGAATCCCTCTATGTAGTTCGTAACAACATTTTAAAAAAAATTGACGATTTTCTTCTTTTCGGAGACATACTTAGTACGCGTTCAATCCGAATCCGCGGTGAATAGGACCGCGTTTAGTGGGCTTCCAAGTAGTTTCACTATTGGCCTGACTAAAACTTAAAGAGAAAATATCCACACAGATTTTTTAATGTGAATTCCAACGTCTCAGGAAAGAATTTTCTTGCTGATGGACAACTTAACAACGAACAAAACACAAAACATACGAAGCAATCCCTGCTCAGCCCGACGAATACCCACCCCCGGCTGTTTTTCTTCGTTTTCTAGACTGGACCGCTATCTCGCCGTCAGATATCTCGTGAACTGCTCTCACGTACGTTGAGTGGAGCTCAAACTAGTTCTCAGATCCAGGTAAAAGCCCTTACCCCAGCCGGGAACCTGTAAAGGCGGCAGCGCGCTAGCGCTCAAACGCAGGGCGGGTAAACAACATTACAAGTTCCAGTTCATATAAAAGTCGCGCAAAATGAACTTCTTTCTTTTGCCGACTTGGCAATGGCGTGTGTTAATCCACAGAAGTCTAGAATAACACAGATACTGAACTGCCCACCGCTTCTCGAACTGCAGTGTAGGAAAATCGAAATACGACACAAAGAAGTGCTACGATCAGAACAAACATGTCATTTCGAACAGAACAGAATCACTGAATTTGAACAGATATGTCATGAAGAGTGAACACCCTTATGCCACACACCTTATAAAATGGAGAGATTGTGATTAGGTTTTCCACAATGTTTATTTTCAGCTCATTCCCATTTACAGTAGCATCAGTCTAACGTACAGACTGCGAACAATTCTCAGAAAAATTAGCTTGATTGAATATTGGATATTCAGTTGAATATTTGCAACAATTCT
The DNA here is from genome assembly GCF_040414725.1 of Anabrus simplex. Classification (NCBI taxonomy): domain Eukaryota; kingdom Metazoa; phylum Arthropoda; class Insecta; order Orthoptera; family Tettigoniidae; genus Anabrus; species Anabrus simplex. The sequence continues at coordinate 72,551,469 of NC_090278.1, forward strand.
TCAAATTACAGCCACTATATTCCTTTTCCTCAACAACTTCGAATATTTAAGCCACTTGCTACGTCTTCCATTTGCTGATCTTTCTTCTGTACTTCTCTTGAGTTACCTTCTTAATTTGATATAATTTAATCCAATACCGTATCTTCAACACACCTACCCTACGGCGCAAAAGACCTGAAGAGCCTTGACCTACCAAGCAACCGTTGCTCAGCCTGAAGGCCTGCAGATTACGAGGTGACGCGTGGCCAGCATAACGAATCCTTTCGGCCGTTACTCTTTCTAAACCGGAGCTGCTATCTCACAGTCAGATAGCTCATCGATTGTTGTCACGTAGGCTGAATGAACCTCGAACCAGGCCCGAGATCCAGGTAAAATCGCACACATCGGGGCGAATCGAACCCGGGCAAAGAGGCAAGCTTGCTATCCCTAGAACATAGGGCCCGCAACAATAACAACAATAATAGCATATGTTGCCATTAATGCTTTCACGGCCCGTCGGTAGTCCAGTTCCCGGTCCCTTCACTATTGTTATTTCGTCTCGGTGTTTTTTTTAATTCGCACGTTCCTCATCGCCAGATGCTTCATTCCAGGCTTGTGTAATTGTCACACACCTGTCAATGCCATGCGTTACGTACACATGCTATGTGAACTTCTTAGACTGATTCTGATGGTTCTGTCAGCTTTCGCTTCGAACGCTAGCGCTGTGCCACGTCCTGGGAGCCATCTGTTGGCGAATGAACGTACCATTTCAACTTCTATTATAACGTCTAAATTTAAAGAGCCATTGTTTAAGAAGCCTTTCTCATGGACAGTCCAGTCCAGATTTCTTCTCATGACGCAGAGCACAGTTCTCTGCGAAACGTGAAGAATTTCTCCTTCTTTTCTTGATACGGCATAAGCCCAAAAGTATCATGTCAATAATATTATAATAGCTACCCATAAACATGTGGAAAATTTTACACGGCCCCTATCATTACTAACGTTGAATGTAACTGTAGTTTAGGCGGAATCAAAAACCCTGACGCCTCGGTAGGGCTGGTAAGGAGCTGAAATGCCACATCTACCCCCACATTGTGCTCTTATAGACTACTTTCGACTGCAATCTAAATACGGTACCCCATACTACCTCCTAAGCCCTGCATACGGTATTTTAAATAACCACAAATCAAATGATTTAAAAATGTGTCGATTTTACATTTTAGAGGCGTCCCTGAGAATATCTTCTCAACTTTCCTTCAGTAAAATCACATTCCGAATGATGGACAACGTGTGAAGTTTTGTTCAAATGGTTAAACCTCTTCACTAACAAATGTCAGTAATGGACATATATTGTTCACTCTCCTAATTACTATAGCTGGTTGGCATCTCTCCGAACCGGCGACACTAACACAAGTAATTGATTTCTAGGAAACGCACGATAAGACAGGCTATTACGGTACGGTACTCGGCAACCCTTCCTTTCCCAAACTTGGTAGGAGTGATGTAATCTATTTGTGTCTGTACTCCGCGGGGAGCCTTTCACAGGCATGAGGGCATGAGGAGACACACCCTCCATTATTTAACCTAACGATTTAACCCCACAAAGTTGTGCACTCTACTAGTAGTAACGGCAACTCACAACTTTCCTCGTATAATCATGGATGGATTCATACTAAGAAATATGCGGAAGAAGTCTTAAATAAAACATCTCCCGAATTAGAATCTGAGTTCTACAGCAACGAGTTGATTAAACAATTTTTTAGTCAAGCAGGTTGTAGATAGGACTAATAATCCTACAGATATTTAGAAATTAGTCGTAAAGTAATAATTGCGAAAATTTTTGTTACATTTCTCGCAGGTAAAAGGGAATGAAACAGCCATATAACACTTCCTCATTTTCACGAACTATCAGGGACATCGTCAACTTCCTTCAGACAGTGTTAATTCCACTACGGGACATCCCTGCTGATAGGTTTAGCTCCGCCACACTCAAATAACCATGCTTCCTCCTATTTTCCACCGTTGGGACTGACTGCGAAATCTTCATTTTAATTTTTAAAACTCATGTTAAAATTTTAAATGTGGAAACATTTGCCGGCGGAACTTTCACCCATTTACAACCAGCAACAGTTAATTAGTACTGTAACCAGACGGCCAGCAGAAACTAAAGGAAATACACGCACGTGCGTCCTCTGATCCATTGTGAAATAATCTCCAAATACACTCAGGAATGTCCACATATTCATTAAAAAATAATCGGTATGATTTAGTATGACAAAGATTTATGTACTGAGATTCCGTAGTCGGTATTCCACCTTAATCATTTGTACGCATGAGATCCACTGGCGAAGGTAGCACTCCAAGAACAGAGATTCTGTGCTCGAGTTAACACATTCTTGTCGGTTATTTACTGTGTTTGTTTTATGTCGCACGGAATCAGACAGATCACACGGCTACGAAGGGATAGGTCAGAAAGTGATAGGGTGGGAAGGACGCCGACATGGCCTAAATTAAGGAACAACCAACCTGGTAAGAAAATGGGAAACCACAAAACACCATATTTAGGGCTGTCGACAGTGTATCCTGATTACAAACCAACAGCTACACGTATCGAAACGCGTAGCCAACTCGCCCGATTGGAAATTATATTTATTTATAACTTTATTCCACATACTTATTCAAAACAGTTAATATTACCAGAGAAATTGAAATTTTCTGTTTTGACGGCCTTAATATTTCTGAGCTACTTGCTTTACGTCGCAACGACACAGACAGGTCTTATGGCGACTATGGAATAGGGAAGATATAGGAGAGGAAAGGAAGTGGACCGTGGCCTTAAGGTACAGCCCCAGCATATGCCTGGTGTGAAAATGAAAAACCACGGAAAACCATCTTCAAGGCTGCTGACAGTGAAGTTCGAACCATCTTCCGGATGCAAGCTCACAGCTGCGCGTCCCTAACTCGCCCGGTGCTGAGCTGTAGGCCTGTCACACAACCCGGGTATCCCTGAAGTTCAACAAATTCTGCAATCTCTCTTTCCCGTGATGAAAAAACAGATAAAAATTGAACAGAATCTATTTTCGACTTTTCTGTACCTAATCCAAGACAAAGAAACGCATGAATAAGCGAATTAGAAATATACGGACAAAATGATGAAGTCAGTCACGACTGCATTAAACGGAAATAGGTCTGGTACCACACCAGGTTCCACTGCACAGAAAGGACTCACAAGGAGCGAGACGGGTAAACGCGCGCTGTCAGCGTAGGTCATGCATGAACATGGAACAGAACCACTCACCAGTTAGAACTTACATCACATGGTAAAGACAAGCTGCTGTTGCGACCTACAAGGCCTAGTGAATGGAAACACGTCCAGCAATTGATGTTCCCTCGCGTCTCGACTACCTGCAAGGAATGCTACGAAAACAAAAGATGCAGCGGCAAGCACCACGCGCTACAGAATTACTGTTGAACAATAAGGCGCACGTCGTTACGCTAAACAGCAATGTTGTAGGGAGGAAAACTGACCCGCAGCACACGAAAAGCCGTAGATATAGTTTGATGATAATTAGGTAAGTCTAAATAAACACCATGCGCTTTTTTTTTTTTTTTTTTTTTTTGAGCGACTATACATGCATTTCCATGGTCAGTCGCTCTCACTCAAACTGCTGTTCACTTCTACTGAACTATCGTTATGATACGAAGACCTTACGCGCCCACGGTTTCTGTACTTGCGCATTCGCAAAATCATCTCATATCCTGTTCGGTGCAATATTCGGCAGGCGCTCATTTTCAATAATTACAAGAACTTGCTCAAAATAGGCTCGTAAACGTGTACTACACTATACTGGACACGTGTAAATGAAAAAGGTGGGCAACAGCAACAGGTACAGTAATGAAGACTAACAGTGGGAATAGTACAACCTCCACCTGCTAACGCACCATCGCTCCTACCCTATAAAGGGATGTCTACATTTAACACCGCGTGATTTCTGAATTAAAATAATAATAATAGAAAGCAGATATAATACAAGACAGAACAACGTTTAGGAGATAGATACAAAATTTCAAGAGTTTCCAAGAGAAAGAAACGAAGGGACGAAGATCTAGACAGAAGAAAGGAGGAAAACATGCAGTGGATTTACCATGGTCCTAAGATGGCCAAAATAGAGATAATATTAATAATAATGATACCATTCATGGATTCTATAATAAAAAAGGCGACACGGACGGACTTCTTACACTGTATGGGGATATCCAGCGTGTGCAAAAATTTAAATACCTGGGACAAATACTCCCATGCAATGGAGATGAAAAGGAGGGATTAATGGAGAGGGTGAGAAGGATGGTGTTGGCATTCACACTACGTCATGGAACCTATATAAGTGCAAGTCCCTCTCAATTCAGACCAAGTTAAAACATTACTGCACAGTGGTTAGAACAGAGTGCCTTTATGGAGCAGAAACCTTCACGAAGATGGCTGACCCAGTCCTTGAAAAATGAGAAAGAAGATTCTTACGAAAAATCTTAGGCCCAAGAAAGTCGACGAGTGACCCAAACACATTTCGGTTAAGATCGAATTTGGAGCTCTACAAGACAGTAGAAAGAATCACGACTGTGATGAGGAAAAGGAGACTGGCGTTTTATGGGCATATCAAAAGAATGACCCTTGAGAGACTGGCCAAACGGATACTACTTCTGCAGGAAAAGTGGAAAAAAACAACCCGGATGGCTTACACAGGTGCACAGTGACTTGAAAGAAATAGGTATCAAGGAAGATGATATAAAAGTAAGGACATCATTTAGGAAGAAGGTTGCGGGAATGAGGGATGCGTCTGAAGAGCAACATGCGGAAGCCACACATCTCGGTGGAGGAACGAACAAAAAGAAGTCAAAGACTCAAGAATCTTTTGGCGAGAGTGTAAAGATAAAGGTACCAGTCTGCGTGATAGAAGGAAGTAGTTTAAACGTGGCCCACAGGTGGCCGTATCGATACATACATAAAATAATAATAATAATAATAATAATAATAATAATAATAATAATAATAATAATAATAATGAGTCGGCTGGAGCTTAGAAAAGCTTGCTTCCTCAGATAAGAAAACAACTCATCGGCAACGAAGTGAACTAAAATTAAATGGGGATAAAACCAAAATAATTAGACTATACAATTGATAAACCGCAAGAAACTTTAACAACTTCCAGGCGGTTGATCACGTAATATGCCTGGGATAATTAATAACAAATGCCGGTAGATGTGCTGAAGATAGGAAGAGGAAAGCTGAATAGCTAAAGTGAGACAGAGTAACTCACTGATATCTGGTAAAACCATGATGATATTCAGCATTCTTGCATGCATCAGAATGCTGGACATCGAAAAGATGGGACAGGAAACACACTCGTGTCCTCGAAATGTACAGTTGGAGGTAGATGCTGAGAATCCAGGGGACTGATAAGAGAACCTACTGAAAGTTCGCTTAAGTACAATAATACACCAGCTCATTGACGAGTACTTAAAAGCACACTTAAGGAAAGATGACCTACAAAAAGTATAATTCAAGCAACAGTTGAAGGACAAAGAAACCGGGGTAGAGCGTAAACAAGGTTCGTAGAACAGTTTTAAATTTCTCGTAAATGTTCCACTTCAGCTGTCAATGAGATAGCAGCAAAAAGGACTTCTTGGCCAGACATAACAGGAACCATTGCTAAGTACTGTAGTCCATGAGATCATAGAGTAAACCAACAGTACAGGAATCAGAATAACAAATTAATTGAGAGACCTAATTATTTAAATTTACTAACGCGTAAACAACCCCTTTCCTGACCGAAATCCGTGAACCCTCCCAGTGGCAATCCTTTTGATTTTACAATGGCCTCAAGCCACCTAGGCATTGAATGAACTAGCTTGGAGGTGAAGGTGAGCTCAATCGTACCCCATTATTCCAAAAGAACCATTTTCAAAGCTGGCTTTGATGAAACATTTCTTGTGCTCAGCCTCTCTTTAATATAAGCCTGCCAACACATGTTCAATCGGATTCGGATCCGGGGATTGTGGGTGTTACAATATATTTCGGTGTGTTGTATACAAATCACAATCGAGTATCAAGGGCCGTATTCTTTGGATTTTTATCCTGCATGTATACATAATTACCCTGAAGTCCCATTTTTTCGGCACTAGATGCAAGATGTTTCTTCAAAAACTCAACATAGCATTTACAGTCCATCTATCCATCTATGAATTCTAAGGAACCGACTCCAGCTGAGCTCATGCAGCCCCCAAAACCATTCAACAACCTCCATCATGCTTCAATGAAGGAAGCAGATTTTTTCTTTGAGTTCTGTGTTCTTTTACCTCCTCATCTTCTTGCCTGAAATTACTTTAATCCGTAAATATAACTCGATCCCAGAATGCTAAATGAGCATGTTTATAGTCTGCAGCATATTGTAGTCTTTTCTTCCTATTTGCTGGGGTAATTAAAGGTTCTCGCCCGACATTTCTACAGTGATACCCATCCGTACATAAAACCTTCTAAATTGTAGAAGAACAGCTATTAATTTTTAAATATTTTCCTACTTTAGACCTCAGTTTGCAGCACTGATTCTAGGATTTCTCATAACTTTGCTGAAGATTTGTCTTTTAGTTCGATCGTCTAGTTACATGGACGTCCACATCTACGTGCATTTCTAAAAGATTTTCTCTCACCATACCTGTCAATAATTCCCTGAAGAATAGATCTTTGTCTCTTCACAAGTTTCGATATTTCCGAGAGCAATTTACAGGAATTATGAGCCCGGATTATAATTCTTCTCTCTTCTTCTGTTGTTCGTTTCATTTTGCGGCCCATCTTACTGATTCGTTGTTGACTTTTAAGAACGACTGATGCACAGCTGACTCGGTACAAGACGTGACCTTTACTGCTTACCTGCGTTGCAAGGGATGTCATCAAGGACTTTGATGTGAAGATAAACCACCTGTACGAATACTTTTCATGCATCCATAATTCGACCTTACTGGATGATACGTTTGTTAAAACAAACATTTCTAAAGTAATATAGTTGTTTCCGGTACGTATTCTTTATTCCGTTCGTAAACTTCCAGATACATGCAAGATGTATACTAAAACTATTTATACACTGTTGATATGCATAAAGAACTCTACAAATTTCTCACCATCAGCGAAAGCTACAGCGGGTGGTCGTCGTGCATCATTGTTAATACAAAGGCTCCAAGTTCTGATGCCGGTGGATCTAAACCTTCGCAATATGCTGAATTTCCTCTTAGGAAATTGTGCAGAATGCACTTTGTTCTAATGATTAGCTTAGCTGTGCCCACATGAATTTCCATGGGTCTGCAACAAATTCTCCATTTCTGAGCTAATACGCCGAAGGCATTTTCTACGACCCTTCTAACATAACGTGAGATGCTCTACACAGACAATGGTTGTAATTTTCTTTGCCCTTGTCTCCTTTTGCTCGCCTGTATGGAAACAGGTCTCATTAAATAATTTTTCAAAGGAAACACTTCGTCGCCGATTATGATATAAGGCGCAGGCACGTTCTGTCCAGGAAGATTTTTGTCTTTCGGAACACCAAGAGAACCCGCTTCTAACCGTTGTCCCTTTACAGTTAACAGAGTTCTGGAAAATACCGCCATCACTGTTTTTTGGTACCCTCCGATATCCGCACATAGGAACTTGTAATCTGGACCAACAGCTGATAGAAGTACAATAGAGAATCTCTTCAGGTAACACAAATAATTTGATCCACTGTTCCTCGGACATTTTATAGTAACGTGCTTCCCATCGATACTACCAATACAGTTTGAGAATGGCCACACTCTGTAATATCGTTGAGCTGATTCTATCCACGTTTCGGTAGATGAGTCTGGCATGTATATTCCTTGTATTCTGTCACAAAATAATAGCTTGGCAAACATTTCGCACAATAGCACCAACTGTTGTGAATCCGACCAATTGTAGAATAGGAATCTCCAGTAGCCAGAAATCTGAAAGAAAAATACATAGAGTGGGTGGAGTCTCGCAATTCCGAGCGTTACTTCGCAGCGACTGCGGGATTGTAGGTTTCCCTTCCGCGCCCCGCGTTGGTGTGTCCAGACATTAAAAGTAGGGAAGATCACAACATTAAGATAAGGTTGGAATTCATGAGGACAAATTAGGGCAAATATTCTCTTATAGGGAGAGGAATTAGGGACTGGAATAATCGACCACGGGAGATGTTCGGTATATTGCGAACCTCTTTAAAAGCCATTGAATAAAAGACGAGGTAAACAACTGATAGGCATTCTGCAACTTGGACGGAAGTCCTAAACGCAGATCAGTTGTGAGTGATTTGATAAAAATTTCGCTTCACGTTTATCAAGGCTCAATATGTTGCAGGTTTACCCATCAATCCATCCTGGGAGGAAAGAGACGTTCTTGAGTAACTAGTACGTTAAATTAAAGCCGAACTTCTACGAGGAACAGATAACTATAAATTTTCATTATTCTAAAACCGGCAGGGTAGCAAGAATATCTGCATTAAATGAATCATACACAGACATGGAATGGTTTAAAATTGGCAAATCATCCTCAACTGTTAGAGTTACGCCTTCACCTTTGAGAACCTAAATTAATATTTCTCATGAAGCAAACCTTTTCTTTGGTGGAATCTACTTCTCCTTTTGACTCTAGATCATTTAAGAGATTTATGTCACTACAGTGCTATCATTCCTATAACTTAAGATATAATGACACTGCAGTTGTATCATTCTCTTACTTCAGATATTCAAATGAATTCCACTTCCCGTTACCATATCTTAGGGGCTGCCTGGCCGAGGCGGTAAAGGTGTGCTCGGTTCGCCCGGAAGGACGTGGATTTGGATCCCCGTCAGGAAGTCGTAAAAATTAAAAAAAACGAGATTTCCACTTCCGGAGGTGCATATGGCCCTGAGGTTCACTCAGCCTACACCAAAAATGAGTACCAGCTAACCACTCTACCCCATCACGTGCCAAGGTTAACAATGGTGGAAGTCTTTACCTTCCACTCCTCCAAGGGCCTTCATGACCTGTACGGAGGTGACTTTGCTTTGCTTTTGTTATCATATTATCTTAAGATACACTATATAACTTACATTTGCTCCCAGGATAATTTGAACTGTGATTGTATATCCCAATAACCGTGTTTTACCAACTAACTTTCTCTACCAAGTTCCGATGCTTAATAACATTTTCCTATATCGCGAACTGATGTTTAAGCGAACACAGGTGCGACAGAATAAGCAGTCACGTTGCCACAAAGCCAGTACAGGGTCAGTGCCCGAGCGAAGATGCCAGTTCGAACCCAGTAACGCATGCTCTGCGGGAACAGTGCCAACACGCGACATTTCCTACTTCTGCACGAAGTTCTACCTACAAACATTTATCTTCGTTATCGAATCTGTAAGTACGAGGCGGCTTCGAAGGACACATAGAAGAAATAATATTAATAATAATAATAATAATAATAATAATAATAATAATAATAATAATAAATGATACGGAAATATCATGGAACAGAGAGGTGTAAGAAGGTGCGGGGTGAATGGGTGGACAAGGAAATGACCAGAGCATAATTTAAAGCACTATATTCTGAAATGTTATTTCTTTCCTCTTTGGGGGGGGGGTTAAAAATTTGATAGATGGAAAATCTAAATAAGCAACAACAAATAACAGTTACAGGGAATAACAATGAGCTCATCAGCTCTGATAACAACAGTGGACTTTTAAGTCCAAAAATCAGGTACAAGAACTGGATAGAATTATCTACAAGATAATATATAAGGGATTAGTATTAGAGCTCTGAAAGTACACTATTTTACAAGAGCATATTTGCTCCACTCATATCGTCTAGGAGTTTGGGCTTCAAAAGTAAATGCAATCCAGCCTCTCAGAGGCACAAGTTTCTTACAAACTGTCTTTGGACCTACTCACCTAAATATTATTATTATTATTATTATTATTATTATTATTATTATTATTATTATTATTATTGTACCGGGGTACACCTTCTCCGTCCCGTTGAACTGCGCTCTTTCTCGAAGGTCATCTGTGCACTGGAACTTGGGAACTAATGTAATACCTTCAACTGTTAAATGTGCCTACCATCGGGCTATGTGCCCTCTCCGGCGGGATTAGGGACAATTAATTCTTGACGGAATTTCAATTTTCAAAGTTTGTTAACCTTAGTTTTTGGTGATTCAACCAAATGGGCTTCTCTAGGAATGACATGCAAAAATGATCTAAAACTACCTATATTGGTACTGAATACATAGTTTTCGAGGTTGCTGAACTGGACACTCCGGATGGCATTTGAGTCCAAGTTCACCCACCGTCGACATGGGGAGTGAGAACGGAGTGAACAAAAAAATGACAAAAATGACCGAGATTATGGATGTATGCGAGCGCCCATGTGTGTGTGTGTGTGTGTGTGTGTGTTTCAGAAGAGCTCTCAAGCAAACTCTGTAGACATATGTCTTACTAAATAGAAATAGTGTGGGCGTAAGACACCCCTAGCACCCCCTGCGGTTGGGTCAGCAAGTTGAACTGTGACATTGGATGACGTTTAACCCTCTACTGCATACTGTTGCCTTTAGGCAACAAATAACTTTTCACCTGTATAAATGGATAAATATTGTAGACAGAGGTAGTTTTACCGCACACCTTCAACTGTAAAATCAATTAAACACATATCCCAGTGATGCCTTGTTCTTTTTTTTTTTTTACATAACATAAGTCAAAACAGCCCTACAACCAAAGGTACTCCTTCCACCCCGTCAACAGCCACGCGAACCAACCACCGTTTATTTTACGTGGGCCCTCCCCATCACATTACCACAGGCTTCAGGAGTACCTCTGGCTCAACCTCAAAGACATTACCGACCTACGGTTCTGCAAGTTGTACTTGCGCCTTGCAGTACGTACCCATGGCCAGTAGGCAGTAATGTTCGGTCTTTGAATGTTAAAAGCTTAGCGTAAAATCGTGGAAAATCGTATATATATTCAACTATGGCCCAGTTAAGAATTGCTGGTATATCTAAACCACTGAGCGTACGTTGAACATTAAAGCTTTAAATTTTTTCACCAAACGAAAACGAAAAGTTAGTGTTCAGCCTTCGTCGGCATGGGGATCAGAAAAGAATAAAATTAAAATGTCCCAAATGATCGAAATAAGTACTGAATTCAAACATAGGGCTCGCTAGGGGTACGTCATATCTACAAACGCGACGAGTTAATACGTACAATTATCACTTATTATTTCTATTATTGTCAGACTCGTTGGCTGAACGGTCAGCGTACTGGCCTTCGGTTCAGAGGGTCCCGCCTTCGATTCCCGGCCGGGTCGGGGATTTTAACCTTAATTGGTTAATTCCAATGGCACGGGGGCTGGGTGTATGTGTTTTCATCATCATTTCATCCCCATCACGACGCGCAGGTCGCCTACGGGGGTCAAATAGAAAGACCTGCACCTGGCGAGCCAAACCCGTCCTGGGATATCCCGGCACTAAAAGCCATAGGACATTTCATTTTAATTTCTATTATATATTTGATAGGACCAATTACTTCCCAAACAATATGGGCTGCAACAAAGACCAAGTTCCACGTAACACAAAATAATATCAAACCAAAACTTTAAACATACAACAGTAACTGGAAAAATACGTTCGTAAAATCACATGAAAGAAATCTAGAAAAAAATCAATTTACACATAATTAACATGTAACGCAAATCCTAAAAGTAGACAATCAAAAAGAATTCCGGGATGGCGCAATTTCATATCATGACACTTTATCTGACCCACTTGTAACGAATGCTACGCGGCAACATGGATCCCCCTAGTAATATAAAGCAGAAAAATATTCAAAACTGCTGTTCTATCAACTTTCCTCCTGTGTGCCTTCGACATAATCCTACATGTATGTGACCTAGAAACAACTCAAGGTTCATGAGAAAGACCGTGGCACCTCGCGATACATCTCACAGTTGCAGCCCGAGATAAGCACAACCGAGATAAATGAAAATGCCCAATCACGGAAACAATATGTAGTGGCACACCGTTGACCTAGCATCAGAGTAAATAAGCTGTCGTCAGATGTCGATCAGCCGGCAATTCCTATCATTATGGTTCATCATTTGCAAGAAGTCACGGTGCGACCACTCACATCTCCGTGACGGCCTTGCAGAGCTGTCAACTAAATTACTTACAGTAAAGTCTATTCCCGAATGAGTACGTTACCTTCGTTTCCATATATCATTTACAGGTTTCATCACTGACTTCTTCCCCCAGCAGTACAGAGACACCTCCCTGCCATTTATCAGTAAAGCATGGTCGCTGGATCAACACCATAATAGCCTATATTCACCATAAAAAATGTCGACTGACGCTTAGATTTCTACTGTCGACATCGCCAAACACGTCTATAGACATTCTAGAACACAGGTCCATACAGTTCTAGCATCTATGGGAAACTTGCAATATCGATACATGAGCCTGTGATTGATTTATATGTAAGCTTAGTTTCGACCGTTTCAGATAACACATTATATCGTTTTCGATATAATTATTCTGAAGGCGAACAATGTAGTAGGGTAATAAAAAGGAGAACATATTCAAGAGATGTATCTAATTTTCACCTCTGTTCTTCCGATATAACCCCACGTAGTGACTTAACTGCAAGTCAAGGTACAAGAAGACCACATCACCTCAGAAGTCAATCGTTTAGATCTTGTGTACAACCTGTAAACATGGCTTAATCATTCTGAAGGAAACTGAGAATGCAATGGACGAAACAGATGTTATCTCAGCTGATGAAAATATGATGCCGATTGATAGTTTCGGGGCATGAAATGAGGGTAATTTACACATGTACTGGTCGACCTCAGATATTTTCGCCAACCGTATCTTCAATAAAACCACATCCGGAATCAGGTCTATCCTAATCCTGAAATTTCTTAACATTTCACTCAAAATTATCAACCAGTTTTAAGAAATTGAAGTTCGAATATAACCCTGTAAAATAGTATAAAACTGACGAAAATGGCTGGATCAGGGAGGTCAGATACCCTCCACTGAGTACGACAGTGAATGTGTTAAAACTGCTGACACAACCGACACGTATTGTTTAGATCGAAGATACATTGCTGTTGTCTATCGATTGTAATATAGAACATAGAAGATCAGTATTTCACAGGTAACAATTACTGGCCATATTATTATCCGCTGAGCCGGTGGTGTAGGCGTAGCCTGCCTGCCTCTTACCCGGAGACCCCGGGTACGATTCCCGGCCAGGACAGGGATTTTTACCTGGATCTCAGGGCTGGTTCGAGGTCCACTCAGCCTGCGTGATTAGAACTGAGGAGCTATCTGACGGTGAGATGGCGCCCCGGTCTAAAAAGCCAAGAATAACGATCGAGAAGATTCGTCGTGCTGACCACACGACACTTCGTAATCTGCAGACCTTCGGGCTGAGCAGCGGTCGCTTGGTAGGCCACGGCCCTTCATGGCTGTAGTGCCAGGGGGTTGGGGGTTATTATCCGCAGAGCCATTTTTCGCCAGGCATGCGCTGCTTTAAAACCGTTGCGCAGCCCCGATCGGATTTCATCTTCCGCAGAGTGCATGGACCTCACTAAACAGAGTGCGCACTGAACAATGAGGAAGTGACTCTGCGATGCATTCTTGGGACCGTCACTAAGCTGAGACTGTCGAGAAAAATTCCAGGCAATATCACTTCCATATGTCAAAGAGCCCTCACCGGAACTATCGGCGACCCTTTGACAGCGAAAACAACGGCTCTTCAGTGGTTGCAACAAAGTTTAGTTGATGTTTTTCTTATGTATTTATTTATATTTTGCATCATTTCAGTGTTTTTAAGTTTCTTTACGCCGCACCGACTCACACAGGTCTTATGGATTCGATGGGATAGGAAAGGGCTAGGTGTGAAACTGGGAAACCATGGAGAACCATCTTTAGGCCTGCCACCAATAGGTTTCGAATTCACTATCTCCCGATTGCAAGCTCACAGCTGCGCGCCAAATTGTTCGGTCACTGCTTCCTAAAAGAACCAGTCACCATACGTATATTCTACGACAAACTGCAGTGCGGAGTACGAAAAAATAGATCTCGAGGTACATCGACGACACATCATCATTTATCGTCGCTGCATATGAGCCAACGTCCAATATCTGAAGCATGATGGAGAAATGTCAGAAGATCAATACAATTAGGGATGTGAGCGTGTCAATGAGCCATACATCAAACAGCAGCCCACATTGCATCGATCATGAACAGAGGTCGAGCACCACCTGAAGTCGGTGAGAACGAATTCAGATATAGTGCATGGAAACACCAGCGAGCCAATCGAAATGCTGTTAAGACATACCCGGATGATGATGATGATAATAATAATAATAATAATAATAATAATAATAATAACAACAGCGTATAGGTTCCGAACAGGCTTGGTGCAATTAAGAGTTGATGTCCTATAGGCCAGTGGTATTCGAACATTTTGGGTGGTGTACCGCAAAAATCCAGTTACTTTACCTTCGGACCTATTTAAGTACGAGTATATTGAGATTATACAAGAAATAACAAATGATTGTTGCAGGATGACAAATAATATTAATTATAACCTCCTCCTTCCTCTTCCTCAGCACAGGCTTCCCGTACGCACTGAGGCATTAAAGAGTTGTGGGCGGGGATCTAAGGTCGCAAGCTTTTCCTGACATCCCAGCAACACCGGGAATTAAACCACGGTCGTCGGGATGTCAGGCAACCAGCTAAGCCCCTACACCATCCTGTCTCCCAATAACAAGAACAGTTTATTTTATATATCGTCGCTGGGCAAAGGAAACCTGGTTTTGTTTACAGAAGATGCCCAAAATTGTGCGGTGAGCAACAGCCGGAGAACACTTCCTGGTATTTTCAGTGCTTAATGATAGCCCAATTATTCGACCATTGGAGTCGTCTGTACCCTTCTCAGGCAACGCGGCAAACTTTCACAAGGCAGATGGAGAAATGTTTCCTCGTGAGTGGAACTGCGAGGTTTTCATTGCCTAGCAACAATATACAGTATATTAACTCTCTCTCTGTACTATATACTGTACACTGCTACGGAAGAAAAATTGAAGTGAACGAGTTCATTTCGACACACAACAAAAATATGAAAAAGATCAATGCAGCGTGAGTAAGCAATTTTACATACCTAGCCAATGGGACGTAAAAACTGACAAACATATTAGAATGAACAGTTCGGAAAGGGGATTCTCGGTAGTGGTAGACAAAGACACTAAACTGACTCAACCCTTTTCAGAACTGCTCACCGAAAGAGAAGCTACAATCAATATGTGTACTCCTTAAGGTACGTGCACCACACTTTGAATACCACCGGTATAGGCGACCTGGGCGTCGTCGATGAGAATGAATCCTAGAAGTGAGAAAGAAGGAAAAGGCAGAGCAGTCAGGTATGAACATATAAACAACTGTCCAAATCGACAATCGCGAGAATATCCACATTCATAGACAAGCCAAAGTCACGCGTCAAGATAGTAAATAACCACCTTAAAGAGATGATTTGCTTTCTTGCTTGAAGTTTAACGCCGCATCAGCTCAAATTCTGCGCCGATGGGATACGTACGGAACAGGACTGGGAAAGAAACGATCTGGTATGAAACTAGTAAACCATCCTAATAATAATAATAATAATAATAATAATAATAATAATAATAATAATAATGTGGGGCTCCGAACAGGGTAAGTGCAGGTACTTAGAATTGACGCTGACAGTCGGGTTTAGAACCCACCATATTTCGAAAGCAAACCAACAGCTGCAACACCCGAATCGAGCAGTCAACTCAATCAATCAATACTGATCTGCATTTAGGGCGGTCGCCCAGGTGGCAGATTCCCTATCTGTTGCTTTCCTAGCCCTTTCCGAAATGATTTCAAAGAAATTGGAAATTTATTGAACATCTCCCTTGGTAAGTTATTCCAATCCCTAACTCCCCTTCCTATAAATGAATGATGAGAAGGAATTATTTCCCCTCTACTACACCAATAAGATCCAAGTTCAGGTACCACAATAACAAAGATCAGACTGCCCTTTCACAGGACGGGTTGCAGCCCTTGAAAAGAGAGCCAACGATAAAGAACACTGACTGTAAAACAAATCGCGGAAGCGAGGTACTCGCCTGAGGCACTATAAATATCACGAGATTCGACCACAGAAAGAACACTCTAGAATATTAATATTTGACGTCCATTAGTTCCCGAATACATAGAAGTTCTTTATGAAGATAAGGGAAGGGTTACCCACTACCGAGTTGGACATCCCTGCCATATCTTATCAAGTATAGAGTGCAGTGTTTTGGAAACAGGAGTGAAACGCCAACCAGGAACAGAAGCCCATAAAGTTTTCAACAGTAATGTGATACGAGCACGATGAAACATGACCGCTCTCTACATTGGTAGAAATGCCATTCGTCATCCTATCAACATCCACGCTGCAAGAACAACTGCTAACATTCCACGTACCTAACATGACGGAATTAACTCCTTATGAGACCAAATATAGATAACGCTAATGTCAAAGGGAAGAAACCTGAACACTTTGAGAAGACTCGAGAAACGAGACTACTAACACTGGCTTTGCAGATCAATCGAAGTAAATATAGATCTAAACCTATTTTCTATATTGCCAAAATATGCTTACAGATATGGTGTAAAAGTTGTTAAGACCCGCACTTATTTCTATATAATTTAACACGTTGTATAGCATTCTGATATGAAAGACATGAATAATATTTTTAATATTCACCCACACCCATAAAATGTATAAACAAATCATAATCAAATGATCGAAGAGGAAAAACAGCAGTCACATTCTACATACAGTTGTAGCTTATTCTGTTAGCAGGAAGTAACTAATGCACGATTTCCATAATAATTTTATTTTTCAATGTTCACTGTTAAGACGGACAATAAGCAAGTGCATCTGTTTCAGAGAGAAGCATAGATGATTACAGTACTTTCGCAAACAGTGTCCATGATTAGAAGAAACAGGCGTGAGTTCGGACTGTTTCTGTTTCCACTCTCACTACATGACTAGTAGGCTATGAGAAGAACTAGGAATTTTTGTGCCAAAATTTGAATTCAGAAAGGTGCGAATTTAAACATTACGAATTGTACCAAAACCTGTAACATATACTAGGACACAAATAGGTCCTACACGACTGAAACCCGGCTAGAATTTAATCAGCACGGCTAGGATTTTGATGGCGTCATGTTTTAATTGAATCACAACAGACATTGCTAACATGTACAGAAATGCTGATCATAGTTCCCACATTGTAGAAATGCTAATTTATTAAGTCCTATTTGACATTTACATGCCATTTTGCATTTTTATGTAATTTTTTAAAATTATACGTCATTAAGTTTTATTTTGCCATTGTATGGAATTTATTAGACTATTTTACAGACACGTTAGAGTCATTTTCTTTACATTTTTGAAGCTTTTACGCGTGTAGTATTGGATGTTATCACAACTTTAAGTGAAGATGAAGACTTGAGAATCTCAACGCCTTGTCAATCTGGTACGCTCAGTCTTCAGCCCTTAGGCTGGTCGAATCTTCAACAGCTCCACCATCGGCTGTCATAAATGGCCTAGGCATCACTGAAGAGGCGTACTAGGGGAATGAGCAGCGAGGTAGTTTCCCGTTGCGTTCCTCTGTCAATCTGGGGACTAAAGAGACTTAGTTAACAACTTTTTGGAAATACCCACATTCCAGGAGACACACCTCCATTTGGAGAAGTCTTCCTCGTGAAGAGTCAAAATTTTCTTCTGAAGACTAAAGTTCTCGCTGAAACGTAAAGAATTTCACTTTTTTTTAGCATGGCAAAATCCCAAAACCTTATTATAATGTCTATAACAAATATAGCCTACACCAACTCGATTCGTATACTGACTAAAATTTCATATAAAATTTGTAATTTGTTAAAGTTTTCGGACCACTTTACAGGATTTTTTTTTTTTTTTGGTCATTTCATAGACACTTGTTTTAATACATTTAGGTCACCAAAATACTGGCCCTGTCAATCAGTATAAAAATGCTGCAATAGAAAAATCTTATCTAGAATTGGTATCGTTTGCTCATTCAGTCCCAACTTTGACACATTGAAATACAGAAGTTGAGCAAGTGGTCAGTCAGGTTAACAAATTAAGAAACAAATTGAAAACCAACACCATAACAGCTATTTTGGGGTAAGCCATGTCCGAAAATGTTGTTCATATGAGGTCCCGTCGGAAGTTCTTAAGACTTGTTGAAACTATTGCTGCTTACACTTCATCAGAAAAATCAACGGACACCCTAAGTACTTCTGGAAGAGTGCTGCTGAAGAAGATTAAGGATGCTGATTTACATTTTGTAAGGTGAATACAGTATTATTTAAAACAAGTTGACCGAGCTCGAATGCTGGAGTTGCTTACGTGCGGCTAGTACTGAGTATTCGGCAGATAGTGGGTTCGAACCCTCCCCGAAGATGATTTTCCGTGGGTTCCCATGTCCACACCAGGCAAATGCAGGGGCTGTAACTTATTTCAGGGCACGGCCGCTTTCTTACCACTCCTAGCCCTTTCCTGCCCCACGTCGCTGTAACACCTACCTGTGTCGGTGCGAATTAAAAAACAAGTTGGACGTTTAAATATATTTCTCATTCTCCCTCCCTCATTTTAAAAAGTTTTGTGTGTTTGTGCAAGAACGTTGAACTGACACTTTTTTATTTGCATTCATGCATACAGCCACCATCCGCAAATTATTCCATACATTTGGCCAAAATGGCCAGTAATGGCTAAATGTATGGAATAATTTGCATAATCATAGCGGCACGCATCAGCTGTATAATAGACCAATCCTGGAGAAGGCAGCCGAGCTTCTGTGAAATTGGTTTCCTGAAAGTAGTACCCACTCATTCAGCATGCACGTGAGCTCGAGATTAAAACCTAATATCACACGAAACCTCTCTTGCAGACGATAAAAAAAAGTGTGACTACCATCTTTAATCAAAATTTTCTTCACCTTCAGTCCAGCATCTCAGAAAACCTATTGCACTCTTGGCATTGTCCCTTCTTAAAAATGAGATTTGTGAAATTACTAAACCTGATCAATCATCTAACAATCCTACGTATAGTAACAGCTAAACCAGAAAAAATAAAAGATATCGTAGTTAGGTGGGGTCTTTTTAAGTCGCTTTACGTCGCACCGACAGGTAGGTCTTATGGCGACGATGGGAGAGGAAAGGGCTAGGAGTGGAAAAGAAGCGGTCGCGGCCTTAATTAAGGCTCAGCCCCTGCAGCTGCCTGGTATGAAAATGGGGAAACCACAGAAAACCATCTTCAGGGCTGCCGACAGTGGGGCTCGAACTCACTATTTCCCGAATACTGAATACTGGTCTCAGTTGAAGCGACTGCAGATGGTGGTTAGTGAGCCGCCAGCTAGCCCTACGAGGAATGTGGGTGATTGCTGAACACGTGTTTATAACCCCGGTAGATACAGTATGTGACTACACGAGAAGTAGTGCGCAAAATAACTTCAACCATGTTTCTATACGCGTCAAATGACAAATACAGCGTCAACATTGTGCCTTGTGCGTGAAATCAAGGACTGAGAGTGTTAAAGTGTTCGCCGTTCAGCTTCGTTACGGGTTGTAGATCGAGATATAACAAAATACCCCCCATTACGCATTATTTCAAGTGCTGGCTGCTGCAGTAACTCTGGTTATCAAAAGTTATCATAATAAACATATGCATGTATTTATGACAATCTGTACAAGTATTCCTCTCATTCAGTTAACATACAACATTGGTATTTTATTATTTGGAGTGTTGATTCTTCTTCAGGGCACATGAAATCCGGACACTTCCAAACTCGAAGATCCGCCAAGTCCTTCCGGAAACGTTCAAAAGTAACGGACACCTACTAATAATCAATATTTTAATTCATTTATACGTGTAAATCTCTTGCATCTATTATACATTTAAAGAAACATCCACGGTATTCCCTGCCTGCCCTAAGAGGCGATTGGCAGGGGCTCCATGGTCTAACCGGGGAGCGTGGTTTGGCAAAACCGGGGCCCTTACCTGAAATCTAACGTTGCTTCCACTTACTTGTGTCGGGTTAATCACTTTCATCTATCCTATCCGACTTCCTCTGGTCAACTTTCGTTCTTTTCCGACCCCGACGGTCTGAAGAGTCTTTAAATTACACGGCCCTCGTGACCCGTATCTTTCTTTGGCCAATACCTCCATTTTTCTAATTGTCGGACAGGATGCTGGCGTATTTGAGCAAATGCAAATACCACAGAACTGATCCAGGCTCGAAAATGCCAACTTGCGAACCAGAAGGCCAGGCAGCGCTCTACCGTCTGCCCGCCTACATGAGCAACGCACATGAAAGTAGCGAGAATTACCCCTGTACTTACAGGTGGGAACAAGACGGAATGATGCGCAAAATGCAGAGATCAAAGGTTCGGATAGGAATAAACACGACTGATAAAGTTGTGCCTAAAAACTGGCTTCAGTGGTGGATTTAGGTCAGGCGAATGCAGGAGGACAGGGTGCGCAGAATAACAGAAATGGCGATCGAGGGTAAGACGCAGAGGGAGCCAAAGGCGAAATAAGATTCAGTATGTAAAGATTTAATTATAAAAGGTATGGACCGAGACGTGGCCGCACGTATTAACACGTTACAGCTATGGAACCAAGCTCTGCGTTCGAGAGGCGTGTGGGTTCGAATCCCACCGTCAGCGGTCCTGAAAAAAACCTTTTCTGTGGTTTAACCATTTTCACTTCCAGGCGAATGCCAGGCAATTTCTATTCGTGGGCCGCAGTCGATACCTCGCTGTAATTTTATTCACCGTCGTTCATTCAATCGTCCAAAAGCTCCTCAACTGAAGTTGTTCCCAGGAAGGGGATCCAGCGGTAAAATACGCCACATAACTGCACCTCGCCTCAACGCCGTTTTCGGAATTCGGGTCGAAGTAGTAGACAAACATTGATAAAGAGTGTGAAATTAAACAAAACCACAGAACCAATTGCAAATAGTTCATTAACAGAGGCTTGCAAACTGAACGCAGAAAGGTGTAACAGTCCCCAAAGATCTGCGTATTTTCTGAACACACTAAATAACTGACAAATTCACTAAATAAGAAAACGGATTCAACTCTGAAGGAGAGCATGAATATCTTACAAGAGAATTTGGAAACGAAAAGAAACAATTTCAGCTTTCTAGTAAGCCACTACTGGGCGCGGTAATTTGGACACCGGTCGGTGTCTGGCAAGCGGAGACGGGAAAGGCAGGGGACAGACGGTTGCCATAGTAACGGGCGGGAAACTGTTGGCTTGGCTCCGGTCGCCATGGCTACGCCCTGCCGGCTCAATGCTTCCCCTTTCAACAGAACCCTACCCTTCACGTGAAATATTGAAACTTCTAAATACCAACCTATATTAGGACACACTGATGAGACCAAGCTGCTCGTAAGCATGGAAGACAGTAAATAATCTCCACGCTGAGCGTGAAACATGCATGGAATATTTACATTAAAAGAAAACTAGTATAGAATCTGCTCTTCACGACAATATTCTATTTCACGTTATTTCCTCCTCAGAGGACAGCTCAATTAAATCGCGTTCAGACTACTTTTTTGATCAGCTCATCGTTTCAACAGTTCGATACGCTCCTCACTACGGCCGACTTCATTTCAGGTGAGATGTTTTGTTTACTATGCACTACGTGTTATGCTAAGGGCTAGAACAAGTTCGTAACTTTCAGCGACAAAACACCAAAAATCGAGGATCGATCCTTGTCCGAGAGTTCCAACTTGATCCACTCTGTGTCCTGAGGTAAACCAAGGTGGTAAAAAAAGACCACGCAATAAGGTTTCGGAAGGCACCACCACGTGGCAATCTGCAGGTTATGTAGCCGGGATGCAGTTATCCTGGCAACTGTAAAAAGCTGCCAGGTGGTGGTGATTATTGTTTTAAGAGAAAGTACAACTAGGCAACCAGGTTCGGGTTACTTTTTGCATACATCTTTCTATTAAACCACAGCTGATCACTATATCCTTGAACATGTCCCATGTTTTCGAATTTTCTCTCCCGCCTAGCTTACAAGTATCGACTCGTCGTTAGAGATTAGTGCCTACTCCATGTAGTTTGAGAACGTCAATCAAATACTGAATTAGATGGCTGACCACATTTAACACAGTAAAGCCTGGTTATGTACAGTTCACACCTAATACTTCTACGACCTACGAGGATGATGATGATGATAATAATAATAATAATAATAATAATAATAATAATAATAATAATAAAAATGCCTCAGCTACTGAGTACAGACATATTTATTTATGATGCTATAAAAATGCCATCTAGGCTTACTTTGCGTACGACGTTCCGTTTCTCTCCACCACATGGCAGAGTAAACCAGATCTCGGTGACATACGGCTTAATCTTTCATTATTGTTGTCGGGTAAACACCAGACACATTTCACGTCTTCTGCTAGGGTAGTCCACATTATATGTCACAATATTCCACTAACTGCTCGCCAAGTGATACTATGGAGACGAAATCTATCCAGCAATCCGTTACTTGCGGAGAAATTAACTACATCTAAATCAGAAGCAAATTTGAGCGCCTTTTCCAGCAACAATGCTCCACTAACAAGTTGTGCTTTAGTACGGCCTAGACTGAACCACTCCAAAATAGTATTATCTGCGCACTTTTTAGTGATAGATTTTTGTACTCGTTGGAGAAGTAAGAAGGGTTCCGTTAATACTGCCAACTGAGTGGAAATGAAATCTGAATTGAATCGATAATATGATCGATCGATATGAATTTTATAAACCTTTATTATTTTCAGCAAACAACTGTGTTACACACACAATATATAATAATATATAACATTTCCCGTTGCGAAACGTGTTCCTAGCATGAATTCTATAGTTTGGCTTTGCTGTGTAAACAACAACAGTACGAGTACTTAAAGTGTACGCCAGATGTCGCACAGCGATGATAAGCAATTCTTAGTCTGTGTTTCAAAGGTTGCCAATACGAATCTCGAAGATAACCGAAGTCGACCACTTCAGCACTAGGGTGTAAATCTATCACTAAAAAGTGCGCAGATAATACTGCTCACTTCTTCGCAAAGCTGCTACCGTCACTTTTTAATGCCTTTATTCACATTTTCATCGTATTCCTGTCAGGAACGTTTAGGAATTGCAAAATAGTTTTGGACTTTACTTTTTCTGTAATTAAAACCGTTGAGATCTCCTCCAGTTAATACTCAGCTTTATTACAGAATTCCGTTTTCTCAGTGATTTCGTTTTATCTTACACTCACGCACTCGGTGCTATTCAGTAACGATGACAATCAGACATCCCAGGATTACTTAATACATATACGAGAGTACACGAAAATGGTCAATACAACGCTATGAGTATTTTTACACAATTCTCTGGTCGTATGAAAGGGGATACATTGTTGATTTCTTATAACATTATCCATACCCACTGGTCGGAGAAAAGGGAGGTTATCCTGAACGCCGGAAACTTCTAAACGGTACGTCGTTTGGAAAGCGTTGGTCAACAATCAGAAACAGTTATTATATAAAAGGGTATGCAAGCCTGACTTCAGTTTACGCCCCGTAACACGTCTAATTGTTTAGCAAAGAAGTGTGGTATCTCGCCCATCTCATTGTTGAGTGGGCTTAAAATTATATTTTCTTTCCCTAAAAGGCTTCCGCAGTGCAGAAGTTAATAATCGGGAAATCCGGTTTCCAGAGTTAATATCTGCTGATACAATCAGTGCATGACGGTTTAGATCATGGCTGATGAAGCTTTGTTTCATCTCATTGGGAATATTAATTCTCAGAACACTACATCGGAACCATGAAATTCCCCTTACGATCAACGATGTACCTTGTCATGACACGAAAATGCGCAGTTAATGCACGAAGAATAACTGCATACATATACGTATTTATTTATTTATTTATTTATTTATTTATTTATTTATTTATTTATTACATCTACGTCTACTTTCAAGCAAGGCGGTACTGCAGCCCACATTCCATGTATTCACATGCCTGCAATTAGAAATGCGTTCGGAGACCGGATAATAAGCTCGTTCTCCAGATCTCTGTGTGTGTGACGCGTATGAGGCAAAATCTGAAACGAAGTCCATCGGAACAATCCGGATTTAGCTAAAACGAAATTAGATGAGCGACAAGTGAAATAAGAGAATACGTATTACGAAAATGGATATAATTTCCAGCAACTACTACGACATAAAGATAAGAAAAGGTAAATAAGCCAATGCCTGCTTTTCATTTCTTTCTTGTTCGTGTATGATTAAGAGGCCGTTGCCTAATTCCTTCCTGCCAAAAGAACAGCGACTGTCTCCAGCGGGAAGAACCGGTAGGGTTCTGGGGTAACACAGCCTGCCCTTACCGGAACGCCTCATGAATTTGCCGTAAACTAAGCAAAAAATAAATAAATAAAAAAATCGGTCTCTTTCATCATCCCTAAAAACTGGAGTATTGGATTTAGTTACACCCTGTATATATTGGAAATTGCTGATCTAGGAAATCAAATAAACGAAACAGGAAAAAAACACCCCCCCCCCTTCAAAGAGTATTTAAAATTGGTTACCTCAAACTAAAAGTACGCCCTAACTACTGGTTTCAACAATGGCGAAGTATCCAGGAAGTGAACTCAGTGAGCCTGAATTTTTGACGACCAAGGTCAAGGGACAATAGAGAGATGAACACGTTCCCACAGCTCCACCCAGACAGGGAGCTGGCTATATTTAGCTCCTGTCAAACTGCGGGAGGGAACATACCAACACACGTGCTCCAGCTGCCTGCCTATCCAATGCCTCAAACTTGTTGCTTTGCTGTCACACGGTCTCATAACACACACGACATGCTATCGGCGTTGTAGAGTCACGTTTGAACAAAGCGCTTTTACTATTTGGTTCACGTCGCACCGACGCACGTCTTACGGCGACGATGGTATAGGAAAGGGCTAGGAGTGGGAAGGAAGTAGCCTTAATTATCGTACAGCCTCAGCGTTTACCTGGTGTTAAAATGGGAAATCGCGGAAAAATCCCATCAGGGCTGCCAACAATGCGGTTCGAAACCACCATTTCACGAATGCAAGCTCACAGCTGGGCACCCATAAATGCACGGTCAATTCGCTCGGGAAACAAAGCATTCGCAACAGATAAACCAATACTCAAAACCACTGATCGCTTCCTATCAGAGTTGGCGTTTATAACAAAACTCATTGACTGAATAAATTGTCCAACGAGTTATACTTGGAGACAAAACATGACGACCTCACCTCACACCGCGTCCGCCTCTGTAGCGTAACGGTTAGTGTGATTAGCTGCCGTCCTCGGGGGCGCGGGTTCGATTCCCGGGAAGAGGACACGAGTTTACTTACTTATCTCAAGCCGCTACTCTCCAGCGGCAGCCCGGTGTCTATTAGCATCTGACAGGATTTACTACGTCCACTGTAACCGGAGTTGCCGTAGCGTCTACTAAACTTCATACGAAGAAAGGCTATTCTATCCTCTTTGCTCAAGACCGAAAAAGAGTGTGGAGGAAAGTGGTTTGGCAACCTCCCAACACCAAACAAGGACCACTAATAACTCGTTACCTCAACAGAGCGCCAGGGTGTGGTTAACAGCTGACTTCCACTATTGATAACCTTAACCATAACAGGTTTTATGTTTGATCCTGTATTGGCTTGCCTGGCTCTATTACAGAACACCGATGAGGCATTAACTTCCTACTGGACGAGGACTGTATTTATTGATGTTATTTCGGAAGTAAATGAGGAAATTATCGGAGATCTCCATCAAGTAGGCCTTGAAGTCTTAGCCCCCGTCCTGAACCTGGGAGTGAAATTTAGCAACAAAAAGAGAGAAAACTTTCTATACTTTGCACTTCCACTCCGAATAAAGAAGCACGGTGGACACCATCTGGAGGGAAAACGAAACAAGGTCGAAGAATTTCGCGTCAAGCATTCAAAGATCTCAGAACGATGAACATTTCCTGGGACACCACCATTGGAAAATACTTTGAAACGGACCATACGATTATTAGAAGTATCAGAAAGTTAGTAAAAATATCTCGGTTGTCTCTCGTCGGAAAAAAAAAACGCATTAAACATCTCTCTCTCTCTCTCTCTCTCAAATAATATCTAATAGATCTCGGCCAGACGTGCTGCACCCAAAGAGGTTTAACCCAGTTATATTCTTGATAATGTTCGACCATCGAGTGGGAACTTTTCCACGATCTCTCCTTGCTGGAAATATTTCCAAGAATGACCAGGCTTTTTTTTTTTTTACGTCGCATCGACACAGATAGGTCATATGGCGACGATGGGACAGGGAAGGCCTAGGAACGGGAAGGAAGCGGCCGTGGCCTTAATTAAGGTACAGCCCCAGCATTTGCCTGGTGTGAAAGAGGGAAACCACGGAAAACCATCTTCAGGGCTGCCGACAGTGGGGTTCGAACCTACTATCTCCCGAATACTGGATACTGGCCGCACTTAAGCGACTGCAGCTATCGAGCTCGGTAACTAGGCTTTTTAATGCTGTCGTTCCCACGTCACATAGTGTATCCAAAGAACTGTAAAACTCGTTGTTTGCATATAGATGATAATCTGATTCTGGGGTTGAGCTGGTTTATAATAGAATCAGTGGTGCGAAATACTGTCCAAGGTATGCGTAACATTCTTCGCCGCCACCACCACATTTTAAAAGAATCGATTTTCTTCAGGTCTGTCAGTGTGAAACATAAATGACTTAAAATTATATGCTGCCCAATTTTTCGTTGCAAATAATATTAACCCGGCAAGACTGAAATTTCCAATTCGGCTTCTTTCATATTGTTACGCCACCGTATACAAACAAAATAATGTACAACTTTTTGCACAACTTGACTATCCCTGGACTGAAACACTAAGCTCCCAGAAATTCGGTTTAGCAATTCTCCAACATGTAAGAAACAGACACAAATTGAAAGGAATCTATTTTCTGCTTCTGTACACCAAATCCGAGATGAAAACGAAAAGGAACCAAAAATTTTAAGTGCACAAACGAAGTTATAGTTTTTTTTAAAATGCAAATACGAGTAATTTACTGACTCAAATATTACGAGTGGTGTTGTATCCGCATTTATGTGTTAGTTTTTGTACAACGGTAGCAGCAACGACGTCTCTAAAATATGAGTGGCAGCATTTTGAAAGGGCCAATTAAAATTGTCGAAAATAAGAATAGGCCTGTGTTATGCTCAATGCCAGTTCCACTGGTCCTG
This sequence comes from Anabrus simplex, assembly GCF_040414725.1. NCBI lineage: Eukaryota > Metazoa > Arthropoda > Insecta > Orthoptera > Tettigoniidae > Anabrus > Anabrus simplex. Next base: position 72,578,868 of record NC_090278.1, read on the forward strand.
TAGTTTTAACACGATTGTGCGAAAAAACAGATGTCATGTTAAGCTATGGCGCAATTCTTCTTGCAAATAATTTAACAAACAGTTATTTTCTGGTCAATATTTGAAAAAAAAAAAATTGGTGTGACAGTTCACTCTAAGAATGTTTGTGTAAAATTTCATGAGATTCCGCCGCGTGATTTAGTTTCGGAAGGAAGGAAGGAAGGAAGGAAGGAAGGAAGGAAGGAAGGAAGGAAGGAAGGAAGGAAGGAAGGAAGGAAGGAAGGAAGGAAGGAAGGTAAACGGACACATTTCATTTTTAAAATTTATACCATCTTAATTTCATCTGAACACGTATAGATTATTAAGCATATGTCTCTCATTTTCCTTCCACCGTGTGCTACTCTACTGGGACATGTGTTTTCGACTGCCGGTCCTGTTTGGTTGAGTAGCCCTCACACCAACTTCATAGATAGGCAACTCAACACCATGATGCGTATCATCACCGCCACAATAAGGTCTCTAGTTCCACATATATCCTTAGCCATACTTCCCCACCAGGCCTTCGACGTAAAAACGCACTCCTCAGGGAGTTCAAGAAAGTAATTAATAATCCCCAATTACAAATTCGTGGCGACATCGCTGATATCCATCTGAATCGTCTAACGTCTCGAAATCCAACAATAAGAATGCAAGAATACCAACATCAATATAACTAAAGAATGGCAGGAAAAACAAAATACTCTGCCTAAGTCAACTGTGCCAAACACTGGTTCGTTGCTGCTACCCGGAGTTGAGCTTCTTCATAAAACCTAGTCTACTGTTAACAGCATACGAAGAGGCGATGGTTAACTGCGCAGATTTTCACCACAAATGGAAAACAATTTCTAAACCTAACAACGATTCCGGTGCCTCTAAGCAGACCATCCAGCATATTATCACCGAGTGTCCAAAATGAAATTACAATGACGACATCAGTGATTTTGCTTCAGCGTTTCAAGAGACAATTAGTTGCATAAACCACCTGGACATAAAAATATACAGTAGTTTGCTATCCAAAATCATGTACGTAGGTACTCTATCTGTAAAGCAATTCGCTAAATAAACAAACTAACTCCTTAGAAACACTATGAACTTTATCTGATATTAGAACAGATTTCTGTGGCTAGTATCAGGAGCCACACGCAGATAGGCAGTAGCCATAGAGAACGCGCGCTCCAACATCCCACTCGCTTCACTCATTAACTTGGCGGCATCACAAATCAACCAACATCTGCCATCACCTCACCTGCTGCTGGTGACGTGTAAGCGGCCTGGTTATGGCCCCTTCACACGAGCAACTTGTCCCAGTAGAGCCCAGGTCCAAGATTTACTTTCACAAATCGCAGCGATAAACGTCGGTAAGCACATTAAGCGGCTCTCCCATGTTATTCGGCAAGGGATATATTTCAGCGGGCAAAGCCTCATGCAAGTACGTTAAACTGCTAGAATTTTAAAACAGGCGTCGTCTGACTTAATGTCCATCATCAATAGGCACTTCCACCACATATTAGCACTATAACAACGGAATTTCGACGCCTCTTCGCGAACCACGAGTCCTAAAATCGACACTGAACACTGAATTCGCAAGCCATAGCTTTGGGACAATTTTGACAACAAGAACGTCAGTGGAGGCGTATCATAGTAGCTCACGGGCAAGAACGTCCGGCTCCATGGCTAAATGGATAGCATGGTGGCCTTTGGTCACAGGGGTCCCGGGTTCGAATCCCGGACGGGTTGGGAATTTTAACCATTTTTGGTTAATTTCGCTAGATGTGTGTGTTGTCTTCAGCATCATTTCATCCTCATCGCGACGCGCAGATCGCCTATGGATGTCAAATCGAAAGACCTGCACCTAGCGAGCCGAACTTGCTAAGGACACTCCCGGCACTAAAAGCCATACGCCATTTCATTTCACGGAAGAGAAGAATTTCTGGAAAGGAATAGAATCTTTCACGAGCAACTTGCCCCAGTGGAGCCTAAGTCCAGGATTTACTTTCACAAACTGAAGTGATGAACGAAGATTAAGTACTCTCCATGTTATTCCGCAGGGGTCATTTATACTCTTGTGCCAGTTTCATTGCATTTATATGAAGTTCTTAGCAATTAAGAAATTTTAACAGTCCAGTATTCAGTGACTGATTGTTATGACATTAAGAAAATGCTAAGATTTTACAAAAACAAATTATCTGAAATACTGCCAATCTTTATATGAAAAATAAGCGTAAATACGTAGATAAGCGTGGTCCACATTTTTCAAATAACCCCAGTGTCGGAAAATCTTGTTTCATTGATTTGAAAATCAGAAGAGTTAAAGGATTCACTTTTTGATATTTCCGTTGTCAGTTCAATACGTAAAGCATTTTAACGTTTTTATTAATACGCGGCATTGCATCACACAAAATAACAAACTACACTGACCGGCAAAATTAATGAATTACTTGAATTTTCAAAAGAAAAAAGTATGTCAAATTGTGAAACATTTGTTTTATTATCTATACTGATTATTTTCATTAAAAAATAACCTAAGAGAAGCAATTACAGACAGATAACATTACTTGGATAACTTTCATGAAAATTGTACCGGGCGGTACACCTCCGCTCCGCTAATTCAAACATTGCGCCAGTCGAAATTCCTCTACTGGAGGAAGCCTGAACTTTAACTACAGTGTTAATTCTCTAGTTTCTCAGAATATGTCCCTACTTGTAAATTTTGAAGTGTTCTGAACAGTGTCGTTTTCGATGTATTTTTGTTTTGCCTGTAGTAAGAAGTGTGAACATTCTCTTCTAGATGGCACTACTGAAGGACTACAATTATGCACCCTAGTGAGAAGTGAAAGAACTGTGTTTTTTGGAGAAATTTAGTATTTATAAGTTTGTTCCTTATTAAATTTCTTTCAGCTTGTGTTTAAGTTGGCAACGTTAACCCTTTCTTTCCGCCAGTTTTGAATTCGACCAATGAGTAATTTCTGTAATTAATTTTCCACCAATCCTGGTTTTCTTTTTCACTTCTGACGTGTAATCTTTTGGTCGTCCAATAAAAGGCTTGTGGGCGGGTGTTCTCATTCCTGAAAGGTCTCGAATGTTCCGCGAGGGTATATAAACTGCTGACTTTCGGGTCTCTGCGCCACTTCAGTAACATCTATCAGTGTGTAAATTATGTATCAGGGGGCGGGAAGCGCCTCTCTCTTCGGGCAGCAGTTCAACCACCAGGTAATGGCCGTCTTATAACTTCTTTCTTGCTAGCTCAGCAGTTTAACCCTCGGGGCGGGTTCGAAACTTTTATCATGTAACTTTCCTTTAAAATGTAAAAGACTCTTGGTATAAATTGTATCTCTTTAAACTACAAATTGGGATAGAAAGTGCCTACCCTCTCGAGCTCCCTTTCATATTGTTCTTGAGGTGACTACGTTTTCTCAACCATTTTTCTTCATTTCGAAATGTAATAAGTTTTCCTATCGTGTCACCTCTTTAGTATGGGACTAGCCCTTGCATTAACGGCCTAGTGCCAAGTAGGTTTTAAACAAAATGTATTAGGAGTGCAGTTTCGCCTCCTCTCAAGTTGGTATTTTTGGAGGCCATGTAATTGTCCTGGTTCTTCACTGAATAGGCCTCAGTAAGTTGGGTATTTTTACCCCTGTTATTGTAATTGGAGGACAGCTTAAAGGTGGAGTTCGGTGTGGCCTTTGATAGGCTTGAATTTTGAGAGCGAGTTTGCTCTTTCTTAAAAGTTGATTTTGTGTGCCTCGAGGAGGCTTTATTAGGTAATTGGGAGCAAGTGCTCCTGGGCATGATTGGGGTTTTCTGCCCCTTTGTCGAATCTTGTATTTGGGTAAAGTCGGGCTTACTGCTCAAGAATTGTGTGTCTGGCTCTCGGAGCCCAAATCCTGTAACACTGTAATTGAACATTCTCGATTTGTTGTTAAGCTACTGAGTACCTGTTATATTTGTTATTTCTTGATCTTGAAAAGAAAAATATAACCTTGTTAAATTTTAAATTAACTTTAATTTCGTAGATTGAGACCTGTTCATCCCAGCACCTTCTTTCACCTCTAACTACCACGGAGAACTCCGTAACAAAAATAATCAACGTAAGTAATAAATGTTCCACAATTCAAGTGATTTGTTAATATTGCCTGCCATACTGTATCTAAAACCGTAAAACCTACTATTAAAACGGACTACAAAATAGAAATACCAAATTTAATGGCAATCAAATTAAAACTGACTCAGTGGATCAGTGGTAGAATGTTGGCCTCCAGATCCCAAGATTGCGGGTTCAAAGCCGACAGAGGTAGTCGGATTTTTGAAGGACGGAAAAAAGTCCATTCGACATTCCATGTCGAACGATGTCTGCATGTAAAAGATCTCTGGTGACACAACTGGAGATTACCCGACAAAATGTATTAAATCTCAGTCACAGACGCCCAAGAGGGTTTCGATTTACTCGGTCTGCCATCTAGTGGGCCTAGAATACATCGGAACGTCGAAATTGACGAGCAGACAGCCAGATGGCGAAAAATTGAAATGTCTGCACACGGTAGCGGAGGCCATACGATTATTATTATTATTATTATTATTATTATTATTATTATTACTGACGTACGCAACATTTTCAGTTCCAGAAAAACATACCTTCCAGGAATTTACTCAAGAAGACAGCCCGACCCCCCCCCCCCCTTTTAATATTTTCCGATTCAGAATTAAGTTTACGGAAATTAGGTGGCTCACATGAGGTGAGCTCAATATTCAAAAGAGTGCTCTCACTATGTTCGCTTTTTCAGCCCTTAGACATTTTACTTAGATTATAGAATAAATGGACAACTATGAAAACTTTGAAAACCATAGGTCTGAGTTATTTCCCGCGTACCTTTAAAATGGCAGTACATGAAAAGAGAAGAAATATTACAATGTGCCCCAAATTTTGGAAGATCTACTAGCAGCAAAATCTCGGTTTTCGCGCTATGACTGGGTCAATAATCGAGGAGGGTCCTTCCCCGTAGTTCACTACCCCCAACACTTTCTTCTGATGTAGAGATAACTTGTCGAAACCGGTCCACAATTTCGTCCCCATACAAAAGGTTCTGAAAAATACGGCGCAAAAGTAACCACCTACAGCAATTTGCTTTACGTCGTACCGAAATATGATCTTATGGCGACGATGGGATACGAAAGAACGAGAAGCGAGAGAGAAGCGGCCGTGGTTTTAACGGACAGCCCCAGTATTTGCCTGATGTGGAAATGGAAAATGACGGAAAACCATCTTCCATGGCTGTCGACAGGGGGGTTCGAACCCACTGTCTCCCGAATGCAACTTCACAGCTGTGCGACCCTAACCGCACGGCCACTTGCTAGGTCAAAAGTGATGAACTAGTTTTTCCGAAAAGGGAGATCTTGCGCAGAACAAATCCTAAACCTAAAAACCATACTACAGATTCGCAAAACCAAACAGTGATCACGTTTGTTGACTTCAAAAAGGCGTATGATTCCATAGATCGGCAGACCCTGTTCAACATACTAGACGAATTTCAAGTCGACAGGAAAACGAGGGAATTGATTTTAAAAAACTCTGACCAACACAACATCAAAAGTTAAGTTGTTGGAAGTAATTTCTGAACCGTTCGAAATCAGAACTGGTGTCCGACAGGGAGATGGACTATCATCACTACTATTCAATTTAGTTTTGGAAAATGTGATTCGTGAATGGAGAAAAGAAACTAAAGGTATAAACATTGGCAGACTTTTTAAAGACAAAATTCACCTTGATTGCTTAGCTTTCGCAGATGACCTTGCGATCCTTTCGAACAACTGACAAGAAGCAATCCAATCCATAGAAGAATTGCATGAAATAGTCGCAAAAACTGGACAAATTTCATTTGAAAAGACTCAGTTTATGGAAGGAACTAAATCAAGATTCGACAATCAACCATTATTCACCAAATGTGGAATAATTTCCCAACGAGACAGATTCAAGTATCTAGGTGAAATTATTCAACCAGCAGGGTTAAATAGGAAGCTAACAAAGAAAGAACTGCTAAACTGCAAAGGGCTTACAATATCACATGGAACAGATACAACAAAAGATATATATCAAAAAATGCAAAATTACGACACTACAATACAGTCATCAAACTAGAGGCATCTGAAACGTTGATCATTGGCGGCAGGTGACAAATGAAAAGCATTGAGAAACAAGAGAGGAAAATTCTCAGAAAAATCCTAGGACCAAAGTTCGAAAATGGAATTTGGATGAAAAAGAAACCACACGAAATTTTTCAATTCACAGGGGGAAAAAAATCACAGATACCATCACAAAGAGACGACTAAAATTCTACGGACACCTACACAGAATGGATAACAGGCTGACAAAGAAAATTCTAAATCTAGCTCTAACCCTGAAAATCCGCAACAATTGGTTAGCAGAAATTTATGAAGATCTACAAGAAATGGGTATTGAGGACGAAACTATTCAAGATAGAATGAAATTTAGAAGCTTAGTAAACAAACATAAATTTTCAGAGAAACCAACAAGAAAAAATACAGGTTGGACAGAAACACGCAGAAAGGAACACAGTGAAAAAAATGAAGAGATATTTTTTATTGGGAAGAAAATAAGAAGAAACATTGTGCAAAATAAATTCAAACATGCTCCACAGTTGGGCACAACGAATCAATAATAATAATAATAATAATAATAATAATAATAATAATAATAATAATAATAATAATAATAATAATAATAATAGCCACTAAACTCCATAAGGCGCACAGACTACCGTGGAATCACAACAACATAAGAGTCATATCGCGTAATGCAAAATTACGACATTACAAAAGAGTTGTTTTGCCGGAAGCCGTATACCCCTCAGAAACCATGTTCCTTGGAAGTCACTCGAAAATTATAGATATTGAAAAACAAGAAAAGAAAATTCTCCGGAAAATTTATGGTCCCAGGAGAGAAAATGGAATGTGGATTAAGAGGAAAACACCGGACCGCTACTCATTAAGTGACAGGTTCACTAACGCCGTACGCAAGATACGCCACAAATTCTATGGCCATATCTATTGAATGGACATCGACAGATTCACCAAAAGATTATTTAAAGTAATCAACCCACAGGAGGTCAAAATAAACTGGCTAGAAGAAACTAAGGCCGACCTCCAAGAAATTAATATCATGGGCGAAATCATAGAAGATCGTGGAGTTTTTAGCACAATAGTAGCCAAGCACAAATTCGTCGAGAAATCTAAAAAGAAAACTGGTAATAATAATTAATGTTATTTGCTTTACGTCCCACCAACTACCTTAACGGTCTTCGGAGACGCAGAGGTGCCGGAATTTAGTCCCGCAGGAGTTCTTTTATGTGCCAGTAAATCTACCGACACGAGGCTGTCGTATTTGAGCACCTTCAAATACCACCGGACTGAGCCAGGATCGAACCTGCCAAGTTGGAGTTAGAAGGCCAGCGCCTTAACCGTCTGAGCCACTCAGCCCGGCAAGAAAACTGGTAGGAAGTGATAAACTGAACGCAAAATGCAACATAGTGCACACGTGAAGAGATTTTGGGAGGACAAGAAGGCAAAAACAATCAAGCCAATAAACAAGTTCACACACCCTCCCTTGGGCCGATGATCTTCGATGTTAGGCCTCTTAAAACAACAAGCATCATCATCAAACACCCCCTCTGAATGGGTATAACAAAGAAAGAAGAAGAAACTAATAACCTCAATTACTGCGTTGCGGTTATTATGATAATATGCCATTTCTGCTGCCTGGTTTCCGTTTCACTCCACCAGATGGCAGAGAAACTGATCTCTGTTGAGCGATCTAAGACAGTTCTGAATTCAGAACTGTCTATCACCACAGATACTTGTCGAATTCGTACGACATCCAGTGTCGAATGGACTTCTGTCTGCTCTACAAAATTCTCATTACTGATGACGGGTTTGAACCCGCAACCGAGGAATTTCAAGGTTGACAATCCACAATACAACTAGTACTACTACCACTAACAGTGTGTGGCCTCCGAAGAGGCCTGAGAACCTTGAAGATGGAGTCCTAATTAAGATGAGTTCTACTACTCAAGACGACACACAAACCCCCAGTCCATGACCCAACTGGGAATCGAACCTATGACCCATCGGGCCAATGGTCAGCATAACAACCAGTTAGCCATGGAACTGAAATGCAATACTCTACCATTTCTCCATGATATTTCAAATACTGCGGCGTAGAAGCTGAAAAGTAAATCGCTTATATAGGAGGACCATGAATGCAAGATGTTCACAGTAGAGGTAAAGACTCCAAAATATAGCGCAGTTGATAGCCAAACTGCGAGCCGGAAAGAATAGCTGTAAAATAATAATAATAATAATAATAATAATAATAATAATAATAATAATAATAATAATAATAATATGTAAACTATACCACAGCGAATGATTACTGAACCGTAATATTCATTTATTTGGAAGCTGCCTAAAAGACATCTACCAGCCAAACGCTGCCGGACGCCTTGGCTGAACGGTCAGCGTAGTGGGCTTCGCGTCAAAGGACCCCTGGTTCGATTCCCAGCCGGATGGGATGTTTTAATATTAAACGGTTCATTTCTTGGCTCGGGGACTTGCGGTTGTGTTGTCCCCAAAATCCCTGCAACTCATATTCCATACATAATAACACGGCAGATGCCGACCACCAACGTCGGATGGTCTACCTTACAAGGGCAGCACCGGAAGATAACAACTTAATGTTATTTTATTTACGTCCTACTAACTACTTTTACGGTTTTCGGAGACGCCGAGGTGACGGAATTTAGTCCCGCAGGAGTTCTTTTACATGCCAGTAAAGCTACCGACACGAGGCTGACGTACCTGAGCACATTCAAATACCAGCGAACTGAGCCAGGATCGAACCTGCCTAGTTGGGTTCAGAAGAGCAGGGACTAAGCCGTCAGCCCGACCCACGAGATACAATCTACTTCTTCTTCGACAGCTTTTCCCACACCAGTGGGGTTGAGGGTGCGAACAGCGTCATACAATTGATTTGGCCCTGTTTTAAGGCTGGAGGCCCTTACTGACGCATGCAGGGATGTAATCTCTATGCGAGTTTCTGAGGTGGTTGGTAGTACGGTGTGTTGTCTGAATATGAAGAAGAGAGTGTTGGGACAGATACAAAAACCCAGTCCCCGGGCCAGAAATCAAAAGCGATTAAAATCACCGACCCGGCCAGGAATCGAATCCAAGACCGTCAGGACCGAAGAGCAGTATGCTGACCATTCAGCCAACGAGTCGGACGCCCAGAAGATAACAATAGCCACACAAAATTATTAATTATTACCTGCTAAAAGTGTGCAATGGTCTTTTACCCATCTTATGAGGTTGTTAATCCACGTGGATTAAGCCCAGTTTTACAAACCAAGCCCTCTGAACCGCAAAGACTAATCGGCCGAGGTGCTAGACAATAATTAATGGGAGATATAAAAATAAAAACGGAATTTAGCAAAACCTATCACAGCACTAAATTTTAAACTTTTACTTCCTCAAGACGAAACATGTTGCGGCTTGTTACCCTAATTTACGTTCTCCAGAGCTTCCACGAATGATAATGGAACAATTTTCTTCATAACTCGTGCACCTCGGTAATAGAGAAAACTCCCAGCTCCGCGGTCCTCTGACCATATACTCTTGACAAACTTGCAAGCTGATCGCGTGCGACACTCAACATGACAGTAAGCAAACCACACCTAATACACAATACACTTCCGTACCTATTACATTAAGTACCGAGATGTAAGTAACGTTGTAAAACAACGGCACAAACTGTTAGTAGTAGAACTATCTATACCATGATAAAACCAATGTCTTACACAACAACAACAACAACAAGTCACATACACAGCAGTAATACTGACCTCAAGCAGAAGCCGCCTTCCAACACAGTATAACAGCAGTATCTACACTCACACAAAATAATCGCCCACAACGTCAAACAGATAGTCTCTAGAATAAACATTTAAGAAACATACTCCTTCCAGCTAGAACTGATACTAAGAACAGCATATCAACCTACAAACCTCTCTAAAGAAAATATTTTTACTTGAAGCTAATTCCATATCACGAGGTTTATTTCCCGACAGAATACAACTGATGTGCACAGAGCGAATGTTTATGCTAAAACTCAGGTATATACGCATGCACTTTTTCAGGAAGAAAGTTTGAAATATACTCTAAAAATTGCGAAATATCCACAAAGAAGTGTTTTGTTTTAATAACAATGAAATGCACAATTTCGTCACCTAACTTGTATTAGTTATTAATCAAATCTGTCAAAAACACGATTATCCAGAAGGCGCTTTTAAAAGGTGACAAACTCGCTGAAATTCATTTTGTATTTCAATGCCCTCTAAAGCGAAGTGGCATACATTTGTGAATGTAAAAAAAAAGTAACCCGTTTTTATTCTTATTCATTAAGCAAGTTCAGAGAACAAATCATTTGGTTGTCTCAAATCTATGTACTGACCATATCGGAATACTAATTGGGGAACAGCGTACTCTAGGGACACCAGAATCATACCGGGCTTTGCCGTAATACTATTCGTCGCAAATCTACCATACTGGCATTAAAACCGAAAAATTGATCTTTTTGACGTATCGCGTTCTGCTTTCCTACCACATAACTGTAATGAATGATTTTATTCTTTCTATGTTTATTAAGTAACATTGTTTTATCTTACATTACTGTCATTAACACGGCCAGGATTTTGATGACCTAAAAATGTATAAAAACCATCTATTAAAAGACGGAAAAAATCCAGTAAATCCAGTAAAATGATCCGAACAGGGCGAGCTGGCCGTGCGGTTAGGGGCGCGCAGCTGTGAGCTTGCGTCTGAGAGATAGTGGGTTCGAACCCCACTGTCGGAAGCCCTGAAGATGGTTTTCCGTGGTTTCCTATTTTCACGCCAAGCAAATGCTCGGGCCGTACCTTAATTAAGGCCACGACCGCTTCCTTCCCAGTCCTCGCCCTTTCCTGTCCCATCGTCGCCGTAAGACCTGTGTCGGTGAGACGTAAAGTCAGTAGAAAAAAAAAAATCTGGGGTTTCGCCATGCCAAGAAAACAAGGTGAAATTCTTTACGTTTCACGAAGAACTTTGCTCCGCGTCACCAGAAGAAAATATCGACTGTTTATGACGAAGACTTCTCCAGTTGGTGATGTCTCTCCTGGAATGCCGACATATAAAGGAAGTAAGTGGTGAACAAAGTTTATTTAGTCCCTAGATTGACAAAGCGTTGTGAAGATTCCCAAAGTCTTCGTATACATCCTTACTTAAAACTGTGATAACATCTAATACCACAAGCGTAAATACTTCAAAATCTTCGATCATGTAAGAAAATGATTCAAAAGATATAAAATAGTCTAATAAATTTCATAAGATGCCAAATATTGACGTATAAATTTTAGAAATGACCTAGAAGTACAAAATGGCAAAACCTGATAAAAAAAATGATCAGGATTTCTGTACAAGTTAGCAATGTCTGTTTTGAACCAATTGAAAGATAACATGTCATCAAAATCCTAACGCTGATCATTAATATAGTATCAACCCACCAACCATTTCACGATAACTTTAACAATAAGTTTTTGTACAATAAACAACCAAACATCTCTCTACATCTTCTGGCAGAAAACGTTTCCTTTCGTCACAGAAACGTACGTCACATAGTCACAAGGCAGTACCGCAAAGATGATGCGCTATTTGAAGAATAAGAATTCAATTGTTTTTCAGATGTATCATATATCAAGCTATTGATACCCCGTAGAAACGTTAGTCCTGGATTCCTGGCTTAAATCTTTCAAATTTTGTGACGAAAGATTGTCACAACCGCCAAAAAAAGAAAGTATTTAAAAAAAGGAAGGCTGCCTGCCCATCACGAAAATAAGATTGCTCTCTTCCGCAAAAATATTGCAATACAACAGAAACTCGGACGTTTATTATTCTCACTGATTTAAGGATGGAAAAGGAAGTTTTATAATCGGCGGAGAAAAACTAATATATGAATCAATATGCACGAATCAGTGAAATAGGAGTTAAACCTAGAATACGGCAATTATATGCACTACAAAACTTCCCCAATTGATTCCTTATATCAAGAAACAAATATCTCTCTTCTAAGCAAACGGTTAACTATCATGGAATAAAAATGCTGGAATGCACAAATCCGCCCTCTATTGATGTGTGAAGAGGCTTATTACCTTATTTGATATTTCGTACTGTAACGGTTAGGGCTGTTAGCTGTCGTCCTCCTCGGGGGCCCGGGTAAGATTCCCGGTACTGCCAGAAATTTAAGGTCGGCAGGACCGGTATGTGATTAATCAGGTACGTGCAGGTCACTTCTATTGGGAGTGTGCCTGAAAAGTGCATAAGTTCACTTTGTCTGGTCCCATGTTTGATTAGGACAATGGCCTTTGATCCAAGGTGTCCTGGATAAGATTAGTGGTCAGGTCGACTATTTTAACTGCCATTGGTTAATGTCTCTGTCTCGGGGGCTGGGTTTTTATGTCGTTTTCAACATTACAATTCTTTTGACGTAGGGCTCCAAGTTCACAGACAAGCAGGTCGCCTTCAGGGGTCAACTCAAAAGACCAGTACTATGCCACACGCCATATTATTATTATTATTATTTGCCTACGAGTTCGCCAACGCCGTTGATCTCCCTCAAAAATTGTTCTCCCATCTTCTTCCAATCAGAACAATGTACCTCACTATTTTGATATTGCTTCTCAAACACCATAGAGTATCAGAATGTAACATTTCAGCCTTTAAAAGAAGTCAATGAACAAAAAGAGTTATCTTGCCTCTCCAAAAGCAAGAAAATGACAGTACAGTCCATGCTTGGGGTCACACACACACACACACACACACACACACGCTGAACTCACCAGACGTACTCCACGTGGGGTCTCTCCACATCTGGTGTTCGTTTAAATTTAAAATGCCTTTCGTGTCGTCCTTCTGTTCTTCGACGCCCCATAACTTCTTGGCCGAGGGCGCTATCTGCAACACAAGAGACATACACAAGTTCCGTTAGTCACAGTAACCAAACGACTGCACAGTACGTGCCTGGTTAGGATGAAAAGAACCGGTCTGCTGGAACAAGTCTAGGGGAGTGCGCGAAAGATTAGGTTTCAGTAAGGGTTAGGAGAAAGAGGGCGAAACAACTCTCAGTCAATTGATCCAAGAGCATCAATCAGCAAGCTATCGAGCAAGTAAAATCTCACAAAACACGTGGCACTCATAACAGCAAAACACACATCATAACAATACATCAAAGGCAACAGAACACAAAATAATGGAGAGGTCCGTAGTGACATACAATGTATTTTTTTACACAAGAAATGTGCATTTACTTAAATCCCTGGAATATTTTGTAAATAATACATGATAAACATTTACAAATTCAAAAATAAATCACCACGTATCATAAATCGTGTAACAATCACATTTTAATTAGAGAAACGCTACTTCTAAATACACAGGAGTTAATATCATGTCGTAAGATCCATCGGAGTATGAATAATATGAGTCTGCTCTCAAATTCCATAAGATCATGTCGTAAGATCCGTCGGAGTATCTATTATATTTATGAATCTGATCCCCAATTCCTCGGTATGTGCATCACCTACATTCAAACAAAAACAATGTTCTATAAATCAGCCACAAGGAACGCGACATATTCCAAACAATCAATTCCGTAATCCACAATCTTTTTTCAGGAATGACATTTTACAATGGGATATTTGATAAAATGCACTTATCGAAAAACAGGGCTGTCCCGGGAAATCAGATGAATGGGAACCCTAAAAAGGTAGGGGGACCAAATTTCGTCCACGTACCTAATTTCGTCCCCCTAGGGACTTCCAGTAGGGATGGGGACGGAGCGAGTAGAACTGGAGAGTAACTCGGTTCTTCAGGTTTTCGTGACGTCACAGCGGAGCACCGATTCAACTCGATTACTCCGTATAGCGCTGCGGGTATTTCAGTAAACTTTCCAGCCAGGCTAGACTCGCAACACCACGGTGCTGTTGTTCAGACTCCAGATTGAGACGTCTGTTCTATTAGTGTTTCCTTATACTACATATGTCTTTGTTTAAAGTTGTTGCGCTATATTTTCTACCGATATTTGTAATAAGAAAGAAGCCATGACAGTCCTCCCAAGCATGGCAGTATTTTACTAGCAGTCCCGGTAGAAAATCCGCTACTTCTAAAATTTGCAATCAAATCTATTGTACAGGTGGAGGAACGTCAAATTTATGGAATCACATAAAACGGGCGTATCGTAAGGACATGGTACAAATAGTTGCACATCGTGAAAGTAATTCCATTCCTACGTATGGATGAGACAGTGCAGGAAAAAAAATAAGTTGCATAGGAGTTTGGCTACTTTTGTATGCGAAGACAAGCAGTCACTGAGGGTTGTAGGGGATAGACCTGTAGCTTAGATCCTTTCCAACAGAGCAAAAGAGAACTAGGCCACAATAGCTCAATTGGTAGAGCTACCAACGCGAACTCAGGAGGTTGTGTGTTCGGATCCCACTGGTGTCCGGTTGGCAATTTATTTTTATGTACTTAACATCTCTTCGACACGCACTAGATGTATGCAACACGACCTAATAGGTTGAAAGTCGATTTCGATTACAATGCGGTCGTGAAATTTCAATATTCATTGACCCTTAAGTGAACTTGCTCTTGCTTACCTTAGCGTACCTGCTACATCTGTGCCCGCATTGGAGGTGTTTTGCATGTGCTGGACAAATTCGTTCAGACCGAAGGTCGTCGCTTTCTGCAAAACGAGCTGAAACTCTGATATTTCTGAATGGAAATTCCTCCTATATAACACCTGTTCCATGCAATACAGAACACTAACGGTACTTTCCATACTGTCTGTGTACAACGTATTGTGTCTGGATTTTAATGCTTGTCACAAGATGAAGAATTGAGTTCATTTGTATACTTATTTCCATTACTGATGTTATCTTAACAGATTTTTCATTTAACTCTTTACCACATAGTTATAAATGAAATGTTTGACATTATATGAGTTTAGGCACATTTCAAAGCACTAGATTTCGTTTCGTCAATTGTCACATTATGGAATACGGTACGTTTATCCATATGCATTTATAATTATTGTATTTATTTATTCATTTGTATGTTTATTTCTTTATTTATGTCTACTTGATATGCCTCATATTAAGCACAGGGTTGTAATTACACTGTTTGTTACGTTATGTGTTAAATTTATATTACATTATAAAAATTGTGCAAATAACCAATAACAGATAGTACGGAGCATTGTACCACTCATATAATTGATAATCTTCTTTATGAATGTAAACTGTAGCTTAGAAGGTCATATAAATTTTAAATTTACCGCTGTAAAGTTGTACTCGGTTTAACCGAGTAATGACGTCACAGTACTTGCTCCGAACCGAACCGCTCCGACCCCACCACTAACTTCCAGTTTGCACGGTTGGTGCCTAATTTACCCTCAGGACGCTGTTTTGTTGTGAGAGTTCGTTGTGCGGACAACGTTTAGTTTCGTGTACAGAGAGGATTCATTTTTCACGCTGAGGTGTGTTCGTGCAGCATTCAAATTAAAGAGCCTGTTATTCCTAGAGTGAGCACTGATATGTACTCGAAATACAGAACTGCATTTTCAGTCGTGTAGTTTACTTCCAGGCGTGTAATAGCTCAGTGAGGTGGTTGGCGTGAGTCACTGCAGCGGCCATTACAAAAGATGAGTGAATATTCGTAAATTCGTCCCCATTTATTTTATTTGTTAATTATAGACGTTATCATTTTTAGGTGGCAAAATGCAAGCAGTGGGATAAGGAGGCTATGAAAAAAGTTATTAAGGCCGCGAGAGACAAGATAATGCGTAACAAGCGTGCAAGTAAAGCGTATAAAATCCAATGAGCAACGCTGAAAAACTATGCTAGAAATAATACTAGAAAACATTTTTCATAAATGGCCTTAAAGTAACTAATTATAGGGAAAGTGATTGGTAAGGTTAGAAAAAAAATACATTAACTTGCCAGTAGGTGGATAGTATATTCAATAAAACACACACACACACACACACACACACGCACACCAATTTCTGGCCTTGTCAAAAAAATTTCTGATTTTCTACAAGTACAAATCTGTTAAGGGGAAGAAATATGGCCTCCTACCTTAACAGTGTCACAACGATTGGTATATTATCATATTATTAAACAATGCCACTTCTGATCCCAGTGTGAGACCGCACTGCTGTCTGAGAACCTTCGACGAGCATGGCCAGTCTTAAGAACTTGTGGACCGGGCAAGTTGGCCGTGCGGTTAAGAGCGCGCGGCTGTGAAACTTGCATCCGGGAGATAGTGGGTTCGAATCCCACTGTCAGCAGCACTGAAGATGGTTTTCCGTGGTTTCCCATTGTCACATCTTAATTAAGGCCACGGCCGCTTCCTTCCAACTCCTAGGCCTTTCCTATCCCATCGTCGCCATAAAACCTATCTGTGTCGGTGCGACGTAAAACTAGCAAAATATATATATCAATACGTACCTGTACTGTAACACACAAGTAAGGGGTAGGAGTGTCACCTGTCTAACATGAACTACACTGACTGCGCGTCGTAATGAGGATGAAATGATGATGAAGAGGACACATACAACAAGCACCCCTGTCAGCGAAATTAACCAATATAGTTAAAAATCAGGACCCTGCGGGGTATCGAACCTCCGAGACCCCTGAGACCAAAGGACAGCACGCTAAGCATATAGCCATGGAACCGGACTTTTATAAATTTTATTTTCACTTCCTTGGATAGGTTTTTAATAGTTCAATATCACTCTGACCTGGGCAATTCCGTCTTCTGCATCAGTTGTGCTTCGGTCCCCAGCAGAAATTTTCCACACTAGACTCGTAAAACTTTCAACCAAATCTAATCATATCAACACGTATGTGCTAAACCGTATGTTCAAATTGATGAACCCAGCAGTAGCGTACATTTCATAGTTGAGTTCTACATATGACCGACAGATAATCATTTTATAGCGAAGAAATCCCTTTCACTTCATTTCCAATCCGCTTTAAATTATCGACTGGAAAAAAGCGTGTAATAGCGAATAATGACGCATCGTTGATGGAGCTTACAATCAGTCGGCTGACTGGCACCGCAGACAAAACGATAATGCAATGAACATGTTCCGTACATAACCTACTCAATAGAAACCAGAATCATGCCTCTACAACGAGGGGGAAGGGGTAATCCTCTGTCGCACGTGTAAGTCGACTCTTGCTACAAGGTATGTGTGTATGTATGTAATTATAAATGCAGAAAACTAGGTCTTCCGATAAACACTGTAAAATATTTTTCTCTAATAGCCCCTAACTTGTCTCTTCTGCATAATATTGCAAATGTCCGTGTATCTTTCAAATTATTAAACCTTTTTACGGTTTTCACTCTTCACACTCTCGTTGATATCTACGACTGATATTAATAATAATAATAATAATAATAATAATAATAATAATAATAATATTTTGCTTTACGTCCCACTAACTACTTTCACGGTTTTCGGAGACGCCGTGGTGCAGGAATTTAGTCTCGCAGGGGTTCTTTTACGTGCCAATAAATCTACCGACACAAAGCTGACGTATCTGAGCACCTTCAAATACCACCGGAATAAGCCAGGATCAAACCTGCCAATTTGGGGTCAGAAGGCCAGCGCCTCAACCGTCTGAGCCATTCAGGCCGGCATATTGCTGATTACATTCTACCTCGTTTTAAAGGGAAAAATCGAAGGACAGCGAGGAATAGGCAGAAAAACGTCATGCCTCAAGAACATTCAGGATTGGCCTGGAATAAGAACCGTCGCTCAACTCTACCGTGTTGCTGAAGATCGAAGAACACTGCCCATACTGATCGCCAACGTCCGGGAGACTGGGCAAGGTACAGAAGAAGAAGAAGAAGAAGAAGAAGAAGAAGAAGAAGAAGAAGAAGAAGAAGACTTTACTGTTTGTGTTTTCTTTTCTTTTCCTTTGGTAAGCTTATTCCAGTGGCAGCAGTGAATTTAGGGAAGCAATTTATATCTGTAGAGCGTTCCAACCTTAAATTGCAGTACAGCAGTAATGGGATAATTCCGTCTCTTTCCTTCTCCCATGATTTGCGGCTAGCGATGTTCTACTCTAGTGCAGCGGGTTTGCCAAATATCCGTAAATCAGAATGTTATCGGTTAAAATGGGTGAATATCGTGTTATGTACAGAATTTCAAGGCAAATTTGATACCGTTAACAAAAAAAAATGTAAAAAAAATATAATTCACTGTGAAAATGGTAATAAAATGGAAATTTTCGCCAAATGCAAAATCTTCATTGCATAGAACTTATCATGTCATAACTCCTATTTTATATTCATTATTTTCCTAATTTTTTACGGCTGATAAAGAAATATTTCAGCTCGATGTAAGTAAGTTTACTTTCTAAATTTAAATGATAACAAAATGCATTATATGCGTTTATTTTTAGTCATGTTTAGGGAATTTTATGTGCAGACACGAAAAAGTCAGTCGCTGGCCAGCGTCTTCAGATATGGAAGTTATTTTTAAAACAATCCCAAAGTTCTTATCTTGCTTAGTTCTTAATTTGTGACAGGAAGAATATCTCCTTGAATTTTGGTTTCGCGCGTGACTCAGCTGGCTGGCTGAAGTACCGGTAGTGATCTCCCAAACATGCATTTTTAACATTTTAACAGTCGCATGCAGTGCATTGCTCATTTCGTCAGCAGTATGTATAATAGTGATTAAATACATATCAGTGACATATGTACAATTCTTGAGGGAAAGTGTATTTCGTTTGTGTGGTTCGTGAGTTCGTGCTCGTGCTCCTGCAGAAGGATCATGGCGTGGTTAAAGCAAAGCAAACGGTCTTCGGATATGGAAGTTACTTTTAAATCATACCTCAACTCCTTATCCCGTTATCTTAATTTATGACAAGGAGAACGTCTCGTTTGTTTACGTTTCACGAGTGACTCGGCTGGCTGAGCTTTTAAATACACTGACAGCCGTGTGCAGTGGTGTTCATTTAATCAGTATTATTAGATTGATTAAATAAAGATGAGTGATATACAGTATATAACCATTTAGCCATGGAGCCGGACAATATCAGTGATAAATGTATACTGTAGTTCTTGAGGGCAAGTGGATTGTGTTTATTGTGTTTGTGAAGTCTGTGTAGTCGTCAGTTCGTGCTCGTGTTCGTGCGGGGGTTCTTAGTTCGAAGAAAAAACGCAGGATGTACAATGGATCGTCAAATTAAAAATAAACGTTCCGTATGTAAACTCAGGGGAAAAGAACGCAATATTATTGTACCGGGCGGTACACCTCCACGCCGCTAATTCAAACCTTGCGCCAGTTGAAACTCCTCTGCTGGAGGAAGTCTGAACTTTATCTACTGTGTTAATTTTCAAGTTTATCAGAAGATGTCACTACTTGGAAATTTTGAAGTTTCTGAACTGGGTCGTTTTCGATGTATTTTTGTTTTGCTTGTAGTAAGAAGTGTGAACGTTCTCTTCTAGAGGACACTACGGAAGAACTACAATTGTGCACCCTGGTGCGAAGTGAAAGAACTATGTTCTTGGAGAAAATTTGAATTCATAAGTTTGTTCTTTGTTAAATTTCTTGCAGTCATGGTTTAAGTTGGCAATATTAACCCTTTCTTTCCCCTTGTTTTGAATTTAGCCAATCCCGAATTTCTCGAATTAATTTTCCACCAATTATGTGTTTCTTCTTCATCTTGTGTAGGGGTTTTCTTGGTTAACCAATAAAATTCTTGTGGGAGGGTGTTCTCATTCCTGAAACGCCTCGAACTTTCCGCGAGAGTATATAAACTGCTGATTTTAGGGTCTCTGCGCCACTTCAGTAACATCTTTCAGTGTGTAAAGTACGTAGCAGGGGGCGGGAAGCGCCTCTTTCTTCGGGCAGCAGTACGTCCACAAGGTAATGGCCGTTTAATAACTTTTTTTTTTTTTTTTGCTAGTTCAGCAGTTTAACTCTCGGGGCAGGTCCGAAGCCCTTTACCATGTAACTTCCCTTAAAATGTAAAAACACTTGGTATCTATTCTATCTTTTTAATCTACAAATCGGGATAGAGAGTGCTTAACCCTCTCGAGCTCCCACTCATATTGCATTGAGGTGAACTTATTTTCACAACCTTTCTTCCTTAACGTAATGTAAATTGTTCCTTCTATAAGTCACCTCTTTAGTATGGGATTAGCCCTTGCATTAGCGGCCTAGAGCCAGATTAGGTTTTAAACAAAATGTATTAGGAGTGCAAGATCGCCTCCTCTCAAATTATTATTTTAGAGGCCAGTTAATTAACCTGTTTCTTTACTTAATAAGCCTCAGTAGGTTGGGTATTTTTACCCCTGTGTATAGGTCCTTGGAGGACAGCTTGAACGTGGAGTTTGGTGTGGCCTTTGATAGGCTTAAATTTTGAGAGCACGTTGCTCTTTCTTGAAAATTGTGTTTTCTGCGCGCCTCGAGGAGGCTTTACTGTGTAATTGGGAGCAAGTGCTCCTGGGCATGATTGGGGTCTTCTGCCCCTTTGTTGACTTGTGTATATCGTAAGGTTGGGCTTATAGCTCAAGAATTGGGTGTCTGGCTCTCGAAGCCCAAATCCTGTAATCACTGTTATTGTACCTTTTTCGAATTGTGTTTCGGCTACTGTGTACCTGTTCAATTTGTTATTTCTTATTCTTGATTTTGAAAAGAAAATATAACCTTGTTAAATTTTACCTTAACTTTAATTTCGTAGTTTGAGACCCGTTCACCCCCGCACCTTGTCACCTCTGCTGTTCCACAGATACCTCAGAACAATTATAATGAGTGTCCTGGATTGAATATGAGCAGCGCAGTCAGTGAAACAGCTAAAGCTACAGGTTGTTCCGAAAGAACAATCTATGCTATAAGGAACACACACATGGTCCTTTACGTACTCCCGCAAAAAAAAGAAGAAAAGGAAGAGAAGAACGGCAGAAAAAAGCAAGGAAAATTAAATATGATGAAATTATGCGAAGTGGAGTGCGTCGGGTGGTTCACTAACATACCACCAACATTGAACGTGATTTTGAGTCGGGTAAATGGAGAAGATTCTTTGCCACGATTTTCCAAAACTGTCGTATCGCTCCTTACATGATATAGGCTTCCGTTATTTAAGACGGGGTAATAAAGCAGCCTTCACTGAAACCGATAGAAATTATTAATTGGAGGCACAGATATCTCAGGGAGATAAAACGTTTAAGGGCACAAAATAAAGCTATAATTTACACAGATGAATCGTGGGTAAATATTGGTCAGACAGTGACAAAAGAATGGAAGTTAAAAGTGCACGCCAGGCGCCATTGAAGGGGTGAGTTCGGGACTAAGGCCACCGAAAAGCCGAGGACTGTGATTTGTCTTAGTCCACGCGGGTAATGAACATGGCTTTGTTCCAAATGCTGAACTAACATTTTAATGTCGTAAAACATAAGACAATCGGGCAAATGACGTGAAATAAGTAAAGAAAAATGAAAGACATTTGTGGAAAGCAAACAAATTACAGGACGATGTCGACGATGAAAAGTATTTAATACGACGTTCTTCATCGTCCGGATCATCCTGAAGTTCACCTCCCGAACACGGTTCATCAAAAGCGGGAACATCAGGCCTTGCAGAAATGACAGAAAGTGTACGTCCAATGTCTGAGGGCAACGCCAGTGATTAAGGTATGTTGTATTTATTTTACCATCCTACAAATATTAATTTATGAATGAATGAACTTAAAATTACAAAATTAGAAACCAAACATGTGGAACTGTGTCTGCCTGTTTGAGTCACACTCGAGCGTGATCTTCACGAGTCGATTTCGCAACAGCGCGGTCCACCTACGCTGCACTGCAATTTAAGGTTGGAACGCTCTAAAAATGTGTGTGTTGAACCCTAAGCTGGGTTCGATCCTCAACAGTACCCGCCATCCAGTCATAAATGGCATAGGCGTCCCTGAAACGGCACGGAAATAAAGCGTGTTTCCTCACTGAACCAGCAGTTGCTACCCTATATCGGTATATACATGCATGAAATACATGACAACCATTGAAAAACATGCATCAACCGAGCGACATTTCCATACCGTTCGTAACAGAAATGGCCGCATGAGGAATGGTATTAATAACAACGCTCATACCTTATTAACTTTCGTACTGTTGCAGCCGAGGATAAGACAGATCAATGAAAGTAACAAATTATTGTTCTAGCTCATACAAGAAATGATGGTTTTTTTTTTATCTTATGCTTTACGTCGCACCGACACAGATAGGTCTTACGACAACGATGGGACAGGAAAGGCCTAGGAATGGGAAAAGGCCGTGGCCTTAATTAAGGTACGGCTCCAGAATTGGCCTGGTGTGAAAATGAGAAAACACAGAAAACCAGCTTCAGGGCTGCCGACAGTGGGATTCCAACCCACTATCTCATGGATGCGAGCTCACAGCCGCACGCGACAGACCACTTAAAATAGGTCTCGCCAGCAAGTGCATAGGATCATACACTAAGGAGGTAAAATATCCACAAGTTGAATAAACAAGAATACGGAAAAACACAGAATAATCCTCTTAAAAGAACGCAAGCAACACGAATTACAGGACGATGTCGACGATGAAAAGTTTTTAATACGACTTTCTTCATCGTCCGGATCATCCTCAAGTTCATCTCCCGAACAAGGTTGGGACAACACTGTTCTGTTCATTCACGCAACAAGCTTTTGACACCCTGCTCAACAGTTTCGAGCATATTATCGGCATCAATTCCGCATCATAACTGTCTGGTGCATTAATAATTGACGAGTGGATTGCAAGGGCAAAACCCATCAAATATAACTTGTGATAGTACATGTATCACACCCCCGAATTATATGTAGAAGTTAGAGATATTATTGTCAGTATTCGATTTATTATTATTATTATTATTATTATCATTATTATCATCTGTATTTCATTTGTATATTTTGTCATTTATATTTGTAAGCTGGGAGATATCCACATATGTAGGTATGAGTAATTAGTTTTGCACGAGTGGGAAAACATTGCTATATTGGACTCTGGTAATTTGGATGGCACATGCGGGCATCCCAGTGTCTGATGAGTTGTGTTTGTTGATGTCATTCTACTAGGAAAGTTCTATGAGTCATGTGATATACCCCAGCGTTTGTTTATTTCTTGGGACCAAGTATGGGTTCAGGGCATGGTCTTGACGAGAGCATCACTCATGATTGGCAGGCAAGGGTCAATCCAGACGTATTATCTGAGAGGAAGGGGAATGCTGATGTCTATGAAGGTTGATCAAACGGCGGGAACCAGAGAATCACTGTATGAGGGAACCACAACTGACACACTGTACGGGAAGGAAGTGGTGCTGATACACGGTACTGGAGTGACACGGCTGCAATGGACTGGACTTCAAACGTGCGTTGAGCGTAGTCTTGTTATGTTCGTGGAAAGTGACAGATTGTGGAGTGCTTGCGCATTAAGTATTGTAGCACTTGTGACGGCCTGGCATTATATGTTGGTGAAAGCTATCTCAGACTTTCCATAATTTATGTTCAGGATCGATAAGCGTATGTTACTTAAATGTATATATCTTTACAACAAGTGTTAAAGTCTGTGAACACAGTGTTACGAGGTACAGTATATGTGTGATGTTAGAAGTGCTGATTATAAGAATTGGCAAGTAGTATTGATACAGAGACAGTGAAGGGTATTTATCTACATATATGTACATTGTTCATCGGACTATCTACAAATGGTAGTTAGTTCTCGCTTTCGTTTTCCCACTGTTTTCATTGTTGTTGTTGTTGTTGTAAATATGGAGTCGTCCAGCAATATTTTATGTGTGTATTATATGTACTGTATAATTTTGTGTGTTGATGAGGTGCTCATGCACGGATTTTATTAAGAATATAGTTGGCTATTTTAGAATCAGTGGAGTTATTGATGAACCTAGGTGCAGTTCCTACCTATTTAGTCGTTTTTAGGTTAGGTAAGGCCTGCAGCAGATGTACCAGTACGCAGCATTATGTACACGTACTGGGATATAAAGTTTATCATGCTCTATCAAAATTCGAGGGATCCATTCTGGTGAACTCTGGCGCCCATACTACGGACATTTCGATTAACTATTTTTATTAATGTTATTTATTTACATATATATATATAATTCATGATTTTATTTATCAGTAATCATCAAATTGTTACAAACTAAGCCATTCAACATTTCTGAGAAGGCTGATAGATTTCCACCGGCTTATTTTTCCCACCTCTATTCCCGATGGTGAACGCAACCCATTTTAGACTCTTTCCGCTGCGTGAAGTAATGATGTTATTTAGTGGGCAACACAACACGAAGCCGGAATAGAACATCAGTAGAAAACTCTCCGCAGAGGCGAATGGCGGAGTAAGATCCTCTTCCCCACGCAAGGCAGCACTACGGTAAATTATCAATCCACACTAAACCAAAATTACTATTCTATACTTATCGCTCCCACAGTAGGTATGTTTACTTCCGATCCATTTCAGCAATTAAGGTACGAGTAAAGGATCTGATAAGCACTCGAACTTGACAGCACCTAGGTACAGTCAGTGGTTTGCCACTTGCTCGATTTTTATAAGGCAACGCTGCAAGTTTAACATTGTATACCTACTTCTATCGATCTTAAGGATACACCTCAGTCAGAATTTTGCCACGCTTTTGTACATCTGCGGAAAATAGCTCCAGTCTGTACAATAAACTGTATGCTCATAGTCAATTTCTGTAGATTCCGTCGACTTTAAATAGGACAGAAAACATAATCGGGATTGTAAATTCATTCTTCACTGATCTAATGTAGAAAAAAAAACACGCGTGTAGTTTTGCATCACTTTCGATATCGTGATGATAGCGACATGACTTCCAGTTTGACTAGAAATCCGAATCATGGGAAGAGGACTTATTTAAAAAATGTACCAAAAACGAAACTAAATAAACGAAAGATACCCAAGATCAAAACGGGTCTGTTAAGTGTCCTACATAGACCACTATGTTCTGGGTATCCTCTTACCTATAATCAGAAAATGTTACAATGTAGATATCAATTCCCTCTGAGGGACAATGGTGGAGAGTCTCCTTACGGATTCAAAACAGGCAGACGTAGTCGGATGTTTTGAAGCACCTAAAGAAAGTCCATTAAACACTCCCTGCCGTACAACGTCAGAGTGTAAAAGATCTCTGAATGTATATATCGCGTTTACCGGAAACAATTAATTAAAACTCTGCCATATATAGAACAATAGAGATCCATTTCTCTCCCACCAAACCGAGTAAAACGTTACGCCTAAATGGCGTCAAATCAAAATGCTTGTACAAAATGGCTGTATTATTATTATTATTATTAATATTATTATTATTATTATTATTATTATTATTCGTCCTCCACGTTGCTCTACTCTGGAAAATTTCCTCATGCTTTTATGAATGCTGTCCATCCATCACCTTCTGCAATGTGAACTCCATTTCCCTGGCGGAAGATCAATCATTTTATTCCCACCTAATCTTTATTTCTTCCCTTAAAAAGCGACCATGCCATTTCAACCCAGCTTCTCTGACTTTCTCAGAAATTGTAATGTGTAGCCCAACGATAAATAAAACTCAAACCTGTACGACGTTAAGTGTTTTCCTAATCACGTCATTTTTCACTTTGCACATCCTTGTATGCCCACTTGTCCACTTTAGCATACGCATTTCTACCCATCTCCTGTTATCTGCCAAGTTTCTGTCTCATATATCATTGCTAGTATGACCACTGTCTTGTGCACCTTCCCTTTTAATTTTTCTGATATCTACTTGTCGACAAGTACATTCAACGTCTTTCTCCAGTTAAACCATCCCGACCTCAATATTATTATTATTATTATTATTATTATTATTATTATTATTATTTTTAATAATAATAATAATAATAATAATAATAATAATAATAATAATCGTATGGCCTCAGCTACCGTGTGCAGACATTTCAATTTGACGCCATCTGGCTGTCTGCTCGTCAATTTCGACGTTCCGTTTTACTCTAGGCCCCCACTAGATGGCAGACCGAGTAAACCGAAACTCTCTTGGGCGTCTATGGCTGAGATTTAATGAATTTTGTCGGGTAAACACCAAATGTGTCACCAGAGATCTTTTACATGCCGACATCGTACGACATGGAGTGTCGAATGGACTTTTTTCCGCCCTTCAAAAATCCGACTACCTCTGCCGGGTTTGAACCCGCTATCTTGGGATCCGGAGGCCGACACTCTACCGCTGTTTCACAGAGGCAGCTATTATTATTATTATTATTATTATTATTATTATTATTATTATTATTATTATTATTATTATTATTATATACAGGCTCCACAGAAATTGACTGCATTATGATCTCTAACGGAAAACAATATGACGTTTTTTCTTTTCATTATTATTGTTTTCATTTCGCATCGTCCCGGGGCTTACGATAAGAAACGTATACGCCATTTTCCGAATGCAAATAATCTTGATCTCTTCTCTTAAAGCGACCGTACCATTTGAGCCCAGCTTCGCTGACTTCCTCAGAAATTGTGTTGTAGCCATACGATAAATAATAAAAATAAATAAATCTCAGAAACTTCTACCATGTTACGTATTTTCCTAATCGCATCTTGCTACACGAACCAACCAACCGAATAGCCAACTCATCATCATAATCATCGCTGTAGCCACATATGTCGACCTTCTGCTAGCCTCTTCACTTTTTTATATAAATTAATCGCCAGTTCACTAAAGGAGTTCCTAATGTATGACATCCATGGTCGACCCCTGGGTTCCTTTGCCTGTACTTTACCTTCAATGTTAGTTTGGAGAAGAGAGTCATGTCTCAGTACGTGTCCAAGGAACTTAGTTTTCATCTTCTTCACCGTATTTAATAAACAGAGCCAACTCATTCGGTAAAAATGCTCTAAAGTATGACTTTATAGCCATATTGATAACTACTATGCCGTTACACATGTCAGGTAAGGAGAAAATTATTTCTTCACAAGAATACTCAGCAACATGTGCGTCCTCTTCCTCCGCTGATAGAACTATTAATTAGGGAGAGACCAGCACTCAGCTCATTAGCTTGAGAGCATCCTGTACTTCATGACTGACAGCGCACACTGATTAGGTATCGCATGCGACAACAGGTAAGCTCGCCCCGCCCCTTGCAGCCGGAAAAGACACCAGCATGCTACAATGAGATAAATACAGGACAACCCCAGCCATGAGCGGAAGGTAGCAGACATCCCGAGTAATCGTCGGACTTCCAAATAGCCCTGTTGGCGAAATCTAAGATGACAGTTCATTTGCTGAGAAAATGCGCTCAAGTTTCGTCATCACTTTCAAAATCATTCTACGCAGCAGGTATTAAAGGCGATACGCATGCCACCGTTGCACATTAGGTCAGTTTTGGCAATATCAAATGCCACTATAACGCACGCGTACAAGTCCAGGGAAGATGACGCAACAGCAGCAGGTTCAGCGAGTAGATAGAAAGTTCAGCAGGCGGAACACATGGCCATATACGAATGTACCACATACAAACATAATCATAGGGTACAACTGCAGTGAAAGAGGATCCCGCCGGCATCTCTGAGACACCAGTTCGAGAAAGAAGTAATTTCAAAAGCTGGGTACACGGGATAAAGGATCTTCCCGAAAGAGTGACAAGTTGACCTGCTAAATGCAACATAGAGGCGCCCGACAGTTCCTCTCCGGTCCTCAGGATCCAGAAAATCACGACTGAAGGCCACGTGCAATCTGCCGCTCGATGCTTCCTCTCGGGTCCTCCGGACCCATAAAACCATTATTTAAGGTCCCAAGACGAACGGTTTTCGAGATGCGAAGCTCGCTGAAGGCAGCATCGCGCCACGCGGTACTGAATGAGTCATTTCCGAGCACACCGGCAGAAAAGACTTGGTAAACGACTGATACAGAATCTGCCACCTGCGTCACAGCCCTAAATATCATAGGCGATTGATTGAATGATAGATAGATAAGGAGCTCGACTGCCCGCCTGCGGCCTTTCGCTTGCGGCACGGATGGACAATGCAGGTATCTGTACTGCAACTAGTTGGCCCAAGAATGTGATCCACTGAGAAGCCTTATAATACTTCTACTATTGTTACTGATCAATTGCACCGAACAGCAGCCAGTTAGCTACAAATTCATAATAGAGAAACACTAAGCTACTGATATATTAACTTATCTATCTGAACTCTACTTTCGTATACATTCCGACCACACTGACCATTAGAGGATTTAAAATTTAGAAGGGCGACGAAGGGCTTTAAAAACAAATCAGTTTATATAGTCTGTTTTTCTTAATGTTGGCTTTGACGTTGCCATAGTAACGTTTGCATGTATTGGAATATTGTACTCTTATCAGTAGCAAGGAAACGTTTCACACATGATCAGTGGAGTTGACTCGGTTAACATCAAGCATTAATAATAAGTTCATTATGCAATATGAAAGTCTTAACTACCCAATGAAACGTCTCCGAATATAGTTTCTATGTGAAGGTTGTTCTTGATGATCCCTTCCGATTTCCTTTTTCCTGTTTTATATTAAGAAATACGATTTAGAAATACTGTGTTAAGGAAGCAGCTCTTAACTACCAAACACAGCATTTCAGGACGTACGTTCCTATACGAAAATTGTTCATACTGATTCCCTCTATCATCCCTGGAAGTTTGTGACATTGTCACACGTAGACCCAACTACGGTGACCACACGTCCCGCGATCTGTCCCGTAAAACTGAGAAAATGACTGAAGTCACTATTTCATCCTGGTAAATATAATGACCTTATCGATGCATGAAGGAATAGTAATATCTCACGGACACCTTAGTTGAGGAGTAGGAAAAACTACAACTGCCATACAAAACAGCCACTGTTGCCTGTTCTATTCTAAAGGAACCGAAACAGGACATAACCGTAGTCAAGTTGAAGAAAATCTGTGAATTCGTTTTGTCATATCCTCGATGTAATGAGTCGGCACATGACCATCTTCAATAACATCCTTGGTCCGTGAAAAGAGCTCTGTCGATAGTTTATAATTTCTGGGGATCGGAGAAATCGAGCAAAGCTAACTGAATGTGTCAAAGCCATGTTAATCATACAAATTAATCATTCGGAGCCTTGTTTAGAAATGTATGTAAAACTGAGAACGACAAAGTACCCGTAAAGAAGTCGTCGTCCCCACGGAAGTACGATTCGTAAACACAGCCGGCAAAATCGTCAGCTTCAGTTGCAAACAGTGAAACAAATAGTCCAGACGTACAATCTTCAATGAATGTTTTCTTTTATTATTAATTATGTTCATTCGTGCTACCTATGATTATTTATAGTTCGTCAGTATTTAGAAATAAAAAGTAATAAACCAAAGTCATGCGTGTTTTATATTAATACGTTACCGAGCTCGATAGCTGCAATCGCTTAAGTGCGGCCAGTATCCAGTATTCGGGAGATAGTAGGTTCGAACCCGACTGTCGGCAGCCCTGAAAATAGTTTTCCGTGGTTTCCCCTTTTCACACCAGGCAAATGCTGGAGCTATACCTTAATTAAGGCCACGGCCGCTTCCTTCCCAATCCTAGCCCTTTCCTGTCCCATCGTCGAAGTAAGACCTATCTGTGTCGGTGCGACGTAAAACTAGCAATATATATATATATATATATCAATACGTACCTGTACTGTAACACACAACTAAGGGGTAGGAGTGTCACCTGTCCAAAATAAACTACAATGACTGCGCAAATGTCATGGGATAGCGGAGCACTGATGCGCAGGTGTGTTGTCTGCGCACTGCAAGCCCCCTGTGCCAGCGGCAGTTGTATAGCAGATCTTGTGAGCAGTGGCTGTGCATGTGACAGGTGTAACATGGAATATCGTCGTGAGTTGACACCGTTCAAACGGGGTATGGTGGTCGGTGCCCGACGGATGGCAAGTGCGATTTCGGAAGTGGTGTGGGAATTCGGCTTCACACAATCAACCGTGTCCAGGGTGTATCGTGAATGGTTGAATGCGGGTGTCAACGTCCGCAACAGACGAACGACCGACCGTCCAGCCAGCCTCGATCACCGTGACCGGCAACATCTGAGACGGATTGTCAATAGTGGCAGACGGGCAACCGTGCAACAAAGCACGGCTCAATTCAACACAGACCGTGCTAGACACGTCCACCAGTGGACAATCCGTAGGAACATGGGTTCTATGGGGTATGGGACCCGGCGCCGCACACGGGTGCCACTGTTAACCCAACGTCATCGGGCACAACGACGCGCATTTGTCGCCAGTCACCAGGGATGGACACTGGAAGAATGGCGTAACGTGATATGGTCGGACGAATCACGATTTCAACTGCACCATGCCGATGGGAGGCACCGTGTATGGCGCAGACCACATGAAGCGATGGATCCCGCCTGCCTCGAAGGTGTGGTCCAGGGCGCCGGTGTCTCTGTTATGGTGTGGGGTGCATTTTCCCGATATGGAATGGGCCCCTAGTTGTTCTGGAAGAGACTTTGAATGGTACGCGGTATGTTGAGCTGCTCGGAGACAATCTCCATCCATTTTTGGCCTTTCAGCGCCCAGACGGTTCTGCGGTGTTTCAAGAAGATAACGCGCCGCCACATCGCTCCCACGTCGCCCAGGAATGGTTCCAGGAACATGCAGCAGAGGTCCAACGACTGCCATGGCCGCCCAGGAGCCCCGAAATGAACCCTATCGAGCATATCTGGGATGTCCTGGAACGCGGGCTCCGTGCCATGGATCCTGTACCCACGAACAGACCAGCATTGGCGGCCGCTCTGCAAACGATTTGGTGTCAGCAGCGTCCAGAGGACTACCAGGGACTTGTTGACTCACTTCCACGGCGTCTCACTGCAGTTCGCAGGGCCAGAGGAGGCCGCACACGCTTTTAGGTGACTATCCCATGACATCTGCTAAGTCAGTGTATTGTATTCATCTGTCCCAAACTCGGGCTTAGGAAATACGGTCACCGTACCTGAAACTAGCCTACAATCAGTTATCGTACGGCTTGCCTAATGCACGTCTTCCTATTTGTCGCCCGGCGCGTCTGGGTGTATGATGATGAAAGGTGACGGTGAAACCACCCTGTGTTGACACACAGCTACTGCTCGCCGCTTTAAGTCTCCGTCCGAAGGACCGAGGAAGAACAGCTTTCCGTAATAGGTGTCATTTTCATTCTTTATTTTTTCCTTGGGGTGCAAGAGGACAGCGGAATTCCATAGAAGACTGCACAATACGAGAACAATGTTTTGCCACAGCGAAATGTTTACCAGTGTACCGAACAGTTCTAAAGGGGACCCACAAACGTGAAGGATGAGGAACGATCCGGGCATCTATCTGCAGTCGTAACTGATGCCAATACCGCACAAGTGCGTGATATTACCCTCAATAACAGACGAGTGACTTGATGACGTGGCAAACCATATGCATATTAGCCATGGATCTGCATATGAAATCAGACATGACAGCCTTAATTTTCACAATGTCTGCTCGAGATGGGTTCCGAAACAACTGAATGAAGAGCAGAAGCGCAATCGTGTGAGAATCTGACACCTACTGAAACGTCCTGCTAATGAAGGTGAAACGTTTCTAAACGGATCATCATTGGAGATGAAACATGGGTTCACCACTTCGAACCAGAGAACAAACGTCCGAGCTATTTAAAACCAATTAAAAGATGACATGTCATCAAAAATCCTAGCTCTGGTAATCACGGTAGTGAATTTAGGTGCAATTTATAAGTAACTTAATTTTATTAATGCGTGCCTGCCTCTTACCCGGAAGCCCGCGTTCGATTCCCGGCCAGGTTAGACATTTTTACTAGAATCTGAGGGCTGGTTAGATTAGAATTGAGGAGCTATCCTATCGCGAGATACCGGCGCTGGTGTAGAGAGCCAAAAATAACTACCGTGAGGATTCGTCGCGCTGACCACACGTCACCTCGTAATCTGCAGGCCTTCGGGCTGAGCAGCGATTACTTGGTAGACCAAGGCCCTTCACGGGCTATTGCGCAATGGCGTTTGTTTTTCTGGTTAATTTTCTACATTGTAAGATAAATTTAGCCGACTTAACGCCGTTTGCAGGGAACACCACGCGGAGGTGGTCTCTTTGCGTTCCCCATAGATATAGGCTTGCTGTATTTTTTCACTTGATGCAAGTTCGTCAATTTTTTATTTTTTTAGTCCTGATTGAACATATTTGCATGATTATCCAGTGATATTCCATTGTCACATTTTTTTCTCTATTATTTATGATTCAGAATATTTATAATATTTACATAGTTTACAAATCCTGTAATATTCCAGGGTAGTTTCACTGCAGTTTCTGAGCGTAAGCAACATAAACTCGGAATGATTTTAGTTGGCCACCAACTTCAAGTCTTTTTAAGGCCTTTGAAATCCTCTCATCGATCTCCACTGACGATTTCTTTCTTCTCTTCCCATCGATATTCTAAACTATCCTGTCAAATTGGTGACCGTAGTACTGTGCGTCATCTCGAAGAGTCTTGATCAACGAATATACATTCGGGTGCACTCTCGAAGTTAAACTGTTTATTCTTTGGTTCCACCCTTCAGAAACGTTATTGGTTCGATGCCGCCTTCCACAACAGTTCCATATATTCCTTGGCATGTGCTCGTTATCCAGCCATTGATCAACGACATAGTCGTAAAACACCTGTAGATTCTGATTTTCAGGCATGTTCTCCTGAATACAAAGCCAACCATCTTCAATCATTTCTACGGAAATGTGCGCTAGTGTTGAACACATTCGAATACGAAGTCTAATTTCTTCATTTTCCCTGTACGCAGTAACAAGGCCACAATCTTGTATTTTCCTTCATAGACACTGATTAAAATGAAATCTCAGATTGAAAAAAACAGCCTTTTAGCTGATTGGACGATGATGATTTCGAAGTCCATAATAAGTGTCTCAGGGTTCTATCCTGGTACGTTGTTTTCAACAGCTTCGAAGAAACGAGCATATGTTTCCCAAACTGCTTGCTTGAACTTTTGAAGATCCTGTCGACAAAGAATGAAGAGCAACTTGATAAAGCAGATTTTCCTTTCTCGCTGGCAAACAGTAATATTCTGCCTTTATGCCCCCTGTTGTCTTCAAGGACGAATTTTCCACCGTCGTTTATTGCTATGTGTCTTTGCTGTATTATTACGCCCCCAGAATCGATGGGGTCTTTTGTATGTCCCATTATTTTCCGTCGGATGCGATGTGATGATTGTTTGGCACTTCTATGTGATGGCAACGATGTCACAAGGTCATAGCCTCTATTGAA
The DNA here is from genome assembly GCF_040414725.1 of Anabrus simplex. Classification (NCBI taxonomy): domain Eukaryota; kingdom Metazoa; phylum Arthropoda; class Insecta; order Orthoptera; family Tettigoniidae; genus Anabrus; species Anabrus simplex. Next base: position 72,612,360 of record NC_090278.1, read on the forward strand.
GAGCTGGCCTACTTCTTCGGTGAAAATATTGTTGAAATCATACTGTCTGTTTCCATTGCACCGTTTTCTTTTTCTTTTGCATTTACTACACTTTTTTCACTTCATTCGCCGCGTCGTCCGGAATGCAAACATGACTTGTCTCGCCTAAAACTATGTTATATTTCGTTATTATTCTTCTTTTACATTTATTTTTCTTGAAATATACGCACCGCCATTGGTACAGTCCACAATATACTGATGTCCGTTGGAAATCAATAAAGGCGTTCCCTTGGTGGTCTCAATGAACTCCATAGCTGCAAAGCAATTATCACCAGTGCAACACGAAACACTAGTTGTCACACAGATATCAACTGTAGCAATTAACTCCCCTTACCGAGTGGGCCTTCCCCTCCCCTGTTTCTACATTCCAAACCTCCTTGAGCCTCCCTGCAAGTGTCACTGTTTGAAAGAGCCATGGTTAGTAATTTCCGGGAATTTTTGGCTTTCCCTGCAAGTGTCAACACATTCCATCACCGTGCAAGTGTCACTCCGTACAAGTGTCACAACTTCGACAGCCGTGCTCCGAAGATAGGAATTTCCATCTAACAGTGAACGTTCAACAATTTTTAGTCATGCAAACCAAACAAAACCCCATGGCACTAGAGCTCTTGAAGGGCCTTGGCCTACCAAGCGACCGCTGCTCAGCCCGAAGGCCTGCAGATTACGAGATGTCGTGTGGTCAGCACGACGAATCCTCTATGCCGTTATTCTTGGCTTTCTAAACCGGGGCCGCTATCTCACCGTCAATTAGCTCCTCAATTCTAATCATGTAGGCTGAGTGGACCACGAACCAGCCCTCAGGTACAGGTAAAAATCCCTGACCTGGCCGGGAATCGAAACCGGGTTATAAAAATCCTCGGAAATAGGGACTATGAAAATGGTCGATTTAGAGACCTCCGAAGCATGTGTAGGAGATGTCAAACTCAAAGGACTTCAGGGAATTTAAAACACTGCTATAAATAATTCAAAAGCTGTGTCCTTCCTAGTAGTCGCGCTCGATGCCTCACAACTAAGGTCATATCGAAGAACACACACCAAGAATCAGTATCATCACGAAATAATAGAGGGGGGGGGGGGGAAATTGGGGACTTGCTGCTGTAATTGGAAAGGTTTGGCGTTACTACGGCGTAGATGACGAGGTTTTTGGACATGCGGTCGGTAATTCAGAGCACCTTCACATACGTATAGTTCGTAGCAATGACAAAATACCGCCAGAACAAACGCAGCGTGCTACACGCTCTCATTATAAGCAACCTCGATAATCGATGGGAGCCTACACGCCAAGTCCCGTGGTCGTACCAAGTCACCTCGTTATCTGCCAACATCAATCATTTTATCGATTATCAAATACTGGTTAGTCCCACTAAACTGAAGTTCCCGGACTGCTAGTTACAAGAAAGCGATTACGCCCTAACCTAAAAGTGTAGGTACATGTGACTACTCTATTCTGTGAAGACAGCTCAACACATACCCTCCGGCTCCATGGCTAAATGGTTAACGCGTTGGCCTTTGGTCACAGGAGTCCCGGGTTCGATTGCCGGCAGGGTTGGGGAATTTTAACAATCACTGGTTAATTTGGCTGACACAGGGGCTGGGTGTATGTGCCGTCTTCATCATCATTTCATCCTCATCACGACGCGCAGGTCGCCTACGGGAGTCAAATCAAAGGACCTGCACCTGGCGAGCCGAACATGACGTCGGACACTCCCGGCACTAAAAACCATACGCCATTTCATTTTAACACGTAACCTGTTTCACGCAGGAAAAATAATAGACGCATCTGGACACAACAAATCAGTTTCCTTCGCGAGGTTGCGCACAGGACTGGGCTGATGGAACAAACAAGAAAAATATATAAAAACAACTACGAGTTCCGAATCTACTGATGGAATGATCGAATACAAAATAATCGCTTATTCGATTATTCATTCAAATGAATGAAGCTATCGAACGAGCTAGCACCCTGCATCAGCAAGCACACCAGCCGCTAAGCGAAATCCCAAGCCCCGCTCAGCCTGCCAGCCAATCAGAGGGCAGGACCAAGACCAGCAGCCAGATCAGCCAGCCTGCTCAGCGCCTCCTAGGAGGCCTATTTTACTAATCTGTCTAGCGCTCAGTGTGATTACTGATTCATGTCTTGTCTCGGCGTGATCGGACTAAAACTAAACCCGATACGACTAACATTCACTGAGTACGCCAAGTTAGAAGCCGGTCCCCAAGAGGGTTTGGCCGTTCCAGTGCTTCTATCCCTAACAAGCAACCTACCTGCCACCCTCACCAACCAAGTACCACCCAAGGAATAAGGATAACCTCGGTGGACCGAGTAGCTGGGGCCCATTTTCCGATTTCTCCCAACCCATGGACATCGCCTTCAACCTAAACCAGCAACATAACGAAAGTAATTGCTTCGTCATTGCCGGCCCCACTTCCAAGAAGAATTTTCCAACATACAGGAAACTCCTAGCCACCACCTTCCAACCCTATACCCAACCCATACATATTATCCGAGAAGACGACTTCTTCCTTCTCACCAACCATCAGCCAACAAAGAAATCAACGCAGTATTAACCGACATAAAAGTCAGATATCAATTCCGAGAAAACCAATCACCAAAAGAAGAGGGAGAAGAGGAAGAAGAAGAGCACAACTACGAGCATCCCTTCCGCTACACAAGAAATAACACTCCCTTCCCTATTTCTGAAAAATGCGACCTCCTAATCCTACCATTAGCAAACCCAGGACCCATACCACTCACTCGCCAAACAATCACTGAACCTATCCAACCCATCATCAGCCGGCACATCGCAGTCATCGAGGAAACTCACAACTGCCACCTCATCACTCCAATCAAAAACAGATCAATACCTCTCATCCTCAGCAAACTTCAAAGTGCAAGTATCTCCACTTCCATCCAAATTAATCTAAAATCCAACGCCGCAGCCAGTAACGACCTTCTCCCTTCTCCCACTGCTACTATAAATATTTCTGAATCTTGCACCTAAACCATTCCTCCTCAACCCCGCCCCTCCATTCCACTACAATACAACAAGAACATACAGACAGATGGGACTGAGGCTGAACTACCCGCGAAAACAGCCACTAACCCACCCACACGTACAGACACACATCACAATCCTTCCCCCTGCCCCCAACCAACTCCCGAGCCCGAGGACGGGATCTCATCGGTCCCGCCACCGAGCACGGATACACTACACAAATACACTCAGACCGAGAGCAGGCGTAAAAAACCTGCTCGTAAGTCTAACAAAACACCAACACGCAACATCGCTGCAGGAACTCGAACCCGTCATGCCCCCCCCCCCCCCCCCTAACCCTTCCAGAACCAAACTCGTAACACTGTTTTAACTGTCTAAAACTACATCACTCAGCTGCTACGTGCTCTGAGCCTACCAATGCCCACCACAATAGTGCAGGTCTATATGCCTACTAGTTCAGCGGATGATGAAGAAATTGAAAGAATATATGAGGAGATAGAAGATTTAATACAATATGTAAAAGGTGATGAGAATCTAATTATGATGGGAGACTGGAATGCAGTGGTAGGCCAAGGAAGAGAAGATAGTACAGTAGGAGAATTTGGATTGGGACAAAGGAACGAAAGAGGAAGTCGGCTGGTTGAATTCTGCACTGATCATAATTTATTCCTTGCCAATACTTGGTTCAAACACCACAAACGACGGCTGTATACGTGGACGATACCTGGAGACACCAGAAGGTATCAAATAGACTTCATTATGATTAGGCAGAGATTCAGAAACCAGGTGTTGGATTGCAAAACTTTCCCAGGAGCATACGTGGACTCTGACCACAACTTGTTGGCCATGAAATGCCATATGAAGTTGAAGAAATTGAAGAAAGGAAATACGGTGGAACCTTGGATTGCGAGCATAACTCGTTCCGGCAATATGCTCGTAATCCAAATCGCTCGTTTATCAATTTTTCTAAGAAACTATTGAAACTCGGATGATTCGTCCACAACACAAAAACATTTATTCGCATAACACTTCTAAAACAAAATATAACGTAAAACAATTAAACTTTGCCTTACAATAGAATCATTGTCGGTGTCGGTGTGAGGGAGACGAGAGATGACATGAGAAGAGTTACTGTTTAGCACGAATTTCACTAACGGAATCACTGCTATCGGTTGGCTTATTGGAAGAGTTTTCTTTTCGTGCAACTTTAACGAGGAACCTGTCCAATGACTGTTGCTTTTGCCTCTTTTTGAGGATTTCATGAAATTTGACATTGCATTGTCATTGAACAGATTCATCCACTGTAATCATCTCCTTCCGACCGAATTTCTTTTTAGCCTTCTTTTCGTTCACAGGGCCCATCGTTGCAGAAAAGTTATATCAAAAATGACAGAAACAAAACATGTACACTCGTACGGTGTTGACTATGCGAGCGAGGCACGCCAACTGAAGTCCAGCGCGGGAAATAATTACGCACACATTCCCAGGAAAGAGAGTGGCAGGGGGAAGGGAAAACAAAGGCACAGGGGAGGTGGAAACATACGTACACGTGACGCTCGCATTGTGAAACCTCGTTCGCTAATCAAGTCACAATTTATTTAAAATCTTTGCTCGTCTTGCAAAACACTTGTAGACCAAGTTACTCGCAATCCGAGGTTCCACTGAAATGCAAAAGGATGGGATCTGGACAAGTAACATGTTGCACAAGGGATAAATGAAAAGGCTGAAGGAAACACAATAGAGGAAGAGTGGAGAGTCATGAAAAATGAAGTCAGTAGGGCGGCTGAAGAAATGTTAGGAAGGAAGAAAAGATTAACAAAGAATAGGTGGATAACTCAGGAGATACTAGACCTGATTGATGAACGACGAAAATACAAGATTGCTACAAATGAAGAGGTCAGAGAAGAACGCAGGCGATTAAAGAATCAAGTGGATAGAAAGTGCAAGGTAGCTAAGGAAGAATGGCTGAAGGAGAAAAGCAAGGATGTCGAAGGTTGTATGGTCGTGAGAAAGGTAGATGCTGCATACGTGAAAATGAAGGAAACCTTTGGAGAAAGGAAATCTAGGTGTATATTAAGAGCTCAGATGGAAAGCCACTTCTAGGAAAAGAAGAGAAAGCAGAAAGATGGCAGGAGCATATCCAACAGTTGTATCGAGGTAAAGATGTAGATAATTTGGTTCTGGCACATGAAGAGGCTGTTGATGCTGATTAAACGGGAGACCCAATTTTGAGGTCAGAGTATGGCAGAGCTGTGAGTGACCTAAATAGGAACAAGGCACCTGGAATTGAAGATATTCCCTCTGAATTACTGACTACCTTAGCAGAAACCAGAATGGCAAGGTTATTCCATTTAGTGTGTAAGATGTATGAGACAGAAGTCCCATCCGATTTTCGACAGAATATTGTTATACCTATTCCCAAGAACGCTGGCGCTGACAAGTGTGAAAACTACCCCACCATTAGTTTAGTATCTCAAGCCTGCAACATTTTAACACGTATTATTTACAGAAGAATGGAAAAACAACTTGAAGCTGAGTTGGGAGAAGATCAATTTGGCTTCAGAAGAAATGTAGGAACACGTGAAGCAATCTTGACTTTACGCCTGATCTTAGAGGATCGAATAAAGAAGGACAAGCCCACGTACACTGCATTCATAGATCTAGAAAAGGCATTCCATAATGTTGATTGGACCAAGCTATTAAAGATTCTGAAGATGATTGGGATCAGATACGCGAGAACGAAGAATTACCTACAATCTGTATAAAAATCAGTCTGCAGTGATCAGAATCGAGGGCTTTGAAAATGAAGCAGCAATCCAGAAAGGATTGAGGCAAGGCTGCAGTTTATCCCCTCTCCTTTTCAATGGTTATATAGAATAGGCAGTAAAGGAAATCAAAGAGGAATTTGGTAAGGGAATCACAACCCAAGGAGAGGAAATCAAAACCTTGAAATTTGCCGATGATATTGTTATTTTATCTGAAGCTGCAGAAGATCTTGAGAAGGTGCTGAATGGTATGGACGAAATCTTGGCTAAGGAATACAAGATGAAAATAAATAAGTCCAAAACAAAAGCAATGGAGTGCAGTCGAACGAAGGCAGGTGATGCAGGAAATATTAGATTACGAAATGAAGTCTTAAAGGAAGTAGATGAATATTGTTACTTGGGTAGTAAAATAACTAACGATGGCAGAAGTAAGGAGGACATAAAATGCAGACTAGCACAAGCAAGGAAGAGCTTCCTTAAGAAAATAAATTTGCTCACTTCAAACATTGATACAGGAATTAGGATGATGTTTTTGAAGACTTTTGTGTGGAGCGTGGCATTGTATGGAAGTGAAACATGGACGATAACTAGCTCAGAAAGAAAGAGAATAGAGGCTTTTGAAATGTGGTGTTACAGAAGAATGTTGAAGGTGAGATGTATAGATCGAATCACGAATGAAGAGATACTGACTCGAATTGGGGAGAGGAGATCGATTTGACTGAATTTGACGAGAAGAAGAGATAGAATGATAGGACACATCTTAAGACATCCAGGACTTCTTCAGTTGGTTTTCGGAGGAAGTGTAGGTGGTAAGAACGGTAGGGGTAGACCAAAGTATGAATATGACAATCAGATTAGAGCAGATGTAGGATGCAATAGTTACGTAGAAATGAAAAGTTTAGCACAGGATAGGGTGGCATGGAGACCTGCATCAAACCAGTCTATGGACTGATGACTCAAACAACAACATACGATTATCCCACCACTATCAGGACCTCCTTCCCAATAATGACAACGAAAGGTTAGAAATTGTACACGAGCCCAATTAGAAGAAAAAGTCGGCGAACACGTTGTGCCGAAACAAACAAAGAACGGAAATGAACCCACATTCGACTTCTGTACACCCAATCCAAGATAAGAACCAAGTATTAAAACAAAAATGTTTAATGTACTGACAACAATTTTTTTTTTCTCTCACATTTTCACTCCATATTTCAAAATAGTACTGAAGTATCAGTATTCTTCACAAGCAACCTATCTAAAAAGATCTACATATACAGACCACGTGAACACTCACAACAATCGCCTGCGCTATTCAGCCGCCAGTTAAAAAACACACTGCACTTTTAAAGGAAGGGAAGAGTAGTAAACAACGTAGATGCCGGCTGTAACTCCGCGAGCTATGCGTGCTCACGATATTAGATATGAATGATTGAAATCCTACGGCCGATCCAGAGGAAGTACAAACACATTTCCTAAACCTCGTGCGTTCGCCAAAGCAATTCAATGCTAATGACGTCAACTTCACGCGTTGGACAATTTCCAAATAGCATGAGAGAGTTAAGAGACGGATACAATTTACATAACGTGATGGGCAATACAGACCGTGGATGCCAACAGCGAGATTCCACGCGCTAGCAACACGGACATATTATTGAAAGCATCGAGATTCAACTCTCTAAACCTTAAGATGATTCAGTGACACCTGTCACTAAATGAGTTGATTTTCAATTTAGAAAAACGAACACTATATGAGCTGAATTATTCCTTAACAGCATTACCCTTTCAAGTATCCCAAGATAGCGGAACACATCGCCAGTATTGCCAACCTTAGGAAACGTAAGAGATTAAGCTAATTAAAAACATCCTGACGTCGTCGTCACTGGACCGTCAGTCCAGAGACTGGTTTGACGAAGCCTTCTGCCACCCTACCCTCAGCTAACCTTTACATTTCCACGTTATTACTAAATCCAACATCCACTTCAATCTGCCGTATTCATATCTTATTCCCCCACCCAGTCGTTCTTACCATCTACACTTCCCTCATAACCTAATTGAACCAGTCCTTCCCCAGTGTTCTCCCCAGATATTTTCGTCAACCGGATGGCTGGAATAAGTAGCCGGGCGGGGTAAACTACGTAAGCAATAACATTTCAATTTATTCCCCTCTTGGCACTAACAATAATATCAGGCAGTAAAGATTAACTATATAATTGAACTATTTTAGTGTTTTCACGAACAGGACATAACAGAGTATTTTGGTCTTCTGATGTTCTCCAGCTCGTCCATAATAATGTAACACCGGGACTTACCACTCGGTTGCTGTGGAGTGCCAAACGATTTGAAACGTCAAGCGGAATAGAGTGCTCGCGTGCGATTCCACACTACTCCAGATACAACTCACACACGACACTAAGCGACAGTCAAGCTAAACATGTGAACTCCGATCTAACTGATGCAATTATGCTAGCAATAATGAATATTTTCATTGAAATAAACCGTTTTACAGTATTGACGCTTTAATTTGGAGCACCCAATGACTCAAATATGAATTGATATTATGAAACTAGCATACGTCTACGGTACGTTAGCCGGGCGGCCTATAAAAACAGCAGGGCGGTGCGCCCATTAAAAAAGGTCCTAAAGAGAACACCGTTCCCTATCAACCAATGTCTTTTTCTGATCAAACCTTACTAAACGGTTCTCCTCTCAACCCGATTCAGTACCCCGTTAATATGTAACACCACATTTCAAAAGCTACTATTCTCTTTCTATGTTGATTATTGGCCGTGTTTCACTTTCGTACAATGCCACGGTCCTCACATAGCAGCCTTCAAAAATATCCGTTTAAGATGCAAATCTCTGGCGTGATCAAATCTCAGTTCTTGCGAAAGCATTCAGCCGCTCAGCGTTTTATGTCCTCCTTACTTCTGCCATCGTTATTCAACGGACTCCTTCAGACTATTTCCCAATCCAGTATTTCCTATACTGTTTTTATTCAACTGCATTCCATTTGGTTTGGATTTACCCACTTCAACTTCCCGAAGACTGGGTCTACTTCAATCAGTAATTTCTTCAGACCTACTGAGATCCAGATAAAATAACAACATTGGTAAATATCAGGGTTCTGATTGCCTCTCTCGAATTCTCATTTTTTTTTTTACCATGTTCAATGTCGATGTCCTTCATAGCCGCTTATTTTATACACTACAATAATAATAATTTCGTGTGGCTATTTCTAGCCGAGTGCAGCCCTTGTAAGGCACACCCTCCGATGAGGGTGGGCGGCACCATGTGTAGGTAACTGCGTGTTATTGTGATGGAGGATAGTGTTATGCGTGGTGTGTGAGTTGCAGGGATGTTGGGGACAGCACAAACACCCAGCCCCCGGGCCACTGGAATTAACCAATGAAAGTTAAAATCCCCGACCCGGCCGGGAATCGAACCCGGGACCCTCTGAACCGAAGGCCAGTACGCTGACCATTCAGCCAACGAGTCAGACATTCTAAACACTGAAAAGGATAGAGGACAAGCAGCAGTCATGCCTCACTCCTTTCTGGATAGCTATATCAGTAAAGTACCGATTACTACTTAACCTTTTCGTTTCTCACTCATACATGTTCGCTTCACACTATTTAAAAAGTAATATTGAAAAATGCATACCGTATAGCACAAAAAATAGCTAATAATCACAACAGATTACACGGTGATTGGGATATAAAGCCAGATGAAAATGAAAATCCACAGCCTGTTTTCAGTCATTCGACCGGGTCAAGAGTGTAATGTAGCCCCATCTAGCGGCAATGATTAATGACTGACAAATGAAACTAAATTATATTGAGGAGAGTTGCAATAATGAAAGATGACATGGAAATCCGGAGTTCCTGTCCCGGCTCTACTTTGTCCAGCACTACTACACTGAAGGGAAACTATTATGTAAATATTATGCGGCCGGGCTGAGTGGCTCAAGCGGTTGAGGCGCCGGCCTTCTGACTCCAACTTGGCAGAATCGACCCTGGCTCAGTCCGATGGTATTTGAAGATGCTCAAATACATTACCTTTGTGTCGGTAGATTTACTGACAAGTAAATACATTCTGCGGGACTAAATTCCGGTACCTCGGCTTCTCCAAAAACCGTAAAAGTAGTTAGTGTGACGTAAAGTAAATAACAATATTATTAATTGCTGTCCTAACCGCAAATTTCTTGGTATGTTCACAGTTTCAAAGTATTTTATTTAAAAACGTGTCGTTTAAAATAGTGCAATGCAAGGTGAGCTAACGATTGTCTTCACAAAAGTCAGTAGCATTTCATTCGCAAGTTAGGCTGCTTTAAGCTGAGTCTCAAACGCTCAGTGTGTAATGCAAGTGAAGTCTGTATCTACACTCCGCGGTGCAGGAAGAAAACCCTTCTCTTTTCCCTGAAAAAAAAAAAAAAAAATCGTACCAGAACAAGATATCGAACCCGAACCAGCCTGGCGGGAAGCTATTATGCTACCACCCTAGGCAGTCTCGCTGTCTCATTTCCCTACACAATTCGCTCGTTAGCATCCGGAGCATCTGGCACAGCTTCCTTGCACCTGGCCAGTGACATCATTTTGAAAGTGAAACTAAGGTCATTGGTAAACTGCCAGCGTAGCCAAATAGTGGGCACTCTCAATTACTACTTTCTCAATGGTCATACCTATCTAAAGCGTATCCCACACTATCTACAGGAAATGTATTCAACACCGATAAGTTCACCGAAACGAGCAACACTCCACAATTCTGACCCCTCATTTTGCTTCGATTCCAAAGAAATGATAAAAAATAAAAAATAAATTTTAAAAAAGGCAGCAGGGTAAAAACGAGATTATCAGTCCTTTCAGCTGCGTTAGCGGAAACGTAACAGTGAACGCCTAATGATCCCAAAATCGTGAGTTCGAAGCCGGCTGAGTTATTTTATTTTCTTGGGCGGTAAAGAAACTGATTAAAAAACCTCAGGAGGTACATTTGGTGTCATCAGACAACATTAAACTCAGTCGCAGATATCGTCCGCTGAAATACCGCTTTAATTTTTTAGACAGCAACACAATAGGAATGTCGAAACTGATAGGTATATCGCCTCGATTATATCACTTCAAGCCTCCAAACCGAAAACAGAGCCCACACGATTATTTATTTATTTATTTATTTATTTATTTATTCATTCATTCATTCATTCATTCATGCCTGATATATTTTTTATCGTACGACCTATAATAATGAAGATGTTCACCATTTGAAGTTCATCGAGCATCGCCGAAGGAACTATCGTTCAGTCTTCACGGTATCGAACTGAGTGGCGATGGTAGTGGTAGTTGTTAGTCCCTATTTATCACGAAGGTAATGAAATGAGAAAAAGCATGAAAAATGGTCACTCGAGAATGGAAGGGTGAGAACGAATTGAGAGTCTAGGCCTCTGTTACTTTATGGAGAGCAAATATAAAACAATGTGATCAACAATGCCCTAACTCTCGTAAGTTTTTCAACAATAACAGCAAACTTGCTGACTATTGCTGTTAGTTAATGCATGCGTCTGTCTTATTTCCATTCGTAGCATGAGCGCTGCAATTACAAAAACTAACCCCTCAACAACGGATACACAACGGCTCGTTACTGCTATTATTACTGAGCATCTCACGCATGCACACATTTTTTGGTATAATACTCGGTGACTGCGAGCTCACTCACATAAATGGCAGACCGGCGAAGTAGTGGCACACGAACGGACGACGAGTTTCTGGTATGGCAAGGCTCGCCGAGTGTGTTGAGCTGTGAAAGGCCTCCCAGGTATAGCAAAGCTACTGTCGGCGTAGGTCAAGGATTCGTGCCGGCCAACGGAGGAAATATCTATCCGTCAACAATTTTACTCCAGTGCAGAAGATTAACATGCGATGGGACGGAGGACCGAAAGCATTCAGGTAAACAATAACAGCGACAAATTCGGCTGCAGAAGGTACAGCAGGTACTCGTACTTCCATGCCCCAGTTTCGTGGCTACTGCGTGACACACGAGTGGTCACGGGGCGTGGTCCGGAAATAACACACGCAAGGCCAGACGTCTTCTGGACCCCATTGGCGGGACACTTGATTCACGAGAGGCGAGGACAGTAATACGGCAGATCTTCAATCTGCAGGTCAGTCTTTCTCAGCACGAGAACTGTCTACAATGACTGACGAGGGACCCTACCAAATCAATCCACCGGGCAAGAAGTACATTGCATTACTAAGTTCTATGCACATTCTCAGCAGCTGACGTCCAATAGATTCAGAGAGGTCAGGGGAATAATGTATTGACACCCAAGCGTTAAATGTGAGAATATATAACATAATCGTGTTATCTATGCAAAGTTGAGTATTAAAAAAAAACTCTTATTAATCCTTTTGAAATTACTAAGAAAAAATATTCATAAAATAGATATACATGTTAACGTTTATAATACACATAATATACATGCAAGAGTGTAACTCTGAAAAGAGGGAAATATGCATAATTTTTTTTTTTTTTGGTATAAATAGATCAAGAGAGTGCTCTACAAGGTGGACTTTCTTTCATGCAACGTAAATACCACATTTTGCAAAATGATCATGTTCTAAATTCACCAAACCATCATTTTGCAAAATGAGATACGTTGCATGAACGAAGTTCCATATTGTAATTTCTTGACTTATTCGTAACAAAATATATGAACGAAGATTTCAATTTTTATAAAATTACATCCTGCTATAACTGTATTATAAATGTGTTTTATATATATGTATAAATATGTTGTGCGCTTGCCGGGCTGAGTGGCTCAGACGGTTGAAGCGATGGCTCTCTGACTCCAACTTGGTAGGTTCAATCCTGGCTCAGTCCGGTGGTACTTGAAAATGCTCAACTACGTCAGCTTCGTGTCGGTGGATTTATTGGCATGTAACAGAACTCCTCCGGGACTAAATTTCGGTAACATGTCGTCTCCAGAAACCGAAGTAGTCAGCTGGACGTAAAAACAGTATTATTATTATTATTATTATTATTATTATTATTATTATTATTTGATTATGTTAAATATTCACATAAGACTCGTTTAAGCCAAGTCATTCTTCCCCTCTCCTCTGTGAGATCATTCGTCATTAGCTGCTAACAATTTGCATACAATGCTGAGCTCTGGGTTCAAATATCGATTACTTCAAGCACTGTGCTTGAAATACGTCAAGAACGCCCCATCTTCAAGATATGGCGTGACATGTCTAGAAAAATACAGGTTATTAAGATTCCTCCTCTAATTCTGTTGTTCACAAAACCGAGCAAAAGTGCAACCATTAATTCCCTTTCCTAAGAGGCTCCATCCGTGACGTCGTAGAGAACGCCCTCAGCCAGTAGCTAAGAAAGCTTTCTTTAGTAAATAGGCAGCGGCTATATTTAGTGAGAATTCACAGCAGCAGAGAACTCCACTCGCGCTACAGACTGGCCGAACCAACTGGGTTTGGATGAGAATTCGTGCTTCTAACTTCTGTTAGGAACATATCAATCATATAGCACTCGTGTCGTAATTCTGGATTCGAGAACAGTGCAATTAAAAATTATAACATTAGAAAGAAACAATATTATCTGAAGTAGCATCTTCCGATTCTATCGAAACAAATATTCAGGCAAATCGGGGATTTGATTTTAAAAGTTACATAATTAACGAACACTTCAATTAATTAATTAATCAAGTAATTTTTGTCGTACACTTCACTTACTTGAAGGGAAAGTGCTGGGAAAGAAAGGGAGAGGAAGACCTAGGATGAAGTACTTGGACATCAAGAAGAGGTTAGGTTGTGTCAATTACATGGAACTGAAACGAACAGTCAATGAAAGAAAAGAGTGGTTGCATCGACAAGGCATTAACCTTTAGAATATTGATTGATTGACTTCACTTCATAATGTCTCATTTGTAATATATGCACTGACGTTTCCACTCGCGACAGAAGTTCTCCAACTTCCAGCAGGCACGCCGATATTATGCAGAATCAGTAAGAAAATATCTACACCGGAGGTACAATAATGTCTCAGGTCATTGATTGAAATACACGTACAAGTACCCTGAACCTACCACCATCTGTAACGTGTTTACTTAAAATAAAACACGCCGTGCATTGATTACCGAAGTTTTTTCTCCATCTGTTTTAAGCCGCACCGACTCAGATAAGTTTTATGGTGACGATGGGATATGCCAGGGCTAGGACTGCGAAGAAAGCGACCGTGCTCTCTGCAGAGTCCGTAGGGTTCGAACACCCCCTACCAAAGTAACCATACAGGATGAAAGTTTACTGCATACCATGCACACTCCAGGATCGTGGAGGCTGTCCTGGCTTTCAACTTGCATATCATCACAGAATTCTTATATGTCATACTGCTGTGAAAATAATGTTTAATCAAATCGATATGTATTAAAATCGTTTTAATTTCAATATTTAAAAAAAAGTAGTTCTCGTACTCATGGACTCGCAAGCATGCATGGTAATACACTGATAAGCTTTTGAATTAGACACACTTGGGTAGTGGCGTGTAGCAGCACATTCTTTCGCCCTGATGATTGTGGTGACGTGGTGAAAGATGGAATCCCCAAAACACCAGAAGCACTGGAGAACCATACTGATTATTATCCCACTGGGAAGCCATACTGATTAATATCCGCTGCACAGAATCCCACGATGCACGGAGATTGTTCGGAACACAGGGCAGCATCCCGGATAAGCTCTATAGGATTGACTGTGAAAGCCAGACAAGAATCCTCATGTCCTTAGTGCGTTCATCGAACAAATCGGCCACAATCCGGGAGCAATACGACGATGCAATATCTTCTGTACGGGTCCCTCGCAGGGTGCTGGAGGATAAATGGGTGGACATCTGAGGAAACTTTCCTATTACCTTCGCCCTTCAGGGACGTTGGCGGATGTACCAGGGGTTCCATATCATTCCATGGGAACGGTCCCCGTACTATTACATTTGCCTAGCCTGCCAAGGAAGCATTTCGGTAAAACGCGCCTATCTATAATCCAATTACTCATTCGTGTATGTCGTCTCCGATAACGCATCGTGAGCCATAAAGGAAGTTTCTCATGCAGTAGTTCAATTATTAATTGGAAAACAGCACAATACCTTACATTGCTTCGCAGTGATTTCACAATTGCTGCCACCACTACAACAAAAGTTCCACTTGGTTTAGGCTACAGTTCTGATTCGAGGCAGAATCGACGATCTAATCTAACATAAATATTGCTGCAACTGGGATGTTTTAAAAACCGACCCAAATACAGCTAAGAGTTTTGAAGTTTTCACAATCAGACCCACAAAAATCAAATCCTGGAGCAGACTAAAATTACAGAAACATTTGAGATAGATCTATTTAAACATATTGCACGGAGGATTTGCAACCAGTTTCGAGAGATTGCCAAGTACTAGAATGCTGCTGTACTTTAACATGCCAGACGATCAGAGCTTACAAGACCACCTAACCAGTAAGACCACGCGGCCGGACCAGTAAAACGGGAATAGAATACCATACTCTACTGTATTAAGTCGTAGATGTTGCAATGCTATACCCACTCATGAGAACATAGAAGGGATGAACATTTTCCATATTGAGCGCTTTCTGTCAAGTACGACAGGATGAAGGTCAGGCACGAAAAATACTCGTAAGATATGACGGACATGTCACCGCAGTTGCCTGCCATCATTCGATTAGTTGATGAACGACCTGTCTTAGTCGAAGCCCACAGTCATTATCCATTACAAAAATACTTAATGGTATATTCATTATTAAAAAAGACAATGAGGGAGGGCAGTGATCCCGAACGGAACACAGTGACGTCAGACTTGTTTCTACCTGTCACGATCAGGCTTCGTCGTGCACATTCTTGCGAGGTGAAATGAACTCCGCCACAATGCAGCCTCCGATAAGGCAACGCGCAGCATTACATGCGCCGGTAACAGCAGAATCCGAACTCATAACTTATAAGCAAGGAGAAAAATCTAACGAAATATACTCATCCATTAACAGACATGTTTCTGGCCCTCACTTCATCTTTATCTGCGGATTAGGCAAACGTAAGTTTGTGAAATTTAGAATACTGAAGATGAACTGTTAAATTAAATTACTTGATAACTGCATGCATGCTTCGCGCCCTCAGAAGTAACGACGTTTAAGCCCAAGACTAACAAACATTTTCTTCCCAATATTGGTGATTTGGGGAAGACTGTGACATGGGTCGTCAAGGAATTTGATGAACGGAGTGGATCGTATGAAAGAGTGCAGACTTCCTCAAGCCAAGCTGACTGGTACGATCACGGCTCAGTCCAGCGGTATTCAAAGGTTCTCAAATGCACCAGCCTTCGGTCGGTAGATGGTGATCATCGTAAGGTCTTAGATACTATGATACACACTTTATGAAGTTGAACCATATCGCGGCATCTCTAACAATTGCGACATTCCGGATATGACGCCATGTAACAGCGAAAGCGAAATCCTACGGGAACGGATACTATGGCCGAATTAATGTAGTTAATTTTGTCAGGTGACACTAAGAGCGTGGATCCTTTAACAGGCCAACAGAGACAGAACGTCAAAACTTATACTGACCTTCAAAAATAAGACTACCTCAACCAGAATCAAACCCACGAACTTGGGGTCTACCACTGATCCACTGGGGCAGCTCGTCGATAGATATACTGGTATGAAGAAAAAAACTCTTGTGAGACAAAAATTTCGGCACCACTGCGTCGCCAAAATTCATAAATTCAATCGGAAAATTATCAGCGATTCGCTCCAGTCTGGCAGTGGGCTCGGCAGTTTTCAATGCTGCGGGCGGCCAGTCCGCCGTTGAGACACCAATGAAAGGCTCCTTTCTAAAGAGAATGCATAAAGATACGAACCTCCACTTTTTGACCGTTAAAATAATTAGTAGGTCATAAAACTAATAACATCATTCTAACTGTACAGAAGCATTAGATCCTTCTGCAAATCAGTGCTAGGGGTCGTGGGTTCAAACCTGGCAGAGATAGTAGCATTCCTGAGAAAAAAATAAAGAAAAAAACTCCACACCGTCAGATGTCGGTATGTAAAAGATTTGAGATGAAACATGTGGAGTGAATCCAACAAAATTTATTGAGCAACCAACAACGATCCGTTTTTCTACCACTAGGTAGACTAAAATGAAACTTCGAAATTGGAGCAGAGGTGACGAGGTCGTCAAAATAAAATGCACACGTGCATGGTAGCTGAAGCCACATAATAATAATAATAATACTACTACTACTAATAATAATAATAATAATAATAATAATAATAATAATAATAATAATAATAATGGTAATGTGGACCTATCGCTAAGGAAGAACTTTTAAATCTAAAAATAACAAGTCATACATTTCCAGAGTTGGCGGTTTTAGTAAGGGTATGACGTCAGCCGTTGAAAAATTTTCATTAATATTCTAAATTTTAAGAAGGTATGAACACTGGTAATAATGAATCTGCACAAGGCTACTCAAAATACAGAGATCATTGGGTATTTTAACTTCTCAAGAAACCATACCTTCGAGGTTTCATAGACACAGAACTGTTCAATATTTAAATGCTAAAACACCATGAAGCAAGAATTTAGGCCAACAAAGTTTAACAACTTTAAACATTCGATTGTGGTCAGAGTTCGGTAAAACACAAAGATATCAAGAATACAGATAAGCCTGCCGCCTTGTAGTGACATCTCCGAAACCAACACATCAGTAGTTATGAAATGCCAAGAGCCGACCTTGGCACAGCCTGGCCAGTGACATCACACATTAGCACGGAGCTGAACAAGACAGGGTCAATGATATATCCTGTTAACACTGCACAGTGCATCACCTCCATTTACCATACCTGGTATTTATTTAAAAATTAAAAAAAGCTCTCGATTCCCTCCCGCAGTCAATTTGTATTCCCGATTGTCTCCAGGAAAAAAATGTATATCATCCAATTCTCTCCTCACCAAAAATGAGTAGCAAGATTTAAACGCACTGCAGACTGAAAACAGAAACAAAGACACAAACCGACATGGTCGTATAGAATTCGGCCATCTATTGAACGCTTGGAAATACAGGGTGTGTGTCGTGTCCACTCATAATGACAGTGTACAACAGAGTAGGGAAAAAAGTTATTTAATAAGCAGAATTGAAGAATGGATAAGAGAGATCGCCATTATACAATATTACACCACCATGACTTACAAGGGCACCGGCTGTTTCTAGCAAACTATAGGTGATAGATACATCCGATATTCCGACATTGCTCGGAAACTCAAGATCTCAAATAAAATGCCACACCGATACATTTAGGCTCGCGGCGGTCACGTTACTTCAGTGTTCTATTTACGCACACTCAGTACACTGGAGAGCGCGAACCGAGTGAAGCCTTTGACCTATTTAAAAGATCCTGGTCTCCTTTTGTTCGCAAATAAGCAGATAAGAAGCATAAATAACATTATAGCGAATACAAGTACAGTTTGTGAATAACTTAATCTGAACATTAAAATTGGTAACAACTACTTTGAAAAGTCGGTGATTTGACCATCTAAATATAAATTTCTCCCCCCTAATGTGGGAGATCATTAGAAATCTCTTTCCAAGTCCGAAATGATGGTAGCACAATAATTGTCCCACAACCCTTAATCTCAATGTACACGCGCGACGTGTAGAACATGAATCGAAGGCTCGTTCACGGGCTGCGCAAAGTGATGGATACCAACACATCGAGGCAGGCTCGCAGAGTACCGGGCTTTATGCGGTAAACGGCATGGATTGGAATACGAGAAAAACGGCCAGTTTTTAGCTAAGCTGAGGCAAGAAATTTTATTTTGTGTTAGTTAGGAAGGAAAAATGAAGAAATATTCCTGAGAAAGGAAGTGGATAACTAAGAAGCAATCGTTTACATTTCAGGACATTCAACCGTGACTGGAGGACTAATATTATGTTTGACACATGTTCAAGAAAAGCTGTTAGCCTACTCAGTTTTGTAGTGATTAGCCTTTCCCGCTCCACAAGATTCCTCGTAATATTTGGTTTATTCCGAAGACGGAGTCGCCAGGAATCCCTCCAAGAAATTCTGTTTTTTAAAAAGCAGCTTGAGTATACTTAATACTGTGTATCATTTCCTCCTGCACCACTTTTCTAGGATATCTCCAATGAGGTTCTCTCTCTTGAATAGTGGCTTCTACCAGTGACTTGGCCGTACCGCTAGGGTCGCGTAGTCGTGAGCTTGCTTTCGGGAGATGATGGGTTCGAATCCCACCGTCGGCAGCTACGAAGATGGATTACCGTAGTTTCCGATTTTCACACCAGACAATTTTTTTTTTAATTTGCTATACATCGCACCGACATAGATAAGTCCCATAGCGACGATGAGATAGGAAAGGGCTATGTGCGGGAAGGAAGCGCGGCCGCGGCGTGAAAATGGAAAATTACGCAAAAGTATCTTTAGGGTTGCCGACAATGGGGTTCGAAACCAACATCTCCCAAATGCAAGCCCACAGCTGCGTGCCTCTAACAGCATGGCGAAGTCTCTCGGTCACACCAGACAAATGCTGTAGCATAATGAAGGCCTTCGGAATCTTAACCATTTCCCATCCTCCCTTCACCGAAAACCATCGATGTGTTAGTGCACCGTTAAACCACAAAAATTAGAGGCTCCTTATGCTTTTAATTTAATGCTTTATTTCCAAAGGTGTGGTGCTGGGTCTTCACTAATATTCTGGAGACAGAGGCGCTACTTCGACTGTTCTATGGTTTTATACTATTATGATACGCTTTAATGCTTATGTAACTCTGTGACGTCATACGGGGAAGTAGAATGTTTGTATAACTCCTTAACGTCATACAGAAAGGTAGAATGCTCCCGTAACTCCTGTAACTCCCTCAACGTCATACGGGCAGGTAGAATGCTCATTTAACTCCCTGACGTCATACGGGGAAGTAGAAAGTTCGTATAACTCCTTAACGTCATACAAGCAGGTAGAATGCTCACGTAACTCCTTCAACGTCATACGGGCAGGTAGAATGTTCATATAACTCTGCTAACTTTTGATCTCTGACATGCTGACAATCTCAGCGCGCGAACAGTCAGCTACAAAAATACTATGTCCTAATGACATTTCGGGTCCAGTCGGTCCCTTTGGTTATCCGTGTTGCTTGGAAATATACTGAAGAGACAATGCAGAAACTTTATTTGCGCAGGCGCGCTTTCTCCATGACGTTCAACACGCAGCCAGGGTAAATGGGGACTTAGGGACAAAAAAATGTAATGGCGTATGGCTTTTAGTGCCGGGAGTGTCCGAGAACATGTTCGGCTCGCCAGGTGCAGGTCTTCTGATTTGACACCTATAGGCGACCTGCACCTCATGATGAGGATGGAATGATGAAAACACATACACCCAGCCCCCATGTCAGCGAAATTAACCATTGATGGTTAAAACTCCCGACCCTGTCGGGAATCGAACCCCTGTGACCAAAGGCCAGCACGCTAACCATTTAGTCATGGAGCCGGACTTATGGACAAAGTTATGCGGGGTCGAAAAGTGAGAATTTCTTAATTAGCTTCATATTAACAAACCGTGTGAATAAAAATTTCAACGCATCATGTATCACTGAAAGAGAATCTACCGCTCAATATAACGGTATCACTGCAGAAGACTTAGGACAACTGGGAGAAAACTTTCATCGTGAACGGAATTTTCAAAAATAAATGAATGAATGTATTGAAACATATTATGCTCGGGATATATAATATTAGCCACACACGTTGCTAGGCGACCAGACAGAAAAGTTAGTTCGCAATAAATAATATTATTATTGATATGTATTGCGAACCAACAGATTAAATGATCTTTATAATAATTTATAATAATTGTAAAGATCATTTAATGCTTATTTATTTATTGACCAGACAACTGCCTCTACGACGCCTTTCGTCTCTCACTGCAGTTACAATTGGTCCTTGTAAATAATAATAATAATAATAATAATAATAATAATAATAATAATAAAATTACAATTATTAATTATTTGCGTATGGACCCTGTTGGATCACGCATTACATTTATGATTCGCCTTTCTAACAGACCATATTGCTTTCAAATAATAATAATAATAATAATAATAATAATAATAATAATAATAATAATAATAATAATAATAATAATAATATGATCGGCTTTACGTTTCGCTAACTACACTTTCGATTTTCGGAGACAAGGTGCCGGAATTTTGTCCTGCAGAAGTTCATTCACGTGCCAGTAAGTCTACCATCACGAGGTTGACGTATCTGAGAACGTTCAAATACCGCCGGACTAAGCCAGGATCGAACCTGCCAAGTTGGGGTCAGAAGGCCAGCGCCTCAACCGTCTGAGAGCCACCCAGCCCAGCCCACTAGTAAATAAAGCCGTATTTAATCAACTATCTAACGTGTGCTCCATTTTATTTTGTCAGACATGCCGGGCGACGTAACGAAAACCTAGCGGGACAGTCCCTCACCTGTCTCAATTCGTATATTTTTATGTAGAAATAACAAGAGAAAGATTCTTAAACACATCTATACAACTTTAGAAATTTAAACCAAGATTTCAGCTATGAGTAACTGGCATGACTGGAAGAGAAAATATAACTGTAGCTAACAATTACGTATTTTTTAACAACCAAAATAGTATTACTTTACACCCTTGAAAGTTCGAAGTCTGTTGAAAGTGCGCCCACTTTCAGGATGTTTGCCATCAATGGAATCAAAGAGTACACGGCCTACAAATAACATAAAACTGGGAGGGGGGAAAAGCTGTACTCTTTCTAAGGTGGCAACCTAACTTTACTTCTGGCACAAAATTTGTGTTACTCGAAATCAGGAACACGGAAAATATTGGCCGTACACCTCATGGGACTCTCCTATTCACAATTTCACTTCGCAAGATGGTACAGTTGTAGGCTACTGTATGGTTTGCTCTGAATGATTTCAATCCTAGTAGTGTGAGATGACCCGGTCTCGAAAGCCAAGAATAACGGCCGAGAGGATTCGACGTGCTGACCTCATGACACCTCGCAATCTGCAGGCCTTTAGGCTGAGCAGCGGTCGCTTGGCAGGACAAGGCCCTTCAAGGGCTGTAGTGCCATGGGAAGGGGGGGGTTAGTGCGACATGAATCATAGAAAAACTTGGGTGGAGGCGCTGGAGGTTATAGGCCATTCCATATTAAGAAAACAGTATTGCTCTTATGACAACAGGGTTGCCATATAGAACGTCTCAGCTTAACAGAATCATGGAAAAACCGTGGCATACTGTGTGTACGAGATTTAGTGAAATTCGAACACTTAAGTTCAAAATAAAAGAAGAAAGAGACTAAGCAGCAATTACTTAAAATCCAAGGTACAGGGGTTGTAAATCGGGAGGGGCGGGGGTATTTATGTTTTACAGAAACATGCACATACAAAACCTCAGTTCGGTACTGAAGTTCAAGGCAAACTGGGAGAAAATAAACGACAGATAATTTTTATATGCTCAGGGTGGGGGGATGCAGTTAATTGCGTTTAATAAATGTGCCCAGGCAACGCCGTGTTCTACTGTGCCGTCATATCGTCCCACAAGAAGAACAGTAACAGTTAAATGCACTTGTGGAAAAGTGATAAAAGAGTGGCAAAAATAAAATGAGCTTAAGAAACAGACGCTAAATAACAAAAACAAGCATAGATAAAAATCATAGCGAATGTCTGGATAAATACAAGTCAAGCGGTGATATCGCTGCACACCACAGCATCAAAATATTCAGTAACGACTGCTGTACAATACATTAGAACGCGCGCGCGCACACACACACACACACACACACACACACACACACACACACACACACACACACACACACACACACACACACACACACACACACACACACACACACACACACACACACACACACACACACACACACACACACACACACACACACACACACACACACACACACACACACACACACACACAAATAAATAGACGACTTCTCTACAACAGCGATAAGCTGCCCGCCATTCTGAGCGTAACTGATTACGCGTTGCATGTACCTGAGCAACTCAGAAGGAAAATGAAAGAAGGCAACAACGCGATGACTGTTCCCGCCATTGTGCTACCTCCCTGCGAATGTATTTATGAAATAGAAAAGCTTCAGTGGTTATTTTAAAAACTCACGGGGAAAAACAGGCCCCATCCATTTTCTTTCGTCCAGAATGCAATATGAAGTACATTATAATTAATCACGAGGAATTTTGAGTGTCTAAGAGGGCGTGTGTTCACTTCTTGTAGGTCCATAAGAGCTGTACCGTTTTCTTAACGTGGAAGAGAAAGACAAGGACACGACAGTACGCCGTACACAAATAAAACGTTACCTGCAGCAATCTTAGATCCTTCTTCTCAAATATGAAAGATACTATACGAAAAAGACTACAATATCCTGTAAATTCACTGTAAATTTGGGTGATGGTGTAGTAAGCTAGTAGTAAGTCACTGTACATCTCTATCTACGGAAAGGTATTAGAAACATTAAGCTGTTTATGTGATCGTGTGCTAATTATTAGGCTACGATACTTGTAATGTTAAGAATTAAGGGAATAGTTTCCTGTATATATTTAGTAGAATTCCTATACGTAAACATGAAACACACAATCGACAAACTATTAAAGTACTTGTACAAGCTCATTTTTAGACTCTATGCATGAAACAAAACTTGCTTAACTTCGCCCAAGTATTTTTTATCTCTTCGATTCCTAAAATCAACGTTCGTCAGAAATTTGCTATATTAAACACGTCTCCAAAACCAGCCAACCAACCAAACAAACAAATCGAGCAAGCAAGCTTGTAGTCGTACGTGACTGCAGACATGATGACGGTCACGAGACCTCCAGATTTACGAGGAATCCGCATCTTGAGGACGAGATTTTCATTTGAAAGATCACAAAAGCATTGTACGAGATTCGAACCTCGGGAGTCTTGGTGAGAAGCCAGCGACAGTGTCACTAGACTATAACGCCCTCCACGAAAGCTAAGAGACCGAACCTGAAATGCATATATTACCCATAACAAAGAACTTCAGGCAAACCATCCTCATTCCCCAAACTATCTGGGGACAACATTGACTATGATTAAGTCCAGTTTTACGGCCGGATGCCCTTCTCCACGCCAGCCCATTCTGCAGGTTACCAGGAACAAGGCCCCACACCGCTGGCTGCGCAGAAGCGTGTGACTGGGGAAGACATGTCCATGCGCGTACCGCCATGTTGCGGGCGCTCCTCAGCTTGACGCGGAGGTCGTATGGAACTCATGCTTTAACTTACATTTCGCACACATGAAAACATTCGCCTTATAAAATCAATGACAGGCTACACCGACTACCGTGTACACATGCAATAAATATACATAATATCAAGACTGTGGTAATATTAAAATATACTTCTGTATAAAAACTGAACAATGCTTTGGATAGCCTATAGGTGGCGCACCTAAAAAAAGAAACCTTTATCAGACTAAATAAGAAGACTGAAAAATACACTACTACAAAAAATACACTACCGGTACCTCCAAAATGATCATGTCGCTCACTTTAATAAAAGGGTCATGTTTATAAATGATGTGTTTGAACATTGTACGTATGGAAAGAAGGACAGACTCGAAGGACGAGAATCACGTGGTAATCTGTCTCTTGAGAAACCTAGGATCAACAATTATTTAGCTTTATTGAAAATATGAAGACATATTCAAAAAGCGGTCTACAACTTAAGTATGATTACACATCGTGAGATTAAAATTACCTGTCTCTCAGCAGACTGAAGAACACATACACTAAATATTTACACTCTCCTGTACCGATAACAATAATCTTCAATATCAACAAATGATTACACATCGTGAGATTAAAATTACCTGTCTCTCAGCAGACTGGAGAACACATACACTAAATATTTACACTCTCCTGTACCGATAACAATAATCTTCAATATCAACAAAAAGGAAACCTGTGAAATAAAATCTTTCTATGAAAGGTACATAGCTTATGATTCCTCTCAGAGAAGTCATTACAGCAAATTTTACTCAATTATCTGAACAGAATGTTTAAAAAGTACATGACTGCAGAAATCTTTCTAAAACAATCAGATACATGTATTTTTTTATTTTCTGAACATGAAATGCCTGCTCTGCGGTGCAGGGGTAGCGTGTCTACTTCTTACCCGGAGGCTCCGAGTTCAATCCCCGGCCAGGTCAGAGATTTGTACCTGGATCTGTGTGCTGGCTCGAGGTCCACTCAGCATACATGATTACAATTGCTGAGCTATCTGACGGTGACATGCGGCCGAGAGGATTCGCCGTGCTGACCATATGACACCTCGTAATCTGCAGGCCTTCAAGCTGAGCAGCGGTCGCTTGGTAGGCCATGGCCTTTCGGCCTATTGTGCCATGGGGTTTGGTTAGGTTTGGTTTGGTTTGGATATGAAATAACGTAATTGGATGAGTAGAAGTTAAATTAACATGTTTGTGTGATTTGGATGTAGGTAAATGCTGTCTGACATTCGTTACACTGGTGCTAGTCTTCTATTGTGTATTTCTTAAAATGAAATTAATGTCTAGGTTTAGTTTGAGTTTCTCTGCGTGGTTCAGGCATTTGTTTTATTTTTTACAATTTGCTGTACGTCGCACCGGCACAAATAGGTCTTATGGTGACGATGGGATAGGAAAGACCTAGGAATAGGAAGGAAGAGCCCGTGACCTTAATTAAAAGTACAGCCCCAGCATTTGCGTGGTGTGAAAATGGGAAATCACGGAAAACAATCTTCAGGGCTGCCGACAGTGGAGTTCGAACCCACTATATCCCGGATGCAAGCTCACAGCTGCGCGGTCCTAACCGCACGGCCAACTCGCCCGGTTAGGCTTAAGTAAGAATGTTCTAATTTAAGATGTAAAACCCTCCTCATAATATTATCTTCTAAAATATTACTGCTTTTACAAACTCATTCTGAATTAACATTCTCTGAGCACATAAAAATTGAAAATGCGTTCTAATTTTTCTCTAATATGAGCACCATGATTTACACCAGAAAGAAAATAAAACGAAATTGAAAGTAAAGCACTTACAAACAAAATATATTAATATCTTAGTGAAAAGTTAATTTGATTAGCGTTTTGTAATGCAGACTAGGATTGACAAGATTGTAGTGAGCTTTGTTTAGACTTTATATTGTCAGATTTTTTCTGGAATAGCATATTAACAATTGTATTCTTTTATTACAAAGCAAGTGGGAAAAATTGGGGAAATTAAGACATACGATACTAATAAAGCATTTTTCAGATAATTGATAATTTGAAGCAGTACCTTACCTAATATTAGAAGGTTGTATCAATCATATCTTACGGATTCGAGGCCCAGGTTTATCAAATTTGTATTACCGCTACACAGTTTGTATGAAAAATATGTAGTCTTTTTCAGAACAGCTTTTTAAGTTCTAAACAACTATCCTTGATGGATTGGAAAAACGCAAACAAGAAAAAGAAGCCTAAATATTCTAAATTTCATGTCCATGCGTTCTCTGAATCAACCACCTATAACCTGTTTAGTTCTAGATTATGGTAAATGAAAGTTACTTTTTAACAGATCAATTCCTACTCACATGTGAAAAGAAATACCAGATCCCTTCTGATAGCAGTCTGTACAAATGAAGGCTGCACACGAATTCACCCTCGTGAATATCTTTCCATTCCACAGGTAATGCCAAACTTTAGGCCTAATATTGCCGATCAATTTAACTAACGTAATGTATCAGCTCCCACACTCCTTGAAAATATTTGACAATATATTTTCACTCCGTCACATATAATACCAAACCATATCCACTTACAGGCATGATTCAAATCGAAAACATGCAAGGGTCTGTAAACATTATCACGTGCTAGCCATGCATTCGAAGCTGAAGCGCCCGCAACATGGCGATGCGCGAAAGTGTTCAATATTCCGCTTAGCATCAGCGCGCTCTGTGAGTCTAGATAAGTAATATTAAAGTCTTTGACCAGGAACATACGGCCACTACGCTGACCATTCGGAGAAAGAGCTGAACTAGTTATCACCAGTAATAAGTTTAATACATACTACGCACATCCACGGAATAATTGCATTACATTTTATCTTCAAGAATACGAACTTGGAATACATCCGGAGTGCATCATATTTTATTTAGTATTAGCACACAAGACCTTGTAGACTCACAAATAAGCACAACACAACATTAAGGAGAAAATTCCTGATTCTACAGTGACCAGAAAAATCTCCTACTAGTTACTAACTGGACAATCTATCAAGTGCCATATTCATAACGTTTCCCGCAATAGTCCTAGTGTAAAGTCAAACGATACCAACTAACACTCGAAAACACTTCACTAGAAATCCCAGTTCGCGAAATGTAGGCCTACATTACAAAAACTTCAGCCGGCCTGCGCAGCTTTCCACTCTCTGATTCCCTAACCTGCAACACTCGTAAGTTCCTCATTCTTCTTCTTGTTTCGTATAGGCCAGCTAAGGACCACGACATTCAACTATTGCATTTTGGAATGGGCTTTGATGTTTGCCCAGTAGTTGCGCATCCTCAGGCTGTGTTGCTCCTTCCTCTCCTTTGTCCAAAGGGCGCCAGTCTTCTTTGTTGATAATCTGTCCTGGAACTTCTTATGTTTAAGCATCTTCCTGAGTGCTGTACGATCCTTTAAGATTCCTTCTGTTATTCCCAGTTCCTGTAGATCTTTATTCACTTCCATCAACCATGGTGACTTGGTCTTCCTATTTTGCCAGTAGCTGAGAATCTGGTTGGTCAACCTGGTAGGATGCATCCTGTAGACGTGCCCATAGAATGCTAGGCGCCTCTTCCTTGCTACATTCGTTATTCTTTCACAGTACTTGTAGAGCTCTTGGTTAGGCCGTCTTTTATAACTGTCCCCTTCCTTGACTGGCCCCAGTATCTTCCTCATTATCTTTCTTTCCTGGATTTCAAGTTTTTCCATGAGTCCCTTCCTGTTGTATGTTAGACATTCTGAAGCATATAAGGCTTCAGGGCGGATGACTGTCTGGTAGTGCTTCATCTTAGTATTACGAGAGAGACACTTTTTATTATACGTATTCTTGGTCAGTTGGTAGGCCATTTCAAGCCTGTTAACTCGAGTTGACAAAGCTGTTCCTCATTCATTTTTATGGAATGATGTGTAAGAGAAACTTCTGGAAAGGTGTACAAGCAACTACTTCATTTGGCTATTATGCCTCTTCGGCGAACCAGAGGATACCTTTGACAGCTTTTGAGGACCAATTTGCGGGAACAGTGGGATTGGGAAAATACAAAAACTGGGAAGGAAACGTGTAGTAGAGCCCGGGCACTTCAGTTTTGCTTGATTTCATTTAGAAAATGTCCCCACCATTCCAAGGACCGTATTAAATGATAAGCCTTTTTTTCCAATTTACTTTACGTCACAACGACACGGATAGGTATTATGGGGCGACGATGGGATAGGTAAGGCCTAGGGGTGGGAAGGAAGCGGCCGGGGCCTTAATTAAGGTAAAGCCCCAGCATTTGCCCGGTGTAAAAATGGGAAACCACGGCTGCCGACAGTGGGGTTCGAACCCACTATCTCCCGAATGCAAGTTCACAACGCAGCCCCCTAACCGCACGTCCATGCCACCCGGTCTCGCCAATTGAGTCGGCCTATACAATGAAATATAAACCCGCTTTAAATAGTCCTGCTGCGATAGTCTTAACATCTTGCGTAGGCCTACATGTAACGAATTCTGAAACCCCTACTCAAAGAGGTTCCATTCACACTCATTATAAGGCGGCACAAACTGCACGACCAGGTAAGCAGGGTACGTTGATTATCTTAAGAGACAAAACATTACTCGAACACTGTTGTGTACTGGGATGTGCGTATGTTGGCAGCAGTGGCTGGCTGAGTCAGGACGACGGCCGTTGGCCCTGGCTAGGAACAGTGAACCAGTCAGTACAGCCAAGGCCAGCCTTTCTTTAGCTTGCCTGCTCTTACTGCTTGCTTGCCCTTGAACATGTGGTCGAGAGTCTGCCCGCCCGCTTCTATTCTCATGCGCTCATGTTTGAAGCAGCATACTTTCGCAGGTCGTCCATCTCGCTACTTATACTCAACCTGACAATAACAAGTATCCATCAAGTACCTACAGTTCGATAACAAACAGGTTGGGTGTTACAGAGACCAATAATGTGATTCTTAAAATACAAGAAATTGTCAGATGATTGGTTTCGCCGAGATTTTCTCTATATCATCCAAATGTAGAATAAATATGAATTTGGGCAAATTAAATACAAAACTATAAGCCAACAACATTTCAAAGGAACCAGGTCACAGTGCGAGTTTAAAAAACAAGCTAGTTTCAATTGTTTTCAGCCACCAGAAAACTATCACAATGTTTCATCATAATCGCGCTTAATTCATATTCTCCGCTATAAGCGCTACACTGAATGGACAAAAATAAGGTGGTGGTATAGGTGATTATTTTAGGAGAAAGAAATTGGCAACCATCCATCCTCTCTTAACATTAATCAGAAGGGGAAAAAAAAGAAAAGGAAGAGGTCTCACACTTTGAAGAATGAATGAAGGTAAAGGCCACGAAGGGCGGGAAGATGAAAGACTCCCTGATCTCGAAAACCTAATACGCACGGATCGAAAACGATCAAGAGTTGACCAAGGTCGGATAGAAAAGAAGGAAACGAGGAGACTGTCACAAGTGGAAGGAATGCCAGATTTACCTAGAGGACCCGTGGTCGCCAAACCATGCTCCCAAGATGCCCCTGGATCCCCTTTTAGTCGCCATTTACAAGCAGGGGATACCATGGATGTATTCTTCGTCAGCAATCACAGGGCGCGGGGAAGTAAGAATCTGGTCTAGGCACAAACAAACTTACTAAATCGCAATACTACTCATTGCAGTACACAAAGAACTGAACGGAGAAAGCTGGGGCTGTACGTTAATTTAGTGCCATGGCCGCTTCCTTCCTACTCCTAGTCCTTACCTATCCCATATTCGCTTAAGACCTATTGCTTACCTTCTCCGTGTAGCCTATTGGTTATGAGCTTATGAGCAGTTAAGAGATATATCGATCGCTGATATCAATTACCGTTCAGCTGTAGCAAGACCACTTGGTTGTAGCCCATGCTTATTTCCGCTTATAAACCTTATAAATAAGCTACGTATTTAGATCCATAAAAAATATACAAAATAGGGCGGAGAATCCCTCTATATATTTACGGTGTATCCATGCGGTTTCAGAAAAGGAATGAGAATAGCAGACAATATATTTGACATGAAAATGATAATGGATAAATACTTGAAGAGAAAGCCATAGATTTATAGAAAGCTTGTAATTGTCAGCAAATGTACGGTCGCTGCGGAACTGGCTAGAACAGTAGTGCCAAATAGTTGTTTTATTTGTTTAATATATCGTATAAGAATATTATGCCCACATCTTTACAATTACACTGAAACATGACAAGAAGGGCTTATATCCTCAGATCTAATTTGCTGATCCAATCCAGGGTTGTAGGTGTTGCCAGCTGGAAATCAGACAAGTCTCCCTGAAATGTCCTTGCCTTGCATTAGGATATATTGCCCTGAATAGCCTTAATGGGAGCACTACAGTCACACCGGCGCACTTTATTTCTATGGCAGACATACAGTTATTAATGTAACAAATGAGGTGTATTTAGAATTTAAATGTACGGCTGAATTACAGGAAAACTTCGAAGTAAAGAACTAGATGAGATAGGTGACAAGTGACAATAATGGGGCTACCAGAATGAACAAATAATACCGTAGTTCGAATTCTACGTGATTATATAAGTATAATACAAGCAAGCATAGCTAGAAAGGGTAGGGAAATATTGAATTTAGCATAGAACAATAGACGAAACATGTACTTAATTAGTGAGTAATTAAGGTGAAATGAAATGACGTATGGCTTTTAGTGCCGGGAGTGTCCGAAGACATGTTCGGCTCGCCAGCTGCAGGTCTTTCGTTTTGACTCCCGTAGGCAACCTGCGCGTCGTGATGCGGATGAGATGATGATGAAGACAGCACATAACCCAGTCGCCGTGCCAGAGAATTTAACCAATGATGGTTAAAATTCCCGACCCTGCCAGGAATCGAACCCGGGACCCCTGTGGCCACAGGCCAGCACGCTAACCATTTAGCCATGGAGCCGGACAATTAAGGTGAAAAGAATGCTAGACAAAAGAGGAATGGGAGACTGTTGGGGTAGAAAGATTCAGAACAACAGAACGAAGAAAGAAGCTGAGTAATACAGTAACTTTCTGCAGTTCTTCGTACAGTTCAGAGGTAACTTCTTCATGAACTGTAATTTCATTGCCGAGTGCGATCATTTCTATCACAGGCGGCAAGTCCACCGTAAGGTTACCGCGAAGGTTAGCAATAACTTCCCCGAGGGAGGCATCCTCATTTTGTGCATCATTCTCACATTGTCACATAGTTAAAATGTTTTCAGCATGTAGAAATTGAAGACTATTTCCTTTGACACCAGGACTATGCATTACCAAGCCATCGAATGCCACAGTCAAGTAGACTCGTGTCCTCATCCCGAAGTGGAGCAGCTCATTTCAGGCACACTTCCAATGGAGGTGAGCCGCACGTACCGTTTCAACCACATACCCGCCCTCCCGCCATTCTTAAATTTCTGGCAATGCCGGGAATCGAACCCGGGCTACCGAGGGCAATGGCTATTGATGATGATGATGATGATGATGCTTGTTGTTTAAAGGGGCCTAACATCTAGGTCATCAGCCCTTAATGGTACGAAATGAAATGACAAATTAAAAGTCCAAAATCCTCCACTGACCAGAATTAAAAACGTGAAGACGAAGAATGAATGGATGGATATGAATTTAAAACGATCAGTGGAACCGACCCACAGTGCCTCACATGCACAGGAGCTGGCGTAACAACAGTATTACTGACCAAAGGACTGCTTCTATAGCACGATGCTGAATCGAGGATGCTTGTAGTCGAAAGGGGTCCAAAATTCAAGTCGTCGGCCCCTCATAATGGTACTTATAACTAGAAAAGTAGAACCATGGTACTTGTCATGTTGCGGTACTAGTGACAGGTAATGAAATTCGCACAAGTATTACAGACTTACGCTGTTTAGCACATTGCGGCGCCATTTACAGGCAACGCAAAACTATCCCTTTCAGACCGTGTGCGCACAATTGTGCGGGTTCGTATTTTATTTATGTCTGAGCTTATTTGACGTTTTCTTGGCGCTAGACCGGACTGCAGTGCTTGTGCGGGACACGTAGCATGTACTTCAGCTGTTTTCATTTAGTACTTGACCACCAGGGAGAAGGAAGAAGAGTTTAAAAATACAGTTTATTAGCAATATGGCGGGAAGCAGTAATGCCTAAAGTAAGTATTTATTGCATTCATATTAATCTAGAAGCTTTACTGAATATCAGAAGTGTGTAGATTGTGTAGCAAACGTCAATTGTGAACTTCCAACATCGTACGTAATACCATGAGGTTTTGAATATTGATAAGCACGTATGTGCGGGCTAGGTTTCCTTCCAGCCAATGCGTGCAGGACTGCTGGGTGCTGTCGCAAAAAGGACCGAGAAAGAAAAACTCGTACTCTACATGAGAAATGTAATGTATAATATTTTAACCGTTTAAAATCGTTCCACACTGTAAAATAGAACATTTGATCATGTACGTGTGCATATTCACATGTACTGAGATGTTCTTTTTTTTTCTTTTTTGCACGTAGTGAATGAAGTCCTGACACGCACAATTATGTGAGTTCTGTTTTTCAGCCGATAGTTCTTATTTTGTAAAATAAACTGTAAAAACATGTATTTGAGAGCATTTTAGTAAGTTTTTGACGTTTTGACACCTCCAGATTTCATTCAGGTCTGACGACAAACTGCTGCTGCTGCCAAAAGGGCAGTAATATCAAAACTCCTCCTCAATGTAGAAAATGTAACGTTTACTTGTGTTCGAACGAAGATTTAATTGTTTTAAATTATTCCCACTGGAAAATAGAACATCTGATCATGTACATATGTATATTCACATGCATCGAGGTAATTTTTCTTTTTTGTAAGTAGTGAAGTAAGTCCTGACACGCACAATTGTGCGGGTGCTTTTTTTCAGATGTTAATTTTTATTTTGTAGAATAAACTAAAAATATATGTATTTAAGAGCATTTTAGTCAGTTTTTTACGTACAAACAAAACTTCACATGGCCAGTTTTCTTTCAGGTCTGAAAGGGCTATGGTGTTCATCCCGTAAGTCTACTAGCCACAGGGACTCGTACTCTCCCGTGGTGTTCCTCATAAGTGGGTACTAATCATAGGCAAGCCAGGACCATGGGTCCCTCCTCCCATGGTGTCGCTCATATTGTGCCACTTATCACAGGTACTGTAAAAGCCGTCGCGCATACTTTTGCTACTAATCACAAACCTATCTGGTACCTAACAGAACGCAAGTAAAAGCGACCCATGGTGTTCCCCGCTTGGTGGTACTAATCACAAGTAGTTTCATGGTTCTAATACTATCATCACTTGGTCGCTCCTTTTAGTCGCCTCTTACGACAGGGGATACCGTGTCTATTAGTGCTATCCGTTACGCTACGGAGGTGGACATCGAATGGCATGAAGCATAAACACAGATTCCAAGAAATCACGGAAGATTGCACCGCACACATAATTCCCCCGATCAAGAGGCTAATTTTCAGACGTTAAATTCGGAGAAAATAAATTGTATTTCCACATTAATTAGTATGATACGTATTGTTTTTTTGCTAGTTGCTTTACGTCGCACCGACACAGACAGGTCTTACAGCGACGATGGGACAGGAAAGGGCTAGGAATGGGAAGGAAGCGACCGTGGCCTTAATTAAGGTACAGCCCCAGCATTTGCCTGGTGTGAAAATGGGAAACCACGGAAAACCATTTTCAGGGCTGCCGACAGTGGGGTTCGAATCTACTGTCTCCCGAATTAGTATGATATTACGGTACATGTTGTGCTTTGTTGTATTGTCTACGAACGGTAACACATTTCGATTTAGTTTTTTCATGGATATTAACCCACTTCTCAAATACAATGGGTCATCCATACTTTCCTGTTTGATTCCCACTTTACCGGGAAATGCTTCAGGTCGAGCACTACTACTTACAACTAAAGACATAATTACTCACCGGACATGTTGCAACATAACACGCTCTTTCTTTCTAAAGTTTTCCCCCTGAATATTTCTACCTTTCTTCATCAAACTCTTGTGTAACACCTGCTGGTAAAACAGTTTCATCGGCATTAAACGTGTCTTCCGGTGGACAGTCTCCGCAGACAACAAGCAGTTTCACCTTCCAGTCTTCTGCAGTTGCTAGATGTAGGCAGTCAAATTTGATACGTCGAAAGCGAAAATCTCCCAACTATCCATTACTCGCCTGAAAATTCTCTTTGTGAAAATACTGAGCAATTTCCCTGGCCTTCGTTTGAAGTATCGGTTCAGAGACTGGAATGTCTGCAACATGATGCTTTACGACGAAAACGTAACTTTTCTTTTCCTATCAACGCTGCAATGCTTATTCCAAGCTTGGAGTATATCTTCCCTCTCCTTACTAATGTTCACTGCAATGGTGTTCGCTACACGATATTTCTCGGGTTCACACCTTTGTCTATTAAAGCTAAGACTTTTTATTTTGTTTTAATTTCTTAACTCGTTCAACACACTGTGCTTATCAGTACTGACCTTAACAATGCATGGCAGCTACTGAATAGGCGATGAATCGTGTACACATCTTGTTTCCCCGTCTGTTCTCCTACAAATCCATTATTGTGGTTGTTAACATCTTGGAAGCTATCTAGTTCATACAACTATCAGGTTGGGAAACCCATCAGTGACAAGTGAACTTAAAGAGACGAATAGCAGGGGGAGAAGGTAACAAGATGCTTGGTAGCGAAGGGACAAATGGTTACCTTCCATTATCATGTTCCTGTGTGCCCGTTACCTCTAGTATTGGATTGGAGTATTAGGACATAAAAGTAACATACAGTAATACAAGTTGCAGGTGAGCTTTTGGGAGGAAAGTCGCTACATCTGTTGCTTCTTGTTGCCCTTAATCACACGTAAGTACGTAAACAGCAGTACTATATCCTTCAATTCCACTCTCCCTTTCACCAGCCCTCGCTCACATTCGCTGTTCCAAGAAATTTTCGTAATGACCCATTTACATTCCCAGAACTAATATTTCGAAATTTTCATGTATAATATGCGCTGTGACAACTAGGTAGCTCTCCGCACTTCTAGATGATAATGGAACCCGACATTATAAAATACGCTGACGAACGAGTGTCACACACTGTTCATAAGCAGCTGGAATGAGGGTTGAGGAAACAGTCCTCCTATCAAAATAAAATGTGAGCAGCGTTTAGTACTAAACAATTTTTTTTACGTCGCGCCACACAGACTGGCCCTATGGCGACGACGGAATGGGACAGAACTAGGAAGGAAGTGACCACAACCTTAATGATGACCCTCTGCTGTTTTCCATTCAACCTTGCTCTGAGTGACTGAAGTCTTCAACCTCAAAATTTTGTAAATCTCATCTCGGCGTTAAATGTTTCTTCTTTAGTCACACCTTGTAGTGTAGGATTAGCCTCAGTATCTTTGGGCCATAAGCCCACATAGGTTTTAGCAATTTTTATAAAGAGTGCATGTGTTTCGTCTCCCTGCTTTTTGTTTATGGCCGATAATGGTGGAACCCTTTCTTTTTACCATTAAAGCCATGTAGTACGGGCAATAATGCCCCTGTGTATTCTGTATAGTACGCGAACCTTTTCTTGATCTCAAGATCTCATTCAGCACTATGGAGCTCAGGGATCAAGAAAGGTTCGCGTACTATAACTGCGTCTGCGTTTTAGTCCCCTTTAAGAACAGTGCTTACTATTATTGCTATTATGGAGCAATCGATGAACACTTTAAAGTGGGATCACCCGATGGGTTGCCTAGTGTGATTACGTGTATCAAAAGAAACTCATTTGCATCTGTGAGGCTACACTATGGCATTGTGGGGTTCAGACTCCCGAGCAATGTAACCGCTAAGAGGAAACCTTGCTCTTGTAAAATATTGCAACTTTCTGGAGCAATTATCCTCTTCTCTATGTAAAATTAACAACCTTAAATTTTCGCAAGTGTTGTACCTAACTTCTACATCCTCGATATTGTTAGACCTGACAAGCTCATTAATATTGTTTGTTATTCATTCAGATTCTATGGATCTCAATTTTAAAAAAGGAAAGAGATAAAATTTCCAAATTTGTTATTTTAAATCCTGCTCTAGTTAATTCCTGTCCAGCCTTTCAAACCAGGCGCTTCTTATTCATCTGTGAGCCACGGAAACCCCGGAGAAAATTATTATTATTATTATTATTATTATTATTATTTCCGGATCCATGCCTATGTGATTAGCTAATTAGCTGCGACGGAGTCCTGCTCTGCTACCCAAGAAAATGTAATAAATGGGTTGGTAACGGGAAGGGCATACGGCTGTAAAACACACCCGCAAAAACATAAATATGGCAAGTTGTTTAAAATTGGTCGGAAAATGCTAGGGCGTTCCCAGAAGCGACGCGCAAGGGAGTGGGCGGTATATTGTAAGTAGTGTGCGAAGGCTGCTACCGAGTCGAGGTCGGGCTCCGTTAAAGAAGAAAGTTCGAATAAGAATTGGTATCCAGAATGTCAGATGACTGGTTAAGTAAGAAGACGCACCGAAATCTTGCGTGTCCAGGAAACTAGGGGCAATAAACCATGATAGCGTGGTAGAGGAGCAACCAATGTGGGGAGAAACAGCGCTGGAATGATTCTCCCCAAGGATTGATAACAGACACCCTTCTGAATCTTCCCTTACGGTCAAAATATAAAAATATACTTATATCAACAAATGGATACCTAAAAATGGGAGAGGTAAATAACACAGGAATATACTATGAACATAATAGCACAAAAATAATGAACTGTAAAAGCAATGGAACTGAGAAGCTAAATTAACAATCGAGGGACTGAACAGTGAAAGTGCTTCCGTAGTACGACGATGGTACCATTCCGGCGAGATGATAGAAATCTCTTCGATTAGTTCTCAGCCAGGCCAAACTGTCGGCAGATATGGACGAGAAGAATGGAATGGTCACTAGTTCCGACCATCAGACCAATGACTGAAATGTGAGGTAACCGGTACATCTTATAATCTTCATACCTGCTAACTTTTACAAATGAAAAATAGAAAGATTTTTTAATTCTTGGATTTCACATCACGTATATTGCGCCACGCTCTCAGTGAAAACGGGACAAGGTAAAAGGCATACATATGTACAGTTACATTAAGACCATTAAATTTAAAATCTTAAACCAAGAGAACATAAAAATGGTTACAATAAAATTTACCTAATCATTATCATTTATGACACATACGAATAATATGTATATCACACCGACACGCGCAACGAAATGCATAATAGTTTCCTTTATTAGACTTGAAAATGAACGGAAATTTATAACGATCTCTGAACACTTGGAAATAATATTTGTTATATTTTTTGGCCATAACGTGAAGAGAAAATACCAGAAACTGTCACCGACACAACTCCCTGAAATACATTCAAACTCATTAAGATTGTGGACCAAAATACGCGAAACTACCACATACAAAATAATTCAATATGTCTCATACATTATTAACATACGACTTTGACAATGGAAGGGGGGGGGGAGGGGGCACAGAAACGCAAGAAAAAACACGTGGCCTACACCTCCCAACGAAACTACGCACAGAAACGATGTTTAACAGCGCGCGAACCACACAATAACAAACTCATTCTTTCGTCCCGATTACCTCCTTGCGATTACCTGAGTCGCAAGCGCGTGCGAACCAGTCTTGCTTGCAGGACGATTTCCGTCCCGAATCCCCAGCTGTAAAGCACACGCGCTGATGTGAGCGGGAAACACCAGCGAAATAAAACATCAAATAATTACGCTTGAAAATGAGATTGCGTAAATTACACAAGCACATAAAAATGTATACTTTATCCCAGGGGGAAAATACTTGACCGTACTGGAGGTTATATTGGCCAAAAATAGTAAGTAAAAAAAATCGGAAAATGAGTTAAAAAACGGAAACTTTCCGGGTAAATCGAAAGGGTTGGCAGGTATGTAATCTTGTATCGTGGCACACTTTTCATACTGCGATAGCAGACTGCTTAGTAATTTTACTCAGATAAAGGAGAAACTTGCAACGAAAATTTAATAATGATAATAATAATAATAATAATAATAATAATAATAATAATAATAATAATAATAATAATAATAATAATAATAATTTGGAACAAGGAGAACCTACCCGAAGATTGGAAAATAGCTTTGATCAATCCATTACACAAAAAAGGCAGCATGAAACATCAACAACTACAGAGGAATATCTTTGCTACCCGTGACTTACAAAATTGTATCACTTGCCATCCTGGAGCGTTTGGAAGCACAAGTCGAACAAAAATAGGTGAATACCAAGGAGGGTTCAGAAAAGGTCGCTCAACAGCTGAACAGATCCAAAATCTCAAAACGATCATCAGATATTGTACACTAAGGTCCAAGCAGTATGTGTCTTTGTGGATTTTAAGAAAGCGTACGACTCCATTGACCGGGAAGTCCTGCTAAACATCTTAAATGAATTTGGAGTTGATTTGAAACTGCTGGCATTAATTAGAGCCACCCTGACCGATACAAAATCCAAGGTGAAGTTCCACGGATGTGTCTCGCATTCCTTTGACATCATAACAGGAATCCGACAAGGTGATGTGCTATCCCCGATACTCTTCAACTGTGTTCTTGAAAAGATCATCAGAACCTGGCAGGTGAGATTACAGGAAACCAACTACACTCCAATGAGAATAGGAACCAAATCCAAGGGGATCGCAACAGACTGCTTAGCATTTGCCGATTATATTGCTGTTCTCTCAAACGACATAGAAACCGCTAGAGCTCAAGTTGAAATTTTAAAGGAAATTGCCGAACAAACTGGTTTGCAGATATCGTTTGAGAAAACAGAAGTAATGACTAACATCAAAGAGGCTCCACCAAAACTCCATACAAAATACGGGGACATCACCCGAGTAGACAAATTCAAATACCTGGGTGAGACCATCATGAAAAATGGACTGGACAAAGAAGCACTTCAGGAGCGAGTACGCAAACTGGAAATAGCCTACCAAACATCCCGCACAATCTATAACAAAAAATGCCTTTCCCAAAACACCAAGATACGTCACTATGAAACAGTTCTGAAGCCAGTAGTTCTATATGCAGCCGAAACCCTGTCCCTAAATGCCAACAAAGGACTCCTTCAAGAACTGGAGAAAAGAGAACGCAAAATTGTGAGAGGAATCTTGGGATCAAAGTACAGAAATGGAATCCATCAAAAGAGATCTAACAAGGAAGTCTACAGCAAAATAGAGAAAACTAGCTGATGTACCCGTGCTTCGCTACGGGATTCTCAGAAAGACTGACTTTGTGGTTTACTGATGTACCCGTGCTTCGCTACGGGATTCTCAGAAAGACTGACTTTGTGGTTTTCCTAACCTGAAATCAACATAGGTCATTACAAAAACGTAAGTATGAATGTAGCGATTGAAAGCAATGCTATCATATAAAATACTCGATCAAATGGAAAGCCGCACGTTTTATCACTTTTAACGAACAGTGTTGCGGTTAGATTGCGGTGCCAATCTAATAGTCCAAAGTTCCAGAGCTGGGATGGCCAGGCCGCAGATTGCCATGAACACTCATCTGCCATTATTCCGCTAAATATGCACACTGTTCATTCCAAATCAGTGCCTCAGAGTAGGGATTGAATAGCCCGAATGCTATGATGATCCAATGTGTTACGTACCAGTAGTATAAGAAAATTTATAAACCAGGGAAATGGCATGCTAAAGAAGAAAGTTATCTAACTCCCTAGCTACTTCCCATCAATATTCAGGCAGGCTGTTACACTCTGTATGAATGAGTGAGTTGACCGTGTGGTTAGCGGTGCGCAGCTGTGAGCTTGCATCCGAGAGATAGTGGATTCGAACCCCATTGTCGGCAGCGCTGAAGATAGTATTCCGTGGTTTCCCACTTTCACACCAGTCAAATGCTGGGCCTGTACCTTAATTAAGGCCTAAGGCACTCCTAGCCCTTTCCTATACCATCGCCGCCATAAAACCTATCTATGTCGGTGCGACGTAAATCAAATAAAAAAGACTCTGTACGCAGCAGTAATCCTATCTACCGGAGATGAGGGACAACAGAAGACACAAAGCACATCACGACAAACAATGGTCAATGTAATGTTATTGTTGATCAATGTTATGAGCTTTCTATATTGTAGGCCTTCACATTTAGTTTTCTTTCGACTCTGCGATTTGTAAAATATTGTATACCATAAACTGTAGTTTCTTATTCTCCCACTTTACACACCGATTTTCATTAAATACTGTTTACCCATTTTCTCGTTACTCGGCGCTGATATGGACTTAGTAACAAAAATCAAAATTCATTAATATCTTTGTGATCATAGCCAGTACGGTAACAATGTATAAGACATGAATAATAGGAAATTTAATACTATATAACCTTAGTTATGTACCATTCATCGATTACACCTCTAATAAGAAATATTTGAGACTACCATTTCACTCAGCGTGAATAAAATAATTTACAGCCTAGACTATAGCGACTTGTTTCCTGACTTTGCATACCGATTTTCATCAAGATAGGACTACTAATAACAACAATATTTCAGAATTAAATTTTAGGCCTTCCCCTAAACTACCATTTTTCTCAGCGTGAATACAATTATTGATAGCCTAGATTGTAGCAACTTTAAAATACGACCACTAATAACATAAATAGTTGAGAATTCAATTTTAGGCCTTCCCCTAAACTACCATTTCACTCAGCGTGAGCAAAATGATTTATAGCCTAGATTGTAGAGGCTCATCCCCCGACTTCACATACCAATTTTCATTAGACCACTAATAACATAAATAGTTGAGAATTCAATTTTAGGCCTTCCCCTAAACTACCATTTCACTCAGCGTGAGTAAAATGATTTATACCCTAGATTGTAGAGGCTCATCCCCCAACTTCACATACCGATTTTCATTAAATTCTCTTCAACCGTTTTCTCGTGATGCGTGTACATACATACAGACAGACAGACAGACAGAAATTACGGAAAAGTAAAAATTGCATTTTCTTGTTACTGTGGACATGACCGATACAGAAATACCATTCTTTTCAAATTCTGAGCAATGTACAGACAAAACTCTTATTTTATATATATATAGATTACCGACACAATCAGAAAAAGACGGGCACGATTTTACGGTCATCTGAAAAGAATGGACGGAAGAAAGTTAACTAAAGAAATCTTTCACTTTTTTGATTCAAACCCCAAAACCACAATTGCCTGGTTTAGAAATACCAAAGAAGATCTGCAAATGCTACATATCTCAGCTGAAGACACCCTTTACAGAGATCTCTTCCGCAAGAAAATATTGACGAACGGGCTAAACCGAGACGAGCAACCGAAGAGAAGACACGGTGCCCCTTGGACAGAGGAACGTAAGCAGGCCCACTCACAAAGAATGAGGGAAATTTGGGCTCTAAAGAAGGCCAAGTTCAGTGTCAAATGCAACAAGACTTAACGTGGTCCTTGATGGCCCCAGCGAATTATATAATAATAATAATAATAATAATAATAATAATAATAATAATAATACAATACAATCAGCCATTTCAATCATTAAAATGATGTGGCCTCTTTAAGTCGTGGGTATAGGTAGGCCTTCAACAGTCTTCTCCAAGTAGAACGGTCTTGGGCAGATCTCATCCAAGTGGTACCAGCGATCTTCTTGATATCTTTGTCCCATCTGTCCGGTGGTCTTCCTCTAGGCCTTCGATGTTCTCTCGGACTCCACTCCAGCACTAGTTTTGTCCATCTATCATCATTTCTTCGTGCAACATGGCCAGCCCACTGCCATTTTAAGGAGCGTACTCTCTCTAAGATGTCTTTAACCTTTGTAACAGACCGGATGTCATCAGCTCTTTTCCTATCTTTCTTTGTATAGCCTAGCATTGACCTTTCCATGGCTCTCTGCGCGGTCCGAAGTTTCCCTTTTGTGAATTCGTTCAGAGTCCAAGTCTCACAGCCATAAGTCAGCACAGGAAGGATGCATTGGTCAAATACTGTTTTCTTCAGATTTGCTGGCATTTTTGATCTTAATACTGAAGAATTCCTTCCAAATGCTTGCCATCCGAGCTTGATGCGCCTATAGATTTCTGGTCTTATATCACCTGTCATATTTATAATCTGGCCAAGGTAGATGTAATCACTGACCTCTTCTAATGGCATGTTCTTAATATTCACATTTCCAGCTTGAACCCATTCGTTGGACATAACTTTTGTTTTGGAAAGGTTTATGCTTAGGCCAATCAACTGACATTCTAATGCAAGATCTGTAATTAAGGTCTGGAGCTCTTCGAAGTCGTTTGCCAGTAAAGCAATATAATAATAATAATAATAATCCCGTGGGGGTTTCAGCCCGTTCCACTATGGGGCGTGTCCCAGGTGGCGGATCGGGAGGCTCGCCGGACTTGTCTGGAGGATTGAGAGAAATAAAATACCTCTCGCGGACCAAAAACAGGCACAGCTCGCCAACAACTTCAGCAACCTCTGAAGCTCACTACTTCAGTTGTAACCATGACAACGACATAGATCGATGTCTCCAATACTTTTAACTTGATAGCATGGTTGAATCAACCTACAATATAACTACCCCAGGCCCTAGTAGACATACTAGTTTTTCTCGGTCATCAGATTCTAGGGGACCCAGAATATCATGCGGGAAATGTATCGGAGCTTCCAAAATCTCTTCGCCCAAAAAGCAAAACTTTCTTTGGTAGTCTAAACATCAACACACTTCGGAAAACTAGGAAGTTAAAACAATTAACAGGCGTGTTAGATAACTTAAACATCCAAATTTTAGCACTTCAGCAACCAGATACACGGATGAAAATCATTTTGACTCAGGAAATTATAGAATTTACAAAGACAAGCCATTGGCTTCATAAGAGTCCATTACAATTTGGCACCGGAATGGCTGTAAGAAGAAACATTGTAGACTCAGTGCTTAGTTTTTCTGCGCCTTCTGAAAGAATTTCACACTAGCTATTAAATCAGGAAACAAAGCTTATACATTACTTAATGCGCATGCACCCACCAATAACTACAATCAAAAAGATCCACAAATGGTGGAAGACTTCTGGAAACTGCTAGAATTCCAAATCATCACATAAAAATTCTGTTAGATTTCAATGCCCAAACTGGTATAGAAAAGAAATTCAGGACCATTGTAGGACTATACCCAGCACACAATAGAACTAATAAAAATAGAGAAAGATTAATTGATTTTTGCAAAAAAAAAAAAAAAAAAAAAAAAACTATCTCAAATTAATGTCAACACATTTCCAGGCGCTTCTACACAAGAAAACAACCTGGAGATCCCCAAATGTTCACTTGGGAGAATTTCAACTAGATCATGTAGCTATTTCCAAGAAAAATCAAAAAGAAATTATGAATGTTAAAGTTAAAAAAGGGATCACTGACTCTGACCACCCTCTATCCTTAATCAAGGTCAAATTTCAACCAAACAGGTCCAAACCCAGAATAACAAAAAAACCTGCGTGTCGATCCGGAATTTCTTAAAAAGAACACTAGTGCTTTCCTTCAAAGTATTCCTATTCACAATCCTTCAAACTGGTTAGAACTCACAAGACATACTTTTGAAGGCTTCTCGAAATGTTGGCATATGACCTAGGAAACGCAAACATAGGTGGTGGAATGAAACCTGTGACAAGGTCATAAACTTTAGAACTAACGCCTGAAAGAATTGGAATTCTCACAAAACTGAACAAACCTGGCAGGAATTCACCAAAAAAACAGAAACAAGCATAA
Organism: Anabrus simplex; assembly: GCF_040414725.1. Taxonomy (NCBI): domain Eukaryota; kingdom Metazoa; phylum Arthropoda; class Insecta; order Orthoptera; family Tettigoniidae; genus Anabrus; species Anabrus simplex. The sequence goes on from NC_090278.1 coordinate 72,656,322, forward strand.
AAAATTATTAGGCCTGGAAAACGCAAATACGAACACTATAGATTGGCAGAAATTGAACAAGATTTTACAAAAAAATAATACACGAAACTTCTACAAAACTTTCAGAGAAGAATTATCAAATTATCAGGCACTTGGTCTTTGCTTCAAACGCCCAGATGGGACATTGGAAACGAATAATCAATAGAACTGCAAACTTCTAGCAGTTTATTTCCAGGATCTTTTAAACTGTGAATCCCGAAAGAACAGCTCACCTTTGAAAAATCCTTGTCTATTCAAGATTCAGAACCCCCAACATTGGAAGAAGTCAAAGAAATAATCCATGGACTAAAAAATAACAAAGCCCAGGGGGAAGATGGTATAATTGCCGAAATGCTGACGATAGGAGGTGACAGCGTAGCCCGGAAAATCCACTCGATTCTTGAGAACATCTGGATCACTGAAGAAATCCCGGAAGATTGGAAATGTGCGCTAATCCATCCATTACACAAGAAAGGGGATAAAACGAACATCAATAATTATAGAAGAATTAGCTTGATGCCAGTTGCTTACAATTTTTTTTCCAAACCCTGCTCACTAGAATTGAGAAACAGACTATCTAATTGGTAAATACCACGCATGTTTCCGAAGAGGAAGATCTTGTACAGAACAAATCCTTAATCTCAAAACTATCCTCGAAATGCGCAAAAGCAGGCAAATAGTCATTACTTTTGTAGATTTCAGAAAAGCATATGACTCTATAGACCGTCAAATACTTTTCGTCTCTAGAAGAATTTCAAGTGGTTAAAAAAAAAAAAAAAAAAAACAAGAGAATTAATCGAACATTAACTGGCACTACTTCAAAAGTTAAATTCCTAGGCGACATAACTGAGCCGTTTCCTGTTAACACCCGGGTCCGTCAAGGGGATGGTTTATCGCCGTTACTGTTTAACTTGGTACTTGAGAAAGTAATCAGGACCTGGGAAAAGGAAACTAAAGGAATGACCCTTGGAAGACTACGTTAAGACAGAATTCACGTGCAATGGCTGGCCTTTGCTGATGACATAGCAATCCTTCCCAATAATAGGCATGAAGCAATTCATTCAATTGAAAAACTACATAAAATTGTCATCAAAACGGGACTTCAAATTTCGTATGAGAAAACTCAGTAGGCCCTACATGAAAGGAGCCTCACGGTACTTAGATGGACTACCTATTATAACTAAATTCGGCCAAACTGTTCAAGTGAACCAATTTAAATATTTGGATGAAATTATTCAGCCCGCTGGTTTAAACTGGATAGCAAATAAAGAAAGAATTTCCATATTACAGAAAGCATACAGGATCACTTGGAACAGGTATAATAACAAATTATATCTCGGAATGCAAAACTTAAGACACTATAATACAGTGATGAAACCTGAAGCGTTATATGCCTCAGAAACCTTAATCATTGGTGGCGGATCTTTAACCAAAGACAGTGAGAAATGAGAAAGGAAAATTTTACGAAATTTTTTTGGCCCAGTTTGTATAGATAGAATATGGAGAAAAAATCGTCCCAGGAGATATGTCATTCTGAAAAAAAATCTCACATTTTTCGGAAAAGACGACTGAAATTTTATGGACACATCAGAATGAACACTAACAGGCTAACTAAAAGAATTCTCAACCTGGCCCTTTCATTAAAAACCAAGAACAGCTGGCTTCGTGAAATTGAAACAGATCTTCAGGAAATCAACATCTCAGAAGACATTGTACAGGACAGGTGTCAATTCAGAACCAAAATCGACAATCACCACTTTGAAGACAAACCCAACACCAGAGCTACTATAACTTGGACAGAAGAACGAAGGAAAAAGCTCAGGAGAGGGTGAAGAGATATTGGGAGGAAAAGAAGGCCAACACATCAGCTGGGCAAGTTCAACCGTGCTCCCGAGTAGGGCATACCGATGTAAATAATAATAATAATAATAATAATAATAATAATAATAATAATAATAATAATGGCCTTGAGATGAAGCACCTTACCACTTCATATGAGGGAATAAGGATCGGCGGGTACTTCCGTAGACCCGATAAAATTCGAATGCTTATTATGGGTCTCTAATCTTGCAATGTTCTCGTATCTAGGCGACTTTAGCCCGCCGCAATGCCGAACGCTGCATAATTCAGGCTTGAGCAGGCAGATGGATAGAAAACACCGGCAGTCGTAAGTTTTGTCCTGATAAATCATCTTCAGAGTACTTTAAGTATGATGCAATGCTCTTTTCCTAATTCTTGATCCAAGTGATGACAATCCCTTGGGGCTGGAATTCCAGATTAGAGTGCCTTCTATTCCCACAAAAAACAAAAGCTGAAGCAACGACAACCAAGAGCTAAAACAGTAATTGGCCGGACTTACAAACCAATTAAGCAAGACAAAGCTCAGACAGCAGATTAAAGGAACTATCTTGAAACTACTCTAATGTCAAATACTTGCCTTGAAGATACGCTAAGAAAAGTACAGAATAAAGTTTTTTGACAGTGAAATGAATCGACAAACAGTACGTTAATCTGGTATTGAGTAGTTTTTTGTAATGGGCAAACAATACACTAATTTGGTGTTGTATAGTTTTTGATGGAACCGATCTATCACACAATCACTGAGAAAATCACTACGAATAAACGACAGTTAAAACCACTCCATCTGCCATAAAAACTGCATTACTAGGTTATACGCTATGCAGGCAATTTCATTCCTCAAGCGCACAACAAATAATTGCAATACGCTGGAGGGACGCCTTAACAGGTCGACTGTCTCAAGGCCGACAGCGCGGGCCTTGAACGCGTAACGTCATCCGATACTGTCAGTGGGCAGGCAACAAGTTCACCCGCCGAACAAAAGAATGGGATAGGTCCGTTGGAAAACAAGCATGATATAACGAATCATCAGCGTCCACCTCCCAACACACAGTCCCTGTTTCTCCTCTACGGGTCGTGAAACCGCCGTTGTCACTATCGTAACGTCAAATGGAACATACCATAGGAGGCGCTGCAGACTAATGCCAAGTTGAACGAGGGACCTGTTTGGCGAAATCAACATTTATTTCGCACCGTCCAACATTCCGAAATTTGCTTACATGAGGAGAAATGCCAGACTCTTCAGCAGCTTACAGATACAGAACGTTCACCTCCGTAGCGCAACGGTTAGTATTATTAGCTGCCGACTTCGGAGGCCCGGGTTCGATTCCCGGTACTGCCAGATATTAAAGAATGGCAGGACGGCCAGGATACGGTTAAAATGATACTTGCAGCTCGCCCCCAGTGTGGGTGTGCCTGACAAGAGCTGCACAACATCGGGACGAAGATACGAGTTTACTTACTAGTTACACAGAAAGGTTATATGACGTATCCTATCAAAGGACGCCTGATTAAATTCTCTTCAGTGTAACTAGTGTTCTCGTGGATTGGCGAACTCATCGACATATAATATTGCGTGTTGAAACCTGCGCGATATTCTATACATGAAGGACATTCTAATAGAGTTGATACAGTACGTCGAAACAGAGTAATAGAAGTCCAGAACTTCTAGATCAAAATGCACAACTTTCAAGAAAAGCAAAATGTAAAATCCCCTTAAATAAAAACCACAGAATAAGCAATGTCCATTGTTTTCTTGACCTCAAAATTTCAGGTATTGTGGGATACAAAATCTTTTAAAAACACACACAAGTTCACCGACATAACTAAAACGACGAAGGGACTGGAAGAAAAATCTGGGAGACGAAATTTGTTGAAATGTTCAGAACCAACCAATCATGGAATCTGCTAACATTTCATAATCCCTAAAAATTTTAACTATCACTCCAATCAATTAACGACATCTGCCGTAATCTTTCAAAAATAACGCATTATTATCCAACCCCCTCGTGTTCTATATGCTGTAATGTAAACATTACACCAACGCTATGTAGGACGACATTCAGTCCTGTCCTGCCTTAGTTCACGACGGAGGAAACATTCGTTTCCCAGTTGGAGAGATATGCAATCTGCACGACAAACCAACCAAGTGGGATGCATTCGCATTACGCAGGTGTTCTGCAGGTGAATAGCACGGGGTTCGTGCAGTCTCACAACAGCCACGAGCCCATCACCGAGAACGCATAGTTGCACAAAGGATGTCAATCTTAGGGTAAAAACAACCGCAACAGCAATACATACGTACCTAGCATCTTACTCAACTGCAGGGATTTTTCGACACCTTCATTCTATAAATGTTTTAAACTACTTCCTCTTACAAATTGGAGTTAGAAGATGATTACCTCCTAGTACACTGCCTTAAAATAATAACGCGCCATGTGAAAGCATGAGTGGACTGTACGGGAGTAGACACAATTTACTCGCTACACTTCGAAAGCAACTGATGATGTTAACATCAAGAAAACATACACACTCTTCCCTTGCCTCTAGGGGTGCGCAAAACTGATGATCACGTGACACTGCACTGAAGATGTGTAAGTATACATTTAGGAATTATGTCAAAAATTAATTATGTGCAGGCTTTAAAAATGACTTCATACACGAGAAAATTACCACAGTAATACAATGAAATACTGCATATGCTGCAAACTGGCACCAAGACATTCAATAGCTGTACGTTTACAATGGTCACTACGAAGAATGAATGCTCTTATCTTCCAATCACGGATAACCACCAACTGGAAAATTAATGAATGCATGCATGCCCAACTAAGAAAACTTTACAAAGTATTTATCACTATGGACAAGCTTGGCTACATTAGGAAGAATGCTGTCTGCACACAGACGTAAAGTTGATTTAAGATTATCGTCTGTTATATGTACACACGCATTATTTGAACCGGGTTTTATTTTGAAAGAAACATGTTCTTAGACATAAGTAGAGGCAAAAATAGTCATATATTTGCTGCATTCGCGCAACATAGGACAGTATTAATTAGATTATGATTTCTACACCTCTGTCGGATTTACGTGCTCCAGGACTAATTACATCAATGCAATGTTGTTCTTTTTAACATACAATTATTTTACAACCTCATATTAAAATGTCTAATACAACTACTGTTAACTGAAAAGACGAGACAATGAACCTTCTCAAAAAAAAATATATTTTAGTTCCCAAGCTTCTTGGAAATTACACTGTATCTTCGATTTCGACACTTTCATCGACTTTGTGCATACCTAAAATAAACGGGTTCAGGTTAACACTCTAGTGTAGCTGCACACGTCACAACAGAATACTTGGTGTTGGGGAATTAAAGGAAATAGTCACCCAAGGAAACATACTGCGCAAGCACCCATAGTCGCTATTCAACGGAAGATTTCAATTAAACCTGTTCAGGTCACAACATTAACTGCCATCACTTTACAATCCATATGGACCTAACCAGCAGCCTGGAGCAAGGCCAAATGACACTGATCAAGCATCCTAAACGGAGATCACTTGCGGTACGGTGCCTAGTTCCTACCCGTTTCTCATCTAGCCTACAGCGCGTGGGCTCCCCACCCAAGTGTTCACCACACCCAAAGCTACTTACATTTAGAAATCTCCCAGAATACGGTTTTCCAACATGGATAGGCCGTAGGCACATCATACCTTACTAATATTAGTTACAACAAATTAATTACCTCTGCGATTCGTTAGAATTTCTTGGCGAACACCACACAGAGTTTTAAAAACGAGGCATACACTGCAACTACTAGCAAACAAAGAAACTTCAACTCACTAAAACATTTCAATGAAGCAGCAGCTGCCAAAGTATAAAAGAGACAAAACAAAATGTCACATAACGAAACGCGATAAATCACATCACGTTCTATTGATAGAACTGAACTGAGAGCAAAATGGCCGTATATTCCTTCATACATTGTTCAGTTCGCACGTGGACACCATATAGATGGATCACAGAAGTATCGCTTTTTTTTTCCTACACGCCGCACCGACACAGATAGGTCATGACTATAGGACAGGAAAGGCCTACGAATGGGAAGGAAGCGGCCGTGGCCTTAATTAAGGTACATCCCCAGCATTTGCCTGGTGTGAAAATGGGAAACCACGCAAAACCATCTTTAGGGATGCCGACAATGGGGTTCGTACCCACTATCTCCCGGATGCAGGCTCACAGCTCCGCGCCCCTAACTGCATGGTCAACTCGCCCAGTCACAGAAGTATCAAGCTAGGATGAAATCCTCCTGGTCCCACAGCAACGGCTGGTGAGTAGGCAACACAACAGAGGCCACGTCTACAACACGGGGGAGTCTACGCCAGAGCTATTTATTATGGGACCGCGGGATATACACGACGCAGAGCAGCAAGAAGGCTCGTTTGTCAACAAGCCGGGACGACAAAAGTACACGGAGGGGGAGAGCTCAAAAAGTGCTGTTATGAAGTAGGGACAGGAGACACTGTTTTCACAAAGGACCAACATTTTACGAACAGCAACACATGGGAGCGGCTAGAGTTGCAATCCTCACGAAGAAGAGATATTTAAAAATGGCTAAGCTACAGTAAAATAACGTTGAAAGAACACTTGTTAGGAACGCAAACCACGAGAAACAAATCACCAAAGAAGGTACATACTATGGTATATGCCTACTAGTGGCTCGTTGGGAAAATGGTCCCAATGTATTGAGAATGTGCTTCCAGCGTATTCAAACAAAATTTGGATTCACGTCGGCATTAGCTACGCCTAAGCTGAGTCAAATCTACCAACTATTAGGCGTGCACATGATTCTTCAGCTTGATTGTCTCAATGACTCCATCCGGCTGTTGTATTGAAAAATTCGGTGCTTTAACACAGTACATACAACGCAGTGATTGAAATTAGAAAATAAAAACTGAACTGTCGCTGAAACTAAGGGAATCTCCATTTAAGGCATCAACCATGGAAATCCGATCAGTCACTATCGCAGAATTTATATTCTAAGACATTTAATGAAATATGATACTTAGAGGAATAATTCTTTTTCCTACGAAGGTCTAGGAATTACTTGAGAAATGCACCATCTCCCAGGATCTTACTACGTACCGAACTCCCGCAAGTTCGTGTTCCTTTTAAAGAACTGTACATGCGAATATGAGTCCAAGACGAAACACAGAATTTTTGACCAAATAATATTTGAAAAATACGATCCATATTAGTATGCAGTAACTCATACTCCTAGACAGAGGTAAATGTGTAATAGCTCTCTCCACCGAACACGCCAACACACGAACCATGGGCATGGAGAGTTTTAGGTTAGATAAAAGTAGTCGACAAACCATACATCCATAGAAATTAAAGGCGTAAGAGATCAAGATTAAATCTGATTGTCGGATGAAAAGTTTAACGCCTGAGACGCAGTGGAGGATGATAATTTTCAGGATGTTTTAAATATATTTTACTATCGTGTTTCATTCCATAGTTTATTCATTATGAACAACCAAATCAGGTTTAACAGGAAAATGTTAGCACAATTAAATCTGTAATTTCCTACTGCTCAAACGGAGACGAAAGCAGCAGTGCGGGTAGTATGGGAGATAAAAAATATTAACGAATAGAAACAAATCGCGTATATGTTTCTTAAACCGAACTGTCTGCAGTAAAGCAGGAAATATTTATTGCCGAAGATTTGATGCTCAAACTGCCGTGACATTATTGATTCCCATAAAGTCTGCTTTATACGAAAAGGATCATTTCTTTACATTATAATTAACTGATGTGCGGTTTTGAGAATTTAATTCACTTCTAAGAATAAACCATCTGCATAGGTTGCTAAGGACTACGAAGCATTTTGGTCAGTCTACTAGGTCTAGTTATGAATAAAATGATGATTTTCCCTGTAGACTTCAACTGTTTTGCACCATACTTCGTGTTTATCTCGAAAGTAGTTTCAATTCGATTTGTATTGGCCAGTGTGTAACATCACGGGAAAATGGCTACAGAGAATATCTCGAAATAGTTGCGTTGCGCACTGGGCTGTAAATTGTATTTGATTAGTTATTGTGGCGTAGCTATATAAAAGGTGGCCGAAACAATAAATTATAAATATCTCCGTTAAAATTATCTGTCGTCGAAAAATTGAGCATAATCAAAGTTGCACGAACTCAGACATTTTACGAACTAGAGTTTCAGTAACCCAGCGGTCAAGGTACTTTAATTTCCGTACAGATCTTGAGGATTGCTACACTAGATTCTGTATTCAACGACTGTCGGTTTCTAAATTAAAAGTATATTACCTTCAAATCATTTGGAGTGTTTGGCGGGTGTATTAATTTGGCTCACCTCTGTCGATAAATCCCAGCCAACATATTTCTAGCCGATGTCCTTCAAACTTGCAGAAATTATGAATCAAAAAGAGACAGGGGTAAGAGAGAAGGAAACGACTCGCTACTTATTCAGGACAAACAGGACTGAAGGTCAAACAAAGTTTGTTAAAAGACGGAAGGAAGGACCCTTGATCCATCACCAGATAACAAAAGTTTCCGTAAAGTTGTGACCTTTACCTAACATAAGAAAGTGGGCCAAGCCGGGGAACATCGTCCTGCTGCTCACGTCTCCGCAAGCGATTCATGAAAAATGTAAGAGGCCTTCCAAAGAATTACGGCCAGCATGAGACCGAGGAGAACATGGCGGTCGTAAATAGCGGAGACAACACAGCCCATTAGCTCCTGCGTGCGTCTTCTCAATGAACGAAGTATCGACATCGCCTCTGACTTTGCATAAGCCGATAAACCACCGCCAAAACTTTGCTGAGCACACATAAAAATCTACAGTGTGTTCGAAACAGATTAAAATATTCACATTCAAAGATAATTTAGATCAAGAGTAGCAACATGTATACTCGAGAGTACCAGCTCAGTCGAGCACAACCAATCCTTCAGTAAGTCCCCCCAACACACACACACACACACACACACACACACACACACACACACACACACACACACACACACACACACACACACACACAGAGAGAGAGAGAGAGAGAGACGGGGGGGGGGGAGGAGAAAGTCTGCAGCAGCGGATTTACCCTAGTACCACGCAGTTCATGACATTATTACATCATTTTCATCATCACACTTAAAATCAAATTACATGCTTTCTTTCCTTATTTACATTGGCAATGCCATTGAATGTATCTGGCGAAGAATATAACAGAAACCTATTTTCTACAGGAAACGCAGTAGGAACGCTGCGGGTGGCAGTGGAAAAAGTTGCTCGCGGGAAGCGAGAGGGCAACTCCCCACGCGAAGTAGGGGTCGTTTATCGCGATAATACTGAGTAATAACTGGGTGCAGGAAGTAGGAATAAAATGCAGACATTTTCTACGGCCAACGCATTCAGTATTCCATGTTGTTGTTCTTTTATTTTTCCTCAGTGGTTTAAGATAATGTAGACCACACAAATCACAGTTGAACATTTGACGAACTGGTAAGTGATTTTATTGTTTAGTGCAGATGACAGGACTAAAAAGTCTAACAGAACTTTCAACTCCAGAGGAGACGCGTCGTCATGTGTACGAACTTCATTTGTACTTTTTTTTTTCTCTTCGTATGATATTCTTCATTAGTATTGTGGCGTACAATTGTGTCCGTAAAGAAATATAGTAAATAGAAGAATATAAGAATATTTGCGAACGGACATCTTCCGCGAAAGCCGAAGAGCTGATCGTGAATTGTTACGAAAGCTGCTGTAGCATTGGGTTAGGTTTTTACATAGGACAGACCCGACCTAAATCTTCGGTTGTTCCTATTTTCATCTTCCTCCATTCGTATATTAAGCCTACTACCTACTTGAGATAATTTTTCGAGATGGTGTGCTTTCGTCATCTTCCTTCCAGAAAATATCACACAAGGTCTTAAATTCCACGATTGTGGCAGTACTGCCATCCAATGTGCTGCGCACTGGATGTGCTGAGGACTGTTATAGGATCGTTATCTTGGGTGAAGGCGTAGCCTCCAATAAGACCTATACCGCTGAACTTTTAGGAAGGTGAGACTTCAGGATGATAACGCAGAGTTAGTAGTCCCCTTTTATCATGGATTAAACATAACTTGCTGACATCCTTAGCAGCAGACACGCCGAAACAAGAAGGGAACCCCCCACAACATATTTAGTGGTAGCAGTGATGTTTTCCTTTCTAGTTCACCTTGAGATCCACCGCACTAATGCTAGCTCGTCGGGCTTGAAAAGATTGAATTTACTTTCATGGATAAAGACGACCCTCCTAAAGTTATCACAGCTGTTGTTTCTATTTCGCTAGTTTGACTAATAAGAGGGTTTACTTTGGGCTATACGCTCTTCATATATGCAACTCCATGAAGTACATTTCGTAACATATGTGCTGTAATATGCCTTGTCTTTCTTGCGGCACATAAGCTGTAACCTCTGAAAAACTCAGTTTTGGTTTTATTATAATTTATCGACTATATTATCTTCTCTCTCTAAATTAGACGATAAGAATGACCTCCTCTCGCTTTGTTGTGATAAGTTCTATAGTAAAGAATACAGTAGTAGATGAAAAGGTGTGCGTTTCTTCTTGACTGCGATGTTCCTAAAAACAGACGTAGATAGGATTAGGCAGTGCCGAATACCCTTTTGAACATTACTTTCTATTGCCAGTGGATGATAACGCCCTAGAGTAGGGTTTTCTTAAACTATCGTAAATTAACGGATATCACAAAAACAGGTTCAGATTTTCCGTTAAACGAACGTCCTAAAGCTACCATTACATTTTTTCAGTACCTCAAATTTTAAGAAGCAAGGCTCCGAACTCACTTTTATGTACGGAACCGAGAGTTTTAAGTTGCAATAATTACCTTTATAATGTATTTTCTATTAATAAAATGACTTTGATGATTTTACATTTCGTACCAAACACCGGTTAACAGGGGTTCGTTCAAACACGCAGCCAAGGCCTTTCTCTTCAGGGACCAATACTAACAGCTAAAGCTGTTGATATGAACCATAAGCTTAGTGGGGATTCGTCTTTCAAAGCAAGCACGGGCTGGCTACATAAATTTAAGTTTCGACATAGCCTATTAGTTAGTCGGACATAATGGATGATTTAAAAATGGCACTGATAGTGGAGTGATTGTTTTCTGATTTCATTAACCGTATATTGCCCGGCTTCGCGGTTAAATGGTTAGCATGCTTGCCTTTGATTCAACGAGTCGCGGGTTCGATTCCCGGCCCGAACAGAGATTTTAACTTTCATTAGATCATTCGTCCGATTAGAGGGCTAGCTAGGTGTATGTGCCGTCTTCAGCACGGGATTCATTTCATTTCAGGGCCCCATCCTCACAGACGCGCAAATCGCCTATACAGCGTCAACTCGAAAGACCTGCACCAGGCATCTCGAGAGGCCGCACGCACGACTATCCATCCATTTCCTTATCCGTCACGCCCTCCGTGCGGACAGAGTACTGCCACAGACAATTTACCTATTGGTACGGGGACAGCTGTCAAGAGAGTTTGGGCAAACATTCGTAAACGAACTCATCTCCGTCTTTGTCCCAGCAGATCTCTGGATCCAATACGATTGCTTCTCCTATGCACTGGCTAACTCGAGAACTATGTGCTTCCTACATGATCCATCGGCCGACTGACAGAGAACTACTTCACAGGGCTCCCATTCCAGCGATCGTACACTGCATACTTTTTGCTAGTTGCTTTACGTCGCACCAACACAGATAGGTCTTATGGCGACGATGGGACAGGAAAGGGCTAGGAGTGGGAAGGAAGCGGCCGTGGCCTTAATTAAGGTACAGCCCCAGCATTTGCCTGGTGTGAAAATGGGAAACCACGGAAAACCATTTTCAGGGCTGCCGATAGTGGGGTTCGAACCTACTACATCCCGAATACTGGATACTGGCTGCACTTAAGCGACTGCAGCTATCGAGCTCAGTCGTACACTGCATATGCAAGGAATTGACTTTTTCACTTCTGATTAGTGTTACGACAGGACTATTTGTTCTGGCCCATACCGGAAGCCATAGTGCAATGTAAACACTGGGCCTCGCCGACAAAAGCAGGAAATATATTCTGCGTCTTTTAACAGTTTCAAGATAAATAATTTCCTTTCCAAGCAAACGAGACTCAAACCCATACTAGGTATAAATTCTCGATGTTTCTGTTTCATATTTCATCTCTTACAATAGTTTACGACAGCTTGACGTTAAAATCTACTTATTCAGCGAGAACCAATAATATATGCAAAACATAATGTACTAGAAAATCCACAACATTGAGAAGTTGTTAAGAAGAAAACCATATTTTTTCGGTGTCGACTCAGTCAATATAATTTAACGCAACGTACACAATATTGTGATTTTTTATAGAATCTGAGGATGTTCTTGTAGAACGAATGTCATTCTTTGTTTATTAGTGATTCTTCTTAGTGTTTCGACATATTGGAAAGCAATGAAACTGCATTAACAAGGCGGGCAGAAATCCGAGCGTTCCGAAACATGGCATTACTAGCAGTAGCGGCGATTACAGTAGGTGGTGCGAGTTGGAGAGGGGGTCACCCACCACTTCGTGGAGAAAAATTAGATTTTATTCCATTTTAACCGCCTGACATTGGGAATTATTAAAAAAGCAATCTGCACAAAACCTGTTGTCTTCTCAGCTAATGATTTCTTTTAATGTATATAATTATTAAGAAAAATACTTAGCGCAAATACGCACAAAATGTCGTTCGTCGCGGATAACCGAATTGTACAGCGCCAAAGCAAGTAGTGGAGACCCGCGTAGCAATGGGTAGCATGTTCTACGACGAAGGGTAGCAGGGGTATATTTTTGCCGAGGTCACCTGCTTGCCGCGCGCATTTGTCAATCTGGCAGTCTCACTCAGTTAATGTGCCTGTTGCTTTATTGGTGTGTAGTCAAAGACTAACCGACCTTTTAACTGTACAATCACGCCGTACTTCTATTTGACTGTAATTAAGACTAAGTTGTTTTCTTTTCTTTTTCTTTTATAAGTTGCTTTACGTTGCACCGACGTTACGGCGTCGATGGGACACGAAAGGGCCAGGAGTGGGAAAGAATCGGCCGCGGCCTTAAGGTACAGCACCAGCGTTCGCCTGGTGTGAAAATGGGAAACCACGAAAAACCATCTTCAGGATTGCCGACAGTCGGGTTCGAACCCACTATCTCCCGAATACTGGATACTGCTAAGTTATTGTTCCTTCAGTGAAAGTGTTATTGTATATTACAATTATTACTGCACTGAAGTTGGTAGACTGTCAACGCCTCTATCGAAATTCACTCGGAGAACATTAAAAACGTACCATTTTATGGCAATTTCTTTGAATTTTGATGTCCACCCCTCGCCCGCGACATTCCTTGGACCCGAGGACTTGTATGTCCCAAATCGCCACTACTGATTACTGGAATAATTACACCGCGTGACTGATGAGGGAACGAATGAATTTAGCAAAATTAAGACGGACTTTTAGTCATTTTAACTTTTAGGTCGCTTTTGAAAGACAATCTACGATGATGTTCTAATAATAAAAAGAGTATGCAGTTTATCGTAACAGATTTTGATGAACACTTTTCAGATGACATGTTACTGGTCTTAGGGAATGGAAGTGACAAGATCGTAATATTTCCACATTTGCAAGACAACTCCCACTCAAAAGCAAAAGACTGGACCAAGACACCAAGAGAATAATGCAGTGCAATACAGTGCTCAGAAAAGTTTTACATAATACGACTGCACGCGGATACGTCAAGATCTCTCATATATGTTCACAATATGCTCCATAGGCTCGTGTCAGACACTCACAGTGACGCTAAAACCAGAAAGGTTCGATATTTGTCTAATAAGAGGCATCTGTCGTGTCAGTTCAACATCATTTGTATGGGCGGTTGGGTATAGACAGCACGTGTAGGACTGTGGAAAATATGGCAAGAGAACCCGTTTCTGCTATTGACCGCATTCGAATTACGGCACTGCTGCATGAAGGAAAAGTGGATGTCGCCGCTCGTGTTTTACTAGGAGAGATTTCTCCACATACAGACGGAAATTCCACCAAAAATCTCGCAGGGGCGATCTGTATGTTAGTCGCCTTCAACAAATAGTAGGCCCACTGCTGCGGCCACTTCTTTCCAACAGACTCATCAGAGAGCCACTGCAGTAAATTGTCACATAAGACAGCAAAAACAGCTGCACGATGGAAAACTAATATCAGGGAGACCCGTACCAAAAGCTCCTCTTAAATCACAACACAGGGCACGTATGAGGTGGACTAAATCTCACAACCCAGGGTATCAGGATCAAGGAAAGCTTACGCTGTTTTATGGTGGCGTCACCACAAGATGGCACCCTTACAGAAGGAGCATTAGAGTCCTGAGATGATCCACGGCGAGATGGAACGAATCATTCATCCTGGAGCGCCACCAACAGCAAGGGAGTTCTGTTAAGTTTCAGGATGGGACCGTGTTTGGTCGAAGTAAGTCTCCAATTCCCATCCAGGGCACTGGTATACAGAGAAAAGTTATTCCAACCCGTGGTTACATGATGTGTTGCCACTGCGGGCGTGGGCTTTACACTAGCGGATGATGATGCTCGTGCGATCCAAGCCACAGTGGTCATCAATCAGTCCCTTGAGACGTATAACATACGGTGAACGATGTTGCCGGCATATTCTGCAGATAATAGGTGTGTTGACCATATAAGGCGTGAACTGAAACAGTAAGTGCCCACCGTCCTAATCCTCCTGTTAACACTCGGAACTGACTAAAGCTGCTATCCAAGACTGAGATAATCTGCCCCAAAACAAGTTGGATTCTGAGTGCGCCTTGTGTTCAAACATGTTTCTGGACGCGAAGTGGTTATGTACGGTACTGATCTGGAACACAATGAACTATAATTCTGAGTACAAAAACCCACATTAACAATTTCGTGCTTTTGTTGCGCTTCTGTTGCATATGCATAACAGATTACATGCTTTTCTTTGCATGCAGTCTACCCTTGGAAATGTATAGCAGAAGTATATACACAAAGAAAAACAAAAAAGCACTAAACCACAACAAGCAAAACCATTTTTTAACATTATATAAAACAGGTCGGCTTTCACACGTTGCTTCATCACCGCACTTCGCCCGATTTTTCTGAAGAGACCAGCAAGGAAGTAAAATAGTTTCTCTGAAGAAGCGATAGACATACACGTCTGTTAAACCGGTCGCTTATAAGCAATGCCCCGGAGTGGATTGAACTACATTACAGTTAAGCCAAAATAGTGTTAATCTTATTGAACGAAAAATATCCCTTGAATGTTACCGCCAATTGAAAGGACATTAAGCAGGAAGATTCATTCGTTTAAACGTGAACATTTATAATATTCGAAAGTAGCTATCTATACTTAAGTCTCCGTGAACGGATCATTTACATCTTACCAACGTAACAGCTCAGGAAACGGCAAGAAACTCACCTGAAACAAAAGAAAACGGACAATTATAAGGTACTGCTAAAAGAAAGGCACCAACATTACAATGTTTAATCATCATACAAAAATACCAGGATGGAAGAAACGCACACAGATTTTATCAAAATACGAGGTTCATGAGGTCATGATCGCCAACTGAAGTTGTTGAGAATTTATATAAGCCTATCAGATATTTGACCAGAATTGTGACTGTTGTTCCGTTACTACCAGCTACTTGAAACACCTAAAGCAGTTTTCTTCCATTTTTCTATGACCCATAGCCATCATATAAAGCCATATTTAAAACTATACGATAGACAAATATATAATTATACAGCCTGTGCTTTAATTGTAAACTTCAAGCATTTTACAGATGACTGAATTTAGTTTCCAAGAACTAGTTATAACAAAAATAGTTTTAACTCGTGCTGATACAGAATGTATTTGTTTATTTATTCCACTCTAATATACAATAACTCATTTTCCTGTCAAGTATAATCCTTCAGGCAATAACGCATGCCTTAGTAATTGGCTCACGCTAAAAGAAACAGTATGCAAGCATTGAAAATAGGCCTCCGATACGAATTTCAAATGCACTGCACCTCAAAGGAGGAGATGAAGAAACGGGGTAGAGATGTATCATGGGATGACAGAAGACTGAGTATGACAATGGTGCATAGTGAAAGAGATACAAAGACAACAATAAAGATAAACAATACGGAACAGAAAGTACGAGTAGCAGAAAGAGAACACCAGCAAAAATGTATAAAATAAGATACAATAGGAGAACGTGATTAATTCAGAGCATTAGCCGCTGGCTTTCTACCCGGGAGACATAGGTTCGAATCTAAGTGCAACCTAGGTTGAGATTTACATCTCAAAATTCGCATGGCGTCAGGAAGGGCATCTGGCCTTAAACCCCCAGTAACAATAAAATGAGCCTGGGTATCTCCAGCGAGCGCACAAAATAACTGGGATAAGCTGAAGAAAGCAGATAACGACTATAGTCTGATTGGTGCAGCCTACGGACCGATGTAAACAAAACCACGATGGAAAAAACACCCTGATTGGTTAGAAATGTCGCGTCACGTGGAGAACTGTACACTGAATTTAAACCCTAAATAGGTCACCTAGACTTCTAAAACTACACTGTCTAAAGTAAAGCATACAGATAGAGAGCAAAATCATATTCACTAGGCAGTTTTATTTGTACGTTTGCACTGTCAAATACAACGGACTTACAGGCTTAAATGTTGAGGTGAATACGGAATAACATTCCTAGTCCTGCGTAAAACAACACTCGTTATTCGTGACAATGGAAGTAAACCTTCCTTTATATTCCATTCGTGGTAATGGAGAACGAGGCGTGTCAAAGCAGAAACAATGGAACTAAATATGCGTGAATATGCTATGCGAATCGGAATCACGGTAGCTTTTGAAAGACCTGTATCCAGTATTCGGGAGATAGTAGGTTCGAACCCCACTTTCGGCAGCCCTGAAAATGGTTTTCCGTGGTTTCCTATTTCCACACCAGGCAAATGCTGGGGCTGTACCTTAATTAAGGCCACGACCGCTTCCTTCCCATTCCTAGCCCTTCCTTGTCCCATCGTCGCCATAAGACCGATCTGTGTCGGTGCGACGTAAAGCAAAAAAAAAAAAAGCTTTTGAAGGAAAATAAGCTAATAAGCCATTGCCTCAGAAGTATTGTAATTACAGGAATTTAATTTATTTGCACCTCTTCGTGAATGAAAATGTGCAATGTGAAAAAAAAGGTGTATTTAAGCAAACTTGCTCCAATGAGTTTAAGTAAATTCGTAGTACAGGAAGGGTAGGGGAGCAGAAGACTTCTACAATTTAATTGTCGGCCTTACTTATCAAAAATCTTAATTATTTACGAAGCAGCGTGAAAGACGTCAGGATGGAGGAAGGCGCTCAGAAGCCTCTGCGTCCAGTTTATAGAAGATAAAAATAAAAAAGTAAAAATATATAGTCTAGAAATTTTGCTAGATGGGTGAATGGTAGAAACCGCGCCCTTATTGCGCTCGAGTGTGAGAGCGGACATAAATTTTAACTACTACCCATAACGTGTCGTCTGGTAATACAGAGAACTGAATCGTCGACGAAAGAACATCCGCCTACTCGTATACGGTACTGCACCACAGTTTCTAATTCTGTAACACGATAGCTTGCTAAATTACAAAGCGCCCATGTGCCATACATAGTCTTAATCGTGAAATTAAGGACAGCAGTAGAGAAGGTGGCTGAACACACTATAGTATTTACACGAACATAAAATTTATTTATCTCCGTTGCAACGGGACCAAAAACGGAGCAGTGCAAATCTACACTAAACTCACACCCTAGGTGTTTACCTACAACGTAAACCTCACTCGGTGGATTAATAGTGAGAGGATAGCATCCCGGGTCCCAAGATCACGGATTCAAACTCGAGGAAGTCTTGATTTTTGAACGGCTGAAAAAAGCCCATTAGGCGCTCTTCACACGACGTCGGCACGGTAAAACCTAAAATATTTGGTGTTTAACAAGCAAAATGAATTAAAACTTAACCATATATTGCTGAACAGATATCCAGTTTACTGTCATCTGGTAGAGTACAACGGAGCTCATTTAGTTCTCCTAGGCGTGCTCAAAACATAAGCGAGCTCGGAGAAAATAATAATAATAATAATAATAATAATAATAATAATAATAATAATAATAATAATAATGTTATTTGCTTTACGTCCCACTAACTACTTTAACGGTATTCGCAGACGCCGAGGTGCCGAAATTTAGTCCCGCAGAAGTTCTTTTACGTGCCAGTAAATCTACCGACACGAGGCTGACGTACTTGAACACCTCCAAATAACACCGGACTCGGCTAGGATCGAACCTGCCAAGTTGGGGTCAGAAGGCCAGTGCCTCAAACGTCTGAGCCACTCAGCCCGACCGGAGGAGGAGAAAATTCTGTGAAGCAGGGTGCTACCCCACTTACACATTCTCTAAGTGAGAATCTCTCTTCTAACGGGTTAGGGACTACCGGTGGATTGTATAGTCATAGCGGCATGAATACAAGGAGGGCCATAACTGAAAATATGGCCGAGATGCCCATTCCCATTCCATAGCAACTGGAATTCCGACTCTCAGGACCACTTACTACGCCACTCAGCCGTTGTCCATGGTTCACGAACTAGGACGTGACTAGAGTAACCCACACAATGAGCCAATTGCTTTCCACGCAACGACGATGCGAGAAAAACGGAGGAAGTAGAAGACACCTCATTCTGGAACTAATCCGACATGGAATTCGCCTCGACAGCCAAGTCTAATAAGCAAAAATCGTTCGAATCACGAGAGGAACTACAAATTTACGAAGTGAGAACACAGTTACATCTTCTCCAAGCGCTACCAAACGCATCATGAATCACGTCAAGCTTATCAGCAACGAGACGATTATTTAAACACACAGACGAAGCCGTTCAATAAAGGAGCACAACGCCGCAGTGTCATGCTATCAGTAGGTGAGGTCAGAACAATCGACAGCATTGTACCCGGTCTAGATACGACCGTGATTGGGAACCTTGAATGACTCCGTCCCATGTTTTATGCTCCATCACAACTCGGATAAATACGCAAGATGTAACTCTCAATTTCAACCACGCAAGAAGTAACTCTCAATTTCAACCTGTCCTTCGCAAAGACTTTTCATTCCCCACGTAACTACTGTAGTTATTCTTCTTCCTCCTACCCTTTTGCCTAAATTACTGGGGTCCACATGGCCGGATGCCTTCACTGTAGCGAACAAACCCGATGTAAAGGGATGTACAGTATACACTATTGTGTGTTCCTGCGGTAGTAGGAAGTGCGCTATATAAATACTGAAGCCAACTCAAATAGAGCCATATTAATGACAACCTACCCTACCTTTCTCAACCTCCAACGAATGAATGCTCTTCTCTCCCGGTCACGGACAACACAGAATAATGCAGAGTCCTGTAAGCATGAGTGAGAATTTGCCCAATGAAGCTCGTTCCATCGAGGTGAAATTCGTCAAACCGTTCTTCCATCCACAAGATTCGGTGTTTATTTCCGGCACATTCTACCCCAAGCCGCTGGAGCGTGGCTAGGAAGGTAGGAACGGTGATCAAAATCACCACGTGTTTTATCTTCGGAGCTCCCAATCGTGGGATTCGAAGCCACCATGAACAGAATGAGAGATTTCTAATAAAAAACCAATGTTCGCTATAGGCGCTAATATGGATTCGACCTAGTTTAACGGCCGAGTGCCCTTCCTAACGGCAATCCTACACGGAGGGACGTATTCCCTATTGCGTGTTTCTGTGACGGTTAGTAGCGTGATATGCTGTGTGTAAATTAACAAGTGTTAAAACGATCAACACCCAACCTCCGAGATAGAGGAATTAAGCGAACGAGGTTCAAATCTCCAGCCCGTCCGAAATTCGAACCAGGGGCCCCCTTAACTAACAATTCAGGCAAGGAGCCAAACTAGGAAGACATCCCTCATCTTAAAAAAAACAACAAAACAAAACACACTCCTAATATCCTTACCCCATCATTGAAATCGTTGCGATGATCACTGGAGGTGCTGTACCGTGACAACCTCATGTCAGCACGTTATGCAACACTGAGTGGTCTTTGTACTCGTACACTTAACAATGGATTTGAACACTCGTGAAGAAAAGGGTAAACACAAAGATCAAGGACAGGTTTCTTGATACGAAATGTGTAATTCTGAACTCAGGCCGCATGCATGGAACTCGGCCGAAAGGCAGCGTAGAGTATTGCACATCTCCAAATGTGTAGAACTGTTTTGTGGCCTGAGTTCAGAATTACACATTTCGTGGATTTCGTATCAAGAAACCTGACCTTGATCTTTGCGTTTACCCTTTCTTCACGAGTGTTCAAATCCACTGATAAGTGTACGAGTATAAAGACCACTCACAGTGTTGCGTAACGTGCTGACATTTTACGCGGACAGAATCATGCTCGGAAATTTTCGTTTCCCGAAGCAGGCCTAATTCCACTGAAATTTATATATTTCACGTCAGGCGTTTCAGTTTCCGTACCAGGCCCACCATTTGCATCTTTAGAAAAAGACGTCGCACTCGAAGACTCATTAGACGTCGCTTTACTGATTAGATGAAATTGTTTTAAGGAAATAATTTCTCATTATGAATCAAACAACATACGATCAAATCAATCATTCTAGTTTGGGATATGTTAGCACGGGGAGCTGTATCCAACAAATCTAGGGGCTGAAACTCCAATATTAAACAACAACAACAACAACAAAAATACTCAAGTAACTTCTATTGAATATAGTATTACGCATTCTATTTTTCTGTTTTCAAATGTTTCTCTCCGTTTTTCCGGATGGCCGAGTGTAATTTTCGAGGGCTGGACTGTTGGAAAGAACCAACATGATAACCAAAAATATTTATCAGAGAACGGCAGAACAAAGTATATACATTAAATACGTCAAACGTGGAGATAATAGAAGAGCAAAATGTTTCTTGCACATCAGACATCATACATAAAAACTGATGGCATGCAAGAAAATAGCCCCTACTAAATTTATTCTTATGTTTAACTACTTTCATTGCATCGAGAATGGATTGTGGTGTTAAATGGTCCACCACAAATTTAAAAGTCTCTTCGTACGGCTAAGGAAGTGTTACTCAAAGATTTGATCGGAATAGCTCTCGGAGGAAGTTTTACAACTAACAGCCAATCGCACACTAGTGCGAAGCTAACCGCGGGCTCACTGCGGCCCTATGCTGCAGTGCCTGCCTGGCTCCTGCCCAAGTAACATTGACACACTGCTGTGCGTGCCAGTCTGCGTGAGCCCGAGGCCAGCCAATGAATGTCAAGGCTGCATGGCAAGGCAGGTAATGAATTTAATTTATGTTCACAGACAGTATGAATTCTGCCCGAAATCAGGACCAGGAAGAGGCATCAACAAAATCTACCAAGCATAACGTCGTAAAACATGAAAAACTCTTAATTACAGATGCTGTTTAAAAATTATGCTAATTTTCCAGGAGTAAATAATGTATAACAATTCAAGGACCGGGAATGGTTGAGACAGGGCCAACTGCGTCAGGCAGACAGAACGAGAATGAGGATTTCGTAATGGTTTTTGAAACTTTTACTTTGATAACAGAACTCTACAAATTTTTAAAATTTTTAAGGAACCGACTTAAAAGTGCCTGATTTATAGTAAATGGGCCAGGCTGATTTGGAATATGTCATCCTTTTCTTCATCATCCTCAGTTCTTTTGTTATTACTATAAATGTCGAAATATTTTTGAAACTTTAGAGGTTAATTACAAATTATGCATTTTTATTTTATTAAATTTATATCAGAACAAAGTGGCACACTCAGACATAATGCTTAAACACCCTGTAAAAATATCAGATCTCTATATCTCGTATATCCTGTAATAATGGCTCATTAGTGAGGTAGGTCTTGACGAATTCCCTAATTTTATTACATCATGGATTTGGTTGGATGTACCTTAGACGATTCCAACAAAATTCGGAAATTTGAAGTTCATATTCATCTATCTGTCATACAAAAAATAAACCTTACAAGCTGAATTTACTAGTACATTATCTTTAGACTCCGGATCCTGATGAGTAGGGAAGTTTCATATTGTCCAAGCCAACAATAAGACAGAGACAGATCTATGAAAGTAACAAAATTGCTCTAGCATATGCCAGAAGACATAGTGCACTGTAAACACTAGGTCCTGCCAGCAAAGGCATTTCGTAGATGTAACAAACACAATCCGGGGAATTGATAGATACACGTCTCTTCTTGTTCACTGTTTAAGCACAACACAGCAAAGTTTAAAATGTCACACTGTATGTGACCTACCACCACGGTTTCAACCTGGATAGTAGCTAATAGGTATATAACATCACACTCCGATGTTCTATAAACACAGCTACAATTTCCGCTTCACATAAAGTCAGCACTTCTAGTCAGATAAGCTTATGCAAGTGCGTATGCGTGCAGATGCAGACGGGGCGAGATTGCTATGCAGCGAAAAACATAAACAGCGATAACTTTTTCCCCTGGCGTGATAGAAACGCTCTGTTTTCGGCAACGTAATCAGTATATTATTTGTAATAAAATCCAGTACTTCCCTTCCCAGTTACCCAAACCTTGCTGAGTTCTGTAAATGTTCGGTGTTCTAGAAACGTTATTTAAAGGCTTTCTAAATAACAAGATAAAAATAGCCCCCACATTGGATCAGTGGTCAAACTTCCGAGTTCTACGTTGAAAACCGGCAGAAGTCGTCTGACTTGTTGAAACCGGCGACCAATGTCGTACAATGTCGGCAAGTAACAGATCTCATTTGAACATTTGGTGTTCACCCGACAACATTAATTGAAACTCCGCTACAGACTGCTCAGCAGAGATCCGTTTCTCTGCCGTCAGGTAGAGTAAACGGAACGACCAAATTAACACGCCAGCAGCCTAAATGGCGTCAAATCTAAATACCTGCGAACTGTAGATGAGGCCACATTATTATTAAAATTATATCAATAATTGATATGAATAACATATAAACGGATTCCATACACTGTCGTATTTTAACCTGCAACTAGTGCGGTGGACTTGGGTAACAAAACAGTGCTGGGCTGGTCAAAATAACCATAATTTTTACCGTTTTATTTATGCGATGGGAGTTAAATAAGAATTTCAGTGACTTTGGACACATTCCCTTGTTTTTCATATAAAATACACACACATTTAACATCCTAAAGAAATGGACGAAGTATATTTGCGACTTGTTGCGTTATAAAGTAAGAATCATGCTTCCTTTATTGTCAGTCTCTGAAGTATCCGAAATTAAAAAGGCCTCTTCATTCAAAACTTAAACCGAAAAAAAAAATTTAAAAAATAATTACCAAATGAATCTCACCACAGCGAAGGCATTTCTCGTACAATAATGCTCAATTGTGGATATAATTTATGCACAATCTCGCAGTGCAATTTCCACACATGACACAGCCGCTTTGTTTCCCCATTCATTTTTTAACCGATTCCTCTTCCTTATCTTCCATAGAACGCATCATATTTGACTGATTGCTCTTCCGTCCATACCCGACATATCATTACCAACATCAATGTTTTTGTCCCAATATTCAGCTTCAAGACGTAGTATGTCGTCCAATTCTTATTCATTTTCAAGAAACCTCATGGTCATGAGAGTTAAAACAACACAATGTTAATAACTGATATAGAAAGAAATAAGGTGCTGGGGCTCAAAAATTCATAGAGTAACACAACAAAATTATGTTACACACGGAATAAGATACGTATCATACTCGGTGTGGTACGAGCGAAGTAGGCACCCCATGTTACAGATAAACGACCGTGGGGCGCCACGATCACCTATCAACTACAGAGACAAAGGGAACGGGTAGACAGCTACTGAAAACAGGCTTTCTGACAGGAAAACACTGAAAGGAAATTCTCCGCGTTGCCAGTCTCACCAGTCTATTTTTTTAAAATTTGATTTGATTTGAAGATGATGATTGCTGCTTAAAAGGGCCTGACATCGAAGGTCATCGGCCCTCGATTTGATTTACACCAGGCAAATGCTGTAGCTTTATTAAGGCCACGCTCGGTTCCTTCCCATTGCTAGGTCTTTCCTAACCCATCGTCGTATTAAAACTTGTGTGTGTCGGTGCGACGTAAAGCAAATTCTAAAAGAAAAGCACGGAAAGACATGGAAAACAATCTTCAGGGTTGTCGACAGTGGGGTTCGATCCCACTATCTCCCGAACGCAAGGTGACAGCTAAGTGATCACACCCAATTAGTTGAGGGTGAAATTATAATGACGCTCAATAACGTCGCCGATGCAATGGGCAAGGACAGGAACTGGTGAGTAGGAGTAAACCCTACTAGTGTCACGAATAAGGAGTGAAAGGTAGCTGAAATGAGCAAATTTCCTGTCAGAATTAACTACACCGGGATACCTTCTTCGTTTTAAATTTCTTAGTATGAACTGGATGTAGTAGGGGTGTTAATCGAGAATACGCTCGTCCTCAATCACAAAAACATAAGTTTGTATCAAACTGGAAGCGCCTTGGCCTCGACAACCTAGTCAGAATTATCCAACCAAGCGGCTGCTACCTTGTCGCGTTATCCCACTCACCCAACGTGCTGCGCTCTGCCAAATTTCAGTGCGTTAAATATCGCTCGCGCCATGCCAAAGTAGTTCTACTTCATAAAAACGACCGCAACGGAAAAAGTGTCCATTTGACACGCTATGAACAGTACGAGAACTATCAACCATTCATGAAGGGTCCGTTTCAAATGGGAACGTTCTGGCCTGGAGACAGCACTCAGAATGTCCAACCAAGGAGATACTATCGTGCGCGCACCTTTTAGCGATACATGGACACCCTAGTGCTGAATAGGTCGACCTCGGGCGTCTTCGAGATTCGTATTAGCAACCTTTGAAACACAAACTATGAATCGCTTATGCATCGCTATGTGACATCTGACGTACACTTCACGTACTAGTACTGATGTTTACACAGCAAAGCCAAACAACAGAATTCATGCCGGGAACAAGATTCGCATCGAGAAATGTTATATAATGTTATATAAAGTGTGTATGACACAGCTGTTGGCTTAAGATAATAAGGGTTTAGAAAATTCATATCGATCGATCATATTATCGATTCAATTCAGATTTCATTTTCATTCGGTTGGCAGTATAACCGGAACCGTGAGAGCTCCCTCCTTCCTCCACCTCCCTGACAAAGAAATATCGCTAAAAGGTGCGCGGACTATACACTGTTTGTCCAACCCTTGTCTCGTTTCTCTCCTATGAACAGATGACGTGGCGGGATTTTTATGACCAGATGCCCTTCCTGACGTCAACCTCTTCAGACGAGCTAATGACATGAAAAGAATTAAGTGGTATATGATACGTAGTACAAGAGGGTGAAACACGCTGCCGGCACCAAGGGGTCTGCTCACGGCTTAAAATCTCCATTCGACGGACGAATCACCATGAACAGCGTCGTATGCCCTCACTCCAAATGAACCCTGCGGAAAGGCTTGGAATTTAATCCAGGCATTTGTTACGCAAGGTAGTGATTAAAAATTGTATACCACCACTTCCCTTACCCTGCCAGCCAACATCATGATGATGAAAATGTTTTCGAACAACGAGACTCGAACAGGCTATACACGGTCCCACGTCTTATAAACCTCAACGCTTTCTACTTTGAAAAATCAAGTTATCCATTAATTTCGCCGGTCAATGTATGTTCTTGCGTTCTCATCCGCTTAATGCGTTGCACTCTGAACAATTTCACTGCATATGACACCACTAGAGAAGAATTCTTGAAAGTTTATTAAATCATCTTGTATACTGGTATTATGGGTTTCAGTTCAACATTTAACACACTATACGAGTTTTGTTGAGAGTATCATCTTGAAGACAAAAGGATCGTCAACTGGAAGAACACCAATAACACTCAAGCTCAATTTACCGAATGTTCTATTGGACCCCGCTATATTATGTTCAGGAATTCAACAGAGTTATATTTCGGTGAGGCTACTTTAATACGCACTCAAATAATGCCTTGTAAATATTATACAACCACCATTAAAACGCTTGATTGTTATAGTAGCATATTTAATTCAACGAGTACCGGTAGTAGTGAATTTGTTGAACAACAGTAGGCTATATATTGCCAATGTTTTATTCGATCATGAATCACTTTACCCGTCCGGCCCCGCGGTGTAGGGACCAACGCGTCCGCCTGTCTCCCGGCGGCCCCGGGTTCGATTCCCGGCTGGGTCGCGTTTTTTAAGTTGTAACTTATTAATATCCCTGGTCTGGGGACTGGGTGTTTGTGTCGTCCTTAACGTTCCTTTACTCACATTCAACACTCTACACTTCCTCCATTTCAATTACACGCAGGTTCATATCACACGCCCCGAACAAATAACATTTTTAAAATACCACTCTACCCAACCTACAGAAGCACCTTTACGAGTGCCGGTGAGTAAGACTACTATAAATTAAAAAATCCGAACCATCGTACACTACCCAAGATATACCTAGTAAATTTCTTCGCGTTTTAATTTAAATATCCCGAATTATTTTTTCTTCCTGGTGCCCAAAATTCATTCGAAACATACCGTCAGCAAAAAAAAAAGGGGGGGGGGGAGACAAAATTAGTAATAGTTCGTTCTAAACAGACACGCAGTTCGTGAAGTTGGGGATCACAAATTACCACCCTAGTATCTGCCCATATCTAAGTCTAAACGGTTAGCGTGCTGGCTTTTGGTCCAGGGGGGTCCTGGTTTCTAATCCAGACCGAGTCGAGGATTTTAACCTTCACTGGTTAATTCCGATGAGGCGGGGGCTGGGTGTGTGTGAGTCATACGTAGGGCCACAGTCTCAAAGAAGCGCAGGTCGCTTGCACGGTGTCAACTCCGAAGACCTCCACCAGGCCTCTTCGGAGGTCACGGGCCATTATGTTTAACCTCATATCTGAACGAGAGGTATCATAGTAGAAGGAAAACTGATAAACAACCCGAGATAAGATGATGATAAAGGGATTCTAGCACCTAATGAAATGGAATTCATAACCATTATGAACCGACAGAGCGAAATAAGTGCAAGAGTTTGGGGGTTGAGGTAAATACTAACAAAACCAACGTAATGATAACAGACTACTCAATAATTTTTGCCACTTGAAAAATGTTGGCGGTTATGAAAATGTTGAAAAACTAAATCTACCTCAAATTGACGAACATCTGCAAAGGTCGGCTAAAACTGAGACTAGTCAACTCTGATTTTTTTCCAGTCACCGCATGGGTTGCTGTAACATGGAAAACAAACAGGAGGGGCCAGAGAAAAACAGACTCATCTGAGATGTGGTGGTACAGAAGGATGCTACGGATGTCACGGACAGCTGATCATACTAATGACTCTGGAATTTTATCTCAACTAGAATCCAGGAAAAGCACAGTTCCTATGGTGAGAGCCATCTCTCCAGGAAAGCAGGTTACTGCGGGCACTCTGCAAGGCTCGTGCACAAGGAGTCACCTCCAATATGCTGGATTACGCAGATCGTCAATCATACTGGAGTAAGTTCCCACGCAATGATTCACATGGCTAACCGGAGAGACACAACAGACACTTCGAGAAAAATGACCCAGTAGGTCGCCGCGTACTTTCGAGAAAAACGGAATGAAGAGCAAGACTTGAACGAGCCCTCATCGGGCATCCTGCTGGTACATCGTCGTGTCCTGCGGTTGTTCGCATCTGAGCACAGCCTTGGTCTGGGGCCATGCTCTCTGCTGGGAAATACCGCACTCAGCTGCTAACGGGCTGCATTGAAGGTCAGGAAAAAAACATACTGAATTAGTATTCATACATATACCGAAATAAGTAAGAATTCATAAGAGAATTATTCTAGTGTAGTCATTTCACTATTTGATTCTACTTAAGCGAAAACTAATCAGATGAATATGAGTAGGGACTACAATACATAAATTAGTAGCTCCTCTAGTCAGCAATGTTCATAAAATTCAAATTAATGGCAACAGAACGCCTTAAATCATGTTTATTATTGATTGACAGATCACGGCTGTAATTGCACTGAGATGGAAATCGGTGGCTCGAAAAGACCCTTTACAAACATAGGCAATAACACACCTTCAACCACCTCAGCCTCAATGGCAAAACGGAAATTTGGGTCAAAAAAGGTATAAGATAATTCCTTACACGACAATAAAGCTCATGACACGGAAATAGGCAACATTCTACCCTGGCAAACAATATTGAACTTTTAATTCTTATTATACTTCTTCGTTGACTGTCATACAAAGAAAATAAAAATAAATCAGCATTAAGTAAATTTTAAGACAGAGCCAATAAACGAAACTATCGCAAATGTGGCAGTGTTGTGCTCTATACGGTAAGCCACTTATAAGAATGCAAGGAACAAGTAAATGTACACGTTAATAAGTCTCAGCTGAACAAGGTATGACTATCTCATCTGCCGGGCTTTATTAAAGCAATCACGTGCTTTGACACAAGAAATTACGTGGCATTGTCCCACTGCGCTTCATAAAAGACGAACAATGGTAAATTACCAGTCGGATGGAATAACAAAATGATAAAGATATCGTAACAAACTTAGTACCTGCCACAAAATCGATCTCGTGGAGATATTGCGCAATAAATCGCATTTGAGCGGCCGGCTGAAACAGTTACTCTCGTTCTCGCCAGTTTCTTTCTTTCTTTTACTTTTATTTTTTATGTTCTGAACTGTCTCTACAGAAACTAAAAAAATTTCATCTAGTTTCAATCAAGTAAATCTAGACTTTCAATATAGCATGCATGCAGGATGTGAGACAAGTTGGTTGAGAATTTATACAATTCCTAAACATTAGTTTTCCTACTTAGGCTCTACACCAGGTGTTCTTATATCTAGCGATTTTTAAGTGACAACTGGACAATCGGAAAACCACTTGGGAGTGCGAACACTCCGAAGATCCTTTTCAAAATTTAAATTTTGTTCTGCGAACCAGATTAATAGTACTGTTATCCATCTGTTACACAGCTGTTCCAAAGTTTCTCACTTACGGAATACCTCAATAATACAACACGAACATGATTAGCTCATTCACATTTACAGAACTGTTACGTATAGCTATAAGCAACTTCTCCCTGGACAACAGAAACTGAAAAGCTGAATGGGTAACACATCCCAAGTCATTTAAAGTAAAATTTTCAGGAGAATTAAAACACATAATATAATTAGAAACCTGCATTCTAGAGACATGTTTTCAATGTTGTACTACTCGCCTAACTTTGTAAGTCATTTTTGTAAATTTTCTGGCACTACGTTGCAAATACTGGGAGTGTGGGGAGTGTGGAAAAATTATTGACTGCTGGACTTGGTATTGTTTATCGTAACAGAAAATAATATTCGTTTAAAGCTGATGCTTCGTATGTTTTAATACGAGCACAGTACGAACTAAAGACAATAAATACACTTTCACACCTCTATGTGTGTCAATCGAAGGCACGCTTTTCACTTAGTCACATACATATGATCACCTATCAATCCCCACTAATGGTATTTAAAGAGTGAAATAAACACTGAATTCACATGTAACCCACTCCAAGAGTCTACATTATACGAATTATCCCCAGTACACTTATCACTCAGTCACAAGTGGCATTTCATCATCTGAAGGTGAAGGTCCAGTTGGTAACAATGCCCAGAGACTCGTAGAAAACTGCACCTGCGGAGAGAGGGATACTTCACTAACGACCGAAGATTTTTCAAGCTTCTCAGCTTTTATTGGCAACATATCTGTGTATAAGAGCAACATATTGAAGGTCACATGAGCAGATCGATTATTCATAGTACGTGACAAAAGTCACTCCCATCCCCACTGTTTGTTCTACTCCAACATTTCCAAGGATTTTGTTGGTGTATTTCAATACTCTGTACTGTATTTGGAAACAGACAATCGCCCCATTTGCTTTATATTGTACGAGGTCACTATCCGCCTGGTCGCGGCCCACGTTTGATGCACGTAAGAACTTGGAATGCTTTTCCATTCTGCTATAAATATTTTGTACGGAAACACCGACAAGGAGTTGAACTTGGGATATTTCTTTATGCATGCGACTGGAGCTAGGAATGACGGTCACACCGACGACAAAACATTCAAGTCCACAAAAAAAAGTAGACTTGGGATGATTTTCCATTTATCTCTTCAATTCTAAGCTAACCAAGCTCAAGCAACTTATTCCTGGCGAGTGTTTTGCAGCAGTGTTTATTGTCTTTATATTTTGATTTATTTTTAAAAGTTACACGCTTTCTCTGGTGGATGGAGGTGGCACAATTCTAGGACGATGTCCCATAGCCGTCTTAAGAGGCGACTACATGGGGAACCCGCAGGGATTCTTGACTTGGCAGCTATCGATCTTACGTCGCACAGACTCTGACAAGTCCCCAGCCGACGATGATACGATAGGACAGGACTGGCAAGGAAGCGACCGTGGCCTTAGTAAGGGTGTGAAAATGAGAAACCTCGGAAAACAATTTTCAGCTCTGCGAGCAGTTGGGTTCGAACCACCATGTTCCGAAAGCAAGTCACAGCTACACACAGAGAAAAATTGAACTGAACCTACTTTTGACTTCTGTACATAGAATCTGAAATAGAAACGCAGAATGAGGTAAAACTCTGAAGTTTATTTATTTATTTTATTTATTTTATTTATTTTATATTTCATGGCCTACATTGGACTCCTCTAGTGAATTATACAAAGGATTTCTTTATTTCCTGTCAGCCCAATATATATATATTTTTTTAATTCTGAGAGTTTCTGCCTTCTTTTGTTCTGTTGAAAATACCATCCCATTAGACCTCATTGACCGTTGTCTGTAGCCTGGTGTGTCTCTCTTGAAGTATCTTAATATTTTCTTTTTGTTTTTGACATCGTCTATCGTTATTTGTAGTTCTTTAATATCCTCCTCAATTTCTGTGATCCACTAAATCTTGGTCTTGTCATTCCATAATTTTTAAATTATTCTTCTGCTTTTTTTTTTTTTTTTGCTACCTGCTTTACGACGCACTGACATCTTATGGCGACGATGGGATAGGAAAGGCCTAGGAAGTGGAAGGAAGCGGTGGTGGGCTTAATTAAGGTACAGCCCCGGCATTTGTCTGGTGTGAAAATGGGAAACCACGGAAAACCATCTTCAGAGCTGCCGGCAGTGGGGCTCGAACCCACTATCCCCCGATTACTGGATACTGGCCGCACTTAAGCGACTGCAGCTATCGAGCTCGGTCTTCTGCTAATTCTGGTGCCAGGTGTTTTGATAAGATGTCCAAAGAATGATGAAAGTGTTTTCAATACTGGTTCAATTTCCTTATGAACTGTTTTATTTGATGCTATTCTCCATGAACTTGATACTACTTATTTATAAATGTTCTAATTAATCTTCTTTCTGTCATAAGTATTTCGTCTGTTTAGCAGTATTAGTAGTTATAAGAATGGTTTCACTAGTATAAGTTATTTCTGGCTGCGACTGTTTTATAATGTCTTAAAATTTGCTACTATCGATCAACTTTTATTTTTTATATGCGGTCTTTGTAATATTATAATAATAATAATAATAATAATAATAATAATAATAATAATAATAATAATAATAATAATAATAATCCATGGTGAAACCTGAATGCCTCTATGCAGCAGGGACGACTGTCAGACGGGGGTTACCGAAATAGCACAGAAAGAACGTAAATTTCTGAGAAAACTTCTGGGACCCAAGAAAGCAACAGGATATAGGTTTACCTCCGTTTGAAATCAAATCATGAGCTGTATGAAAAATGAGAAAACATTTCAACCTCGATAAGGAAAAGGAGACTGACTTTCTAAGGACACCTGAGAGTATGGCACCGGAACGACTAGCAAATAAGGTCATCTTCCAGGAAAGAAGAAATTACCTAGTACCATGGCTAAAAGAAGTTCATCACGATCTTAAAAATGTAGCATTGAGGAGGGAGATATACCAAACAGAACAGTGTTCAGAAGGAAGATTGCGGGCGTGACGGATCTGTTCGTAGAGAAAACCAGAACAAGAAGGGTGTTTGATAAAGAAGCGTGTTTGCTCTCGGATGAGGAACGAGCAAAAGCGAGTCAGAGAATGAATGAGTATTGGCATTTAAAAAAAGAACATTAAGTCAATGAAGTTGTGTAATCGTAACCCATAGGAGACAAACGATCCCAAATAATAATAATAATAATAATAATAATAATAATAATAATAATAATAATAATAATAATAATAATAATAATAATCTCAATATTAAGACGATTTTTTTTAAATTGTGTCCATAAATAGGTGCCTTTCTATGGAAGTGCAAAAGTGAGAGGTCAACGGTTAGCTTGGAAACAACGTGCTACTAGAAATTCATGCAAATACCGTTCCAAAGTTACAAGCGCATCGCTGGAAAGCAAAGGCTGTCGGCTGGGGATGATATAGCTGCGGCGATTATACGGGACTCGAACCGCGCAGCTAACTCGCAAAATCTGCTCGAGAGCGTACGCTAGCAACCACGGTGGCTCTAGCCGAATTTGGCATTGCTTCTACTTGCAACATCATCCTCTCTTTCAACTTTCCCATCTGACACCTCTTGACATCAACACTTAACTCTGCTTCGACTTCTACGGTACAAGGTTTTCAAAACCTGAAGCACTAAGTAGTCTTATTTTCACGCTCTTCGTGGATTTTAGCTTTCTTCTGACGATACCTTAATTCTGAGAAGCGTTGGACACCCTGACTGTTCTCTTCTTATTAGTGCTACTGTAACAGAGGATGGTTGCCCAGCAGTAAGTCCCCTTAAAACAGTTATCACCACCACCACCGTCACCACCATAAAGGAATACAACTTCATACTTGTCATTTGCAAGGAAGTGGTGCTCACAATCTCAACAAAAATTGACAACGCCCCATCCCCACAATAGGATATCAGGGAATTAATTTTCCAGGGCTATATTTCACTACAGATGGGTAAACTGAAAATGTAGCTGCAATCAAAATGAGGAAGTTCGTATCTTGATTGCTGCGAAAAACTGTGGGCTCTACTGGTAGGCCCATGTTCTATTGATTTTCGTCCCCGGCTCGTTCCGCCATGTTGAGCGAGCTGGAGTAACGACCAAGTTCAAGGCCGGACGAGAAGCGACCCGACTGCACAACACGGGGGTGTGGTAGCCTCGCCAAAATATTGCCCGCCACACCCTCACGTGCCCCAGTCAAGACGACTCGAAGATTCACCGATTCTTTACCGATAAATGGCTAAGTAACCTAGAAGAGAATGAAAACATCAAGATAGATTAAAACCAAACACAATGTTAGTCGTGGTGGTATGGGTGCGGAGAACAACATATTTTTAATCTCGACGTAGAACATATTACGCTGCGATGACGTATTTCTGAAAGGCCACAAGAACTGAAGTCCTAGACATTTACCCCGTTAGCAGGGGACCGGCAATACACGATGATTGTGTCCAGTTTTACGGCCGAATGACCGTCGTACCGTCAATCCAATGGGGAGGGCTGTATACACCACTGCATTTTTCTGTGGTGGTCGGTACTGCGATGTACACTGATATGAATAAAAACCAGTCCCCCAAGAAGAGGAACTTACAAGCGACTAAAATCATCGGTTCAAGCAGCTATCGAACGAGTGATCCTCCTAATGGAAGGACGCAACGATGACCATTCAGCTACGCAGTCCGACTTATAATTGGAAATTCATCCATGGTGGTGCATGTCATGACAGAAGATGATAAAGTAAGAGTTACAGCTACAGCTTATTCAGTCGCATGCAGCACATTTTGAAGAACTGTTAAGTACAGAAGACTAATGACCAAGAGAACAAGGATGACAGAGGCCACTCTAGCTCATCCGGAAAATCAATGAAAAGTTGTAGGTTCAGCTCCGACTGCTGTCCGGCTGAAGAGGCGAGGAATGTAGGAAACTTGCACTGGAAAGGAGTTCGTTATCACATCACTGTAGCACATCAACCTACCCCGCTGAACATTGGAGGCAATCGCTGCAACGACTACACTCCGCCGCCGATGGAAACATGTATACATCTCAGTGGCAAACGGGCAGGGTACAGCGAACACTGACATTAACGGCAAGTGTTCAGCTGAAGTGGCAAGAGGCAAGAGGGACAGGCCGATGTACCAGTATTTGCTGGACCCATAAACATTTAGCTAATTGCTTCGACCGTGGTTCAGTTTTCGAACACTCACTTGTGGCTTTAGACTCCGTCCGTTACTGAACGTAGACTAACGCCGTTCCTCAGCTACATAATGCCTCGGCTTAAATTCATGTGCATGAAGCTAGAGGCCATTAGAGAGACTCCTCCCACTCTTATTTTCAAACGTCTCTCTCCTGAAGGGTGAGAAGAGAACAACTCCCCGCAGTACAGTAACAGAATTTGATAACGTTAAAACGGCTCGAACGCTGCTGGGTGTGAATGTATTTAAAGGGACTGCAAGAATTCAATGACCGAAGGCAAGTAGGGCAAGATTTTCTTATTTTCCCAGTTGTTTCGAAAGTGTCTTGAAGGTCATTCACTCTCGTCGCTACTCATCAATCATCTAGGACAATAGGTAAGAACGTTGATCCACATACTTCAGATACCCAGAAGCGGCGAAGTACAACCCGCGAGAATGGAAGAAATTCCGGGTGAGAAAAGGAAGCTCCCAAATCTGGTGTCCCAACAAGCGCAACCCCAGCTCTCTGCTATGTACCCTGATGTAGGACTGATGAGGTTAAGGTGGCAACAATGACTATATTATTCCGGATTCTCACTTTACCCAAGGTCAATGTTTAAATCCACAATGAAATAAAATTCTTGCGGAAGTTGACCTTGTCCGTGAGGTAGATCAATGACGGCGGGAGGCTTCTTGACCCGCTGCGGCGCGGGAGATGCTGGGGACGGTCGTTGGCCCCTGCGCCAGTCGGGTCGATATGTGTGCGCTACAGCTACACCTTCCAATTATAGGTCCTTGTCTTCAAATACTCACTATTATTTTCACGCTTCAGTCTCAAGTGACAATGCGGGTCTAGGGGATGAATTCGTTCCGTGGGAGCGATCAACAACAAAGCACTTGTGAGGACTGCACAACAAGTCACGTGCTAACGCTCGCTTTGCAAGATTCATTCTATACGGGACACGATATCTTACCCCACTTGACGACTTTCGACTTGCCACCCCCCCCTTTTTTTTTTTTTTTAATGAAGGCTTTTAACAGGGAGTATTGAAAATAGACGTATAGCAAAAAATTAACTGTGCATATGTACTTATCCCCCACCATGTGTTTTGTTTCCTTGTTTTCTAAATACTTTTCAAGGACGAGCGTGGCTGCAGCAGCAAGAGGTCTAGAGAAACGAAAGACAAAATAAAAGGAGACAGAAGACAGACCTGCCCTACATAACCGTCGCTTAACCGTTCTCCGGTCACGGAAACTTGTACCAAGGAGCACAGGCGACTGGGCTATGGGCCTGAGAGCCCAAAACTCACAAACCATTGGACCCACGCATTAAACTCCCGTACAACCAAGACCGACTGGTCCCCCTTATTGAATGGCACTGTTCTAAAACAAACCATTATATATTCAGGAGATATTCCCCATATTAACCTGAACAGCCGTGCATTTGCTGTCGAGACCTATTGTTTCCAGTGCACTACTCTTTTCTGTTATGCGCTAAAATATATGTTACTTTCATTGGTCTGTCTCGGTTTCATAATTGGTTTCGACAGTGTGAATGTGACTTGAGGTATGAGCGATGCTACTAATGACATTAATTGCAGCGAGTACGAATGGTGTGAAAATGTCACGTACAGGGTCGGTTGGTGGATACATTTCAGTGGACATGCAAGACATACTGACTCCGTGAGGACGGCAACAGGAAACTACCATACTCCTCATTTCTCTTGGATGCCTCTTTCTTCGTTTTGCCTCATGACTTGAGGCGTCGTGAAGATCATAATATTCAGCCATCTAGCCGATGAACCATACTCCGTCATTCTTCCCTATCTAAAGCTTTCAATGTGGTTACTCTGAGAGAACTTCGTAGGGGGCCGTTCACCATGTCAATCCATCGTATTGGTACTCGTCCTCGTTGTCTGGTTCCCTGGACTTTGCCCTCAACAATCAACTACCATACCGACGCATTATGTGTCCAAAGTAGCATACGATCCGCTGGGAGACGAATTTTTATCTGAAGTTGGTTCAGGATTGATGTGTTCGTGTGATTAGCTGTTCAGGGAATACTCAGTCCACGTATCCGCGCTATACAAGAAGACCGAGAAGAGCTCGTTTTTTGTATTGATGGTGGTGATATTATCTTTCCAGATCTTCCGCAGACGGGTCATTGCTACCTTTGCTATTTCGATTCTTCGCTTTATTTCTTCTTTGGAACCACCAGAATTAGATAGTAAGGAGCCTAGATATACATACTAATGTACAATTTTACAACCTCCAATCCGTTGGATATGTGGGCTGTTGTTCTTACGATCAACAATCATGACTTTGGTTTTCTGTCGATTTAGACGTAATCCAATTTTTAGGCTAGCTTCCTCCACTCTCCTGATCAGCTCCGTCAACTCCTCTTCAGATGATGCTATCAAGGTGGTGCCATCAGCAAATCTGAAGTTGTTGATCTTGCATCCCCCCATGGAAAATCCTTTGTCCCAGTCATCCAACACAGTTCTCATTGCATATTCACCATTGAGATTGAAAAGTAACGGGGACAGGATACATTCCTGACGGATTCCAACCCTCGTACAAAACTGCTGTGACTGTTTGTTTTGAACCTTCACAAGGTGGTGTCATCAGCAAATCTGAAGTTGTTGATCTTGCATCCCCCCATGGAAAATCCTCTGTCCCAGCCTTTTCTATGATTTGTCTTAGGCTTAATATCTGTTCTCGAGTGCCTTTTCCTTTCATGAATCCAGTCTGGACTTCAGGAATTTGATACTCTAGGAATGCCCGGAGTCTCTTATGCAGGATATGAAGCATATTTTATTTTAAAATGTATTTATTTCTGCTTCCCCCATTTGGAGGCTGCCAAAAAGACAAAGCTTACATAAAAATTTTGGTTAGTAATTACAAGGACCGTTTAAAATGTGTCTATAAATAGGTATACTACAGTAAAGCCTAAATAATAAAAAATTGTATCAGTCAATAGTTATGAAATCCATGAGAAATTCCTCATAGGACAAAGATATAACTAGGAGTATAAATGATTTTTTACTATTGCTAACGATCCTTTCAGGGCTGCTAACCCAATGTCCTTAATGAGTTGGTTATGCAAGTTCAATTTCTTACAAAAGTTGTTGAATGTGTGAGTAACTTGCTCCTATCATCAATCCTAACGCATCTATGGAGTCCAGATTATATTTCTCGGCATAGTATGGAATTGTGGGTTCATATATATCACATTTCTCCTTGTGTACATCATGTGGTTGAGTGGATGATGCTTCGGTTCTAATTGTAGGGTCTATTATGAACCCTTTACTTGAGCCCGGTGGTATAGCAATCATGTCAATCCGCCGGTTTGACCCTGTCTGAGACAATCCATGTACCTCCTCGTGGACTGTATAGTGCTTTTCTCTCAGGGCTTCGGCAATCATAGATCTTATTCGATGATGTCGTGAATTCCGCAGGGCGTCACTAAATGGACAGGAACCCAAGACGTGACCAAGTGTTTCAATCTCACTGTGGCAACGCCGACTGTGGTTATTGTATTGGGACCTGCCAGGTAATGCACGAACTGGAACTACATTTGCTGTCAGTTTTATGGCATTTCTCCAGTCGCTGCTGGTTAAGCCTTCGGGCTTTCTTACCCACTGATTGGCTGGAGTGTATTCTTTATACAGTATAACACCCTTACCTTTTGTGCTAAGGCACACCAGGCATCGAATTCTTTCTCACGGAGTTGTCGCAGGAGCGAGACTTTGACTGATTCGCGTTCAGTATTCAGGAGTAGGCCAAGTTTTTCGAAGCACTTCTTTGTTTCTGTATGGAGATCTCTGGTATGACTGATGTGTATATTGTTGGATCGATGGCGAACTTGGCATGCATTTATGTGCTGTAGATAAGCCTCCCAACCACACTTGAAAAGACCGAGTCCTTTATACTTTTTGTCGGAGTATAACATGCTGTCTGGTGTATCTATTGGAAGTTGAATTTCTTTCAAAGTGCTTTTGATTAGTTTGTCAGTATCAATTAGGAAACTCGCAGGCATAGAATGTAAAGGTGTAGTGTGGAATTTGTAGATCAAAGATGGGCATATGTAGGTTGATAGCACATTAAATTTCCGGTGTGGTTGCAATAGTGGAGTTGATGCTAATCCGTCTAGTTTACTATTAAGTTTCTCCATCGTTAATTTAGCATCAAATATGGTAGCACTGTGATAGTTTACTCCAAGGTAGCGGATTGTCTCTGCAGGAGTTATAGATGCAATTTCATTGTAACCATCCAACGTTAGAGGTTTATAGGTAGGACTCCCTTGTATTGGCATGTGAAATCAAAGCAATTAAGCGATAATTTCCCCATTTTTTCCTAGATCCTTTCCTATGGATTGGGACAAAGATTGGCTGAACTCATTCCTCGGGCCAGCTTCTAGAATTCCATATTGTTTGGTAGATTTTCAACAGCATTTCAATTCCAGCATCGCCTGCAGCTTTCAGGACTTCTGCACTAAACTTATTCCATTAGTCCACACGCTTTTCCAGTTTTCAGCATTTTCAACGCCATTTCTACTTCATCTCGGAGGATATTAGGTTCAGGATCTGACTGTTCGTCTAACTTCACTTGGTCCTATGCATTGCATTGTTCACTGTACAGATCCTGGCAGTACAATCTCCATGTTTCTAGAACATTCTCTATATCAACATCATCATCCTGTGGGTTCTGTACAATCCAGGAATATGGCTTGAAATCTCGAGTGATTATTCTAATTTTGTCAAAAAGACGCCAGAGCTGATGAGAATCAAAACCAACCTTTGGAATGACTGCACACACACACACACTCCCCTGCACGTACTACCAACAATTCATCAGGTTTTATCTGGAGGCGGCTGTATTTCCGTCGCTGGGTGTTTTAAAATTATCTTACAACTAAATGCATGTCAGAGGCAGTGTAGGCAACATTGTGCTGTAG
This sequence comes from Anabrus simplex, assembly GCF_040414725.1. Classification (NCBI taxonomy): domain Eukaryota; kingdom Metazoa; phylum Arthropoda; class Insecta; order Orthoptera; family Tettigoniidae; genus Anabrus; species Anabrus simplex. The sequence continues at coordinate 72,695,515 of NC_090278.1, forward strand.
TGCTGACAGCCACGCGGAAATGCTGGCTCTCTACCTCACTCCTCCAACGTGACGAGTGTAAAAGAAAACAGCTCACTCCAGAATACACGCACAATAGCCAAAGATGTCAATGGACGCTGTGTCATTCATCAATACACAGAATGAACACGCCGGCGTACAAATCTGAACTACTGCACTGCACAACAAAACTCGCACTCAGACCTCATGCCAAGCAAGTACACAGCCTTGGATGATAAATATCCCATATCCAAGTCGCTAGAAAAGATCGAGCAGTTATCCTTACCCGAAACATCCGGCGAAAATATCTCACCTAGTCGCATCCAAAGTGCCAGAAAAACACCTTCAATTATACATGACAGCTGATGTGATCAGAGCAATCCTTTCCCCAGTTTTACGTTGAATCTGAACTACCGGGACGTGACTTTTCGCATCACACGTCATATGCACATTAACCGGGATTCGAACGGCGGCTGCGTTGGCGAAAACACGTTCACGATAATACTTGGCTACCACACCACGTCAAAAAAATCGTTTTAAAAATCCCGCCTGTTGAGAAATGAATTTCCTAAGACACATGGAAATCCTTGATAGTAATGACCATTACGAAGACGGCAAACACTGAACAGGGTGACACAGTTGGAAAAGAACTCGTACCCTACGATAGCGGATAAGAAATCACTGGTCACCGCTTTTGCGTGGCGCGTGTGCCCTAATTGTACATATGTCACGAACTCGTTGGGGGCTGTCTACCGAAACAGCTAAAAACTTTTTCGGTTCCAATCAGAAGGAAGCGGGTTCGCTTTCTCGTCAGAAAGTCGAGAAGTTTAAGAAAGTAGATTTCCAATTCTGGGGGCGGCGCATGCCCCCATGTTCTATCAGCCTACATAAACAATGAGCATCAGGAGGTTAAAGCCTTTACCTTTCACTCTAAGGGCCTTCATTTTCTGTACAGAAATGGCTTAGTACCAACTCGTTGCTCTAGGCAGCGGGCACTCTGTGCTACGCACGTGGCCGGCTACCGGGGGATAACGGAGGAGCGAACAGCATTCACCCTAACAGCGGCAGTGCTACATGGCGATGTTAACCACACGGAATTTGATTGTGCGTACTGATATTACCAATATCATTTACGAAGAGATTACCTTATACAACTCATTTGCTGTTATACGTAGCCTACATTTTGGTAATGCGTACCAGTCGATGCGTTTCTTTAGCGGTAGGATATGCTTCTCACTGAACCTGCTCTTGGGGCTAGCTGCAAAACTGCTTTTCGATTAGGGTATTATACTTTGCTTTCTGTATGTTCCATGCTCTTTTGCTAGTAGTTTGAACATCGTATGAACACATCGAAGATTTTCGGCGATACAAGGATGAGGAAGGGCTAGGATTGAGAAGGTAGTGACCGTGGCCTTACTTAACACATTTACTTGGTGTGAAAATAGGGAAACAACGGGAAAAATCATGTTAACGGCTGGCGACGGTGGGGTTCGAACCTGCCAACTCCCGAATGCAAGCTCACAGGTACGCGACCCTAACCGCTCGGCCAACTCGCTCGGTCAATAATAATAATAATAATAATAATAATAATAATAATAATAATAATAATAATAATATGATATTGGTAAACATGTTCTCCAGCCCTTCAAGCATCTATATTTATTAATACTGTACTTGCTGGCACAAAAGGGGTAACGACGTTGAACGTTAAAAGATTAATACGATTTAATATTTATTACATATTAAGTATTCCTCGTTTTATTTTCTCGTACGATGGAATACTTTTCTCCCTGACAACTTGATGACGTCGATGGTCAACAATGGGCTGAACTCGCTTTCATGGTGAATTTATGATTATATACTGACTGGGTTGGTATGTGACGAGGTGTGAGAATAACGTGGATCACCACTGAATGTCAATACGCATGACGGCCGAAACTTTCCCTCCGTTAATCAGTTGCTCCCACCGCTCTCAAGCACTGTGCAGGCCGATTCCAAAGGTATTTCGCTCTGAGCTTCTGATACCTGCTTTTGTATGTTCCGTCGATCACCTGACGAAACTGAAATATGAAATTTGTGATTTAATGTACTTCGGGTAATAATGAAAGTAACTGTACACCTCACAATGAAATGTCCCCAGTGTCAACATACTGTGCATCGTCTGAAGCCACCATGGACTGCCCTTTTTGATACACGTCAAAGCGCCACTGGCTAACGAATCTAAGCACATTAGCAGGCAACCCCTATCCACTATCGATCCTTGACACTGTTTTCTGTCGAGAACGTAACATTAGTGATGCGACACACACCTGCCGTCAACCTTGAGCAACACCTGCGGACTACCTCCACACACTACGTATACAAAATTCTCCATCCACCAAAAAGATAAATTAATATACATTACAACGTGCATTTAGGGTCAAACTCCAATAACAAAGAAATACTACAAAAAATATATAGAGCTATTAAAAGTAATTAACGGAAACCAACAAATGCACATACAGAGATTACCCACAATCCACTGCAGTAGCAGCACGGGCGGGCTTTCAGTTGAGTTACGCTATACCTAAGTTATTAGTTATAAGTTAATAATGAATCACGCGAAAAAAAATTAATTCATCAAATCAGCTATAGAAGATTGTGTCCATTATTCTCGATACAAACGTTGCACTGACGTAAATAATAATAATAATAATAATAATAATAATAATAATAATAATAATAATAATAATAATAATAATAATAATAATCGAATTACCAGCATCTCCACTTCCGAAATTTCACGTGTCATTGGTCTGATTTAACTCTCCAGGGCTTCAAAAGTATGTCGATTGTTCTTTTATAGTTTTAACTTCCCCACAAATAAAAATCACAAGACACATAATCGAGGCAAGGAGGGAGCCAAATCAACTAGAAATAACCGAGAAATACCAGTTGACCAATACTGCACCATACATCACCATACTGATAAACTAAACCAAATAATGTTCAACAAGAGTAGGAATGCCCAACGTTGATTCCGTACGCCTACCATGTTCGCTAACCAGCCTGACCGCACACTTTATCCCCCCCACAAAGATAGCATTTTCCAGCCCACCTACGCGATAGCGTTTTTTCTGTCTCTCCCCGCAGGCAAAAACTCGTTTAATTGGTGGTTATTACTGGTTTAAAAGGAAGTCCTCTGTTAACACTTATCAGAGGGGAAATAAATGGAAGGGGGGTAGACATTTCAAAAATGAAAAGTATCGACCAGAGAAAGACGAGGGGTACGAAAGGCGTAAAAATGAAAGACCCCTTGGCCTTCGAATGCTCCAACATCGTCAGGGTCAGAAAAGAAAGAGTCAACCAAGGGAGTTCGGGCAGGTTAAATGAAAGTGAACAGTCCGGCACAAGTGGAAGCAATGCCAGAACTCAGCTAAGGGTCCCGTAGTCACCAATCCACGCCCCCAAGTTCAGAGCCCCTGCGGACACCTTTGGTCACCTCTTACGACAGGCAGGGGGTACCGCGTATGTTATTCTACCGCCCCTATCCACATGGGTAGAACCTCAATAATCCGGACTAATTGGGGAAATAAAGGCCCACTTCCACCTAGTGGAATGGAATCGAATTGGACCGAACAGAATTTGTTTTTAACATGTCTTTAAATGGGAGACAGGGATGGCAATCGACACGAGTCGAGTCGACTCGAAACGAACCGAACGGAACGGAACAGCAATCACTGCCAAGAATATTTTTCGACTAGCGGAGCGGAATCGAACAGAATTATCAAGATTCGTGCAGCTTCGTGGATGGTCAAGATCTTTCGGACGACCATTTGGCGGCAAATGTGTATCAGCTTCAGCTGGAAAGTCAGTTGTTTCTCGGATACGGTCGGGAACGTTCTGTTTTGTGATAGTTTATCTTATTAATACTAGACACGGAAAATCGTCAGTTTAGTTCAAAAATATAATATCATCTACTACATGACCCACGAGCATTACTGCAAAAAACGTAAATAATGCCTAGGAGGACATAAGCAAGGCTATCGTAAGTGGCATTCCCTACGTTTCAAACTGTCAAATACCGTATGTGTTCCTAATAAATAGTAGACTACTGCATACGAAATTGCTCCGCTGTGGACAATAAATACACTTCGCGGTCTTTAATTAATGTTGGAGAGAGCTGGCCGTTCGGTTAGGGCCCCGTAGGAGTGAGTTTTCATTCGGGAGATAGTGGGTTCGAAATCCACGGTTGGCAGCCCTGAAGATAGTTTTCCGGGGTTTCACCATTTTCACACCAAGCAAATGCCTTAATTAAGGCCACGGTCCTAAGCCTTTCCTATCCCCTCGTCGCCTTAACACCTATCTGTGTACGTGCGACGTAAAGCAAATTGTGAAAAAATAAAAACAATTTTGAAGCTACCCCGACAAATAATTTCATACTGTCACGGGACGCAATCTACTGCATAAAAAAAAATACTATTTGTTCGGAGCGTCAACCTAGAAAGATCTTTTTTCCCCACTTGCACCATATGTGAGGAACCTGCGTGTATTTTGTAAATGGCGGAAGTGTCAAGTGATGAATGTGAAGAAACGTTAAGGACGACACAAAAACCCAGGCCACGGATATTAATCATTTACAATTAAAAATCCCAGACTCGGCTGGGAATCGAACCCGGGGCGGCCGGGAGACAGGCAGACGCGTTGCCATCTACACCGCGCGGCCGGAATATCTACCGCATTAAGTAGTTTTAAAAATGATCACAGACTCCCATTGAATCTGAAGTACCATTTCCTACTGTTAAACTGTACGTTTTTGTTAAATTCTACAATGTGAAATAGTTTTATAAATTGCAATATAGTAACTCTGAAGTAGGCCTACCGTCGATACTTCGCTTCATCGCGCAATAAACATTCAAGTAAGATTGAATACTCTCCGTTTGGCTCTCTTGTTAATTTCAGCGCCCAGAAACTTCTCCGATCTCTCGGTAATTTCCTGCCACCTCACACCTTCTATCGGACCGTCCATTGAAAGCCTGAAGTTTCCCTTAGAATCCCGTTCGATACTGTACCGCTACATTTGAGCGGTCGAGGGGAAATTTCGGTTGTTCGGTTCGAATCGATTCCACCCGGTGGGAACGAGCCTTAAGTCGACCACATTAACCGAAATAACCCAGTAGAACAGTAAAGAAGAGCAATCAGAGTCCCCACCCCCTCCCAAATGTCGCTTCTTTTCTTTTCTTCGCACCAATACATCGAAAGCTTTCTGCGATGCAAAGGTGGCAAAGGGCTAGGAATGGGAAGGTAGCTGCCACGGCTTTAATTAAGGTACAGCCCCGGCATTCGCCTGGTATGAACACGGGAAAACACAGAAAACCATCTTCAGGGCTGCCGACGGTGGGATTCGAACCTATCTTCTCTCCAATGCAAGCTTCCAGCTACGCAGCCCTAACCGCGCAGGCAACTCGCACGGCCACAGTAACAAAAGGCGTTTATTACGGTACATATAAACAGCATTAACCTAAAAGAAATGAAAAAAATGTTACATCTTCGAAATCCCAAAAGCCAGTCTGAACTCACTGTAAAGATTATTCCCAACTGGTTTACGAGTCGTTAGGCGGTAGAGTGAATTTCCAACTGCTCTGAATGCCAATCCACTCTAAGGTAGTGGTATAAACCGCTTGTATACAGCATCATTTTGGGTTTGTTCGGCAGGCTTTCTCACAATACATTTTTCTTCCCTTACCCTGACTGCATTTTAGCACAAATGGAACAACTGAAGAGTACTTCTTCCGAATGTTGGTGACTTGGTTGTATTGCGATTCTGCACTGTGTACAAATATTAGCTAACGACGCACACTTTTCAAGTTTTTCTACTACAGTTAATTGTTCGTAGCATAGCAGACTTTTAAAACCTTCCATTCATGACTCTCACGAGCGCAGTCCCGTTATCGGTGTCCGGCTTAGTGAGTTTCTGCTGTAAGCATCAACACTGCCTGACGTACCCGTTGTTGTCGGGGAAATTTTGTATATAACTCCATTGGTAAGCCATCTGGCGGATGTGTGTGGCAACAGAAGAGACAAAGCAAATCTCAACTAACAATAGTTTGTCGGTGTAGGCCACTATACTTTATTTTCTTCCGGCTCGGTGACAAACCAATCGAGGCCTAGGTTTACAATCCCTTGTTTTATGATTTGGCTTCGTAAGTGCCCGCCTAGAGACTCCGTGGCTCAGGCGGCAGCGCGCCGGCCTCTTACCGCTGGCTTCCGTGGTTTTAATTCCGGTCACTCCATGTAAGACTTGTGCTGGACAAAGCGAAGATGGGACAGGTTTTTCTCCGGGTATTCCGGTTTTTCTGTCATATTCCATTCAAGCAACATTCTCCAATATCATTGCAACACATCTGTCATTCATTAATCATTGCTCCAGAGGAGTGCGATAGGCTTCGGCAGCCGGCACACCTTTCCTATCCTCGCCGCTAGATGGGGGTTTCATTCATTCCATTCCTGACTCGGTCGAATGACTGGAAACAGGCTGTGCATTTTCAAGTGCCAGCCTGGTGGCCATCATCATTAACGCGTCTGACACCATAGCTACGTCCGAGTCGCGTTGGTGGAAAACATTTTCACCATCAGAATGTTGGACGGCAGGTATAGTAGGAGAGGTGCTGGTATAGCATTTCTAATACCTAAACTGCGACCCAAAAGCCTGGATTCGATTACAGATCTCTCCGCAACGTTCATATGGAGTGAAAGCATAATAACGGTGGTTGTTGATTCGCCCGTCTGATGGAGATGTTAACCTTAAGTCCACCCCTTGGTGCTATTGGACGGGAGTAGGCTAAATTCCATGACAAGATTTCACCCTCTCCCTACCAAATTAGCGTCGTCGTCCCACATCCAGAAGCGCAGGTCAAACAGTAAGACTAGGCGAGCCGAACAAATCCTCCGACACTCCGAGCACTAAATTGCATTAAATAAATAAATTCATTAGAAATTATTCAAGTGATCGTACCACCGTGTTTATCTTCTAATTTCGATAGTATTCTCCACTGATTTCCTAATCAATGAATAAAGAATAACGACCACGCGGTGTTTTAGCTTATAAGAACAACCTCAATCACCACTGCCATCTAGTACGTTATTCTGACGACTGAACAGTTTTTCCATGTCAGCGATGCTCGCTATTGATGGAACATTTTAGTAAAACTTATAAATATATGCAAAGTTATAGCTCGTAAGGTAAAGAAAAAAGTATTCGACATAAAAGATTGAGAACATTTGTTTCTACGGTTTGTTATAATGTTCACCTTCGAACACCATTAATTAATATTCCGGAGATGACTAGAAGTTTTGAAAAATGTAATAATAATAATAATAATAATAATAATAATAATAATAATAATAATAATAATAATAATTACTCTGACAATTACAGATTCCCGAGAAACATTTTATTCAATTACAATTACACATTAGGTTTCAACCAGTAAAATTACTATTACTTTACAGAACACTAGACTGAAGGAAACCACCTACCTTTTACGTAAGGGCCAGGAATAACACAACAGTTTGCAAGGAAAATATATTGCATCATTTTGAGTGTATGTCTATTTTCAATAACAGAGGGACATTAAGTGGCTAGTTGAGACCAAACTTGATGACATGGAACTTGCAAAATTATCTTTTCACACCTACTTTTAATTAGTTACTTCTTTGCGTTATACATTATTATTCATTTTTTTACAAGTTGTTTTTACGTCGCACCGACACAGGTAGTTCTTATGGCGACGATGGGACAGGAACGAGCTAGCAGTGAGAAGGAAGCGGCCGTCGCCTTAAGGTACAGCCCCAGCATTTGCCTGGTGTGAAAATGGGAAACCACGGAAAACCATCTTCAGGGCTGCCGACAGTAGGGTTCGAATCAAGAAACTCCCGTATACTCTACACTGGCCGCACTTAAGCGACTGCAGCTATGGAGCACGGTATTATTCACTTTGACGACGATGGTAATGTACAGAAATCAATAGTGCATTAGTGAATTATTCGACACCTTTAACAACTGAAATTATACTTAACAAATATGCCTTTAATTAAACTTTTATCCCGTGTAATATCAGACTGTTAAATGTTGACAGTCAAAACTAGTGGCGAATTCTTGTGATATAACTCCGTACACAACATAAAGCATGTCTTATTCATGTAAATTATGCTTTCTGACATTGAAATTCAATTGTTCCAAATGGGCAGTATTATATACACACGGCTCACCGAACACAACCAATTGAATTCCACTGAAAGATTTATGTACGCAAGGGAAACAATCACACCTTACTTGAAAAGCATCATTACCGAGCGAGTTGGCCGTGCGGTTATGGGCGCGCAGGTGAGAACTTGCATCCGGGAGATAGTAGGTCCGAACAACACTACAGGCAACTCTGAAGATGGATTTCCATGTTTTCACACCAAGTAAATACAGGGGCTGTATCTTCATTGCCACGGCAACTTGTTTCCATTCTTAGCTTTTTCCTGCCCCATCGTCGCCATAAGACCTACCTACCTAGGTATATCGGTGCGACGTAAAGCGAATTGTAAAAAAAAAAAAAAAAAACACCGCACACACATCACTCAAAGCTGCATATCGCTAATATTATAAAGAATGTAGCCTATGGACTCAAAGTATCCATTACAATACTAGGGCACCACCTACACGACATCAATTACACTTATTTCTCTGCAAGGCACACCATGTTCAGCGATCACCAACCTTAATACCCGGATATGAGACACTTTCTGTAAATTTCTATATATTTGTTAAAACGACACAATGTATCATTTTCATTTATACAGACAATTATATGCACAAGGATTACATTTCGTCCAATATGACAGCCCATAATTGAGGGAAGTAAATACATAAATACAAAATCAATTAAACATGTGCTCAGATTTAATTTATTATTCAAATGCGGCACTGTTTTACACATCGCTGAAGACTACCACCGCTCAGCAGTAGTAAACAGAGGACTTTCTCACTAAGTTATTTTCCAAGCTTTCGACAGTATCGCGGGCGCGGCCAGCCGTCTCGCCGCCACACGCAACCTTGATAGAGCTCTGCGCACCTGCCCTTGTCAAGCGTCAGTGTGGCCCGCCGACCACAACGCAGCAGCCAGAGTACAGGATGCGGCAGAAATGATAACCCCTTTTTAAACGTGCACCATTATTGGTCACGGCGACCTAGAAAGCAGAAATTGATGCCATAGCGTCGTGCACTTTAGGGCATTTTCCGTCCGTCGCCTTGGCCATCAGCATGGACATCGCGCGTTTGCAATCAAAACCTTTATGAAGTGTGCGAATAGTGTCATTACAACACATCGTTTGTTAGGACATTTTGGACTACGACGATTCGACGGGTCCCATCGCGGAAGACGATTACAAGAAAGGTAGGTCAGTCCAAAACAAAAGAATCTGTTTATTTCACACTTACTAGAAGCAAGTGACGACAAACGCTCAACTGCATTTTCAAAACAATCTGATGTTGTCTGACGAGGCCTATTTTCTCTTAAACGTCTAAGGTAAACAAACCAAACCTTAAGCCTGTTATACACGATCATATTCAAGACTTCATAAGAATTCATAATATTGTTACTGGTTTGTAGTGGGCCGATGAATAAGTTCGAGCGGTATTCTTCTGGGTTGGCAACAATGCGGCGTGAAGGGACTGCTTATCCATATTCCGTTGTTTTAACTGAGTTTGGAGTTTGTGTGTTGTGAAACACAGCTTTTCTTGATCGTGAACGTATTATTTGTGTATATTTCAGACAAACGGATATCGAATGTCAAGTTGAGAAGAGTGGGCATTTCCGAGACATATTACTCTGAGTTCAACCGAGGATATAGTGCAACAGGACGGTTTGACTTGGTCTGAGGATCCACGTTCTGAAAGACCTTCAGATTTTGACGAAAATCGCTTGAATGAGTTGCTTCCTGAGAATCCTCGTCAAACAACGCGGGAAATGGCGAAAGTTTTTGAATGTGCTCAGTCAACTATTGTACGCCACTTGCATTCGATGGGTAAGGTACAGAAATTGGGCTAAGTGACTAACGAAAGTCAACGAGTAAAAATCTGTTCAGCAATGCTTGCCCGGCATCTGTTGGTTTGTGCTAGGCACGAAGCATTCCTTTCGAACACTGTCAGCGGTAACGAGAAATGGTGCCTGTATGTCAACATGAAGAAGCGGAAAGAGTGGCTCAGACCATCAAAAAAAGCAACTCCCCGTGCCAACCACAGAAAATCATGTTGTATGTTTGGTGGAACAAAGATGACATTCTTCACCATGAACTTCCACCGATAAACGTAACTATTACCTCTGCTGTGTATAGTGACCAGCTAAGACGGCTTACCGTTACTATTGACAACAAAAGACAACAATCAGTCTTATTGGTCCATGATAACCCTCGTCCGCAAACAGCGCAATTGACCAAAGGTGTGAATGCTGAACTTGGCTGGTAACCTCTTCCTTATCCTCCGTATCACCCTGACCTTGCCCCTTCAGATTTTCATCTTTTCCCCTCTCTTTCAAACCACATTCAGGAGCAAATGTTTCCTGACGAAGCTTCTCTTGATCAATGGTTAACAGATTTATTCAAGTCAAAACGAAAACAGTTCTACAGGCCAGGCATTCAACTGCTACCTGAACATTGGCAGGTCATAAGAGTGTGGAGGTAAATACAACACTGAGTGATTGTAAGTTACTGTGCGTGACTGTATAGTAGGAGATGGTAAGGAGTGATGGGCAAGGGAGAACAGGACATAACCGCAAGAGAACGGGGTGGGACGCGCCCACTCCAAATATGTAAAAGAAGGGAGAAATGTGAGAGGCGGGATATGGGAGGAGAGCGGCTCAGCTTCACGTGGCCGGCCACAATGAAATGGTGAGAGAAACGCACTGTCATCTGGTAAGGTTGTTGGGGTCTTCCGTAGGGCCTCACGGATAGGGCCGGTCGTGTCATCATCGGGAGGGCAGCTTCTTCTCACCACGGGTGATCACACGGCCGGAGAGTAGCAGTAGATTGTCATTAATATTATCACTTGCTTTTATTTTATTATCCCTTATTGTTCATTTATTTTATTTATTAATATTAAGTGGAGACGATGGGCGTGCCATGTAGGGACTGAGGATGACTGCTGTGGTGACCCTCCCTTGGGAGAGTCGCGTTTCCGGGATTTCCAACGAACCTCATGTCATGCCCAGGAATTTTGTATTTCTCTTCTCTTCTTTTGTTGTTAGTTGTCCTTGTGAACATGTATCGAAGCTAATTCGCCTGTTATGTTCAATAAATACTAAATACTGTGCGTGACAGTAAAATAAAACAAGATATAAGAACCAACCGCACGAACTTACGCATCGACCCAATACATCCCACTAACTACTTTTTGACTGTTTTCGGAGACGACGAGGCACAGGAATTTTATCCCACGAGTTCTTTCATGTGCCAGTTGCCCTGTCCTAATACACGTCGCCATGTATTCAGCGTCAGGGCTACGCTTTCCCCTGGACACTGATTGGGATTAGTGCAGGAGTTACTTAGCGGAGAACCAAACAAGAAATTACCCCGAAAGTAGCAAACAAATTCACATAACAAAACACTGACACCATAAAATGATGGTCCCCCAAAACGCTAACATGTGCAAGAAAGTGCTGGGCTGAAAACCCGCAAATATAGAGGGGAGGACAAGGAAACCACCCATGAGAACAAGGACCCAAACAAACTACACCAATTAAGACTGGAAAGACTTGGGAGAAAGAAGACGAGCTGCTGGACTCAGTGGTATGTTCCGAGCTGTCCGCGGAGAAATGGGGTGGAATGACATTAATAGACGAATAAGTTTGAGTGGGGTCTTTAAAAGTAGGAAAGATCACAATATGAAGATAAAGTTGGAATTCAAGAGGACAAATTGGGGCAAATATTCGTTTATAGGAAGGGGCGTTAGGGATTGGAATAACTTACCAAGGGAGATGTTCAATATATTTCCTATTTCCTTTTCTTAAAGGCTTGGAAATACAGATAGGGAATCTGCCACCTCGGTGACTGCCCTAAATGCAGAGTAGTAGTGATTGATTGATTGATTGATTGAGACACTCCCTGGCTACGGCAAATGCAATACCGTCGGGAAGAGAAGAGAACAAAAGTTGACCAAAGGTCGGCTAGGAGTCAGGCGCAAGACTCAGCTACACGCCCCGATCTCACCAACCGACGCTCCCAAGGTATGAACCCCTGGAGGTTTCCCTTCCAGTCACCTCTTACGAGAGACAAGAGATACCATCGATCTATTCCACCCCCTAAACAACTCCTACTTTTCAGGTTCCGCAACAGAAAGCATATTGCGAAGTGACAGCAATCACCACATCCCGAACAGCTAAAATTGACCCAGAAAGTACGGCCCATTAAACAAATACGACCGCAAGCTGAAAATATCCCCAATAGTTGAGTAACACACACGTTGCTGAAAGCCAGCAAAAGCTCTACCAGTAAATGTGGCGCACGACTGTGGTTTCATCACTGGCCCATGCTGCGACAATGACACAGTAAGAGGCTTCCCTTGCCTTGACCCCGATCGCTGTGATACTCCAGTATTCTGAAGTGGAATCGAAACTGGGACTCGTTTCAAGCTCGTACACAACCAGCCGCTAATGACTCGCTGCAAAGAGCGAACCACCATTGGCACACTCCGCGAATTACAAGTGAGGGGAGTAACTCGTCGATAACTTATTGTGGCAGTATTCTAACTTGCACCCCACACTTTAAGCGGGGAAGTACACCTTATGGTAGCTTAAAGTTAGTAAAAACTTTTTAACTCAGGAGCTGCAAATGTTGCACAAAACACAATTCTGCATGCTTAATATAAATTAATTTCTATTCATGAAGTAACGTTCAGATTTTCAAAATACACTGTAATTATCAATAATATGTTTATTCAAACTGCATGCCTCTCACCGCTGGATACCGTGGATCAAATCACGGTCACTCCATGTGAGATTTGTGCTGGACAAAGCGGGGGCGGGATAGGTTGTTCTCTGGCTACTCCGGTTTTCCCTGTCATCTTTCATTCCAGCAACACTCTCCATTATCATATCGTAGCATGTATCAGTCATTAATATCACCTTGGGAATGGCGACTCCATTGTAATAATAGCCTATATGGTTCATTCATTACATCCCTGACCCGGTCAAAGACTGGAAGACAGGTTGTAGGTTTTCATTAAAACTGCATATTATATTCGCACCTAAAAGGACTTTATGCAATAAACAAAACAATACAATGAATATTTGCAGAAATATTGCACTGGAATAATTGAAATATTTTTACAAACAGCATATTCTACTCTCGAAGGTATTCCTTCAGAAACTATTTCTCTTCTCAATCGTTGCCTTTCATTTCAATTTCGTCATTTTTTCCTTTTAGTAATTGATTATTTTAGAATCCAAATTACTTGCACAAAAGAGCCCACAGTATATTCATGTAAATTAAACACTACCTCGCAAAATGTAATTCCTAAAACTTCAATTAGTTCTTGGATTATGGTAAAAACCATGTGTAAAAAATGAAAGTTACGTCAAATGAAGAACTATCATATGACAAGGTGGGACGTAGCAAGCGAAATACAAGCCATACTCACAAACACCTTTGAAACAATGCAAATAAGAATTTTTTCCGCCAGAAAAGGCATCCAGAAAACGTTTTGACCCATAATGTTGTCCTCCCCAAATTAATCCCCCACCCCATGCACTCACGTCCGAGAAGATGAATTCAATCAATAATCAATGAGCTGCATGTGGTTGATTCCTTATACATTTTTTACCTAGCATTTCCTTAAACGTTTTCAAATAACTTGGAAATTTATTGCGACTGTTAGAGGAGTGAGAGTGTTTGGTAGTGATTATTTTTTATGGCAAAATACAAGTAGATAACCAACCTCTATCACTAATAAGATGAAGAAATAAAATACTTCCGAGACTGTAAGAATGAAGGTTGAAAAAGAAAAGAAAGCCGCGAAGGCACAGAAAATGAAGGACTCAGATATACCTTCGGGTTAGTAAGAGAACAAGACCTGAACAAGGGTGGTCAGATATGTACGAGCGAACTTATGGGCTCAAGTGGAACCAATGCCAGACTCAACAGGTCTTACTCCACGGTCGCCACTCCGCGCACCAAGTTGCGTGGCCCCTTTCAGTTCCGCTTTCGACAAGTAAGGGATATCGGGAATGTATCCTTCGGGAAACACAATTAAAAAAAGGCGAGGGGTTCGAGGGGGTTGGGGGAAAGGATGATCACTAAAAGCTAGAAAATAGTTCATTACCTTGGTCACCCAAACCTGCCATTGCTGGGACACGAAGAACAATCAATGGATGCGGGAAAAGGGTGAAAACAAGTAGATGCAAAGCCGCGGAGTGTCATAACAAAGGAAGAAGTATTTTTTTTTGCTAGGGGCTTTACGTCGCACCGACACAGATAGGTCTTATGGCGACGATGGGATAGGAAAGGCCTAGAAGTTGGAAGGGAGCGGCCATAGCCTTAATTAAGGTACAGCCCCAGCATTTGCCTGGTGTGAAAATGGGAAACCACGGAAAACCATCTTCAGGGCTGCCGATAGTGGGATTCGAACCTACTATCTCCCGGATGCAAGCTCACAGCCGCGCGCCTCTACGCGCACGGCCAACTCGCCCAGTTGGAAGAAGTATTAACACGTGCTACTCCACAGAGATTATACAAGGAGCCTACCTAAGCCAAAGTACCTACGGTCGAATTTGGACTAAAGCAAGCGTTAGCACCATAAGACATTAATCCACCTACTGTAAAGCCACACACAAAAGCGGATCGTCACTTCAATGTTTCAAGAGGAGGAGGCCACGGCAAGAAATCACCCATAACCTCATTAAACGTTAATTTTACTGCTTTCGCTCACTCACGAGGGCCACAGGAGAATAGATTTCTCTGTAATTCTCGGGAATTATGGCTCCCAAAATAAACAGCGTAAGCCACAACACAACACCCAAGGCGTCAAAACAAGAAACACACTCAACTCTCTTCTTTGGCATTCTTAATATAAGTTAAATTCGCGAAAAGGGTCATCACAATAAATCTAACAGTAAGTCTACTGCAGCCAATGAGTACTAATTAATATTTTTAAAAAAACCTACAACCTGTTTTCCAGTCAATGACCGGGTCAAGGATGGAATGGACGAAACCCCATCTTGCGGAGAGGGTAAGAATTGTGCCGGCTGCCGAAACCGGTCGCACTGCTCTGTGGCAATGATTAATGACTGACAGATGAAATGAAATTAAGACTTATAGTGGAGAGTGTTGCTGGAATGAAAGGTGACAGGAAAAAGCAGAGTACCGCAGGAAAACCTTTGAACCACGGAGCCCAGCGGTAAGAGGGCGACGCGCTACCGTCTGAGCCACGGAGGCTTAGTATTATTGATATTATTTGGGATTAAAAATCACCAGTTACAAGCTCAAAAATTAAATATCTGAAATAGGGATACAGAAGAAAATTTGTACTACTGTCCAATCGCCGCAAATTCCGAAAAACCGTCCAAGGTCAAACGTGGGATATTGCAATACGTCGGAGCGAGTATTTTAACGACATCATCCACGCCCAAGCTAAACTCAGGTAACACAGGAACAGAAAAGCATATTTTAATCTGAAAAAAATATTACATGTATACGTCCTTTTTTTTCTTTTGTGGAGACCACACAATCGAAGTAATTCGCAGTCGTGCCGGAAAATCATGCAAAACGAAGGGAAAAGTGACCGTGAGTGGAGATTATCATAGACGTGGAACCTGCAACAGTGGTTCGACATCCACGAGAAATCCAAAATAGGAAAAATGACTTGATCACCTACGTTATGTGCAGAAATGGTATCAGAATAAACTGTCAAAACTGAAATGATATTTCAACAAATATTCGAACTATCAGAATGGTCTGCATGACGATTACTATCAATATTAGTATTTTTTTTATTTATTTGTACTTCCTACAATGATTGGCTGACTAAATCTGAGAAAGTATACGATAACATTTGAATACTGAATGTATGGCTAACCATGAAGAGTTCTCTGGAGTACATCCTTCTCGTGTGCAGTACTATGAAGGTGAATTCTTACAATTTAGACGGATACCTTAATGGCCAAGGCTAAATCACAGTACATATTCTTGGGAATTTCCACACTTCTGAGGAACTCAACTAAGAATTTTGATATGGTTCCTCTTGCTCTGATGAAAAGTCCTACAACCCTTATACAGGAGATGCCGTACGATTGAAGTAGCTGAAGGTTGGTTCAAAGAAGGCTCGCTTCTCCGCGTGTGCCTCAGCTGGCTGACTTACGCCATGTACACCGAAATTATTAATTATCAGGTTTAGAAAGTAATAATAATTAAAACATTTACTACAAATAGAGATTATTCACGAATCATTAAGTGCACGCCTGGACTAGTGACCCCAACATCTGTCGTCCGCGATTGAACGTGCGACCAACAATCGAAACGAGTTCAAAAACGAGCTAAAAGCGAGAAAGACATTACGATGATAAAGAAAGCTTTTCTCTATTTTCGCCCAAAACACTAATACAGCACATGGGGACAGATATACAGCAATACAGGTTAGTATCCGGAAATACAAAAATGGTAAACAATATCTGCTTCGCGCCTGTCTTAAAGACACTTACAGAACAGACTGCATTAAAATTACTGCGCTTTGTCATGTGGACGTTAACGGACCGTACACAAAACTCGTATCATTAGATTAATGATTAATGTAACTGGAGCAGGAGTGGAAGGAGGGCGATATTCGTACTTTACGACGCACGCGTAGCTCACCGAAGACCAAGGCAACACGCGAAAGAGCTATCCGAAGTTTAAGAAGAACGACGAACAGTTTACTCTTACTAAGCATTGCGTACAGTGGCGGTGATGCCCTAGAGTAAATGGGGCAGGCGGAATTGAGGCGGAACATGTCTTTCTTAATCCACAACACGCTGACATAGTAACCTCAGTAATTACCTGCAATCTCTCTCTCTCGCTGTGTGTGTGTGTGTGTGTGTGTGTGAAAAGGAAGCACTGCCGAGTTTACTCGGGGTCGACTTTTCAGACTGTCAGTGTTCTTGTACCAGATCATGTGGTACCACGTCTTTCCTCAAGCAGGCTACAACTGCCTCTCCCTAGATGGAAGATGGCAACGGTTTTCAGTACGCCAGATAGTTCCAAAGCAGTATTTGGAAGGCTAGGGAGCCCTGACGCTGCCCTGTTTGTCCAGAACTGACCATCAACCTCCTCCCCCACCTGCAGGACTGTGGTGATGTAAGAACGCACGTACTTCGGCTTTTCTGCCGACAATACAAACAAACTTTCAATTTCCTTGCGATAATTTAAAGAAGAGGCTACGAAAACAACAGAAAGAGAATCTGCCACCCGGGCGACCGCCCTAAATACTGCATGTACTCCTTTTGTAAACTAATTGAGATCGCTGTTTTCAATACGGGCCAAAAATGAAAGTGATGATTTGCAATGTAAAAATGTGTCGATTGGTGCAATGTGGATCAGAATCCATGAATTCAAGATGGAACTTCCACTATTCGAAGAACAATAACAGGACAAAGATTCTGAAAATGATGTCTGTTGTTTACAGGGGTCTAACGCCTAGATCAAGCGATTCCAACTGAGGTGCTCTCACGGCCCCGGCTGGCCCCGAGATCAGCCCCGGCGCTGTGCTATAGCACCGCTCTGGCGGTGGGGGAAGGAGGCGAAGTGGCACAGGCAGAACCACAGATCGTCAAGTCAGCGCGCAGCTTATGAAAACAATATTATTTTTGACAGTTCTGTGAACCCATAAACACACAATTTATTCTGTACATACACTGCGTTTGCCTTAATGTATATTTAGCGGTTAAGTCGATTGTTATCATCGTTTTGCGGCAACTAATTTATCAATATTAGGTATAATCGATTTGGCAGTAGAAATTCTAAGTACAGCCTCTAAGTTAGCACCAGACAGAGAAGTCCTAATTCTCCACTTATTTAAATTCAGAATTGAAAAGTTCTGTTCGCATGCATACGTTGTACCGAACATTGACGTAAATTTTAAGGCAAGTGCTTGAAGTCTAGGAAATTCTTGTGGATGAACACTCCTGTAAAAGGAAATTAAATCACCGCTGTAGTGGTAGTACCTGTCCTTTAGGATTGCGTCACACTGTACTTTTATCGGCTGTTTGTAGTCCGAGTCGTTGGCTGAATGGTGAGCGTACTGGCCTTCGGTTCAGAGGGTCCCGGGTTCGATTCCCGACCGGGTTAATTCCAATGGTTTGGGGGCCGGGTGTTTGTGCTGTCCCCAACATCCCTGCCACTCACACTCCACACATAACACTATCCTCCACCACAATAACACGCAGTTACCTAAGTATAGCAGGTGCCGCCCAACCTCATCGGAGGGTCTGCCACCCAAGGGCTGCACTCGGCTAGAAATAGCCACACAAAATTAAAAGCTCTGTTTGTAAATATAATGGTGGTGTTTCAAGATGGGCTGAAAATGGGGTCATAAATATTTCAAGTTGAGGTGCCGTAACATTCATTTCTTTGAATCGGGCACTGAATTCAGAGTGAAAAGTCTGTAACATCGCCTGTTAGTCCCCAAGATTTTCATAAGTAGACAAATTCAACGATTTTAATAACGGAAAATAGTCAAAATTTCCGGCTTCAAGTTAACTTTTCAATAACAAACTTTGCATTCTGAAAGCCTTAATTCTATCACACATGGTGCTAATCCATTTGTTTCTCCCTTGCAATGAAATATTTAAATTATTCAAATAAGACGTTATGTCTGCCAAGAAAGCGAGGTCAGCTATCCATTGTTTATTCCGCAAAGTTTGTATTGGAGAAGCTTTCATCTCCACGAACAGAGCAATTTCTCCAATTATTGCAAAGAAGATTGGTAGCACTTTCGCAAAACTTAACCAGCATACAATACAATAAAAGGGAATCTCGCTACATTCTGCCTCGAGATATTTAAAAAATTCTTTGAATTGCCGATGGTTCAGACATTGCTTTCTGCAGAAATTTACGCATTTTGACACAGTATCCATAATAGATTTAAAGTTGCGAAAGTTCATTGCGCATAGTTGTTTTTGATGTAAAACACAATGTACCGATAATATTGGAGATAACCCAGCATCGCCCACCTTCGTTTTGATGCGGCCTGTGAAACCTTGTCCACCCGACGACTTCGCTGGCGCTCCGTCAGTAGCGACACTAGACAGATTTCCGAGTGATAAGCCCATATCGTTCATTGCGTCTTCAACAGCTGCAAATATATCTGCGCCGGTGGTAGTATCTTTGAGGGGAATTATGTCCAGCAGCTCCTCAGTTATGGCGAAATATTTTTCGATTCGCCTGACGAAAATAGATAGCTGTGCAGTGTCACTTTTGCCAGTGGTTTCATCGAGAGCAATTGAGTGCTTCTCAAAAGTGCCGCAATTGTTCCGCAATTGCTCTTTCTAGTCGGCACCAAGTTCCAGTACACGACGAGAGATCGTTTTATTTGACAAGCTTATCGCCTCAAAGTGGGCCACAGCACGTGGACATAATATTTCTGAGCACTCTATTAAATATTCTTTTACAAATTCACCATCAATAAAGGGTCAACCACTTTTTGCTATTTTCAGAGGAACAATATCCCATAACTTGCTCGAACTGCGCCTACTAAAGTGGAGGGTTCAGGTATCTGTGGGGAAAGGAGATAAAATGATTATCTTCGTGTTTTCCTAGCAGCACATCTAAGTCTAATTCTAAACACTTCCTAATACAAACCCAAAAACTAAAACAAATCCCCGAAATTGCATGCAAAACAATACCTAATGGGTATGTCATCATAGGTTGAAACATGTTTACTGTGGTGGTGTAGTCGAACGGTTGAAGACTTTACGCTTAAATGACATGATAAATTAAACATTGAGCTTTCCCTTCGGTACTGAGAACAAAATATGAATCCATCCATGAAGGATTAAACGACATTTTTAACGAAGGTGAAACCAACTGCTCCGCTATCTGTTCTATCGAATAAATTACACAGAGAATGACACACACACACACACACACACACACACACACACACACACACATAGAGAGAGAGAGAGAGAGAGAGAGAGAGAGAGAGAGAGAGAGAGAGAGAGAGAGAGAGAGAGAGAGAGAATGAGAATAAATGTACTGCCTCTTACGCACACATGCACTGACCACTGCGTCAGGTAGGTGGGGAATGAGGGGAACGGTGCTGCTGAGTGCAGTGCTGTTGCGCCCCAGCTCTAAGAGTTCGAGTTGGAAAGGCCTGATCTAGATCGGTCGAGATTCTGAAGAATTCCCGTCGTTAAAACCATGCGTCTTATTCGTTTGTAACAGTGACAGTTACTGTGAAACCTTTGAACAATGCGACAGTGGTTTGGAAATCAAATAAATCCCGCCTAGACTGAACATCTTTTATCGTGAACTTTTCTGTAAATTTCAATGAGAACTGACATTACTTCATGTAACACAATTTAAAAAATAAGTATTCTAGGCGACCTCCGTGCATTTTATAGGAACTCGGAACAAAGACTGTTTTCGCTTATCCACGCACTGACTTGCAAATTAATCACAATGTTTGGTTACATATACGTGGGAAAGTCAATAAGTATCTGCAGTTTTGCTCTAATTGTCTTTAGGTTGGCTCTATGGCGTTGTGTGCTCACCAGCCGCTAGTTGGCACCGTTGTCTACGTCTGTGGTAGGTTTCAGCGTTATCAGATCAGTTCAGCTTGCGCTGTTGCGACGTAAAGATGCAGTGCCACACACTGTTTGCACCAAGGAAGAACAGCGGCCTGTAAAGGTAATCGCCCACTCCAGGGAATCGCGCCGCGCCGAACAAGCTTGTGGAACATTCCACGGGCCATTTTCCGAGACTTCGCCCATACAGCACACCTACCCGCGCCGCCTCTCTCCAGTTGGGGAAGTGCAGCTCACACAGAAATATGAGTTCCAGTTCCGAGGAGGACATATTATTTGCGGTTGCGATATTTGGAAATGAGGAAGAAGAAAAACGCGAAAGAAAAGTTTGGGTCCACAACATTTATGAGAAAAGGGAAACGTACGGAGAGTTTCACCATTTATTTCCCCATCTACTAAAGGACCGAAGTAAATTTGCCCACTGCTTTCGTATGTCCCAAGAAAAATTCTATGAACTATTGAACCTAGTTAAGCCGTGTGTACCGAGTTCGACAGCTGCAGTCGCTTAAGTGCGGCCAGTATCTAGTGTTCGGGAGATAGTAGGTTCGAACCCCACTGTCGGCAGCCCTGAAAATGGTTTTCCGTGGTTTCCCATTTTCACACCAGGCAAATGCTGGGGCTGTACCTTAATTAAGGCCACGGCCGCTTCGTTCCCACTCCTAGCCCTTTCCTGTCCCATCGTCGCCATAAGACCTATCTGTGTCGGTGCGACGTGAAGCAACTAGCAAATAAAAAAGCCGTGTGTAGAGCGAGAAAATAATATCACCTTTCGCCGAGAAAGGCGTACAGTGCACAATACCACTAAGCGCGTGAAGGTACGAGCGTGCTGGTACTAGTCGAGGACTCACGAAGACTGCCGAAACGCCGAAAAACCACATTCTTTCCGTTATTCCTTCCTTCTACCCTCGCCCATACAAGCGCGCCGAAAGGAAAAGGTTCCGTTCCAGAAACCTGGGGGCTCCTGGTGCGGATATTCCACAAGCTTGTTACGCGCGGCGCGGCTCCCTGCAGTGGGCGTTAAGCCATTTCATTTCACAAGAAGCAGACCACGGAAATTTCTTCTCGGCTGCGCTGCGCGGCGCGGTGTAGTGGGCAATTACCTTAAACCGTTTTTGTGGTCTGAGGGTGTACCGGGAGCAGAAATTTATAGAAGACTTCCAGCACAATACGGCGACACTGTTTTGCCACAGCGGATGCCTCCATTCCATGCTCTGACGTTTGCTCTCTGGTTCTAAGTGGTGAACCCATGTTTCATCTCCAGTGATGATCCGTCTCAGAAATGTTTCACCTTCGTTAGCATGACGGTCCGATAGGTGCTGACTCACACGATTGCGCTTCTCTTCATTGAGTTGTTTTGAAGCCATCTCCAACAGACTTTGTAAAAAGTTAAGCCTGTCATGCCTGATTTCATATGCAGAACCATGGCCAATATGCACATCGTTTGCCACGTCATCAACAGTCACTCATCTGTTATTCAGGATCATATCATGCCCTTGTTCAATATTGACATCAGTTACGGCTGCAGGTGGACGCACGGATCTTGCCTCATCCTTCACGCTCGTGCGACCACTTTTGAACTGTTCAATCCACTGGTAATCACTTTGTTGTAGCAAAACATTGCCCTCGTGTTGCGCTGAAAGTCTTCTATAAATTTCCAGTGTTGCTACACCCTCAGACCACAAAAAAACGGATTACGGAACGCTATTCTTCCTCAGTGCAAACACATGGGGGTGCGGCCATCTTTACGTCGCGACAGCGCAACCTGTAGTGATCTGATAACGCTGAAACCTACCACAAACGTAGACAACTCTGCCAATTAACGGCTGGTGAGGCCACAACGCCTTAGAGCCAACCTAAAAGTCAATTAGATCACAATTGCAGATAGTTACTGACTTGCCTTCGTATTTGCGAACATCATATTCTCAGTCGTGAATCTAAATACGAGTACATCTAGGTCATGTTTGTCCGATGTTGCGTTGGAAGCAGGGATACGCGTTCATTATGTTTAACCAATTCTCCCTGGTATCAGTAGTTGAAATCAAAGAAATGACAGATGCTATCTCTAGGAAAGAAAAAAAAAAAAAAACAATTTAGACATAATACAGCTTTTGGACTTTTGCCATGTAAAGAAAACAAGGAGAAATTATTTACGTTTCGCGGCGACTTTGCTCCACGTCTTCGGTAGAACTCGTCTGTCCACCAGAAAATCTTCTCTAATAATGACTTTGAAATTAGAGAATATTTCACTGTTCATTTATTGTAAGTGGTACTCTCGTTAGTCACTATTCGTTTTGTTTCCTTGTAATATTTTTAGGCTGATTTCTAAAATTATTTAATTACTTTCATGTCACATAAAACGTGCCATCCATACACCCCACTCCCCTCCGTCTCACTCCTATTAGCTCTCTGCCTCGGGGCTCGCGCTCAAAGCCCGGAGCTGTCCTCTTGGAATGGCCTGCAGTATAGGATATTCTACGGCTTTAAGCCTTATACATAATTACCTGTAAGAAAAAGACACTCAGTTCTACTATGACGCGTTCCGGATAATAAGAGCGGAAGTCCACAATGGTTTCGGGGAAAACTAAGTTCAAGATTTTTTTTTTTTTTTTTTTTTTTTTGCTGTGCTTTGCGTCGCACCGACACAGTTAGGTCTTATGGCAACGATGGGATAGGAAAAGCCAAGGAATGGGAAGGAAGAGGCCGTGGCCTTAATTAAGGTACAGCCCCAGCATTTGCCTGGTATGAAAATGAGAAACTACGGAAAACCACCTTCAGGACTGCCGACAGTGGGATTCGAACTCGCTATCTCCCGATTACTGGATACCTGCCTTACTTAAGCGACTGCAGATATCGAGCTCGGTAGTTCAAGATTTCTGTGACGTGTGAACTCGACATTTCGTCAATATAATTAACCTTTTTTATTATTATCATCATTAGAAAACAACAGAGCGGATGAAATTTCTTTCACTGCAGAATGCACTTATAAACTGCAGGAAAGAGAGAAGCCGCAGTCATATTTAAAGAGCTTTCACCAATGTTACCACACACACAAAAAAAAAAACATAAAAACAAAGAAAGTGAGGGAATCGAGCTCTTCATCAAATCCTGTCGAGTATAGCGATGTAGAGGCACGATCTATGATATACAGTCTACGAAGAGGTACATGGATTGTCTCAGACAGAGTCAAGCCGGCGGATTGACATGATAGCTATAAAACCGGGCTCAAGTAAAGGGTTCATATTATACCCCACAATTAGAACCGAAGCATTATCCACTTAACCATATGATGTACACAAGGAGAAATGTGATATATATGAACCTACAATTCCATACTTGCTGAGAAATATCATCTGGACTCCATAGATGTTTTAGGATCTTGATAATAGGAGCACGAGGCACCATTACACATTTCACAACTTCTGTAAGAAATTTAGTTAGCATAACCAATTTATTAAGAACATTGCGTTAGCAGTTCTGAAAGGATCGTTAGCAATAGTAAAATATCAGCAAGGCTCTTAGCTATATCTTTATCCTATGAGGAATTCCCCATTTCAAAATTATTGATTGGCAGCCTTTAAATGGGGGAAGCAGAAATAAATGCATCTCTCTATCTCTCTTTCCTCGATGCCAGACTGACTGTGCACCGCATATCTGTCAAGGGAATCAATTATAGTGCCACAAATAAATTTAATTCGCATGGTGTTTTGTAGCAATGATTACACCCGCCAGCGTTGGAGTCCGGCCAATAATAAATTTTATATATTTATTTTTCAGCTAATCAGGCGCTTCTTGTACCTATTTTATCTGTCAATAAAGTGAGGGTGTGAGTCTGGTTTTAGCCCAGAGCCTTCTGGAACCTTCCTCTCGGGTATAAAAGCTGACGCTTTTCCGAGTTAACTTGTCTTATTGATCATCGCGTCACTGAGTGTGTGTTAAGAGAGGAGGCGGAGGCCTCTTTCTTCGGCCACCATATTGCTATCTCAGCAGTTATCTCCGAAAGCTAATTCGAGGGGAAGGTTCCAATATTTAACTATGTAACCATCCATTTCCTAAAATGTAAACTTCTCTTTCTTCTCATGTAATGGTTCGAGTAAATCAAGTGTATTTAACAGAAATTCGGGAATAGAGAGTGTGACACCTGTATTTTATTTGCATGCCTTCCACATACAAGGATCACTCGTATAATAACACTTACATGTACGTAAACCCGGCCAAATACACTGCGACTGAAGAAAGACGCCGAGCGAAACAGTCGGGGTGTATTAATGCTATCTTCTTCTTCTTCACAGTACCATATTAGGTCCCCCTGACGTTGGCGATCACTGTGGCGAATGCAGTACGATCTCTTGCTAGGTGGAAAAGTCTTTCAACACTGTGAATTCCAGTCCATTCTTTGATGTTTCCAAGCCATGATGTTCGCCTCCTTCCGACACCTCTTCGACCCTCTATTTTGCCTTCTACAATATTCTGTAAGATGAGGCAACGGTCATTTCTAAGGATGTGGCCAAGGTAAGAGACATTCCGGTGTTTTAATGTTCGAACGAGTTCCCGACTTGCTCTTGCCCTTCTCAGTACTTCTTGGTGCGTTAGTCGTGCAACCCACGAAATCCTGAGCATCCTACGGTGGATCCACATTTCAAAAGCTCCCAAGCGTTTCACTGATATGTTCTTGAGAGTCCATGTTTCCACACCATATAGCAAGGCTGACCATCCTCTGTCTAAGTTTTAAATTTAAGTAGTCATTGCAAAAGAAAGATTTCATTTTTGTAAATATTCTTCGTGCTATTGCTATTCTCTGTTTTACTTCTTTCTCAGGATCAAGTTGTTCAGTGACAATAGCACCCAGATATTTAAAAGTGGTTACTCTCTCAATCTGGCGGTTGTTTAGTTGTAAGATTGCCTCAGCATTGGCACGTCTGCTGAAGATCATGAACTTGGTCTTGTGTAGGTTTATTTTTAGTCCCATGTCCTCACTTACTGCACTAGTATTATTGAGCAGGAGTTGGAGACCTTCAAAATTGTCACACAAGATGATTGTATAACTTATGTTGTTCATTATGCCACCATTTAATTTTATTCCATATTGGTGATTTTCTAAAGTTGTTTTGACAATTTTATCCGACTAAAGGTTGAATAACGATGGAGATAAAAACACGACCTTGTCTAACTCCTCTTTGGATGGCTATCTCGTTTGTAGTTTGATTTCCGATTCGGACAACTGCCTTTTGTCTCCAGTAAAGATTTTCAATAATGCTGATATCTTTGCTGTCAACTCCAATATCCTTTAGGACTTCTACAACTTTTGGATGTTGTACTCGGTCAAATTCCTTTTCAAAATCAATGAAACAAGCAAGCACTTCTTGCTGTTGATCTAGACTGTTCTGAATTCGGATATTTAGCGCAAACAATGCTTCCCTTGTACCGAAAGAATTTCTGAACCCAAACTGTGTTTCGTCGAGGTCTTGTTCACACTAAGTCTTGATTCTGTTATGTATTACACGAAGGAAGGAAGGAAGGAAGGAAGGAAGGAAGGAAGGAAGGAAGTGGCTCATGACGCTTATTGACCTATAATTACACTTACCTGCCTTTGGCTTCTTTGGAAACGTGATGAATGTAGATAACAGCCAGTCAGATAGGATGTCTCCAGTACTATATATAGTATTGAACAACTTTACCAAGAAGTGAATATTGTTTTCATCAATCATTTTAAGAAGTTCTACAGGAACGTCATCTGGACCTTGTGATTTCTTGCTTTTTGAAACTTTCACAGCATATAGCACTTCTGATTTAAGATTTAAGAATGTTAGGGCCTTTACAATTAGCTCGTTGGTTAGTCACCTCACTTCTCTGATCACAGAAAAGTTCCATCAGATAATTTCCCCAAGTATTTAAAACAACTTCATTAATAATAGGCCTGTCTGTGGCATCAACTAGTACTGAAAGGTTACGTTTTCTGTACATGCCAGCTATTTCCTGTAATTTTCGACGTGTATTGAACAGATCATGTTTAGAGTGAAAGATTTCCATTTCCACACATTGTTCTTTCATCGTTCTCTTTCGCAGCAAGCATTTCTTTCCTTATGTGGCGTTGTAATTTTTTGTATTCCTCTGCATCATTTTTTACTAATCTTCGTTGTTCCATTAGTTCAAGAATACCATCTGTCATCCATTTATTTTTCTTCATTGGATGTATCTCTTGATCTTTGTTTTGAAGAAGTACCTCTACCCAACTTTTAAACGGATTCCACAAATCGTTTGTTGTTTCACAGTTATTGGTATTGATTTTTTTTAAATGCCTATTAAAATCCTGAGCAATTTTCTGCCGAGTTTCACAATTTTGTAGATTAGCGGTATTTAGTACCTTTCTTCTAGGCTTATTCTTCACGATTTTCAGACGAACTCTTACATTAGCTATCAATAGATTATGATCCGAGGAAATATCTGCAACTGGATATGCTGCAACTCTCTTGATGGAATTTCTGAAACGCTTATTTATAACAATGTAATCAATTTGGTTTCTTTAATGCTATCTAGTCATGCCAAATAGCTGGCGAAGACTTAAAAGTCATGCATCCAAACATTCCTTGTACAGCCAAGAACTTAAATCAAGAAGGCGAAACGTGATTTTCATCCCGTTAGATCGGAAACATTGCACCCAGTGTGACGGTCCGAGATTTCGTCAGCTGGTTGGCATTCAACTCCATACAGCTAACTGAAACAATGCCTTATAGATCTTCGACTTGAGGCGCAGGGGCTTTACTTTCTCGGAAGGAAATGTTGGCTCTCTTAATATGGATACACTCAGCAGTAGGAATGAGATTCTACCCAAGATCTCATGCCAAACTCGGTGAAGAAACAAATATATCAGATTTCCCGAGCCATGACCCAGTTAGTTCGCGCCCCCCTAAGGCGTGTCGTCATGACAACCGGAACATAAAAGATAGCAGTGACACAAAAGAATTCCTCCCCACTCGAGGCTACCTGGCGACAAAGAGGCGGTGAGCAGTTAAGATCTACAGTATGTTAAGACGTGAGGTGAGGAGTTGTGTAACTGCCTAAGTTCGTTACAAGTAATTAAGAGCGTTCTGACACCACAATCTGCCACCCGAGATCAATGAGGACTCGGTGGTCCCAGGTTTATAGTATGTTGGTGGTGTTCGCTTAACGGAAAGAGTACACCAAGGCAACACTAATCAGAGGAAAACTTGCAAGAAATTTAGAACCTTCGAAGTCGGCAGGGAACACGAGTCGAGTAGACTAAGAAAGTCGGCAAGGAAAGGGGTAATGTCGCTCATAGAAAGGGATGAGGATAGGTCGTCTTGTTCCGCGCCAGACTATACGCCTAATTGCACTGCTTAAGCTATTTTTTACCGTAAAAGTAGGCTGCTGGGGCTATGACCTAGTCATCAGAATCGGTAGAACTTTCCAAAGCCCATTTAGACAACCATTCCCACTGACAGCCCACATCTATCTCAGAGGAGATACAGCGTTTTACATACACTGCATCTTTTGGTAAAGGCCAGAGGGAGTTTGTTGCTTTCATCTGTCTCAGTCTAATCCTTGCCTTGAAACCTGGACGCCATCCAATTCTTGTCTGATTTGTGTTAAAGAGAGGGCGGTTGCCTAGTTGTACTTCCTCCTAAAACAATCACCAACACTAATCCTTGGGTTGACACAACATTAAAATGATTGACGTATAAAGGATGCTAGTAACACCATTCCTTATGCAGCCAGTCGTTGTGATGATTGATTCATTCTTAGCGCCGGCATTTGTACGCATTGCACAGAGCTCGGTGGACTGATACGCAATACTGCTTTCTGGTTCCGTGAGGAAAACAACGGGAAACTACATCACGCTTCTCCCTTGTAAGCTTCTTTCGTGACGCCTATACTATTTATGATAGATGACAATGATCCAACCAACCTTCAGGCTGAGGATTCGATATAAATTCTCACCGAAACCAAAAACAGAGCAGTGTCGGCAGACACGGCACTTGTTTGATAACTAATGCCTTCCTGGCACCTTTCATATTTTGAAACAGTTATCACCAAAGAGAAGCTAGATTTGGAGTGTCGAACTTTTAAATATTTAAATTCCAAAATGACCCCTCAGTGCATATAAATCCGCGATATTTGACTTCCGTGAAAACAAATTTCGCGACAAATAATCGTCACTTCTTATATTCACAGTCGGCAACCTATTGGCTTAATAAAATCGTATTTATTCGTAAAGTCGACCTAAATATTTCTCGTTCAGTATTCACAGCCGTTCGTCAAGTTGTACATTGTTAGTCTATGTTCTTTTGTGTGTTTATCTTGTGTGGGTTGTATTTTCTCGTGCGTATTGTGTTTGCTGTGTGTGCCGTCAAGTTCTACTGTGTTAAGTTAGACACGCTGTTACGTACAACAAAAACGAACTTTACAGTATGACAAAATGCGAAGTCACTGTTGCAACAGTTGAATAAGAGTCGTCCTCGACGGTTTCCGATTTTATTTACATAGCATTTGCGCGGTTTAAATTAATGATAAGTATATGCACGTGATAAGTTAGGTCCATACTAAAGAACGCTAGCCCAGCAGCCAAATTGTTGCATTTAACTGCTAAATGTTCACAACATGAAATTTACCTGGACCTGAGAGCTTCCGCTGGGATAAAATTTCAAACAAAAAATTGCGGCATATCGATTGTAGCTACCTAGGGAAGAAATAGGGGCAAATCGGTGGGATTAATAAAGAACACTGCCAGGCTCGGTAGCTCGGACAGTAGAGCGATGGCCTTCTGAACCCAACCTGGCAGGTTCGATCCTGGCTCAGTCCGGTGGTATATGGAGCTGCTCAAATACGATAGCCTCATGTCGATAGTTTAACGTCGCACTAACACATCGAGGGTTTCCGGCGACGCAAGGTTGGGAAAGGTATAGGAATGGAAAGGTCACGGCCGTGACATTAACTAAGGTACAATCCTAGTATTTACCTGGCGTGAGAATGGCAAACCACGGAAAAAATCCTCAGGGCTGCCAACGGTAGGATTCGAACCCACCGCCTCCTAAACGCAAGCTCACAGCTGCGCGACCTTAACCGTACGGCCAACTCGCTCAGTCATATGATAAGCTGTAATATTGGAAGTAAAAGGAAACCTCGCATGTTCCGTTCTGCTAGAACTGGTTGCATTTTAGGAAGTATTACATTCAGAACGGTGTTTTACGAAAACGAAACTACTTTTTGAATTCTGTTTTCATTAAGGGATTCAAAAGGGTCCATAACATTTCGTACCTGCTGCTTTGGAAATTCCTGCCTTTCAATAATGTATTCTGCCTTTTCCTCAAAAACCATTCCATAGTTTATAAGAGGGTTAAAACTAAACCTTAGCTTAAATTAAACTTACTTCAGCGTCGTCCAATTCAGCTAAACCCGAACCCTAATGGAGTCGCGTATGCGAACTGTGTTGCACATATGGACTTCGTCATGTTTTACGGTCGGAGGCTCTTCCTGACATTTGTAGAGGGATGTATTCACTATATATGTTTTGTGGTAATCGGCAAACACACTGTGCAGCATGCAGATTAAGGTATATGTACTGAGTCAAACACCCAGTCCTCGGGTGAAAGAGAAATGAACCAGATGCGATTAAAATACCATTACTTGGCTAACAACCGGCCCTGGACTAGCACATAAATAACTATGTACAACAGTAACTTCAGCTATCACATATTACCGCCGGAATCGGGATTGAAGTCGAGATTAACGTGACATAATTCGCCGACCTGCAAGGTATTTTGAAAAATAACATCTTTCTGCTACATCCCAAGCAGGGAACCGTGTACTGCAGTGCTGTACAGAATTTGCAAGCTATGTTGGCAACGGTTCAGATCACCATTCCCCTCCGCCCAGAGCGGCGGCCAGACGCTACGCCAAGTTACCATGGCAACCGGAAGCAGTGACGTCAATCCAGCTAGAACGAGCGAGGTCCCGCCACAGCCACGAGCACGTTGTCAAAAGAACTATTTGTGGTGCCTAATATCAAAGATGGGCATGCGCCACTTATGTCAAAATTGAGTTAAGGATTGTTACTCATAGTATTTTTAATGCTCTTTCTGAATTAGTGGTCCGTGTCTTTCATAAACGAACAATCTTACTTAATTTTTAAGATAGAAGTATGCAGTTTCTTTCATAATCGGACACATCCAATCGCAGTTTATATAAAAAACCGGACATGACCGTGGTGTAGGGGGCAACGCGTCCGCCTGTCACCCAGCGCCCTCGGGGTCGATTCCCGGCTGGGTCAGGGCTTTTTATTTGTGAATGATTAATACCCCAGGCCTGGGTACTGGATGTTTGTGTCGTCCTTAACGTTCCCATTTATCGTTTATCGTTTCATTCTTTTAAAACGTCAATGAATTAAAACAGAAATAAAAGGCGAGTGCTTAGCGTATGATTTTACAACAAATATTTTACCAATCATTGTACGTCATAATAGCCGCAGTCTATGGAGGCCCTGGGATCGATTCCAGCCAAGTCATGGATTTTTACCTGTATCTCAGGTTTTGTGATGACGGTGAGGAAGAGTCCGGGTCTAGAAAGCCAAGTAAAACGGTCGAGAGGATTCGTCGTGCTGAACACACGTCACCTCGTAATCTACTGGCCTTCGAGCTGGGCAGAGGTCACTTGGTATGCTATGGCCCACAGGGCTGTCGCTAAAAGGGGCTTTTGTGTATAATAATAATAATAATAATAATAATAATAATAATAATTAGAGCCCGGATGTTTAAGCTGCAATAGGTTAGAATGCAAACATACTAAAGCAGATAACAAGTATACTCTACACGGCCAACAGTTGTTATGGGATTTGCATAAACAGTAGGGACCCGACATATCAGAACCCCTAAATATCATGCTATTCTCGCTATACTACGGAAGATCGTGTACACGGCAGGAAGATGATTTACATTCTAACCTATTACTGCCTAAACATCCAGGCTCTAAGAATAATAATAATAATAATAATAATAATAATAATAATAATAATAATAATAATAATAATATATTCTAGCAGAATAATCTTCAATAATCGCCAACGTGAACTTGAAGTACATAATACAAACAACTTGCATTTACTAATGGAATACAACAACAAATGTTACACCAATTGTTGTTTATAATATTAATAATGTATTATGACAGAATCGCCCGTGGCGTAGGGGTAGCGTGCCTGCCTCTTACCCGGGGGCCCCGGGTTCGATTCCCGGCCAGGTCAGGGGTTTTTACCTGGACCTGTGGGCTGGTTCGAGGTCCACTCAGCCTACGTGATTAGAATTGAGGAGCTACCTGACGGTGAGATGGAGGCCCCGGTCTAGAAAGCCAAGAATAACGGCCGAGAGCATTCGTCATGCTGACCACACGACATCTCGTAATCTGCAGGCCTTCGGGCTGAGCAGCGGTCACTTGGTAGGCCAACGCCCTTCAAGGGCTGTAGTGCCATGGGTTTGGTTTATGACAGAATCGTAAGTAATCGCCACTATGAAATTCAATTACATAATAACAAAACACCGGCGAGCGTATTAGGTATGGCAATATCTTATCAGTTATCGCTAATAATAATAATAATAATAATAATAATAATAATAATAATAATAATAATAATAATAATAATAATACTGCACAAGATAATGTAGTCCTTGTTGGCACAGCGAATTATAATGAACACCTCAACCTGTTTTCCACTCAGTGACCGGGTCAGGGATGAATGAAGCCCCCATCTTGCGGCGAGGATAGGAATTGTGCCAGCTGCCGAGGCCTGTCGCACTCCTCTGGAGCAATGATGAATGACTGACAGATGAAATAAAATGATATTGGAGAGTGTTGCTGGAATGAAACATGGCGGTACCCGGAGAAAAACCTGTACCGCCTCCTCTTTGTCCAGCACAAATCTCACATGGAGTGACCGGGATTTGAACCACGGAATCCAGCGGTGAGAGGCCGACACGCTGCTGCCTGCGCTACGGAGGCTTTTAATCTATGTTCGAATTATGTTAGTGGATTTACCCATATTATATTTCTATTCATCTTTCGAGTGCAATTCATAATGATTTACCATCGGTATTTGTTTATCAATTTCCTGATTACGACAAATAAAGACGTGAAATTAAATGCCCGTAGTCTGCTATGCCGATACTTTCCGACTTGACACGTTTAATTTTCTTTCAACTACACCATTACGCTCGTCGTCTTCGTTAACGATACCGTACTTCATTCTACAATACTCTTAAAAATCCCAATGGGCAAATGAGCAGCAACATGTATGATATTATTCCGCGCCTCAACATGCTAGCGGCCCCGCAATGAGAATCAAGAAGCTTGGAGTTGCGAGACCGGTGTTCGGAGGCGATGGAGTCGACGCTCTCGATTCCAGTCTTCAGACGCGCCCATCCCTAGTTTCAGTTGAGCATCGTGTGTGTGCGTGCAAGACCGGTTTGACACAATGCGGGTTCTGAACTGCGAACATGAACGACCAAAAGATTAATGTACAGTTTTGTTTCAAGCTTGGCAAGACACCGGAAGAAACGCATGCGATGCTGATACGTGTTTATAACAATCAAGTACGGTCCTTGAAATGTGTGTACGAGTGGTCCGCCAGTTTTCGAGGAGACCGGGAAAGTGTTTCTGACAACCCGCGTAGCGGAATACCGGCGACCGCCGTCAGTGACGAAAACATTGAGAAGGTGAGGACATTAATCACGACCGATCGGTGATTAACTGTGCCCATGAAAGCAGATGAACTGCAGATTAACCGTGAATCCGTGCGACGAATCGTTACCCAGAAGTTAGGGAAGAGGAAAACCTGTTCTTGTCTTTTTTTGCTAGGGGCTTTACGTCGCACCGACACAGATAGGTCTTATGGCGACAATGGGATAGGAAAAGACCTAGGAGTTGGAAGGAAGCGGCCGTGGCCTTAATTAAGGTACAGCCCCAGCATTTGCCTGGTGTGAAAATGGGAAACCACGGAAAACCATCTTCAGGACTGCCGATAGTGGGTGTTGTCTTGTCTTGTGCCACATCACTTGACTGGCGATCAGAAGCATGCACGTTTAGAGGCTTCAGAGGATTTTGTCGAAACGGCAGATGCGACACCAAATTTCTTGAACTGTATCGTCACTGAGGATGAACCCTGGTGTCTCAGGTACGACCCTGAAACGAAACGGCAAAGCATGCAATGGGATCCCCTCATCGGAAAAAGGTCAGAGCTGAAAAGTCACGCATCAAACTCGCTTTGAAAGGAAAGAGATTTGACGATATTCCTGACATCCAGCGAAACGTGACGAGGCTTTTAAACATCATCCCAAAGGAAACCTTCTTGCAAAGTTCCCAGGACATCCACCGCTGATCTCAGCAGTGCATAGTTATGGGAGGGGACTATTTCGAAGGACAGTAAGGTCACTGTCGTGCATTGTTCATCTATGTTGATAGGACAGGACTATTCACCGAACTTTGTCATGGGTTGTATTTAAGGTATTCAAAAAAGCCCGAAGATCTGACCATCAACAGCTGCATCATCTGTCATAGATTGCCTACACATCACTGCCGTCATTCTAGGGAAAGAAATGGTGAGATAGTTTCCCGATGTTTTCCTCACCAAGCCAGAAGTTAACTCCACAATTATTTTTTGTGTATCCTAGAATCTAAAGCAGTACGCGCAAGTTTTATTACTCTCTAGCACCTTCTGAATGTTCTGTAACGTGAACAGTCAAGTACCAGTTCAGCAACAACATGCTACTAGAAGTCCTGACACGCGTCGTTAATAGCTCTTAAGGATGTTAAGGGACAAGAGCAACACTTCGGCTACAACTCAAAGGCTGCCAGTTGGAGATATAATACACGTGAGAACAATATTACAGTACCTATGTCATTAGGCTACGAAGATTTTCTTCTAAAATGGGTGGGGGCGGGGAGAAGTTCTGATCTGTATCATACTAGTCACGTGACTGAAGTTCATACCAGTTATGGGTAAATTCACCTCTAAATTCAATCGCCATTAGTTCAGACGCATCAACGAACGCGACATACTGGGAACTGTGTTATGGAGGAGGGATTTCAAGTCGGAAAGCAGAGCTGAATATTTTCCCAGAACCCTCTACATATTTCAGATGGAACAATAACAGTAGGCTAGGAAGTTGCAGCATTCAAAGGCTGAAAATTTGCCAGTGACAGCAACGTGCTAAACCTGCGAGTTATTCCTTCATCGAGCATAAAAGAGCTCCAAACCAATGTCAACGAAAGATAATTCCATGGACAAGGAAATAACGTAGCCAACGTTTACAAACGTTATGACGCAAGGAATTATATAAATATGTGCATCCCAAAACATTGGGGAGAAAACAAGAGCAGAATGTATTATTCAACTATTACTGACTTCTTTTGGACAGGACATTATTTAAGAAAGCTTTTCAATAAACAATTTGGAATAAAAATGGAGAAACCATCATTACAAAGCCTGATGACAAATGACAAAATTGGGTACCTCCAACACAGTGAATCAAGCAGGATCGAAGATGGTTTTAAACATACACTTGCCAATAAAATAGCTGAGCTTTTCCTTCCTGAACAAAATCGGATGCCTGCTTGCATATCAACAATCATCAAGCAGGGTTAATTCCTAGAATGGATTGGGCCGCTACATTAGTACATCACCACCCAACTGGATTCTAACGAAGAAATACCACAGAATATAGACAGTAAGAACATTTTTTTTGGAAGATGAAATCAAAGTTATGTAACAAAAATCGAAATCAAACAGAAGCAGAGTGTACTTAGGTGTTTATGGTCAATGCTGTTATACGGGATTGAAGCAGCGACAATCAGCCGAATAGAAGCAACTGAAATGTAGGTTTACAAGGAGAAAGCTTCGTATTCAGTGGACACCCCTAAACCCCAATCATGAACTGCTAATGACAGCCGATGTTGGACGAAAACAGTAAAATGCAGAAAACTGGAATACCTTGGACACAAACGGGTAATTCGTGGCACAGTACAGTTCTGCAGTAACCCTATAATACATCTAGAGCAATACTGACGGACTTTTTTTTACGCTGCACCGACACAGGCAGGTCTTACGGCGCCGATTGAACAGGAAAGGAAATGGGAAGGAAGCGGCCGTGGTCTTAAGGTACAGACCTAGCATTTGCATGGTGTGAAAATGGGAAACCACGGAAAACCATCAGGACAGCCGACAGATTAATAGTGCATGTCATGGAGACTTGATACGGCATTAACAAGAAGGAACACCCCAAAACATAAAGGTCCAACATTCCACACCACAAAACAGAATGCAATAAAATCACTCAGTGTGAGCGCCATCCAATTCACACGGCAGTGCCTAAACATCAAACCCAGGAAGTAAAGCTAGGAACTCAAGAAAGTTTATCTATATACCACTTGGTCAAAATAACTCGCGATTCTCCGCAAAACGTCGCCTGTGGGCTTCATTTTTAATATCGGCCACAAGACTGTAATTTATAGCAGGAATAAAGAGGACATTCACAGTGCTCAACAGGCTATAAAACACGCTTCTAAGTACTCTTCTAACACGCAAACCACGATACAAGCATACAAACACCACGTTAATTCATTACACTTATTTAATAGAAGGTACGCCTAGGTTAAAATTAATTTTATATAAAGGCCAAACAAACGCAGATGCATTTAGGAGTTATCAAGCATTCGGAACTATTAAAATAAAATGTAATGAAGACAGCGAGCATTTCTCTAAGAAAATAATTCCATCAAGAGATAAGTAAAAGAGCACATTGACAAATAATGCAACTGCATCATCGTCGTCAAATGGGCGCGGCCTCCAACACCGATACGGAGCAAATCGACCCCCTGCCGGAAAGCGACTAACGAGCCTATGTAAGTAAACGAACTTCGAATGCATTGTTGTCCACCTTCAAAGCGTAACGGCTGGCATTATTGGCTGCCGTCCTCGGAAGCCCGGCTTCGATTCCCGATACTACCAGATATTTAAGAATGGCACGGGGGGGGGGGGGGTGTTCCCGAAAACAGCATCAACAGTTCTGGATGTGAATCCGAGTTTACATGTATTGTTCATTTAGTAGACATTTCAGTTTATTCTTCTGTTATTTATTGTAAAAATAGAAGATCAGTCGCGTGACTCAGCTCAGTCCTGTTTCCTTTATGAAACCTAATATTGCGGGTGAGATTCCAACGTAATCGTTGCCTTTACGAGGTTTGTTTCCATTGTCCAAGCGTAATATTAACGCCCTGTGGACATGATTTTTCTCACTCTATGTGGGCTGTACTGCACTAGGAAGGAATTTAAAGCCAATGTGCAGGTCTCGACGTAGCGAGGCACATCTAATCAATCAGGAACTCTCATACTTATGCTATGTTTACTTCGGGTATAATTCAGTTCGAGTGAGCACAAATAACATAACGCACAAATAATAATAATAATAATAATAATAATAATAATAATAATAATAATAATAATAATAATAATAATAATAATAATAATTAAAGAACAAGTACTACATTACCGATTTTTTGCACAAGCTGCAATTCAAGTACCACCTGACATGAACAAGAGTAGGGTAAAGTAAGGTAATTTGGTGATAATTCTCGATTATAGCAACATAAAGGGGGAAAATACATGGTTTATATCGTTTAAATTACATGTATCATATAGAACAGAACATTAGCTAAAGGTTTTGATCATGAATGCATTCTTGCAATTACTTTATCTTGAACCCTTTATGACTTTATGCAACTCAATTGAGTTAGGTTATTTGGTGATACATATAGGTAATTTGGTGACAGTAGCAAGGTAATTTGGTGACAGTTATTTTTAGAACACTTTTTACTTTACTTTCAGGAGTTGCATAACTACATTTCACAGGAGTTTTCGTCTTGTGATGTCTTCACAACACATGTGCCACATTCACATGATTATGTCATCAGTATCTTGCGATTGGCAATCTTCATGTATAGTATGTGTACTGCACTGAATCCACTTTTCCAAAGTTTTGCGTTTTGAATCTTTAGAATACGATTTTTTTTTTTTTCATATGACACACATTCAACCATCATCTAACTTTACACCTGAAGGTCCAGGATAAGTCAACATAAGCGCTGTTAGGTCATCTTTCCTACTACAGTCGCTGCTCGGAAGGAGTGTGACACCTCTCGGAAGAGTCTCCTCTGTTTTTTTGTGATCACGTCTTGGTTCTCTGGGAAGCTGAAGGAAGTTCTCAACATTGGAATTTGAGTCTGCAGATTCACTTATTTCTGAGAAAGTTCTCTCAGTTATGAAAGATGAGGCAATAGCTACAGAAGAGCTCACATTTTGGTTAAAAGGCACTATTCCAGCTTTCTAAATCCACAGGTTATGTTGGCATGGGAGAAATTTGAAAGAAACGCAGGACTGAACAATGAATGGAAATTAAACTGGTTTGGTTTATCGTTGGGGTGATTTCGCATGCAATCCAAGTTTGGGTAAGATACCTTCTGCAATATCTCTTTCTCCACTGTTTTGGAGCCATCATTTGAGAGACGACCACGGCAAATTTTTGAATTTTGAGGCTCGGTGCACTGTCATTTTACCTTCAGTCACTAATCTAGCCGCCTCCACGAAGTCTGTACTGTTGTACAGCTTGTACACTTAAGGATCATTATCTTGTCGAGGCTTTCGTTTCATGGTTTTTTTTTGGAGGGGGGGGGGGGCATTTTACCGTAAGCTAATTTGGTGACGGTCTATTTTCTGAAAATGATGACATTTGTTAATTTACACTACTGTACCTACAACTGATATATGTATAAAATTCTCATTCCTTCAGGCATTTAATGAACCAAGCTGGAAATAGAAAATAACATTATTGTGGGTTACCATCAGCTGAGTAGAAACTGCTTAAATATTTTTGTATTTTCTTAAGGTTTGTCCCGAAAATTGTTACGGCATTAAACTTTTCTCTCAATGCAAAGAATAACTCACTTTCTTAGGAACAGTTCGACACCAATACTAACGAAAACAAACGGTTTATTGCCACAATTTATTTCACTTGAATAGCACACTGCATTTAATAAGTCTGCACTTGCCAAATCACTACAGCTGAGTGTTACAAAATCTCATACCTCAGTAAGTGAAAGAATCCAAGGATTATACCTGAGCGCGGGACAAAGGAAAAATCCAGGACACCCAGCTGACAACAGACAAGCACAAAAACAGATAGTGGGTTCGAACCCCACTGTCGGCAGCCCTGAAGATGGTTTTCCATGGTTTTCCGTGGTTTCCCATTTTCACACAAGGCAAATGCTGGGGCTGAACCTTAATTAAGGCCACGGCCACTTCCTTCCCACTCCTAGCCCTTTCCTTTCCCATCGTCGCCATAAGACCTACTGTGTCGTGCGACGTAAAGCCAATAAAAAAATTTAAAAAAACAGAACAGGTTTTGTGGTGGCATTCATTTAAAACATTATCACCAAATTACCTGTGTCACCAAATAACCTTACTTCACCCTATAGGAAGTACCCCCTCAATCCCACCTAGTGTTACTCAACAGTGACAAAAGGTATGTTATTTACCATTTCGAGAACCTCTCTGGAATACATTTCACGAAATTTAGTATATGAACTGCTCATATAGAACGAAAGATCGCCGCTATACGGTGTCGAACGACTTAAGAGTGGAAAGTTTTCCGGCTAATTCCAGGAATTTTCAAACAAACAACAATGGAAAAATAAGGCGAGTCGTTAATAGCACAATCTGACGCCTTAATTAGAGATCTCTTACGCACACGGAAGAAACTAGAGACACTGGAGAAATAAAACATAAAATTAATAATAATAATAATAATAATAATAACCTCCAACAGTATGGCACTTCTACCTATAAACACATAGAAAATATCACGCCCCGTAGAAATACAGAACACCATCAAAAGAAAGTAATTAGTGGAAAGTTCATGTGCCAGCGATAACCATATGAAATTCAGTATTTAAGGTAACAGTTTTATGCTACGGGAAACTATTTTCCTCCGTTGCCTTAAATTTTCTGCCATAGCCGAGTTATTGTTTTTATTCATTTGTTTATATTTACAAATTTCTTTTACGTCGCACCAACACAGATTGGTCTCATGGCGACGATGGGATAGGAAAGGGCGGGGACTGGTAAGGAGGCGTCCGTGTCCTTAATTAAAGCATTCCTTTGTGTGAAAATGGATAACGGAAAACCATCTACAGGGCTGCCGACAGTGGGGTTCGAACACACGATCTCCTGAATATAAGCTCACAGCTACGCGACCCCAACGGCACGGCCAGCTCACTCCGAATAATTGTAGAATACCTCCGCTGTTCCCGGAGGAAAACCGAAAATCGTCCAAGATGTAGAAGCCACACTAGAGATGCAACCGACAAAGCCAGTGGGATCACGACACTCAGGAATGAATACATCGATTAGAGATGACAATAGCCTCCGAGTATGAGGGATTATTCTTGTTCTGACAAAATGACATTCCATCTCCATTGTAATACACGTGAAGAAATTTATTTCCAACAAAAGAATAAATTTTGGGACGGTATTGAACTGCAGGGTAATGTAGCCCGTGAGTGGGCTCTCCACGGAGAGTCAGCATGGCACCCGCTACAGAAACTGCAAGGAGATAGAAATTCTAGCAAACGTTCAATATTGAAGTCCCCAGAGGAACACTAGGGATCATCAAACTGGGAGCAAGTTAGCATCAGTCCACGGCAGCTAAAAATACGTAAGTCTATGACGAAGTCCACTGCGTTGCCACCAACAGAAGTAATACTACAGCTGACTCCCTGACAATCGATAGAAAAACGGGATCAGGCTTTACCATTGACCGCACAGATCGACTTGACCTGATATCAGCCACGGTAGCTATCAGCCATTACTTGACCTAGACAGATTATTCATACGCCTTCGGCCAATTAATTGAAACATATATGCACAATCTTAACGATTAAGAACATTTAAGCTCTTTACGTCGTTAGGCTTTTTCAATCGTGAAATTTTCATCTTAACGATGTCACAGTTATAGAGTTTCTGGGGGGCTGCAGTGGGAACAATACCTTCATTCTTATCCGATTTTTTAGCTCGATTTTGTGTAAGCAAACTGTTCAGGACGTAACTCTTGGCGCTGACGGCTCCGTTCGGATTTTAAGAAATAAGTTGTACATTTCGCATTAGTAGATTAAAGCAGTTCTCAACCGCCGAGAGGCTGTGGGCCGGCATAGGGTTTGTTTTATATTAGGAAAAGTATTCCTGTTAAGAGTCTAACAAATTAATATAAGAAATACCATGAAGGCAGCACAGGGCCAAATGAATGTCTCAACTACCGGCGGTACTCGACGAACAGGAATTGCCTTCGACGAAAAATAAAGTAAAAATTTAAAACATGCAAGAACACAACCACCCACTATCAGATTCGAGACTGATGCGACAGCCAGATATAATAGACGAAGAGGAGAATAATAGATAGAACCTGCGTATACGTTACCCCTTGACCTCAGCACTGAAGAGATCCATCAATACATTCAGACATTACTTGCATGTACCCCATGTTAACGTAATTAATGCGCCGAAAGTCACAAATATTTCTACCCGATATTTATACATAGCGTCCTTTGTTAGTAAGTGCTGTAGGAAAGTAATGTATAATTTTGTTGTATCTGCATCCTCGTTGTCGCCCCTAATATCAGACAATTAACACATTTTAAAAATACAAGGCTCTAGGGTCAGAAGAAACTTATGATTAAAGAGTTGCATGGCATTTAATATAATTATTAGAGGACCCGTGCTGCTCCGTAGCATTCGTTATGAATAGGTCCGATAACTCGTCTTGATATGCCTGCCGTAGTCATATTGATTTGCTTGCCCTTTTCAGTGGTTTTATGAACATTTAATAAAAAGCGCGTTATGGCAAGACGCGGTTCATACTCAGAACGCATTCATTATGTCGTCATACCGTCTGTTTTGGTAAAAATCTATCCATATACTATATATTTCTTTTAATCCTGCAGTTCTTGATGTAAACCTTGGTACTATATCGTAGAAAACAGTCGTCCTATCCAGAACGGTTGTCTTCTGAGCTCATAAGTTCGTCTCGAATGAGTTTTTTTTTAATTTTTTAATGAAAATCACATATAATCAGAATATTAATTAAAGTACAGAATGTATTGCGGGTTAGGATAAGTCTTCGGCTGAAATTATTGGAGTGATCATGTAATGGTTTGATTTTATGATTACTCAAAGTTGGCTGGACATAGAGACCTATCAATAAGACATGATTCACACGCAGGTTATTCCGGAGAATAAAACAGAAATTAACCAAATCGGTCCAGCGCAACGGATGGGCGGATTTGCCAAACTCTTTTAATATATAGATTATACATATAATTTGATTTTTTCACAAGAAACGTTCGGTCTACACACGTTAATCAGCATCTATATCAGCAGTTTCCCATTTCTTACTTCAGCCCTAACGAACTACAATACTTAAATTAATCGTCCCACACATTTGAGAAACTGTACGGCCAGGATATACGGAGCACTTACTTTCAGTATGATCGTGGCAATGGAAAGCTGGCGACTAGAGAGAAGGTTCTTGGCAGAGCGATCATTAAAAGTGACAGTGAGCCACAGTTGGCACACCCGACCCACGTGTCTAGAATGCACTCAATAATGATCGGTCGACACATCGCATTTACACCAGCCTGTCGACCCTGCATGTGACAAGCACAATCCAACATTCAATAGCACAGGATGATCGATGTACCAAATCAACGTCCAACACAAGCTCGCTAAGATACAGTTCAAAGTACAGCCCAATAACAAGACGGCAGAGCAACGAATTATTAGTGAACACGTAAAACTAAGCAGGAGAAACAGAGCACTTCTCAAATAATTCAGTCTCGGTGCAAAGTTACTGTTGAATTTTTTAGGGTATGGGACATTGTAGTAGGTTTTATAATAACAATTGTCTTCCGGCGCTATCACCCTTCCCCCTGTATGATTCCTTGTTCCATGTTTCTTCAAGCCACCGTTCCTTCACATTTTACCACCAGCCTCATTTTTTATCATCACTCCCGTTATCTTCCGAGCCAAGAGCGGCGAATGAGCGGATTTGCAGCTTATGAAATGGAATCACAACAATTACCATCGCCAAATGAGCTCGGCACCATAACGACTCAACAATATATACATGGCATATGATGCTCGCCGTTGATGGACTGAACATTCCTAAATCTCCCTCCACGATTACAGCTCGTAAGGTGAGAAAAAAAAAATCAGTATATCAAATCACTTATGCCGGGGAAAATTTAGCTGGAAGTTACCCTTTCCCTCCCTTTTTTTTTTTTTAGTAATGCTGTTTGTTCTCTTGCTGGAAGCAGGTCTTATGCGTGCGTGTGTTTAATAAGGTATATACATAATTTATGTAAGGATCACACTATACTTCCAAAACTGTATTAGAAATTATAAAAATCAAGTACGTTACACGCTCTACCTTCAAAATGGCCGATCTCGGTACCAACCTAGTAGTAAATGGACGGATGGGAGGAAGCAGGCACACAGCCAGAAAATGAAAGCGTACTGACCCCCCCCCCCAAAAAAAAAGACCGTAGCTAAGAGTTAAGACGACCGCCTGGTCCCTAGTAGGCCAAAACGACACGTAATAGTAATAATAATAATAATAATAATAATAATAATAATAAAATAATAATAATGCCTCGCTTTTGCAGATGACCTGGCCATACTTACAGATGGTGTATTCACAGCTGTTAAACAAATTGAACCCCTTAGCGATTGTGCTGGAAAGGTTGGCCTACAAATTTCCTTTGAAAAGACAAAGTTCTTCTGCTCAAAACTTGACATCCAAACTTTGAACACGACACATGGGCAAATCAACCGAGTACCACACTTCAAGTACTTGGGGGAAATACTTGAACCAACGGGAGGCGAGAAGGTTGCCCAGAAAATTCGCCTACGAAAATTACTCTGTATTACCTGTATTACTCAAAACACTGTTCATTTCCTTTTTCCCTCCCTTCCTAAGACTCTTTATTACTGTCCAGAAAGGTTTCCCTGCTGCTTGACCTAGCCTTTCCAGGTTGTTACCAAAATCTTCCCATGACTTCTTTTTGGATTCAACAATTATTTGTTTCGCTCTGTTTCTTTCATATACATACAACTCCCTATCTGCCTCGGCCCTTGTTTGGAGCCATTTCTGATAAGCCTTCTTTTTACCTTTACAAGCTGCTCTCACTTCATCATTCCACCAAGATGTTCGCCTTTTCCCATCTTTACACACAGTTGTTCCAAGGCATTCCCTGGCTGTTTCTACTACAGCATCCATGTATGCCGCCCATTCACTTTCTATATCCTGAAGCTCCTTAATGTCTACTGTTCGAAACTTCTCACTAATCATATCCATGTACTTCCGTCTAATTTCCTCGTCCTGGAGATTTTCTACCCTTATTCGTTTGCAGACAGATTTCACTTTCTCTGCCTTAGGCCTAGAGATACTTAGTTCACTACAGATCAGATAGTGGTCGGTATCATCGAAAAATCCCCGGAAAACTCGTACATTCCTAACAGATTTCCTGAATTCGAAGTCTGTTAATATATAGTCTATTATGGATCTGGTACCCCTAGCCTCCCATGTGTAGCGGTGAATAGCCTTATGCTTGAAGAATGTATTCGTAACAGCTAAACCCATACTAGCACAGAAGTCCAGCAAACGCTTCCCATTCCCATTAGCTTCCATATCTTCCCCACATTTACCAATCACCCTTTCGTATCCTTCAGTTCTATTCCCAACTCTCGCATTGAAATCGCCCATTAGCACTATTCTATCCTTGCTGTTTACCCTGACTACGATGTCACTCAATGCTTCATAAAACTTGTCAACTTCATCCTCATCTGCACCCTCACATGGTGAATACACGGACACAATTCTGGTCCT
Source organism: Anabrus simplex (assembly GCF_040414725.1). Classification (NCBI taxonomy): domain Eukaryota; kingdom Metazoa; phylum Arthropoda; class Insecta; order Orthoptera; family Tettigoniidae; genus Anabrus; species Anabrus simplex. Next base: position 72,740,300 of record NC_090278.1, read on the forward strand.
AATTCCTCCAACTGACAAATCTACCCATATCATTCGCTCATTTACGTGTCTAACAGAAACTATGTTCCGTGCAATGGTATTCCTGATAAAGAGCCCTACCCCAGACTCTGCCCTTCCCTTTCTAACACCCGTCAAGTACACTTTATAATCTCCTATCTCTTCCTCGTTATCTCCCCTTACCCGAATATCACTTACTCCTAGCACATCCAGATGCATCCTCTTTGCTGACTCAGCCAGTTCTACCTTCTTTCTTCCATAAGCCCCATTAATATTGATAGCTCCCCATCGAATTCCATTTCGTTCGCCAAGTTGTTTCCAAGGAGTCCCTCGCCTGTCAAATGGGAGTGGGACTCCGTTACTCCCATAGGTCCGAGGCTTGCTTAAAATGTTCTGAGCTCGGTCGATTCATGAAGCAGGATGCTGCCCTACTTGCACATAATCCAAGTGAGGATCTCTCCTCTAACGGGTTATGGACCACCGGTGGATTGTATAGTCCTAGCCGCCTGAGCACAAGGAGGGCCATGACTCAGAATATGTCCGAGATGCCCACTCCCATTCCATAGCAACTGGTATCCCGACTCTCAGGACCACTTACTAGGCCACTCAGCCGTTGCCCATGGTTCACGAACTAGGGCAATAATAATAATAATAATAATAATAATAATAATAATAATAATAATAATAATAATAATAATAATAATAATAATGTCCAATACATTTGTATAGCAAGCATCCCTCTTTCTCTTTTCAGACTTTGATGGCTCAGAGTATTAGTTCCTTCAAACGTGCACAAATTGTGGCTGTTCTGGATGATCCAGTATTCGAAAACAGACCTCGTGCCGTACGCCCAAAGACTGCTGACACTTTGATAAATTATGAGAGAAGGAGCCAGATTATGTTATCGGAAATGTTGAGGACGAACCTGGGCCACATAAAATTCAGTACTTATCTTCCAAAGCTTGTGAACAGTTTGAACCATCCGACCCAGTACTGTCTACATCTTATTAAGTAACTAAAAGTCTAAGAAACGTTGCCTAAGTAACTCTCCGGAACATTGGTCCAACATAGAGGAAAACAAATATCAGAATGGAGGAAATTAAGCTAAAGCTGAAATCAACGACACATCGACAGGTTTTAAACCAACTGATTATTATTATTATTATTATTATTATTATTATTATTATTATTATTAACAATTAATAATAATAATAATAGTAATAATAATAATAATAATAATAATAATAATAATAATAATAATCATCGTATGGCCTCAGCTACCGTGTGCAGACATTTCAATTTGACGCCATCTGGCTCGTCAATTTCGACGTTCCGTTTTACTCTAGGCCCACCAGATGGCAGACCAAGTAAACCGAAACTCTCTTGGGCGTCTATGGCTGAGATTTAATGAATTTTGTCGGGTTACATGCCGACATCGTACGATATGGAGTGTCGAATGGACTTTTTTACGCTCATCAATCATCCGGGTTTGAACCCTCTATCTTGGGATCCGGAGGCCGACACACTACCACTGATCCACAGAGGCAGCTAACTGATAATGATAAGATAATGATCTAGCAAGTGAAAATAAACAGGATCGCAGTTTCATGATAGAAATTGTAAATTCATTTCAAATGTTTGGAAGTTTGTAGATTAGACGATTGAAAAGTACTATGGTCATAACAGCCTCAGTGTACTAAAGGCAAACCGCTTAGGTGTAACTACAAATTACGAGCTCTTCGTGAATCAAGTGGATACAGCTTCAATTTCAGCCTATATTGCGGCAAGGTAGAGAAGGTAGCGAGAGGGATGATCAAGGGCAATTTTGAACATGTTGGACTGGTGCATCTTCGTAGTAACGACAATACACATGACACTTTTGGAGCAAATTTTTATACTGTTACCCCCTTAAAATAATGACAAGATGGAGCAGAGGGCTGAAAAAAGAAGTGGGCACAGACACGACTTTTCAAGATGTACAGCGCATTAATGGGAAGTGTTATCATCATGTACGGTTAGCAGGAAAGTAAGCTACTCCTGTTGGTATTAAGACTTGTTTACGCAAATCATAGATATGACCCTATTGAATGCATGGCTCATTTAGAGGCATAATGGAACAAACGCATTGTACCTTTCTTTCAGACGGGTAGTGGGAGTACTTTATCTCCAGCTATATACCAGTGGAAAGCCACCAGGGAGGTAATCATTACAATCAAGCTATGCTAATAATAACAATACCTTTAATGCAACCACGTGAGCATATAAAATTATCAAACTATGTTAAGAGGAATACGTGATATTCGAGTTCATCGTGTTGGTTATGTCATATCGAGACGCAAGGCGCAGAGATGAGCGCAGTCAGCGTGGAAAGGAAAGCCGTGACCCTACTGTGTAAAATCGGCTATCACGTAGCTCATTCAGTACTTCACTCCCTACCACAAGAAATGAAGACAAGTATTCACACATGGCAGATGTATTAAACTTTCACTGCAATGTGTTGTTTATCGGAATAAATGTAGTTTTCAGGGTATGTAAAGTTAATATAACCATCCTTAAAGGCCCAGCGTCCTATGCTGAGGAATTTTCATTCCTCGACTCCAGAACAAAATTGTTCAAAATCGCGTGTTTAACTGTGTAAAATACAAATTATATGTTATCAATGAACACTGAATAAATATTTAGAAAAAATGTGTACCTTATCGGGTTAAGGTACAGCCCCAGCAGCCACCTAGTGTGGAAATGGGAAACCACGGAAAACCATCCTCAGGGCTGCGGACGGCGGGATTCGAATTCACTATCTCCCCAATGCAATCTCGCAACTACGTGGCTATACCCGCGCATTATATCTACTTACATATTTAAATCCCTTTCTTGCAAAAAGTCCCTGTACTGCGTGTTTGCTTTAGTAGCGCAGACGCGTTCTATTTTTATAATTGGAGCATTAGCGCTTATTTACTAGCTTTCCATTTTGTAAATATCTTTGTGATGTGAATTTCTTTGCTTTTCATGAAAATTCTCTTCAGTTATGTTGAAAGATTTTCGTTTTTTTCCTGTCTCCTCGTTTGTACTGATTTGATTACTATGCAAGTATATGTTCAGCTTACTCAAATAACTGACTAAAAAGTCCAAGTTACTCACGCGAAATTTTTGTCTGCAGTGTGTGTCATGAAGCACGACAGTAGTGCCATCACATGCTGGGCTGTCGATTCGAGGTAAACATACTGTGCATCGCTGCATCCTGAATTACTAAAAATTCCATTTAATCAGAGAGAGAGAGAGCTCTTTACGGAGTGATGGAAGATCATGCATGCATGCATTTACAAATTAAATGCTCACAATTTTTACTACTAAAATAATGGCATCCAATTTCAACAAACGGGCAACGTAGAAGCTAGAGCATATAATTTCTTATTTCTGTGTTTGTGTGTGTAAAAGTGTTGTCACCAAAGTGAAATTTCGCGATAACGCATTTTAAAGTACCAGAAATGAGAATTTCTACAGATATTTAAAGAACAGCTCGTGATATCCTCCATTAATGACTCAACACCATTTATATACACCAGGGGTGGTTATTCCATGGAATGAAGGGAATGAGTCATTCCCTTAAAAAGTATTACACAAATATATATATTTATGCATGTTATTGCAAACAGTATCTATTTTAAATTTTGTGTCGTTTTATATAATGTATAATTAACTTTATTTTAACGTGACAGTAATGTAATGCACGGGCAGTTGAGAGTTGCAAACATATGTCTGCCTCCAAGAGCTATGCAAAGATGTGCTATCAAAGCCGTTTGTTAGGCAAGTGGCCTTCCAGACTCGACCTTGGCTTCACTCTGGTCCCTTCAAAATTATTCGCTTGGGTTCGGGAAGCTCGTTCCGTTCGAGAGTATTTATATGTGATAAAACTTGTGAGAAAAAGGTGTAATTGTGCTTGTGTTTTCAACTGAAATGAAATATCGTACAGTGAATCGTACCACTTAATTTACTTCGCGTTGTTTGTGAAAATTACACCAAATTTACGTGCACACATAAATTAACTACTGCGATTCTGCCGCCTTAGAAGGGAATGCATTCTCTGTGCTCATTCCCTACTTTGAGTCTCTGAAGCATGACAACTATCGGCGTGGGTGAGGAGAGCGGACGGGTGTGTGGATGCGTATTAGAATCTCTCTCAATCCAGGGCATGAGTTCGAGGGCTTTTCAAGAGAAGAGTAATATAATTTCCGGTGGCAGACCAATGCCTGATTTACCGGGTGTAAAAACTAAAACTAAATGTTGTGTTCGACACTTTAATAAGGAGCAGTATGTAAAAATATCAAAAATATCAAAACTCTACTGTTAGCCTTGCGTTCTATTTTCTAATGAAAAGGGGGTGTGGAACAGTGTAGGCTTCGACGACTTGCTTAAAACATCCCAGCGTCATCAGCAATCACAAACACCTATCCGAGCTGAAATTCTGTTAACAGCTTTCGGAAAGACCAGAATAGATTTGCGACTCGATCACCAGCGTGAACTGGAGGCAATACAACATAACGAGTTGGTAAAACAGAATAGAAACGTGATCCAACGACTGACTGACGTTGTAATGTATCTTGCAAGACAAGAACTTCTTTTCAGAGCGCATGCAGAAGATAAAAGTTTTTTAAATTGTGGAAATTACATAGAACTCATAACACTGCTTAGCAAGTACGACGACACACTGGCAAATCATTTGCAGAAAGCACCGGTGTTCATAAGTATTTCACATCAAGTACAAAATGATTTAAATGACGGAGTAGCCAGTGTATTATTAACCGAAATAAAGAATGAAATATCACAGTCACCATTCGTGGCGATTATTATTGATGAAACTACTGGTATTTCTGGCCATTCCAAACTTTCTACTGTTGTTAGGTACACGTCTGCTGATGGAGAAGTACAGGAGTGATTTCTTGGATTTACCGACGTAAGCGCCGATCGCAGTGCTCCTGCTGCTGCAGATCACGTGTTCCACATAATGGACGACTTCAACAGTGGTTCTAAACTAGTCGGTCTATGTTACTATGGACCCGCAGTGATGTCATGAGGCCTCAGTGGTTTACAGAAAAGAGTGAAAGACAAATACCCCGACGCTATATTCATACATTGTTTTGCTCACAGACAACTTCTAAAATAAAGGAATGAAAATTTTCTTCATGACTCTGAGTAGCTTGGCCTCTCTCTTTTTTAATTCGACGAAGAGAACTGCTGCATTAGATAAAGAAGTCAAGAGACGATTTCCTAAAGCGTGTCCAACACGATAGAATTACAACGGAAGACTTGTTGAAACAGTTCGTGACCAAAAAGAAGAATTAGTTCAGTTGATCGAGAATATCCTTGATAATCCAGAACAATGGGATAGTCAAACGTATCACGAAGTTCGAAGTTTTAGCAGTATTCTCTCGGAATTCCAGTTCAATTTCATTTTATTAGTTTTCAGCGAGATATTTTGGTTAACCGATTCTCTCTTTGAAATCCTTCAAACGAAAGCGCTGGATGTTAATTTCTGTATTGCCAAAGTAGAGGAAACAAAAAGTATCATTCACGGAAAAAGAAATGAATTCGAAAGAGTACGGAACAAATGTTAAGAGAGCTACGAGTTGCCAAAGAAGAGGCTACGAAAAAATGAAACCTGCGACAAAAATTTACACTACCGTCGCATATATTGCGATATATATATGACAATAGACATACCGTACCCAACTAGAATTTCGGTTCCAAGCACTCGATACATTAACATGTTTACAGTTAGTTGATCAAAACAACACGAAGAAAAGTTCTGGAACAGCATTCTGTTCCCAGAAACAAACTTACGGTCAGCATTTTGACTTCACCCGTCTCAGAATTGAGCTCAGCGTAGCTTATATCTCCGATGAGTACCTTAGGATGGGAGTTCTAAAACTTTTGTTTTATTTAAAAAGTAGTGGATTGTTATCTTCTGCCATTTCTGAACTGTTTAAGTAATGTGCGTTGATTTCAACTATCCCAGTGTCCAGTGTTAGTGCCGAACGTTCATTTTCGGCATTTCGGAGAATCCGCACCTACTGCAGAAACACAGAGACAACAGAGACTCTCGAACTTGTCTCTACTGTCGATTGAGAAGACGTTACTAAAATTGAAGTCATCAAAGAATGAAGAAGAATTCTACAGCCTTGGCATAGAAAAATTCGTCAAGAAGGAGAGGCGAATGGAATTAACATTCAAATAGCACAAGACAATGTGAGTTACTGTATTGATTTTACTGTATATATCTTCATAGCTTATGATATGTGCTTCCCTTACTGTAAAAGTCACACGCCGCCACTGGTATACACAATATACTTTTGAAAATTTATTAAAGTCTGGAGATGATTTGTTTAATGTAGGATCTTCCACTGCCAACGTCTTTCATTGCGTTACATAAATGTAAGTTAATGCCAGTGAACTGCAGAGAAATAACCCAACATACAGCATTTAGATATCAGATCGCAAGAGTTACTGGACAACGACCTGCTAGTGTTGCACCTGTTGCATTTGCAGCAGCCACGTGTTACCACGACCAGGGAGGGTGGGGAGTATCGACAAAGCTAGGCATCTGCGCGCAACACTAAAGTTTCTCTATAAGCATGCTGAATATGTAAACAAGAGAGACCACGTGAGTTCTAATGCAAAGTGAGGACAAGCAACAATCTGGTCTTGCAAGGATCAAGGAGTTCTAATGAAACATGAATCTATTCTACCTGTCTCACGTCTCGGTTCCGCAGTGTAAAGGCAAAAATAACAATGAGAGCGAAACATGGTGAACTGATACAGATGTATACATTTTATGAAAGGAATTTTAAACTCAAATTCCTTCCATTTTGTGTTTAGATCTATGTACACTATGACTACTAAGATTGCTTTTTGGAAAAATTTGTTACAGCACAAATGTATTACGGAAGAAGAATTTTATGAAGAATTTGACAGCCAACTCTGTTGCGTGTCGATGCTGAATGACATTAAATACTGTGTTTAATGTACTCTCGTAGATTCATCAAATACCTAACATTAACTGTTAAATACGATGACTGCGTTAGCAAACATGTATAATCCCAACCATAGAATCACAATTAACATTTTGAAATTGAATTTAGAATTTCAATTAGTGCTACGTCTTGATTACTGAGCAGAATTGTTTCAATTTAATATGCAATGAAAATTCTATACCTCAATTTCCTGTCAATGGCAAACAATTTAGTGGTATGGAGTTTATCGATAGAAAACCACCACGCTATGGTCCTCAGTAAACTTTCCTATGAATTCGTCCTTTGTTTCGAGCTATTCAGCCATTCAGAAGCAGTTATAGTATCCATAGCGGTGTAACATGGTCAATGATGATGATGATGACGATGATGATAATCACACGCTTGAGGATACGTGTGCACGTCGTCACACAATTGAAAGATTCTGGGCTACGGAGAGTAGAGAAGAGGAAGTTACTGAAGATCAGCGAAGTAAATGATGTATATGAGTGAGATCAATGATATAGGCGAGCCGTTTATCATAGAAGGCAAAGAGGAGGAAATAGTGGTCAGAACTCCGACGAGCGGAGAAAGATCTAATTGAACAAACTGCAAATTAATCTCAGTGAACATCCATATGAACGTATCTTACCGTAACGGATGTCCATCAAATTCATTCTTTTAACACGTTAATCACGAATATTGGATGGTAGACACCCTTAGAATACGTTTCGTATTGAGAATACGGATGAGAAGGAAATACAGAGCAAACGAAGTATGAGGCCAACTTGTGGCATAAATCAGCCATGAGTAATGTCATAGTCCGGAATAGTCAAGGTCTCGACATGCAACCAATAAAACTGAACAACCGCGAGGCTATACAATAGAACTGTCGATGATGATAATAATAATAATAATAATAATAATAATAATAATAATAATACGCTTGCGGATACAACTCTTTTTAACACACAGTAATGGCAGAATTTCCACCTTGAAATTCTCTCTTAGAATATCTCCGCTGAGTCCTCAGCAGTACAAAAGGTACAATAAATTTGTATAAATAGCTCTAATTCTGGTATCACTTCAACTGTTTACCTCATACATTGCTTTTATCTCGGATTAGGTATGCTGAAGTCTAAAGCAGATTCAGATCAGTGCATGTTCCTTAAATCACAGGGAAAGGGATTAACATAATTCCCGGAACCGTATAAGTAGTCAGTGAAACACGAAATCAACCCTATTTAAATAAAATTCAGGAAACTCAATCGTCAAAAATTACTAGTTTCGCCCCAGTGCGGCATGAGCTCATCAGTTGAATACCGTACCTTCCCAAGACACTGACCGGTTAGCACACCGGTAGCGACACCCCTGCAAGCTATACATGTGATGAACAAAATGCAGTGCCGAGATACTAGGGGAGAATTGCATCTCCACTTGCTATATATGCCCTCGCGGGCTAGCATGACCAAAAATATGGCATCCGATTGAGATAGATAAACAAAATTCAGGAAACTAAATCATAGAAAATGTTTATTCACTTCATAGACAGCCAATATTTCCGGAAGTTTATGAAAAATATATTAACCGCGCATAAATACTTTGTCTCGTATGTTCTCCCCATTATTGAATTTTCTTCCTCTATTTGGTCCTCATCTGCCATCACAAACATGTCTCAAGTAAATAGCATTTTTAACTTTTTCACTTTCATCCTTAAGATTCGTAATCCTATTTTTAAGAACAAAACTAAATCTGACATTTTAAACTATCTGGGTATGCTTGACCTGAGAGGCCGTTTACAGTTCTATCTATGTTACCTTCATAAAATGATTAATGGCTGCACCAAATGTACTTCCCTATACACGTTCCTCCCCGCCCAAAACGCAACCGACGTACTCACGTGTACCGTCCGCGCCTAACCTTACAAACCACTCTATCTTCTACCGTCTCCCTACTCTTGGTAACTCACTACCCGATATCGACATATACACACCTTTCACATCCTTCAAACAAAAAATTAAAAGATTCCTTAGAAGTCCTCTCCAGGTTTCCATTTTCTTCCGTCCATGCAACCCTCGACCTTTATTCTTCCCAATTTCTATAACCGACACTTGCCAATTATCGTTGCCATTGTTGTAACATTGTTATTGTTAGTAACTATTAATTTATTATTGACAATATGCTTGTTATAATTTTGTTACCCTTTATACTTATTTAAAATCATTATCAGTGTAAAATGACCCGCCATAGGCTGTATTTAATAATTATATTTTTATTTATTTATTTATTTCACAACGTTTAGCCCGCCAGGTGGCCATGATCGTCATGGCGTGAAGTCTGTATGTTCTGACGTTCCCGAGTCCCATTGGAAGAAAAATGTCACCATCAGAATACTGGCCGGCAGGATAGCAGAGGTGCTGGTACATAATTTCTAAACACTAGATTGCGTGCTAAAAGTCTGTACTCAATTCGAAACCTCTCTGCAATGTTCATATGGAGTGAGAGCATATGACGCTGTTGATTGTGATTCTCCCGTCACTTGGTGACGTTAAGCATCTTGGTGCGATTCGACAGGAATGGATTATGTACCGGCATCGAGTTTCACCCTTTCACTTCCTATTATGTATCACGCCACCAATTTCATCTCATTAACTTCTCTGATGAGACCGACGTCAGGAAGGCCATCTGATCGTAAAAATTCACTACGAAAAGTTATTTCACTTCATACCCGCCCCCTGGGAGATACGGGACAACGGTTGGAGACACCTATTTCACGCTTTTATTGATTCTGTGTCCGACTCGTTGGCTGAATGGTCAGCGTACTGGCCTTCGGTCCAGCGGGTCCCGGGTTCGATTCCCGGCCGGGTCGGGGATTTTAACCTTAATTGGTTAATTCCAATGGCACGGGGGCTGGGTGTATGTGTTGTCTTCATCATCATTTCATCCTCATCACGACGCGCAGGTCGCCTACGGGAGTCAACTAGAAAGACCTGCACCTGGCGAGCCGAACCCATTCTGGGATATCCCGGCACTAAAAGCCATACGACATTTCATTTTTCATTGATTCTGTACGCAACTAATAGTAAGATTTTCTGTTTTGGACCCACTAATATTGCTACGTTGGTGTGGCTTCGGGAGAGGCCCGCCGCAGGCGTTCCTAGCTGACGCTCATGGGTTACCTACAGTACATGTTACTGCACATTAATCAAATAACATAACCTAGCACAGAACACGGCTATCCCTGATCTGAAATACGTAGTTACTGACGAACAAAAAAGCGTAACATTTGGATATTTCGGAGAAGGGCAAATTTAATGTAGTAAAATGGCATTAGGAATGCAAAATACATTCGTGTATTCACGAACCACCTCAAACTCATTATACCAAGGAAAGGACATATGAAACAGGAAGGAATGGAAGTCACAAGCTATTCTTTTGGCAGCAATGAAATTACTCTCTTCAACGCCACTTTAATACACACCTGGCCAATAAAGTTTACAACCACTTGGAGACGACCCATGACACAAAATAAAGGGCACTGTCACCATTTGAAACAATTGCTGCTAGCAAAACGTCAGATACGTTTTATCACAATTTGTATCGGTATGCATATCGACAGAAATCTCAACACCAATACGATCCTTCAGTTCGTGCTGTGAACATGGTCTGCGTGTGGGAGTACCACAGGCCTAGACCCGTGCTGGTCAGCGCAGGCTGCAATCACGCCCGGACGTTCGACTCCATGCAGTGGGAAACAGCGGTGGTTCTAATTCAACATTCAACTGCTCTTTCAAATCAGCACTGGAACTGAAGTAACAACATGTAATCCCCGCCAAAAAACGAAATTACAAGAAACGTAGAAAATATTCTACAAAATAAGACACTAAAACTTCTCCAGTATCTACAAAGCTTTGTCAATGTTGTGCAAGTCAATTTGTCAGTCTTGTAGTCTATATGATTTTCACGTTGCTTAAGATTCGAATCGTGCTGACAATCCTGCCCAAGCGTAACTAAGGTATATTGATTTTGCAGCATAATCCCTACTTTAAAATTGTGTGGTAGGCAGGAAAACTATCGTGTCACAACTTCCCTACAGAAGAGGGATATGAAATTCAATATATTTCCCAAGATAGGGGTAAGTAGCTTCAATCTAATGAATTAAAAAATCGAAGTTCCTAATGTTGCCTGTAGAGCATATAATAATCGCTTACACTGAAAATGCGCATATGTTTTCATAAAATACATCTCAACAAACATATTTCATTGTTACATTCGTCGTAATAACACAAAAAAAAATTACGGATCACATGGTCAATTTTTCGAGATAAAGAGATTTCTACAAGTAACAGGCAGTGTGAAACTAACAGAGTAAGTAGTGTACTATGTAAAAGTAACTTACAGACATTCCCCCTGTGCGTGAAGGAGGTAGATTAACACCCACGCTATCCCTTGCTTGCCGTAAGAGGACCGAGGAAGTCTTTTCATTTTAATGCCCTTCGCGGCCTTTGTCTTTCTTTGGCCGATACCATCATTTTTCGAAGTGTCGGACCCCTTCCATTCCTTTCACCGTGATTAGTTTTAAGGGAGGTTGATTACTTAGTTGCACTTCCTCATAAAAAAAATACCACCATCACCACTGAGATATTTTCTCTTCTCATTACAGCACATACACAAAATACGTCTTCCACAAACCTAATATGTTGTCAATTCATTTGCACCATGGAGACAATGTCAAAATGGAAAAGAAAGAGAGTTTAGTAGATATAACTCGTTTTTCCTTCACATGTTTTGAAAAGTTCACTTAACTCAAAAAAGCGGTTCACTGAGTTTATTTAGATTCATTCTCTATTCCTGCGCAAGATATAACAAATGCCCGCTCCAATATGAACGTGAATCGTTAGTGTTTTTTCTTACTTCACTTCTTGCTCACCACAAAATTAAACCATTAACAAAATAATTTTAAAAACGGAAACAAGCGAGACTGATCTGCCTCTTATCCCATCACAGCTTCAATTTCAGGAATGCCCTCGCTGAACTGAGGATTTTTTAAGTGCGCTGTAATTATGCTCCATGGTTTGCGTTCGTTATGACCATGGGACAGCCCAGTTATCAGTCAATGATACTGTGGCTGAACGTGTCAGAAAAATCAAATACCTGGGCATTATAATAAGACGAATGGTATACTGAAATGGACATCAAATGTCGAATCGAAGCAGCAAGAACAATCTTCTTAAAAATGAGAACACTGTTCTGTAACGAAAACACTTTTTTTTTCTATTTTATTTGGTTTACGTCGCACCGACACGGCGACGGTGGGATAGGAAAGGTCTAACAATGGGAAGGAAGCGGTCGTGGCCTTAATTAAGGTACAGCCTCAGCATTTACCTGGTGTGAAAATGGCAAACCACGGAAGACTATCATCAGGGCTGCCGACAGTGGGGTTCGAACCTACTATCTCCCGGATGCAAGCTCACAGCTGCGAAACACCAATTTTAAGTTGCGTCAACGCATTGTCCGATGTTACAGCTAATCAGTTCTTGTCAATGGGGCAGAAAACTAGATAGTAAAAAGCGAGCTCTCTAAATCGTTGAAATGTGGATTCGTCCCAGAATCCTGAGTATTCCTCAGACTAGCCTACCGGAAACTGAAGTTCTCACACGAACCAGAGAGAAGCGATATAGATTTGATTGAAAAGTGTCGAAAAATATCTTATCTTTGCCACATATTAAGCGGGGAAAAGTAACACCTATTCCAACTAATCCTGAAGAAAAAATATCAGGGAAACACTATGGAATAAGACTGAACTCATGGACGGACAATATTAAAACATGGACGGATATCAACAAAGTGAGTGATGTATACAGGACGGCTGAAGACATACAGCTACTCTCCATAGTGATCGCCAACGTTCGGAGACGGAGAACGGCAATTAACGAAGATGATATGCACACGAACAACGCAAGTTACGTTTCCTCAATGTCGTACGATTTTTAAGTGACTGCTTTCAATTCTTGTTACACTACTCGTATTCTTTTACGTTTCTTCTTGTCTTAACATTTCGTCAATTTTATTATACGTCTAGGACTTGCTGGTCTGCGCACTGTATTCGTTCACAAGAATTTATCGTCCACTTTTCATTACGTCAAAAAACAGCAATCGATAATGTAACTGATTTAGCCTACTTAATGGCCTGGTGGCCATGATCGTTAAGGCGTTGTAGTCGAAACAGTCTGACACCGAGGCTAGCCGGTTCGCGCACCGTTGGTCGACAAAATTTCTAATCACTAGATTGTGTGCCCAAAGCCTGGATTAAATTCCAAACCTCTCCGCAGTGCTCATATGCAGTGTGGACATATGACGGTGTTGATGGTGATTCGTCCGTCGGACGGTGACGTTAAGCGTTGAGCAGACCCCTTGGTGCTGTTCGAGAGGAGTAGGCTGTGTGCCGGCACCGGGTTTCATTCTAACCCTTCCTACTATAATATATCAAGTCATTCATTTCATCTCATTAACTCCTCTGATGATTTTGACGTCAGGAAGGGCATCCGGTCATAAAAACCCGCCGCGACAGATTCATCTCACCTCATACCCGACCCCATAGAGAAACGGGACAAGGGTTGGACAAACAACAACAACAATAATAATCTATCACTTCTTTATTTTACCCCTTACGTATATGTTTAAGTCAATTCTGGCAGATACACTCCTTGTGGTAGCATTTTATTAGAACTCTGCCAGGAATTCCCATTTATTTTATTTTTTCGTGGCAGGTTCCTGGTAGGTGATATTACTGGTTTTACTCCGACTGAACATTTCCACCGTTTTCGGAGAAGCTGATACAAAAGTACAGATAACTGTATTACTCATCCTTATAAAACTGAGAATTGGGTCGGCGTGTACCTTCAATTGACTGCCGGCGCTCGCAGTATGACTCATGCCATACGGGGTACAGAATGACTCACACCGTTCGATTCGCGAAATACAACACAGCCAAAATCCCCATTTCACAGCAGCAAAAACGATACGAAAACACAGTTAACAAGTTTTCCACAAAAGCAGTGTACCACCAAAGTTGTGTCTATACAAGACAAAAGCACGTGTGAATTGCATGAACAAACCCACGCTTCAGAATGCGGGCTAGCATGCTAAAACTTTATGAAAACTGGGAGTATACAGAATACAAGGGGAACACCAAAACTCCGCCACAGCTACTACAACAGAAGGCAGCAGTTTGTTACAAATAATATAGCATTCAGCAATTCTGCCCTTGCCAATTACGCCTAGTGCAAACTGTTTTCACTCATGTTTCAATCTGGTGCTGAGAAACAGCATTCAGGGGACGCCGAAATGTTTTACTCGCCGAGGGTAACACTGCTGGAGCAGCTGACTGAATGTATTGTTAAAAGGGGGTCAAAAGAAAATGGGCCATTTGCCAAGAAGTACGGGAGAGCATTTCGAACCTCAACAGCAATCAAATTTATCCATCTGCATAATGAGACGGTCAATCCCATTCCTGAAAAAACGGGGAGGGGGGGGGGGGGTGTCGACGAAACCACATATTAAACCAGTCACACACGTCATCGTCCGATTCAGACGTGCCCTCGAATGTCTTTAGCTCAAGCATGGGACTTATAACAAACCCACAGCGAGACAGTTGCAGAATCTGAGAGGAGCCAAAAATTAAAGCACCCGGACATGCTATCCAACGGCATTATCCTTCATAATAACTCCCGCCCGCACAGTTTCAACTGTCAGGAATACGCATTGAGATTTAGGTGAGAAATTCTCTCCCTATATCACCTCGAGCGATTTTTACATCTTTGGGATACACAATTTACATCGCCATTGGCGTTTCATCAAAGTAGCCACGGTTCTAGTAACGGACACTGTAGAATGTCAAATATTTAAAAAAAAAACATCCACCCGGTTCGGATTCCACGTGAAACTGGGAGGTTCATTGGTAAAAGTTTGCCAGTTCTAGGTACGAGTATTGTTAGCAAAAAAGGAAACAGAATGGAAATAGAACCTTAAAAAACCAAGAATATGGTAATCAGTGCAAGAGGAAATAGGGTATACGTCAAGATATGCCTGGAAATAATCGAGCAAGAGTCTGCTTTGAAATACCTTGGAAACACTAACATGAATATATGAAATGCAGCGAGGAGATAAAGATCAGCAATTCTACGTTCAATGAGGCTTTCAACAGAAAGGACTCATCTGTGGATGCTTAAACAATGGTGTGGAGAAGAAAGGAAAAGGAAATGAGGTGTGTGTTTTACATCTAGCGGTTTCAATGTCGCACTAACATATCTAAGGTTTTCGGCGACAAAAGGACGGGAAAGGGCTAGGACTGAGAAGGTAGCGACCGTGGCCTTTGTTTGCACTAGAATGGAAACGATGAGGGTGACAGAAAGAGTAAGGAATGACACGGTGGTGAAGAGAGGAGAAAAAAAAAAAAAACCTGTGAAATGTCACCAGAATGGGGTGGAGGAAAAGCTTGCACACTTACTGCAAGAGAATTACTTTGGCGCGCGAACTAGAAGGAAAGGTAAACGGAAGAAGAGCAGGACGGAGAAAATACCAGATGGTGGACCGTGTCAGAATAGCAGGAAGCTATGAGTAGATGAAAAGAATGACAAAGGACAGAAGCACGGAGTACCTGTGTGAAACAATTTTGTTATATTACATAACCACAGGTTGGATATTGATAATTCAGGTACTTCAAGACTTGGCTGCGAATGAAACTATCCAAGACCTGGAAAGAGCATCATCGCTCCAAAGCCTTCCGCGCACGGTACTTCACGAAAGCTGCTCAACACAGGAGCGACACGTGAAAGTAGGCTACAAGTCTGGTCCTTTTACAACGTCCATCCCCCAACGGATCTTCCCGAAGTATGAAGAGATCGGGAGATGAGCATTTCCGTCTTGTAAGTTGCGTACCTCTTTCAATGTGTTTCCGGATTCTTGATCATGTCCAGGACATCGAGTGATGGAGGTATGGTTTTCTACTATTATTACAACGCACTACAGCGGAGGCGAAGGAAATCAAGAAAAATAATGGGCTCAACCCTATATCGAAGGCTATTCATAGCAGCAAAAGAACTGAACACAACGGATTCCAAGTTCTTGACATTCCTCTCCTGTCAACTTCCTGGAAGAACCGGACCTCCATGATTCCTTCGTAACTACCTGCATGAAGCTCCATGTCGACTGAGCTTGCCGCTTGCGTGAAGCGCCGTGTGCGGAGGGCCTGAAAGTTAATGATCTAAAATGGTAATCTTATCACCATTCTATCAGGATTACGTCGTGGTAGAACTTGTATTGCAGCATGAAGCCGCACTTTTGAACAGAAAACAGAAGTGCACTAATTTATTTCCCAAACACGTCAATTATAAATTTCCAACCTATGATTGTTCACCATTCGGATGGTTTGGTCTCTCCGATCATCACAATAAGTTGGAGTTATTAAATGTTGTTACACCTGTTATATACAAAACTTTGCTATAGCGATGGCGATTTCAGCGACACCTCGCCGATAGCGTTAGGTGTTCTGGGGTACCAACGTATTACACATAAGGAAAGCGTTTTTCAGACTTGCTCAAATAGACGAACGTTATATGTCTACCTCGTGTATGAAATCGGTTTAAGTATCAGGACGAATTACGATTTTCTAAGAAGCTAAGTATTTTAAGACCTATTAACATTTGAACATCCTGAAGCTGAAGATGATGTCGACAACAGTGGCGATAATTTAATGTCGTCTGAAATGCTACAAAATTCTTAACATACTGAAACAATGAGACTATGAAATACGCGCAATAATAAAAAATAGCCTAGTTATAAGTACAAACGGGTGATGATACTGTAAGCGAAGTGAAAAGTTAAGGGGCCACAGCAACCACGAAGAGGAGGAAGACAAATCTGAAGTGCCTACTTAAACAGTCTGTGACGCTATAGAAGCCATCAGAGCTGTGAAATCCTCTACAAAGCTAGGGAAGGATGCACTGAAATCGTGACAAATTATGAACATAATGCGTAATTTCGAATTGGAGAGTCGGGAGAGGACAGACACAAATTAAGCATTTTAACAGCTAAATGAAATTTGGTGAGTACTGCTTATACTGTACTAAACTGTACGAGCTATAACTTCCGAACGGCCATTGCGCACAAATACAAGAGAGCGCCACCTAGTGGGAACTACATGTGAGCGACAGAATAAACCACTTGCGTCCCATAGAATTTAGTAACAATTTTATTTTGGATACACCTACAGTACTTCAATTTTGCAAAAGTTCCTTCCTCACAAATTTTGATTACACCACCACTCGTTTATAACGACACAATTTATCAGAGCCCTTGAAAATTGTTATAACCAAGTTCTTCTGTATACAGGTAGATACAGACTCAAGACAAGAAAAAAAAATGCCAAGGATCGCAGTAGAATAATCCAGAAGTACTTCGAATACAATGAGATGAACTGCCTCAATCCATGGTATAGGAAGACAACAGTGGTACTGCCAATACTGTGATAATAACGTTAAAAAAGTAGTATACCTCTCCCCAATAGTACTCCCTCATTTAATTTTGCGGTTATTAGAAATGTTAATGCGTCTTTCTTTCTTTCTTTCTTTCTTTCTTTCTTTCTTTCTTTCTTTCGACAAGGAGCCACAATCGGCATAATGAACTAGTTGCGGTCCACAGGCTTATATTTGATATTACTCTATATTGTTTTACACTGGATATGTATGAATCAAATCCTAATGTAATTATTAATCATGGTCATCCTTTTCTTACAATTTAGCTTTACGTCGCACCGACACGAATAAGTCTTATGGCGACAATAAGATGGGAAAGGGCTTGGAGTGGGTGGGAAGGAAGCGGCCGCGGCCAAGCATTTGCCTGGTATGAAAATGGGAAGACCACGGAAGACCATCGTCAGGGTTGCCGACAGTGGGGTTCGAACCTGCTAACTCCAGAATGCAATCTCACAGCTGTGCGACCGTAACAGGCTTATAAATAATTATCATTAACTACACTGAACAAATTAAATCTATTCCATGCGACCATTATTAAATAAGGCTGACAAAACTGTTAAGGCAATTACACTACCCTACTAATTACATACATACATACATACATACATACATACATTATCATTATAGACTGTTATGCCTTTCAGCGTTCAGTCTGCAAGCCTCTGAGAATATACTAAACGTCGCCACAATCCTCGATTTGCAATTAGTGTTGTGGCCTCATTTAGTTCTATACCTCTTATCTTCAAATCGTTAGAAACCGAGTCTAACCATCGTCGTCTTGGTCTCCCTCTACTTCTCTTACCCTCCATAACAGAGTCCATTATTCTCTTAGGTAACCTATCCTCCTCCATTCGCCTCACATGACCCCACCACCGAAGCCGGTTTATGCGTACAGCTTCATCCATCGAGTTCATTCCTAAATTAGCCTTTATTTCCTCATTCCGAGTACCCTCCTGCCATTGTTCCCACCTGTTTGTACCAGCAATCATTCTTGCTACTTTCATGTCTGTTACTTCTAACTTATGAATAAGATATCCTGAGTCCACCCAGCTTTCGCTCCCGTAAAGCAAAGTTGGTCTGAAAACAGACCGATGTAAAGATAGTTTCGTCTGGGAGCTGACTTCCTTCTTACAGAATACTGCTGGTCGCAACTGCGAGCTTACTGCATTAGCTTTACTACACCTTGATTCGATCTCACTTACTATATTACCAACCTGGGAGAACACACAACCTAAATACTTGAAATTATCGACCTGTTCTAGCTTTGTATCACCAATCTGACATTCAATTCTGTTGAATTTCTTACCTACTGACATCAATTTAGTCTTCGAGAGGCTAATTTTCATACCATACTCATTGCACCTATTTTCAAGTTCCAAGATATTAGACTGTAGGCTTTTGGCACAGTCTGCCATTAAGACCAAGTCGTCAGCATAGGCCAAACTGCTTACTACATTTCCACCTAACTGAATCCCTCCCTGCCATTTTATACCTTTCAACAGATGATCCATGTAAACTACGAACAGCAAAGGTGAAAGATTACAGCCTTGTCTAACTCCTGTAAGTACCCTGAATCCAAGAACTCATTCTACCATCAATTCTTACTTAATAATCTACCTTTAATTCCATAATCCCCCAGTATGGCGAACATCTTTTCCCTCGGTACCCTGTCATATGCTTTCTCTAGATCTACGAAACATAAACACAACTGCCTATTCCTCTCGTAGCATTTTTCAATTACCTGGCGCATACTGAAAATCTGATCCTGACAGCCTCTCTGTGGTCTGAAACCACACTGGTTTTCATCCAACTTCCTCTCAACGACTGATCGCACCCTCCCTTCCAAGATGCCAGTGAATACTTTGCCTGGTATACTAATCAATGAGATACCTCGATAGTTGTTGCAATCCTTCCTGTTTCCTTGCTTATAGATAGGTGCAATTACTGCTTTTGTCCAATCTGAAGGTACCTTACCAATACTCCACACTAATTTTACTACTCTATGAAGCCATTTCATCCCAGCCTTCCCACTATACTTCACCATTTCAGGTCTAATTTCATCTATTCCTGCTGCCTTATGACAATGGAGTTTATTTACTATCCTTTCCACTTCCTCAAGCATAATTTCACCAACATCATTTTCCTCCTCCCCATGAGCTTGGCTGTTTGCAACACCACCATGATGATTGAGAAGATGTTCAAAATATTCCCTCCACCTCTCCAGAGATTCCCTGGGGTCTATTATGAGTTCACCTGAATTACTCAAAACACTGTTCATTTCCTTTTTCCCTCCCTTCCTACGATTTTTTATTACTGTCCAGAAAGGTTTCCCTGCTGCTTGACCTAGCCTTTCCAGGTTATTACCAAAATCTTCACATGACTTCTTTTTGGATTCAACAACCATTTGTTTCGCTCTGTTTCTTTCATCTACGTACAAATCCCTGTCTGCCTCGGCCCTTGTTTGGAGCCATTTCTGATAAGCCTTCTTTTTACGTTTACAGGCTGCTCTCACTTCATCATTCCACCAAGATGTTCGCCTTTTCCCATCTTTACACACAGTTGTTCCTAGGCATTCCTTTGCTGTTTCTACTACAGCATCCCTGTATGCCACCCATTCACTTTCTATATCCTGAACCTGCTTACTGTCTACTGTTCGAAACTTCTCACTAATCATATCCATGTACTTCCGTCTAATTTCCTCGTCCTGGAGATTTTCTGCCCTTATTCGTTTGCAGACAGATTTCACTTTCTCTACCTTAGGCCTAGAGATACTTAGTTCACTACAGATCAGATAGTGGCCTGTATCATCGAAAAATCCCAGAAAAACTCTTACATTCCTAACAGATTTCCTGAATTCAAAGTCTGTTAAGATATAGTCTATTATGGATCTGGTACCCCTAGCCTCCCATGTGTAGCGGTGAATAGCCTTATGCTTGAAGAATGTATTCGTAACAGCTAAACCCATACTAGCACAGAAGTCCAGCAAACGCTTCCCATTCCCATTAGCTTCCATATCTTCCCCACATTTACCAATCACCCTTTCGTATCCTTCAGTTCTATTCCCAACTCTCGCATTGAAATCGCCCATTAGCACTATTCTATCCTTGCTGTTGACCCTGACCACGATGTCACTCAATGCTTCATAAAACTTGTCAACTTCATCCTCATCTGCACCCTCACATGGTGAATACACGGACACAATTCTTGTCCTAATTCCTCCCACTGACAAATCTACCCACATCATTCGCTCATTTACATGCCTAACAGAAACTATGTTGCGTGCAATGGTATTCCTGATAAAGAGCCCTACCCCAGACTCTGCCCTTCCCTTTCTAGCACCCGTCAAGTACACCTTATAATCTCCTATCTCTTCCTCATTATCTCCCCTTACCCGAATATCACTTACACCTAGTACATCCAGATGCATCCTCTTTGCTGACTCAGCCAGTTCTACCTTCTTTCTTCCATAAGCTCCATTAATATTGATAGCTCCCCATCGAATTCCATTTCGTTCGCCAAGTTGTTTCCAAGGAGTCCCTCGCCTGTCAAATGGGAGTGGGACTCCATTACTCCCATAGGTCCGAGGCTTGCTTAAAATGTTCTGAGCTCGGTAAATTCATGAAGCAGGATGCTGCCCTACTTGCACATAGTCCAAGTGATGATCTCTCCTCTAACGGGTTATGGGCCACCGGTGAATTGTATAGTTCTAGCCGCCTGAACACAAGGAGGGCCACGACTCAGAATATGTCCGAGATGCCCACTCCCATTCCATAGCAACTGGTATCCCGACTCTCAGGACCACTTACTAGGCCACTCAGCCGTTGCCCATGGTTCACGAACTAGGACGTGACTACAGTAACCCACAAACATGAACCATTACATATATATATATATTTTTTGCTAGTTGCTTTACGTTGCGCCGACACAGATAGGTCTTATGGCAACGATGAGACAGGAAAGGGCTAGGAGTGGGAAGGAAGCGGCCGTGGCCTTAAATACATATCTAACCTAGTACATATAATTTTTACGTGTCAATGCGACACTAGGCGATTAGCGCCTGGAAGACTAATTACCTCGGATCGAGTAGGAGTATTCCAGTCGCCGTGGCAAACAATACTGCAATGTATTCGAAAAGTTGGAAAACTGTACGAAATGTACAGAAAACGACACTGTTCAACCGGAAGAAAAAAGTAAGTATATCCCGTGGAAGCTTCACCACTAGGACACACAGAATCTTTGACAATGATTTTTTGAATTACACCTGAAAACAGTTAAGAATATTCAGACAAAACAGACAGTGCTGTAAATGGTATGTAAAGTTCATAAATTACTAAAGAATTGTTGTTTTTCAGAGACAA
Source organism: Anabrus simplex (assembly GCF_040414725.1). NCBI lineage: Eukaryota > Metazoa > Arthropoda > Insecta > Orthoptera > Tettigoniidae > Anabrus > Anabrus simplex. The sequence goes on from NC_090278.1 coordinate 72,762,194, forward strand.
ACAGACGGACGTGAAATGCTTTAGCATGGCTTTCGAACATAGCAATTGCTACTGTATATCAATAGCAAACGACCCGCAGTAGATGTCCCGATGGAGACATAACCTCCATCGAAATGTGAACCTGGCTGTGAATAATTTATAGCAAATATTCGCTCGAAATTGTATTACATGCTCAAAACTCAAGGTTGAAGCCACGTAAGCAGTCCACTAGCGGAGAGACCGAGTCCAAGACCATCTCAACATAAAATACACAAACAGCACAGAGGTAGATGTCACATATTATTAACTTCAAAGATATAATGTTTTTCTCTTGTGTTGTATTATCAAGAAGACTAGTGGTAAAATGTGGAATGCTGGCATGGTCAATGCAACGGACAGGGACACATGTGGCCGTTTTAAACGTACTGAACTATCTCGTCAGTTACCACTACCATCTGTAAGTCTGTCTCAGAGCCAAACTCACCCTGCATTGCACTACAAAATATATAACTACCCTTTACACGAGTACTTTCAAAAATATACTCCAATAACAGTCTTCAATTTTAATTTCAAGAAGAATACTCTATCGCACATGCACGCAAAATGATCCACTCACGAAGAAATGAGCGGATATGGCCGGCAATTGCGTTCTATCATAGAAATGTCTCTTCTGTACCGAGTACCATCCACATTCAAATGAAATTAATTCCAACATTTTCCGACCTGGGGGGAAATGTTATGTCTGCGGCAACCAACCCGTATCCCTCTTCCTCAGTCTGTTTCACAATGCACCATGCCTCCAGCTCTCCGGGAAACAAAGTAGAGAAATAACAACCGGCAGATTTATAACGTCACACGTGTGTGAAATTAACGAACAAACATATCAGTAGAGAGAACTGGCTAACATAATCTGACTTACATCACTAACTAGCTAATGAACTAAATAAATCATCATCATCCTTTAACCGTCTCCAGTCGTCCGGGTGGAGGACAAGAGCCCTATCAATCTTTGTCTATCCAGGTACATTTCTTCATTCTCAACTTGGTGCCATTCCATTTAAATAAATAAATAAATAAATAAATAATAGAGAACATGCCACAACTTAACTGTAATTACTATTCGGAATACCTACGAACCTTCGAGAACGGAACGGATCCTTAATGAGTTTATCATTGAGTGAAGCTTCCTCCCCCTGGTTGTGCATGGGTTAAGTCTATTTAATATATATATATATATCAGCAATATTCGCTGCACGGTGATATTATGGTCACCGAGTCACTTGCACGAAGAACAATGACACTGAACAAGAAAACAAGAGATTAACAACGTAATCGGTGCCCTTCCGCTTAGTTCTGTGTGTATGCACGGGGAATTTAGTAATACACGACTATCATCCCTGCGGCGTATATCATCAAGAGGTAAAAGATAAACACCGTTATAATGATGCGCATCAATCTGACTGTTTAGAGAAAATATAAAACCACGGAAAAAGGGGGTGGGGGAAGACTCTAAGACGAATTATCGGCATTAATGCAATTGAAAAAAATACTACACTTGTACTCAGCTGAATATGCAAACGTTCCAACATTCAAAAGTAAAAAATCAGGAGATTTTTGTGGCATACCCCAACATGTTTCGACATGTCACTGGTGATGTAACTAGTACTGAAATATTGCATGTATTTTATAAATAGACAAATAGATGTTAGACCCCTTTAAACAAAAAGCATCATCCAGCAAGCACAAGCATTTTATAAATACTGAAATACTGCATGTATCTGAGCTTTAGAACACATGACTCTACATTGTAACTGCCTTAGGCCTCTTCCTAAATTTCTGAACTGGATTTATACTCAAAGCACTGGCCTTGTTGAACGAGTTTTAAGGTTTAATTTCTTTCCAGAATTAGTTTTCGGGAAGCTTTGATCTGAATTGCATTTTTGTCCTTGTAAATAAACTTTTTTTAAATGTCTCAGTTGGCATTGCTATGTGGAAATGATAAAATGAAAAGCATCACGTTAGAAATTCTGTCATATTTAGGAACACCACCAGCTGATTATACCAGTCTTGCTAGTGCCCACTGAACGTCAATTCTCTGCAGCTACTTAAAAAAAGACCGAGGAAAAAGCTGGGATTTTCAAAAATACAGGAATATGGAATCTGTTCTCAAAATCGGGGCATAAGTCTCGCGAACAGGAAAGAGGGAGGAAGGGCTAACAATAGGGAGTCTTCCGGTTAAATCGGGGGTGTTGGCACGTCTGAATATGGCATCATGAATTTATTACTTGAACTACGGTTGCCATTCGACTATACGATCTCGCCGATCCCAATTCCATTTTCTAATATCACTCCTGGTATACACATAAGCGTGCTGCACTCCACATGAAATATAAGGAGTAGTAATGGGAGATAACAATCCGTCGACAGCAGTACATTCCTCTTACAGTTGGCTCAATTCTCATTATGTTGACTCAGGTGCACACGCACACACTTCCGGCAAACAACGTGGCCTGAGCTTACATCGGCATCTCCTCAGAGCAACAAGGAGCCCACCCCGGCCGTACCCAGCAGTCAAAATCCCCTTCCATATAGACTACACTCAACGTATATACAACAAAAGCTTCAAGATTGATAATGCTCCTTCATGTATGTAAGCGGTTCCAGCCATTCCTCCATCTACCTCACACAGAACATACTACAGAAGAACATGTGAAAATGTGCGGCAATCCACTTCACGAGTAACAAATTCGCCCTTAGCACGAAACTGACAAACATCATTACGCTACTCTACAAACATGTCGTGGTCTCCAAACATTTCCTACTGGCACCCCTCTATGTAAGCCCTGCACATTCCACGCAACCACTCTTTACCTTGATTAATCACATAAATAAACATTTTGTCCGTGTACCTCAAATTTTGACCTCATACTTCACATTTATTTCGGAGTAGGTATGCAAAATTTGAATATAGGCCAATTCTGTTCGTGTATGGACGTATGCACGTCTCAAAATCACGGGTATAGGGCCAGAGAGAATTTTCCAAAAATTGTCTGATCTAGGCTATATGCAACGTGATTAGTATTCAGCGGTATAGCAATACTAAAGGAGGAAAAAAAACAGAAACGTGACAAATTTCTCCGATATAGTATCTCTACACAAAAACTGTTATAAAGTTGAGTAGAATTATTTAATTTGATATTTTAGGCACTTTTGTAAAACGAATAATAACGGGAGACATTTTCACAAACAATATCTCGGAAAATATCACATATATCTTAAAAAATATTCATGACAATTATAAAAAATGTAATTTCCAACCTTTATATATATTTAATACGAGTAAAGAACCGGAATCTCATACAAGGCTATTTGCGGATGATGTTATACTATATAGAGTAGTAAATAATGAGTTGAAAGATTGTGAGCGACTGCAATGTTGTGAGATGGACAGCGGACAATGGTATGATAGTAAATAGGATAAAAGTCCAAGTTGTAAGTTTCACATACAGGAAAAGTCCTCGCAGTTTTAACTGCTGTTTTGAAGGGTGATATACCTCATGGGGATGTATCTAGGTGTTAATTTAAGGATTGATCTTCATTGCATTAAAAAATTAACGAGGTTGTTAATAAAGGTTACAGATCTCTGCTCATGGTTATGAGAGTATTTCAGGGTTGTAGAAAGGATGTAAAGGGGGGGGGGGCGCGTAAATCTCCAGTAAGACCCCCAATTAAACCTTAGTTCCAGGACTACTTGATACGAGAACTGAAAAAGATCCAAAGGAAAGCAACACAATTTGTTCTGGGTTATTTCCGAGAAAGGAGTAGTGTTTCGAAAATGTTGCAAACGTTGGGGGGGTGAAGACTTGGAAGTAAGGACACGAGATACTCGACTATGTGGTATGTTCCGAGCTGTCAGTGGAGAGATGACATTAGCAGGCGAATAAGCTTGAGCGGACCTTTTCAAAGTAGGAAAGATCATACTATGAAGATAAAGTTGGAATTCACGAGAACAGATTGTGGCAAATATTCATTTATAGGACGAGGAAGTAAGAGACTGGAATACATTATCAAGGAAAATGTTCGATAAATATCCATTCGCTTTCAACCGCTCCTTCTGGGTGCTTAACTTTTTTTGTCTGGCAAGTTATATATATACACCTACATACAAACACAGACGGAACTGCCTGACTGTTCATCGTACTAACTACATATCATTATAGCACAATCATATAATCGCATAAGCTTTGGTGGTGTTGTTTGGGGATACAACCAGCCTCCGGGCTGATGACCTAACAGACACAGATGATACGCTGCGGCTATATCGAAGTACGAACAGAAACACGAGGGCTGGTATATTAACGCAATGCAGTGAACTACACGCACTAGAAATTATGAAATCCTGTGCAATTAAAACTTTAAGAACGCAATATAGCTCGGCCAATTAACCTTTGATGATACCTATCATTACATCTAATGAGGCCATCAAAAGTAGTCTCCAAGAACCACGAACAGACCAAAGCTCCACATCATACGCAACACGAATTACGGAAGACATTTAAGAACAATAAAGAGACAGCACATAAAGATAGCGTTGCACACTATAATAGGACACGAATCTCGATGCTGTATGATTCAAAATATTACATCCTGCGATGCTGATCAGGAATGCCAATCTAATAACACTAGCCTGCGAATTTCGATTTCATGAATATAACCTAAACCAAATAATGAGATTCAACATTACACAATGTGCTAAATATGATAAACGAAATAGTTATTTGCTAGCACGTAAGGAATTTGGCCAATTAGCAATGATTATATTTGACAAAAGTATGAAGTTTTACTGAACAACCCATTTTTTAACGCCAAACCTTTACAAATATAACTCGACAAACACAATGTGGAAATATCAGCCAAAATGTCCATATAATTAAAACAAACTGTAAAAATAAAAAAATCATATGTGCCTTATCTTATAAATTGGCGAACTTCACTACCGTACTATTTCCCTTATAGAACTAAGCTGAAATGTTTACTGTAATTTGCAGCATCCAGGCAACTGCGCACGTTGTGCACTTGCAGACGTTAGTCACGGTTTTGTTTTGTTCATACTGTACCTCCCTTTCCTTCTATAAGTTGCTACTGAGTAATGTTGTTCTGTTCCTGGTATCTCTACCTCAACCTTATGAAACCTTTCACCCCGTTTTTCATGTTAAAAATTTAAAAAAAGATGCTGAGGAAGGAAAAAATCAAGGTGTGGATGTAAAATATGCATTTTCAGTCTCATATACTGCGGCCTAGTTCCATGTAGCGCATTTTCCGTAATATGTTTGTAATCCGGGGACTTGTTCCGAATAAACTTGTTGTGAGTCCCGTAAACGGTTTCCATTTTGCCTTCGCTTTCATGTCCAGCATCAAACGATCGGTACGTGTTAAGAATATTCTGGCCTTTGTTTTCGATCTAGGGCGGTGTCGATGTACTAAATTTACTTAAGTTTCAAGGCAATACATTCATCGCAGACTGGTGCAATTTACGGAAGCATGCGATAATTCTGATATTGCTACAATGTGCGATATTTGGTAGTATGATATGTGCGAAACATGGGATAATTTGGAAACCAAGTCGTTCAAATGTAACATTAGCTAATGCAAACAACCCAGAAGAACATAATCCATGAGCAATTATAAGTGTATAGCTTCCGCTGAATACCGCCATGCCTTCGCAATGCGTGATTTTTTGTTCGTACGCATACCGAAGCTTCCCAAAGAAACTATTCAAACGGTGGAGGAGCTACCGGTAGTCTCTCGTGATCAGCCGGTTGTGTCTTGATTGCGAACAGTCCAGATTGCGAACAAGGCAATAACCGACCAGATTCCGAACAACAAAATATACCCTGTCCACATTGCGAACAAGAGATTAGTGTTAACGTGAGATACATAAAATAGATACAATTTTCAAAACAGTCTCAAATGTAATTTTTGTTCTAGTAAGTAGTATTAACATTAACTGGTACATTGGGATGTTTCAGATAACCTAACCATATTTTAAAAAAATATTTTTCTTATTGGAAATATTTCATAATTTAGTTTGAGGTAATCTTACCATTTAGAAGATTATCTTTTTTATCGTATAACATAACTAGAGGGATAGTTGTTTATGGTGGATTAGTGAGTTTTATTATTATTTCTTTTTTGCTATTGGCCTTACGTCGCACCGGCACAGATAGGTCTTATGGCGACGATGGGATAGGAAAGGCCTAGGAGATGGAAGGAAGCGGCCGTGGCCGTAATTGAGGTACAGCCCCAGCATTTGTCTGGTGTGAAAATGGGAAACCACGGAAAACCATCTTCAGTGCTGCCGACAGTGGGAATCGAACCCACTATCTCCCGGATGCAAGTTCACAGCCGCGCGCCCCTAACCGCACGGCCAACTCGCCCTGTATTATTATTATTATTACTATTATGCCAGTGAAAGAAGTGAGTGGTTGCATCAACAAGGCAATAGCCTTTAGAATATTGATTATTATTATTATTATTATTATTATTATTATTATTATTATTATTATTATTATTATTTTCTAAATAATATATAAGAAGTGAAATAGTCAGTTTATTTGTAAACAGGTGCATTATATTCTCGCCTAAGCGTCTCTACTTTATGCTTTTATGCCTCTCGACTCATTAATGTGTATCAAACCAAAATCATCCCCTTCAGATAGCCAATTGTTCGCAATCTGGACTCAATGTGTGTCAAACCCAAATCATCCCCTTCAGGTACCCACTTGTTCGCAATCTGGACTGTTCGCAATCAGGACGATACCGATCTGCCAGGCCCTAGCACGTTGCTTAGTTTCGCCGACCAAATGCATGTCTGCATGTGAATAATAACAGACTTATTAAAGGAGTTTTCTTCTAAAACGTACAATAAATAATAATAAAAATAACACAATTTATAAGACTCTGTAATGACAGCACTGGTGCTGGTGGTGTATTTTAACCTCTGAACATCACATTAAAATGCTAACAAATAGTTTACGAACACGAGCATAACAGGTAAGAAATATAATACCTCACTACTAGCAGGTTCGATTCTGCTTGATTTTTAAAATATAAAGCAAATAAGGCTCTGCAAATGATACATACAACTCCCTAAAAATGCGTCATACGAGTAGCTCAAAGAGTAATGTGACAGATTTTTCAGTGTGCAAATGATTGATGTCAAAAGAATAGGGTATTAATACGAGATGCCCAAAACATGTAGGATATTTTCTACGTCGTCCTTAATATTGACATCGCCATGTAAGAGAGAGGAATAGAACAATATCCACAGAGCCTAGAATTCATGTTCTATTCATCATGACTCTCCTATCAGAAGATCATATTCAAAGTGTCTATCTCCACTTTAAATTCCTTGAAAAGAACAGCAAATACCATTTAAAGGCCTAACAGAACTGTGTACCCACATTGCATTTTTTAAACGTACTTCACTGCCCACAACATATTTCTGAAACGCAATTCATCACATAGACATGGCGAGATCACGCTTAAACAGAAATGGGCACCGAGAAATGTACTGAATTCGAACACAAAGGTCTGCGCGTAAAATCGGAGTTGGAATTACAAAGATATCGTACAGGCCAAGAAAGCCGTTCGAACAGAGGAAGGTAGACACATCCACGGTACCTAACCTTAGCATCAACGTCTATGTTACGGTTAACTTTACGCCCGGCCACCTATGCTTCCAGGAATTAACCCGATACCTACTTTTGATTAAGGCTGAGTATACCTCAACGTGATGTGATTCTCCAGAAATAAGAATCTCGCTTCTTAACTCTTCGATTCCTGATGAGGAAACTGATCCATGTCCTCCTGGGTAAACTGAGCACGCCAATATTGCCTCAGCTAGGCAGCCCATTATACTGGAATAATAAAAATTCCATCTCCTACATGATTTCACACTTAGATGAGACGAGCTGGTACATCTGCTAACTCTTAAAAAACAACAAACGCATCTCTATCTATATCGGAATATAAAGGTAAATAAGTAAAAACGAGCAAACTGTGCTAAAAATTATTATTCAATTACGTAAACTTGCTAATCGTGATCATTATTCTGCAATTTTATGCATTTAAAACCTACATGGAAGCGAAGTAATCATGCATCACTAATCCTCTGCTCCAATAATACTTTCTTCTCTTCCATAATTCGCTTCCCAAGCACTGAAATTTTATTTCCATTCCCCTGAATTTAACACAACAGAATACGTTACCCATATAATTCCGTGGAGTAAGGAGAAACTTACCTGAAACAAAAAAGAAAACAATGGACGTTAACTAAAAATCATCACGATTTATCAACAAGGAAAATATTTACAATTCAAAAACTAGAACACACAAGAGATCGTTAAAATACAACTAAATACCAAATTTGATTGCTTTTGATGAATATTTCCTCTCCAAGCGTACCCTAAAGCGAACATTCGCACGCCACACGGTGCTTACTGAACAAGTTTCGAGGGCAAAATTAAATGTACAAATTATTTACGAAAAGTTTCGAAAATGCAATCTCCCTTTGGTAAAGAGCATTATCTCAGCAAAGAGATAAATGCCTGGGCATCAAAGAGTTATGTTTTCATTGATCACGAGATCTAAACCAATAAAGCAAGAAAAGTTTTGCCACACACGTCAACAACAGACCCAACGCAGTAATCACAGCCAATGGCACTAAGCAGCTCAAAAGTTCTCATTGCAGATATTAATTAGTCTGTTTCATTTCAACATCTCTCATTTTAGACCTCATGGTACACAAACAATACGAGAACGTCTCACGAAGACTGGCATTGTGATAATAGAAAAGTCTTATACTCAACGATAAGAAAAGACTTTCTGCCTTTCGAAGTACACACCCTCAAGGCTAGTTTATGAGCTATCCCGAGAACCCTTCTACTTGGAAGAACGTCCCTTGAAGTTTTAACTGCCATCAACAGTCCAGTATCAGTACTAAATCACGTGCTAAGGAATCGAACATCTGGAGGAACTTACATACGCATCTGAGGGAACTTCTCTACAACAGCTACCACGACACGGTTTGCAATGTGCGGTTTTCAACATAAATTTTGCACCAGAAGAAGTGTCCATGACCCAGATATGACCTGCACACGTGAACTGTGTGGTGAAACCCTGCGACAGAGATACCATGCCAACGTGTGTAACGCCCGCGTAATATTTCTAAATGAATTCTGTTTTTAAGCAGGTTTCAATTAAAGTTAGCACAAGAAGCGCCATTGTGCGGAGCAGGGAAGGAAAAAATAGTCGTACGAAGATTCAGATGGGGAGCCTATCACACCGATGTTACTGAGCAGACCCAATAAAACGTGCGAGATAACAAAATGTCTGCCGAATGTTAAGGCGGAAATCGAATTCATCACAATGCTCAAGCGTGACTATTCCTACATGGAGTAATTTTAGTTTGAATACAACAGAACACCTTATCTAACACACAACCTCACTTGACTGGACACCCTAAGTCAGACCCGCTCCACGCATTCGTGTAGAGAACGAAAACGCTGAGGTGACCGGGGAACACAGTCTCTTCAGTCAGCGTTCACAATAAAGACAATCATAAGAGAAAAGCCAAGGCAAGCATTTATACAAGTGGAGGTGAACACCTCCCAGTGCTCGGTTTTGATAAAGAGAACATCTATTTGGTATTAGGAATATACTAGCTTAATCTGTATTCAATTTCTGTGTTGCTATTTTTCTTCATTAAATTGTCTAATGTCATTTGCTTTACGTCCCACTAACTACTTCTACGGTTTTCAGAGACGCCGAGTTACCGGAATTTAGTCCCCCAGGTGTTCTTTCACGTGCCAGTAAATCTACGGACACGAAGCTGACGTATCTGAGCACCTTTAAATACTACCGGACTGAGCAAGGATCGAACCTGCCAATCTGGGGTCAGCGCCTCAACCGTCTGAGACACTCAGACCGGCAATTGTCTATTTAGACATTGCCATAATGCACCCTCGCCGCTAGATGTGGCTTCATTCATTCAATTCCTGACCTGGTCGAATTACTTGGAAACAGGTTGTGGATTTTCATTTTCATACTGCAAATGCATCTTACCTCACTATACTTCCAAAATCAGGGATTACTTGATAAATATAGCGACAATTGTGTATGAAGGTTGACTTCGGTTAAGTGATTCTTCGTAAATACAGAATGTTAATTATGTTTTAAATCCACACTTGCTCACGAATGAAGACAAGACTCCAATACGCCAACGATTCTGGCAGCAAATGACCAGAAGGTATTAAGAGGAGTCAATATTTAACAAAATATAAAACTAATTCAATATACATATTTGCATTTAAACGTATCATTCTGCAAGATAAGCAATTTGCAACTGAATGTCTACAGCAAAAGGATAGTGTTATCTCTACCACAGCACGTACATCTTCGAGTAGCACGGAACAACAGAATTAGCCCACTGTTGATACCTCGTGAGCTCTGGGGAGTAGTCGAGCGAGAAGGTTGTCTCTAAAGGAAAGAATGAAACTTACTGTAACGCACTGTAGGAATGTATGTTGTATGACATATTTGCCCACTCCCAGAGTATGATGAATTAATTTTCCTTTTCAAATGCGCACAGGCAACGAAAATGGTTATGATAGACTGAATATCAATATGTAGAGGGGAGGCGTGACCAGACTAAAGAGAAATAATGGATTGGAAGAGCATTGTCACATTCGTGGTTTTAGCACACGAGCGACGAAGTGTCTTAAGGGGGTTCACAATAACTGGTTATAAATACGGCTCGGATGTATACGAAATGTCATTTTCTATTTCTCTGTATTTGTTTTCCTGATTGGATTTTGGTGCATATCAGGCGATTATCATCATAATTAAGTCATTCTTATTTGTCATATAAATGCATATTTTGGCTATATTTTGTCACAATGTCATATTTTGAGTTATTTTCGTTTAAACATCATATTTTGGTCATATTTTGGCTGTTTGACGACAGCTGTAGCTGTGCAAAATCATCTTCAACTAACCGAATGCGAACGAGTCTTCACAAAACTGCTTCTCGGTATCACATCTGCTGTTTATAAAAGCGGAATACTCTTCGTATCACATGGAATAAATATTTGGCGACAGTGTAAAACGGAAACTTCAAAACGTGCTTAATCAAAATTACGGTTTTCAACGTGTGCGCAAGATAAATGATGCTTTTAAAGGAGAAGGTACTAGTTCACTTCAAGATGAGTGTATACTCGAGAGCAGTGATTTAACATTATTTAAATATGCACCAATAAAGTATTGTGACGTAGGAACGAGTTTCTCTTCTTACAAGAATGTGTTAAGTTATAATCGGAGGTCTTTCGTGCCTGATGCTTTGGCGTTGAATCTTGTCATACACTTCAATTTCACCCTCGGAGTAGAATGAAAACGTTATGTGAGTTTGCACTATAGGCCCTGCCGCCCTACCATAATGTATTGAAAGACACTTGATTTGTTTAGTGGTGCTCAATTTAAACTTTAACGCATTTGAATAATATTAAAGAAATCTGGGCTTAAAGGTCGAAAAATATTTTTAAAATAGATTGATTTCTAGTTTTCTCGTGTTTCAAAAAACCAATGCAGGGTGCAAGTAAATTATCTTTTAAAATGTTGTGTGATCTCATAATCTTACACAACTTTACAGGTATTTATTCAAATATTCAATAGACTGCGAATAACTGCTGAACACGTACATTCAGAAAACTAATATGAAAGTAAGTATAAAGAGATTAGTTTACAAATATGTATCGCAGGAATTACGTTTCGATTTAAATTTATTTTAAAACTGCCATATTTAGCATTATTTTCGGGTCGTATTTTCTAAATTTTACTTCATACTTCGTCAATTTTGAGGTTACATTTCGTCCTTTATGAGGTCATATTTGCTTGCTTATTTGGGCTATTTTTAGGGTCTTAAATATCCGAACCGTAGTTATAAATATATCAATAAATCACTATAAGAAGTTGGCAAGCGCATACACTCCTAACTCATAACTAAATATGTAAATGAAATTGGGTTTCGAAGGAAACTAATAAGTTTGCATGGTAGATTAGGCTTAGGCCTACATTATACTAATTCTACGACTAAACAGAGGGGAAGTCCAGTTCAGCCAAAATCCCCGACCGCTATTTCACAAGGAAGTTACTTGCGTCAATAGAATGTTACCATCTCACGATCCCCATAATTCACTAAATAAATATGCTCTCCGACGATTACGTTCACGAATACGCGTACGGACTTCCCAATACCCGGAGGTGGCATTTACATTTCGAAGACAAAATGTGAGAATGGGCCATTTTTGTTGAATATGCTCTCCTAAAATAAACGATAAAATGGCAGTGTTAAAAATATGGGAGAGAGACAGAGTTCTTGAGTACCACAGTGTATTTATTACGAGTGTACACTGACTTACCAAATGTCATGGGATAGTCACTTAATGGCGTGTGGGGCCTCCTCTGGTCCTGCGAACTGCACTGAGACGCCGTGGAAGTGAGTCTACAAGTCCTTGGTAGTCCTCTGGACGCAGCTGACACCAAATCGTTTGCAGAGTGGCCGCCAATGCTGGTCTGTTCGTGGGTGCAGGATCCATGACACGGAACCTGCGTTCCAGGACATTCCAGATATGCTCGATAGGGTTCATATCGGGGGTCCTGAGTAGCCATGGCATTAGTTGCACCTCCGCTGCATGTTCCTGGAACCATTCCCGGGCGACGTGGGAGCGATGTGGCGGCGCGTTATCATCTTGAAACACCGCAGAACCGTCTGGGCGCTGGATGGCCAAAAATGGGTGGAGATGGTCTCCGAGCAGCTCAACATACCGCGTACCATTTAAAGTCTCTTCCAGAACAACTAGGGGGCCCATTTGATACCAGGAAAATGCACTCCAGACCATAACAGACACACCAGCGCCCTGGACCACACCTTCGAGGCAGGCGGGATCCATCGCTTCATGTGGTCTGCGCTAGGGATGGGCGCGACTGAAGCCTGGAATCGAAAGCGTCGACTCCATCGACTCCAAACACCGGTCTCGGTTCGCATGAAGCCTCTCGACTCAAGCGAACTTGACTCTCATTGCGGGGCTGCTTGCGTGTCGAGGCGCGGAAAATAACATGAAATATCATGTATGTTGCTGCTCATTTGCCCACTGGGTTTTTTAAGAGTATTGTAGAATGAGGTACGATATCGTGAACGAAGACGACGAGAGTGATGGCGTAGTTGAAATAAAATTAAACGTGTCATGTCAGAAAGTATCGGCATAGCAGACCACGGACATATAATTTCACGTCTTTATTTGTCGTGATCTGGAAACTGATAAACAGATATCGATGGTAAATCATTATGAATTGCATATGAACGGTGAAAACAAATCTAATATGGGTAAATCCTCTAACATAATTCGAACATAGATTACACCATTAAAAGCCTCCGTGGCTCAGGCGGCAGCGCGTTGGCCTCTCGCCGCTGGATTCCGTGGTTCAAATCCCGGTCACTCCACGTAAGATTTGTTTTCCTCCGGGTACTCCGGCTTTCCCTGTCATCTTCCATTCTAGCAATACTCTCCAACATCATTTCATTTTATCTGTCAGTCATTCATCATTGCCCCAGAGGAGTGCGACAGGCCTCGGCAACCGGCACAATTTCTATCCTCGCCGCAGGGTGGGAGCTTCATTCATTCCATTCCTGATCCGGCCACTGACTGGAAAACAGGTTGTAGATAAGTTGATGTAAAGGGATTATACCGCCATCTTGACCCACGACGACTTGGCTATGAACATGGACATTCTCATGGTTTTCGATTTGGACACTTGTTATTAGTAGGCTGTGTACCTGATCTTGTTATATTTTATATATTTGTTATATTTTATAATGAAAGTTTACGTTTGTTAAATAGTCTGTTGACAGTGCAAGTGAAATTTGCTCAGTGTAGCTGTATCTTGTGCTTCGTGAATAAATAAAATCTCAATTCACTAACACCGGCGGGTGAAAAAACTATCTGAATTGGAGGCTATTTTTTCCTCCGAGCCACAGCAGAAACTCCCTCTTCACTCCTAATTTGGAATAAAATTAATGTAGAATTTAATAAAAGTGAAGAGGAAGAAACTTTTCTTAAGAAACGGCTCTTTTCAGGCTTGCATTTTGGGTTATTTAGTGAATTGAGGTAGTGAATTGTGGTGCTATAATTTGGAATATGTCTAAATTGCAATTCTAGACCATGTCATACTACTAAAACTACTACTAAGTAAGCCTTTGCCTTGAGAGTGCACACTGCTCATTCAAAAGTGCGCCAGAGTAGGGATTGAATAGCTGGAATACTATGATGAACCAGTGAGTTGCGTACCAGCAGTAACGTATCAGAAAATGTATGAACCAGGCGAATGACGTGCTAAAGAAGAACGTTTTCTAACTCCCAAGCTATTTCCCGCCAATAATCAGTCAGGCTGTTATAGCAACACCTCCTAGATAATATTATCTAAGTTATAGTCGGTACGCAGCAGTAATCCCATCTATCGGAGTTGAGCCGCAGCATAAGAGACAAAGAATATCACCACAAACAATGGTAAATGTAATGTTACTGTCGATCAATGTCATGCGCTTTCAATATTGTAGGCCTTCACATTTAGTTTTCTTCCGACTCTGAAATACCACTCTTATCATAGTCGGTATGGTAAAATAGAATAAAACGTAAATGGTCGGAAATTTTATTCTCTATAACTTGTGTTATGTTTCGATAGGACCAATAACATAGGTACCGGTATATAAAAATTAAATTTTAGGCGCCTTCCCCTAAACTACAATTCGATACAGAGCGAATAAAATTGTTTATAACTTAGACTGTAGTTTCTTATTCCCCGACTCAATATACCTACTTTCACTAAATTCTGATAACCCATTTTCTCGTGGCTCGGCGTTGATATGGGTTTGGACACAAAAATACAATTTCATGAATATCTGTGTTATCAAAGCCGGTACGGTAACAATGTATGACGTAAATGATCGGAAATTTAATTCTATGTAACTTTAGTTATGTAGTATTTATCGACATGACCAGTAATATCATAAATATTTGATAATACAATTTTAGGCCTTTCCTTAAACTACCATTTCACTCAGCGTGAGTAAAATGATTTATAACCTAGATTGCAGTGGCTCATTTCCCCGACTTCACATACCGATTTTCATTTAATTCTTTTCAGCCGTTTTCTCGTGATGTGTGTACAGACAGACAGACAGACAGACAGACAGACAGACAGACAGACAGACAGACAGAAAGAAAGAAAGAAAGAAAGAAATTATGGAAAAGTAAAAAGAGCATTTCCCTGTTACTAAGGACATGACCGATACAGAAATGCCATTCTTTTCAAATTCTGAGCAATGTAAGACAAAACTCTTATTATATATATCTTGGGTAAGGAGTACATGATGAAGTCCAAAACAAAATTAATGGAGTGCAGTCGAACGAAGGCAGGTGAAGGAGGAAATATTAGATTAGGAAATGAAGTCTTAAAGGAAGTAGATGAATATTGTTACTTGGGTAGTAAAATAACTAACGACGGCAGAAGTAAAGAGGACATAAAAGCAAGGAAGAGCTTTCTTAAGATAACAAATTTGCTCACTTCAAACATTGATATAGGAATTAGAAAGATGTTTTTGAAGACTTTTGTGTGGAGCGTGGCATTGTATGGAAGTGAAACATGGACGATAACTAGCTCAGAAAGAAAGAGAATAGAAGGTTTTGAAATGTGGTGTTACAGAAGAATGCTGAACGTGAGATGGATAGATCGAATCACGAATGAAGAGATACTGAATCGAATTGGTGAGAGGAGATCGATTTGGCTAAATTTGACGAGAAGAAGAGATAGAATGATAGGACACATCTTAAGGCACCCAGGACTTGTTCAGTTAGTTTTTGAAGGAAGTGAAGGTGGTAAGAACGCTAGGGGTAGACCAAGGTATGAATATGACAAGCAGATTAGAGCAGATGTAGGATGCAATAGTTACGTAGAAATGAAAAGGTTAACACAGGATAAGGTGGCAAGGAGAGCTGCATCAAACCAGTCTATGGACTGATGACTCAAACAACAACAACATATAGATATAGATACTACTAACAGTACCCTATCGCTAACAACATGTACACACACAGTTTCTTGTCTATGCCGTAGGTGGAGGTTGAAATAGAAGCATAACACTTGGTAAATAAGAGTATTTACTCCAAGAGCGTAAGAGCCTTGTATGTTTGTTGCAGGAAACGTGTGTCGAGCTTGGATTTGAACACGCGTAGTTTATTTCTCACTCCACCCTTGTCGCTACGTTAAGGGCAGCTGTGCCAGAAATCTGTATCTTTTTGTACATTCATATCTAAGAAACTAGGGGCTGCCTAGCCGACGCGGTAAAGGCGTGCTCGGTTCGCTCGGAAGAACGTGTTTTTTTTTTTTTTTTTTTTTTTTTTGCTAGTTGTTTTACGTCGCACCCACACAGATAGGTCTTACGGCGACGATGGAACAGGAAAGGGCTAGGAGTGGGAAATAATCGGCCTTGGCCTTAATTAAAGTACAGCCCCAGCATTTTCCTGGTGTGAAAATGGGAAACCACGGAAAACCATTTTCGGGGCTGCCGACAGTGGGGTTCGAACCTACTATCTCCCGAATACTGGATACTGGCCGCACTTAAGCGACTGCAGCTATCGAGCTCGGTCTGAGAAGAACGTGCGTTCGAATCCCCGTCAGGAAGTCGTAAAATTTAAGAAACGAGATTTCCACTTCGGGAGGTGCACATGGCCGAGGTACCCTCAGCCTAAACCAAAAATGCGTACCAGTTAGTTCATGGGGGCAAAGGCGGCTGGGCGTACAGCTAACCACTCTACCCCATCAAGTGCCGAGGTTACGGATAGTGGAAGCCTTTACCTGGCCTGTACGGAGATGACTTGCTATCTAACAAACTATTTGCACCAAGACTACAAAACTATGCTCACATTCTACCATCACTGTAGTCAAAATTAATGCGTAACTTTAACGATCTATCCCCTTTGTTCACCAACAGGGATGAAAATTCCAACAAATCACATAAGAAGAAATGCAAATGTCGGTCACAACTTTAGGTACAATATTCACGGATGTTATTAGTTATTTTTGCGCGAATTATCAAGACTATATAGTGGCTACAATAAAGACTAAAGTGGTTTACCGTATTAAAACGGGTTCTCAAAAAAACTTTCCTCATAAAAAATTTGAGAGATAGTTGCAAATACTTGTAGGTAGTTACGAGAAAATATACTACGGTGAAACAATTATTGAGATTTTATTAATTAAAAAACGATAAGACTCCATTAGACTGCCGGCTAATGTGCGCACAACTGTCATATTTTAGGAAATAAATGGACGTTTTGCAAGTTCTCCCTGAAATTTCTAGAAAACTGAACAATGTAGCCTACTGAGTTTAGCTGCTCTAGCTCTTATGGTTTCTGAGAAAAGTACACATGAAGATTAAAACGTGTCAATTTCGGAAATGTAATGTTAGCTGACGACCGATGGGGAGTGTTGGTGGTACCGCCATATTTGAACAGGCATTTGAAGAACACTTTTATTGCAGGAACATTAACATACACATTTTTGGATTCAGGAAAGATCTACTCTATTCAAGTGAGAAAACAAAAGTGGGATCTTTATTTTTTTTTTTTTTTTTTTTTTTTTTTTTTTTTTTTTTTTTTTTTTTTGTCCAGATGCCCGTAAGAGACGGTCACTCTGAATTCAAAAAGTGCCTACAGGCGCGCTCTTCGTCTTTCATTGCGGGTGGCTTAAGGCTGGCATAGGGTCTTACAAAAATTAATGGCTATTACTAGGGAGTGTTCCACCGACGTTATTAATTAAATGATGCTATTTATTTATTTGGCGTATGATGAATAATGACAACCTATAAACTATTTACACAACCAGTGAAAGATGAGTACAAAGTAAATACAAATTATCATATCTATACAGTCAAAGAAAGCAATTTACAAAGTTTGAAAGTACAAGAAGAAAAAACAATATATTTACATCGCTATCCACCTATCAACTCTGACAGTTCATATATACACACTGCGTGCGAGTGATGTACATGTCACTAAATGTGCATGTCCAAACCCGCCACCCACTTCACTGCTTCGGGTGTTGCTGGGTTGAGGTCTTCCATGGTGCCAGTGAAAGCACGGAGTGGGCATAAAAGCGACTGTGTCTTTCACGGTTTTTTTTTTTTTTTTTTTTTTTTTCAGACGAATTTATCCTGAAATACGTTCACTGTAAACGGAAGAAAAAGACAGAGAAATCGCACAGGGAAAATGGAATGCCGACCGTTGCAGCTTGTCTGTTGTGGATGAGAGAGAGAGAGCGCATGCAACACTACCTAGAGAGTGAAGGTCGCGATTACCACAGATGAGCAAGATGTTGCTATCTGGTTAGAACCGGGTCATTCCCCTATCCCAACCAACAAGTTAATGCATGGCGGCGCTCTATTACTCACAGTGGTAGTATTCCTCATAGCCTAAGTATTGCTGTAAAAAGGCGAGGTGAACATTCAATTCACAACTGTGTACGGTGAAAAACTGACAAGAAACTCAACCTTCTTAGCTGTCAGTAACGTCAATAGCGCGTCCAATAACATGCAACACCAGACAATAGGGTGGTTAAGTATAAGATGATGTTTTCGAAAAAGCAACAAAAAATAGCATTAAAATAAAAACCAATTTAAATTTCTTTCAGTCTTCTGACTTTACATAGTTGTGGCAGTCTTTACAGGTAATTTTACTTGAAACTAAACCTGTGCGCGTATTTTGAATGTCTTAACAGTCAATTTTGCTTAACCCTTTCAGACCTGTTGGTCACAATTGTGTACATTAAGTTTCTACCTCTATAGTTCGCTCATAAGCAATGTTATGAGCATCCAGACAGTTTTAACATATTTAGATACTTGTATTTTAGTAATAGGGAAATTGCTTTTGCATTCCAGTGACTTGTTCCTGAACTGCGTAGTATTTATTCTCTTTGGAGGTATCTGGTTTTCTATGGCCATTACCGCTTCTGCTCTGTGTTGTAATTCCGAAGATTTTCTTTTGTTTACCGCCATTGTAAAGTGATATCGTGTTTCTATGGATACTTATGCAGTGTTTAGTGCAGTTTTAAGAATATAATTCGATTCTTTATTACTTCATATTATTCGGTAAGTATAATGTACACGATTGTGTACAACCGGACTGTAGTGGTGTAAATAAGCAGTGAACATAATCCTCATATGCTTTCGTTTTTGTGCTATGTTGTATTAGTTTTCAGTGTTTTCTTTCTTTTTATTTCAGAAATATCAATGGCTGTTGGTCACATTTGACCTTTCTGTATGTTCCTTATTCAGTTTTTGTGCAGTTGGCCTACAAATATGGCTAAGCCTACTACAAGTAAAAATAGTCCTGTACGAAGAGTAAGATATCTTGCCGTGGAGAAAGACTGGGACTCTATTTTAGATATATTGCAAAATGGTGAGGACTTTGATTGTAATTGAGGCCTATCTGGAGATGAAGTTGAGGATGATGATATACCACTTATACGAAGACAAGATCACCTAAAAATAAAACGTCTTGGAGCTGACAGAGTGAGTAGAGATGACGTATCTGCTGACACAATAACCGAAGATGCACATGAAGATGAATCTTTGGAGGAATCTGAAAACGTTTTAGGCAGTGGAAACCATACCGGATCATGTGACGCTTATGCCAGAATTTTGTTGACACCTAAAGAATCAATCAGGTGGAAACGAAAGCCTTTGAGTTGTATTGTACGACAATACGAGGCACCCAGTTTTGAAGAACACGAATTATTGTCACCAATACATGTACGGTACCTGAAGATCTATTTAGTTACATGGCAATGAATACCAAAATGTATGCATTGCAGCAAGGAAAATTATACTTCAAACAGACACAGCTGATGAAAGAGACATTTTATTTGGTTTATTCACATTGTTTGGCCTAGAATACGCATGTATTGGGATGCAACCCTCAAAGTAACTGCATTTTTAGAAAATATGACACGAGACCGTTTCTTTGAACTGGGAACTAATTTACATTTGGTAAATAATCTTGAAATTCCATCAGATAATAAGGACAAGTTTTACAAAGTGAGGCCGATTTACACAGCCATTCGTAATCGGTGCAATGAACTTCAGATTGAAGAAAATGTTTGCGTTGATGAAGGCATGATTCCTTTCACGGGGAAGTTTTCTGCAAAACAATATGTCAAGGGAAAACCCAACCTTTGGGGAATAAAGATGTTCATGTTATGTGGAAAAAGTGGACTTGTTCATGATTTCACTTTGTATCAAGGGCCACAACGGAACTAAATTCCCCTTCCTGTAAGAAGTTTGGATTGGGCCCTGCTGTTGGTTTGGAACTATCAAAACAATTGCCAAATGGAAAAGGTCACAAATTATACTTTGACAACTTTTTTCATCGTACCACCTTTTTCAAGCTTTGAAATCAATGGGTATCTATGCGGCAGGAACTATCCGGCAAAACATGTTTGGTAGACGCATTCCATATTCAGATGATAAAACTATAATGAAACAGACCAGAGGTTTTTGTGAAGAAATTGTTAGTGCTGATGATCTTACAATGTGTAAATGGGTAGACAATAGACCAGTCGTATTGTGTTCAAGTTTTATTGGTAAAGGTACTGTAGATAAAGTTCTACGATGGGACATAAAGAACAATAAATATGTCACAGTGGAAAGGCCTGAAATAG
The DNA here is from genome assembly GCF_040414725.1 of Anabrus simplex. Lineage (NCBI taxonomy): Eukaryota > Metazoa > Arthropoda > Insecta > Orthoptera > Tettigoniidae > Anabrus > Anabrus simplex. Next base: position 72,783,002 of record NC_090278.1, read on the forward strand.
TGAGATATAATCATGGCATGGGAGGAGTTGATCTATTTGATCAGCTAATAAGCTTGATTTTGCGATCGTTCAAAGTTGGCTTGAATATAGACGAGATGAAGAAAACTTGGGAATTCCGAAGAGACAGCAACTGGACCTTCTTTACTTCCGTATCAGGGTAGAAGGTGGACTGATAATTTGCCAGAAAAAGGTTTCTCGAAGAAAGAGGGGACGTCATTCCGAAGATGGAGCTGCTTCAGAGTTGCAAGTTGTACCAAGAAGAAGAGAAGAATTACGCCCTGCTCGGGAAATACAGTATTATTCAATTGATCATTTACTTCTGCATGATGATGGAGCTCCAAGCCGCTGCAAATGTCCAAAATGCACGGTCCGTTCAAGAATTGAGTATAGGAAGTATAAAGTGCACCTCTGTCTCGAAAAGGACAGAAACTGCTTCCTGCAGTTCCACACAAAACTGTAAATGTGTGTTCAAACATTTTTTCCTAGTTTCTGTCTATTGTTCATTGAAGTTATGCTCAAGAGCTAGCTAATATTTGACTCATTTGACTTATGCTGTGTAAGTTTCATATGATGTTTTATGATGCTTGAGTCACGATGTACACAATTGTGCACATGAATTATCTCTGAAACTGTAGGTCATATCAAAAAAAATTTTGAACAAAATATGATCAGAACACTCTCCTGAATTCAAAAATCAAGTCAAATATTTTTATTTTATTTAAAAGAAAATTCAGGACTGAAAGGGTTAATATTATGCCTATTACATATGCATACCAGCCAACTTTACAAAACCAAAAATCAGGAGATTCTTATTTGAAAATCAGGAAAAATCAGGAGATACAATTGTTCAAAACTGCTTATTCCACATGTCTTGTACAATACAGGAGTGCCATGGTATATATTATAACACTTATTGTCTCAAAACCCGACTGTTGCTGTAAGAGACTACAAGGCTAAAAAAGTTACATATCTCCATTCCCTCACAGGAGTATGTGAGTGAGATGATCGGTCTCTGATAAGCCTTCCGAAAATAGTAACTCACATGTGTGAATCCGTCCCGCACTTAGATGCCATTACTTAGGAAATGAAGAGATTAATATATTGCATCACGCGCCCGCGCGATTGTGCGAAGCGCAATGCTATATTTTTCAAGTAATAAAATTCGCCAGAATTGTCTCCAAATGGCTCCTAAAATCTCTAGAAAAGTCAATAGTCACCATCTTTGAAATTCTGTCACTAAATTACTGAAATAGACTCCAAATCTAGCAACTAGTCTCCAGAATCAACTAGATTGGTGTGAACGAACATAGCACGCGAGAACCAGAGATTTACAATCAATATACGCGTCGCGATATACAGGTTTCAATAAACATCGCACATTCGCGTGCATTTCTCGTATTAATTAAGGGTCGATATTTAATTTGAGAGCGGCCAATGGGCGAAGGATTTCCGGCCACTGGCGTACAATGCTGAAATGGTGGGATTTGAAAACAAATGTTTAAATTTCACACACACAAAAAAGCTAAAATCAGGAGAAAGAATAATCGCGAGGCGGAAAAAACTCGAAAATCGGGAGTCTCCCACCTAAATCGGGAAAGTTGGGAGGTATGCATATGTCTATGAACATTAAACTACGGGGAAAATAGTGATTCAATTTATGCCGAAGTATATTATTTCAGTACAACATAAATACGCGAAACGTTCTAATTCAAAATTTAATTGAAATGGAACGAATTAAATCATTATTAGAGATCTTGTTGTAAAACCATATTATAGGGCTGCACCCCCACACATTGCCTGTTGCCATTCAACTGTTTTATTAGAATTACCCATCTGAAAGCGTTCTATGCCCCTTACTTAAGCTGTGAATTTACTGCACCAAAACTAGAGAAAAAAAACCTCTTCCCGCACCAGTTGATGATGGTTGTCCTAAAGTATGAAATAACTTTTCTTTTCATATCGCCCTACTTCAAAGTGTACCGGACGAGATGGCCGTGCGTTTAAGGACACGCAGCCGTGAGCTTGCATACGGGAGATGGTGGGTTCGAACCCCACTGGCGGCAGCTCTGAAGAGGGTTTACCGTGATTTCCCATTTCACACCAGGCAAATGCTGGGACTGTTCCTTAAATAAGGCCGCGGCCGCTTCTTTCCCACTCCTGGGTCCTTCCTGTCCCACCGTCGCCATAAAACCCGAGTCGGTGCGATGTAAAGCAAGTTCAAAAAATAAATAAACTCTTAAATAATCTTCAAAGTGTAGGACGACTATAGGGAAAATATAACATCTAGCAGGATGTGTTAAAGAAATGAGGTTAGTGCAACTTTTTCCTGAGAGCATCCAGTGATGAAGGATTAAAAATTGGAAATGAAGAGGTAACGACAACAAATGCCTTCAGGTATCAGTGATACCGGGTAATGCCATCATCTATAGGGATATCATCAAGAGGTAAACAACGGCTGGGCGAAGTGGCGGACAGCTACAAGATTTCTGTGTCATTAACACGGTCCCACTCCACCAGAGGGGCACCATTTGATACAACTGTTATCCGCTCAGCCATTCTACCTAGTTAAGGATGCTAGGTTACAAAGAAAACAAACGAACAGGCAACGCCATACAGCTGAGATGATGTGGAATGACCAGCTTGGATAAAATTCGAAATGACGGAATCTAAAATAATAACAGAGAAACTGAGGGAACAAGGTTTAAAATGGTTTGGTCACCTCGACTCGCTTCTCGCGAGTTAATGTTAAATGTTACTAAACCTGATTAATAAAATATTCCGTAAAGGTATAACATACAATTATACACCACCTTACAGACTGGCATGCCCTTCAGTAATCGGTATGCAGGCCTCTGAGAATTACATATGTGCCTCCACAGCCTTCTAATGCCAACTAGATGCGTAGCCTCATTTAGTTCTACACCTCATTTTTCTTTTTTGGATTTGTTCCGATCGAAAATGGTGTATGACAAATAATTCAATGGAAAAAGAAAAAAAAATATTTTTAATCCATGCTAGTCTTGCTCTTATGTTTTTGAAATAAAAATCACAACAGACCAATTCACTTAAATACGACTAAAGGAAGACTATCGCATAAACGCCGACTCAGAGGGTCAGGAGCTGGTCTTCTGATACGAAGTATGCGGGTTCGATCCCAGATCCCTCCGATGGAATTCGTAGGTGCTCAGATACGCGAGCCGCGTGGCACTAAATATATTGGCACGTAAAAGAAGACGTTCCAAGCTCCTGGCAGCCTCCAAAAACCGAAAAAGCTATTAGTGGGCCATCAAATATTATGATTTAAATAGGCTTGCGGTGTCTTATCAAAACCTGTTGGTGACCAATTCGATGTTCCCAAGTAAGCCACAAGACCAACAGCCAGAATTTATCTGCGATAGGATGGGCAGCTCCTTCCTCTTCCCACCACAGCGGTGGATGGTGTAGGTCTGCATGGGCCGAGATTCTTGGGTCCGGCTCGACCTGTTTGTACGGAATTTTATATAGAATATGTTTTAAATAAAATTGTTCAGTAATGGGTAGTTAGGACATTATTAATACTACTATTATTGAATTACCGTAATTATAATTCATGGATAGAAACATGCCACATCCATGCCTCGCATCAAGAATTCGTCAATTCACGGCCGAGTGGTGGTGGTGATTATTGTTTTAAGAGGTATGCCCATCAGGGTCTGACCTAACCCTATGCCCACCTCTATGTATAGATACGAGTAGCCTACTGACAATATACAATCTCCGAAATATCTCAAGGAATCAGGTACTTTTGAGTGACGACGGAAAATAAATTCAAAACACAGAATAACACAAATTGTAATAATAATAATAATAATAATAATAATAATAATAATAATAATAATAATAATAATAAGGAAATGTTCATTTTAACCCTACACCAACATAATTTGCTCGCAATACTGTATGCACGGGCAACGAAGCAGAACTACAGAGCACACCTATGTTATAGGTTTCTTGTTTTCTCTGAAGTATTGACAATGAAACACGTCGACTTCTTAACAGAAGGGAACATCCCAATTTAGTAACGGGAACACGCACACAGAAGAAATATTATTGTCCTAACAGACATGCCTGAGGGACGGCAGTAAAGGCTACTACATCCAATGAGTTACTCCAGCCTCGCAATTATACAAGTAACACTGCTAGTTAACAAATCAGCTAACGCAATCTTCAATTACAGGGCTACAACAAGTAAATAACGAACATTTTCACAAGACACAATCATCCTGTCACAATAAAAAGTAATGTTAGATAACCATTCCTATATACCGAAACTGATGAAAATTCCGCTCACTAAAATACCCACGATTCAAAACACTAAAGCAAATCAAACGTGTCAGGTTTAAATTGCTGAAGAATAAGAAGATGATAATAATAATAATAATAATAATAATAATAATAATAATAATAATAATCGCTTGGCCTCAGCTACCGTGTGACACAAACAGGACCCGTGTTGGGCGAGTTTCAATTAATGTCGTGGAGTTAACACCAAATTTGTCACAAATCTATTACATGCCGATATTGTACATGTAGTGTCAAAATTACAAAAAGACACCGGGCAGTACTTAACTACAATCTAATAATTAAATGTAAATGTTTTGCCCTATAATAATAATAATAATAATAATAATAATAATAATAATAATAATAATAATAATAATAATGCTATTTGTTTTACGTCCCACTAACTACTCTTTTACGGTTTTCGGAGACGCCGAGTGCCGGAATTTAGTCACGCAGGAGTTCTTTTTACGTGTCAGTAAATCTACCGACACGAGACTGGTGTATTTGAGCACCTTCAAATACCACCGGACTGAGCCAGGATCGAACCTGCCACGTTTGGGTCAGAAGGCCAGCGCCTCAACCGTCTGAGCCACTCAGCCCGGCGTTTTGCTATATAAACCCACTGCCATCAAGTTGACGTGACTCGACTTTCGGCAGAGTAGTAAACAATGAAAACTATTGCCTTTGGGTTCGAATCCCACTGTCGGCAGCCCTGTAGATGGCTTTCTGTGGTTTCCCATTTTCACACCAGACAAATGCTGGTGCTGTACCTTAATTAAGGCCACGGCCGCTTCCTTTCAACTCCTAGGCCTTTCCTATCGCATCCTCGCCATACGACCTATCTGTGTCGGTGCGACGTAAAGCCACTAGCAAAAAAAAAATATGTACGTTCGCAATTCCCCATTAGTAAATACATAAATGACGAAAATACAAATACAAAAAATATGCTTGGCGCAAACGGTTCTTTATACTTCAAAGGAAGCCTGCCCCTGTTCTACAGACAGAATACAGGGCTGTGTGTAATACAAGAACGGTTAGAGCATTTTTATACAACATGGCAATTAACATAATTTTATGTTGTGCTGACAACAACGCAATTTAATTTACGATGCAACAGTCCTCATTCTGACTTCTCGTTACGATCGGCATCTCCGAAACACCCCACGGGATTAAACTGGGATCGAATACAAGTTATCTCTTCATGCGCTACACACTTAGGTGTTGAATTTAACTGTCATAATTTTATAGGAACAGTCTATCCCCTACCATCTACGAAGTCCAAAGACACACAAAAGCAATCTAGCCACCTGGCCTTGATGCTCTGACATTAGTGCAAAGGAATGATGGCTTTCTCCAGAATTATGGCGTGTGGCCTGCCGCGCTGCGTGGCTATCGTATTACGAGACAGTGTATGCACATCGCACTTTCTCGAGCACCAGATCGCAGAGAGAAACAGAGAATGACAAAACAATAGGCATGGCGGGAAAATGAGGACGACAATCTACGTTTCCAAACACCAACCTTAAAGGTTCACCACTTATCAAACAATAACATGAGAAAAATATAGAATCCCCTTGATATTTAGCTGATAACCCGCATGCACACTGCGTGCGCCTTATGCTGGCAAGAAATATATATCACAGTGCTTTTACTCTGCGGTCCACTCACAACAGGTTAGCTCGAGGTTAGCTCAGTGCGTTGCGGCACGGCCAGTTACTGTTCCTCAAGCTGCGGTTCGGTACGAGTTTAAGTAAACAGCCTTAAATGCTATAGATCCGTGTCGCAGGCTGACAGCAGTTTACAGAAATGGAAGATAAACCCATACCCCCAAAAACATATTTTTAAATTTGTTTACAATTATTGACTATGTCGCGCCGACACAGATAGGTCTCATGGCGAAGATGGTACAGGAAAGCGCTATGAGTGGGAAGGAAGCGACCGTAGCCATAATTTAAGTACAACCCCAGTATTTAACTGGTGTGAAAATGGGAAACCACGGAAAACCATCTTCAGGGCTGCCGACACTAGAGTTCGAACCCACTACCTCCCGAATGTAAGTTCAAAGTTGCACGCCCCTAACCGACGGCCAAATTGCTCGGTACATATTCAAAAAGTGGGGCTGGGTCTTCTTTAGTAAATCGCACCCATGCGTACTACTTTTCCACTCCGGTAATTTAATGTTTAATATTCCCTCAGCTCTACAAGTAGCGGAGATACATGTACTTGCCCGTGACTAAATTCTGGCTCACTTTAGGAAATGTTTACCATACTGTAGTCAGTCCTACAGTTTTGTTGATAGTTATAGCAAATGCCAAATGGGAACAGTATTTTATCAAAAGAAGATGTTATGTTTGTTATGTTAAGTCAGAAGATACATAATCTTGCTAGGATTACATATTTGCCATTTGCTTCCCCTATTAAGTATTTCTAGGCGCTAAGAATTCTAGTTCGTTGCTCGTACTGCTATCACTGCCATACATAAGCTTGGCTACAACAACCTCTGCAAGAAAAAATGCGACGCGTGAAGGGAAGTCTAACAAACACCGACTGGGCCTAAGTATGTAGAGTACGCTTCTGAAGTGGGCTCTTCAACTCGACGGTGTCGGAGGGGAAGGAAAACGAGGCTTTCTTTAATAATTTAACATTCAATACACTGCAACACAACACAAATTTCTCCGTTTAAAAGGAGAGCATTCACAAAGACGGCTTTCATTCGTGATCAGTTCGAGCCCGTTACGTTTAGACGTTCGTTCAGACTAAGTCTAACATGAATTACTCATTTGTATATATACAGTATATACGGGTTGATCGTCTTTTCAAATACCGACGTGAGACAGTGGAATTTATCTATTGCCAAAAAGACACATGCTACAGCATTTCACATTTTATTTACTTTTATAAATTTCGCGTCTGAACGTGCAGAATATGAAAATTTTTAACAATGAAACAAATAGTTACGAGGTTAAAAAGGTATTTGAAGCAGCACTAACAGCGCAATCTCTTACGGTTTCACGCCGTACATTAAAAAATACTTAAATTCCACCTTTAGTGTAGTCATTCTAATATCAAATGGAAAAATATGACAGATATAGCTCCTGGCATATACCATACCTGCTCGTATAATGTTCATAAATCTCAGGGGAAAAAAAAATATCTTCTTACTCGAATTTTGGGGCCTTCATAATGATTTGGTTGTATCTTACTTATTAAGATTAGAAGAATATATTCTGAATATTCGGTTCTCCACTGCCAGCCACTGCGGCCCACAAGTATCACCAAGAGGCCAACATTGGAATGTAGACGTATCAGCTTACGGGGTCCCGTTCCTCACTGCTAGTCGGATGGGCGAACGCTACCCAGACGCCATTAGTAAGCCTCTTGATTGTGAGATCCTACTTCCAGAGCACGATCCGGTCATAAAATTACCATTACCATAGCCCGTATACTCAAGGGTGGTATCGATCGACTCTCAAGCTGCCAATGGTATATTACCAGACTATTCCAAAATTCGGCAGATTCATTAAATGTCAGGAATAGCAGAGTAGTTAGCTGCAAAAACCTCGTAGAGCCCCTGATTAGGTTGTATTTCCTTCATCACTGACATCCTCTTACCCCGAACTATTTGCACACAAAATTAGAAAATTCTAACATTAATATAACCAGCGGAATAAAACATAATTGACGATCTTTTAGGATGTTATCGCATTTCGGCCTACGATAGGTTGTATAACATACTAGTAAGCCGGGCTGAGTAGCTCAGACGGTTAAGGCGCTGGCCTTCTAACCCCAACTTGGCAGGTTCGATCCTGGCTTAGTCCGGTGGTATTTGAAGGTGCTCAAATACGACAGCCTCGTGTCGGTAGATTTACTGGCACGTAAAAGAACTCCTGCGGGACTAAATTCCGGCACCTCGGCGTCTCCGAAGACCGTTAAAGTAGTTAGTGAGACGTAAAGCAAATAACATTATTATTATAACATACTAGTAAAGTAATAGATAACATGCCTCCGCGTAAAAAAGTCATTTCCCTTCGCCCACATTCGGGTAGCTCTACCGACAGCAGAAACCGTAGTTACCTGGCGGATAACTTATCGGTCACTATCAGGCTCTGCTAAGTCTACGAACATCGTTTCCAATAAAAGAGTAAACTGTATGTGTTACAGCAGGTGATGTTATAACTTAATATCACTGAAAATTTTTTTTTTTTTGCTAGGGGCTTTACGTCGCACCGACACAGATAGGTCTTATGGCGACGATGGGATAGGAAAGGCCTAGGAGTTGGAGGGAAGCGGCCGTGGCCTTAATTAAGTTACAGACCCAGCATTTGCCTGGTGTGAAAATGCGCACGGCCAACTCGCCCGGTCACTGAAAATTAGAATTAAATATATGGCAATAAAAAGGACGCAATAACAGACAGTTCAGAGCAACAGTAGGAAGTCAAAATCACTCTGGAATCAAATGAAATAACAAGCGGCGGATGGAGACTCTAAGCAGTGCACATTACAGAGCGAGCCCCTTGACCAACGTGCTACGAGAACGCTTCTCCAAATGCTACGTTATACGGCAGGCTGTTGCTAGTGTTTGAAATCCGAAACGCTAAATTCCCCAAAATGCTACGCCATTCAAGAGAATTTCGCGTCATTTACAGATTTTGAACCAATGTCTATGAACCTTGCGAGAGCTCGACAAAATTACCGTCATTCACACCACAGCCGTTTTTAGCAATACTCGTGATAATCAGCTAATGCAAGTATAGGAAATTAAGGCGATCGAGAGGAGCTCCGTTACAAAATCATCAGATGAAAAATCAGCCTATTCTTCTGATGCTCACGGGCAGTCTGCATGCGGGATTACCTTCCTTCAGACCTACTCAACCGTGTCCCTCGATGTTTCCAAGGACAATCAGTCCATGATAACAGCCAACAATGAGGTCGATATTGCACGATAATCACCGCCCACTCCTAGTTTGCTTTATAGAGCCACATCTGGTGTATATGGTCGACTTGAAACTACCGCATATCACCCCTCCGCGACAACCCCATTCTTTCATTGTCTCTTCAACCTCTGTTGATCACTAGGGCTCAGATGTCAAGAGAGGGACCTAAAAACTGGCAAGAAGAATGTAAAAATGCCATCGTAATGCATTCTCACTTTTAGTTATAATTACATATTCAATGAAGGAATACAATGTTTAAAATAGAAAAAGTCTGGTGGTATCCAACATACAGTGCAAATATATATTTTTTAAAGGAATTCCGTGTTTCTTAAAAAAAGTACTTGTAGAATTTTTTCTACGTGGAATGAATTCAGCGAAAACTAGAATAATATTTGACTTAACTGCACTATGTTAACAGAAATTAGAATTCGAAAACCTTAGGCGTATGTCAAAATAGTCATCTCCAGGTTCTTAAGTGTAAATGATCGTCGTTTTCTCACAGCACGTTCCGAAACATAGCGAAACTTCTGTCCACACCAACGGATGTTAAGAGTTCTTACGTGAAACAAGTGAGATCTTTCTCTTCAAACACACTCACAACAAATTTTTCTCTTTTCAATATTGTACATATTATCTTGTACATAAAATGATACCACTGGGTTTCTTTCAAGCACTGGTTTCATTTATCAATACACTTAATTTCATTTTCTCTCTTTCCCGATACAGATCAAAACTTACTCATCTATTTATTATATTTATTAGAGTAATCGTTTATCAGTAAGGCAGAAATTTGCAACAAACTGAAATTTTTCGAATTAAAGAAAGATGGTGTTTCAACTTACCAACTCAAAAATTCACTTATTTATATGAAGCAATCTTTTATCTTTTTAACTTATAATTGAACCAAGGTGTTTTCCTAGAGGAGTGAAAGAATTTATTACCTCCGTATTAAGAAAAGTGGTAAAACTGACGTACAGCATAATAGACCTGTTACAATCTCATCTCATTTTTTTAAATTCAAGAATTCTTATGACATCGCTCTTTAGAAATACTGTCATTCAAGAGCAAAATGGATTCTTTACAGGATAGTCAACTTACATACAGCAGAGATTCATTTTCAGATAGAATGCGGTATTTACTACAGAAAAAGATGTTTGAGAGGTGATGAATTAATGAGGATTCGAATTGAGAATGGGCAGTAAAAATGTAGTCGAAATCAGATTAAGTTGCAAACAAGCCGCCAAGACCTAAAAGGTCTAAAGATAAGAACCAATAAAACAAAAACAGCCGAAAAAGCCAAAAAATGACGAATAAAACTCATCATTCTCTGGCCTACGCAGACCCAAAATGAATATAGATTATGTTGGGCCTCATCTTCGGACACTTGAGGGGGAAAAAATACATTTCCGCACTTCCGAGCCCTAGTGATCACTGTTTTGTGCGGAAAAGACTGACGCAATCCAAACCATGGTGATACTACTGGTGGCAGACTAACTCCGTAATTTAAAGTAGCTTTTGTCCGCTGCTGTACACGCGTGAAAATTAATTTTGTGGCCATTTATAGAACTGATTAACAGTGTAAATTACACCTTCCCAACAGTGAGAAGTTGAAACTCAAACGAATTAATACGGCAATACCCTATGAGAGGTGACAAGGGTTTACAATAAATAAATAAAAAAAAAATACATACAACATAGCTGAGAGTTGTAATATAACACGAAGACCGGCTAAAATGCTAGTGCTGCGACTCCAAGTGGTACAAGACTAATACTGAGGTCTCAAAAACATGTGTGGCGTGTTACAGCAGATTATTACGATGATTCCACTCAGGCAGTTGCAGTTGAAAATGAGAATGTCTACACTTTAACATTGAACGCTATGACTGCGCATCGAAGTGGCGCATGACTTACCGTAGTTATAAGTAGTATAAAGAAATTTGAGTTCAAATATCTCGATGAAGCAACGATCAACAAAGACAGACTCATAGTCGCGCGACTGTTAACTTGCATTCGGGAGACAGCGGCTCCGAACCCGCAGTCGCCAGCTTTAAAGGTGGTTTTCCGTGGTTTCCCCATTTTCACACCAGGCAAATGTTGAGGCTGCACGAAGACCACAACTGCTTCCTTCCCACTCCTAGCCCTTTCCTATATGATCGTCGTCATAAGACCTATTGTGTCGATAGACATAAAACAAAATAATAATTCGACTGAAGATCCGACATGCATACCGCCAGACAGAGGGAATGGAGCATGAATTTAACCACTGATACCTTATAAGTTGAAAAAATCTCGGACCGAAAACAAATGTTTCCGCTTTGGGTTATTAAAAGGTTTCCATACGTTTCGCAAGTTCATTAGTATCGTAAAGATTAATCTCTATTTTTTGAGGAAAATTCGCATGACAGAAATTTCCTTTAATTTAGCGTCGATAATACGTCAACTAGATCACAAAACTTTATATCATTTTATACAATGACGTAATTGCCTTCTTCCCGTACTCATGAGTACGGACAGTTACACACCACTATCGTGACTACTTTCTCCGCCATTTTATTAGAAGTCATATCTAGCTGAACTCCGCTTCATAGTAATGTAAACGAGGATAGAGACATTTAATCACCGGACACCCAAGTTAATCTTGAATGCAGCACTGTAGTTTCGTACCCATCTATAGCAAAGAAGACGTCCCTGGATTCCCAGTTAAGTAACGTGCTGCCATCACCATGTAGTTTAAACAATTTCATACAGAAAAATATCACATACACTACAGTATATCATACATTTTGTACTACCTTCATAAATCCAGGACCAAGTAATCATGTTCACGAATCTGGTAGCTTAGTGAAATGTTCAATGCTTCAAATAACTCCATGTACACACCTCGTATCTTCCTTAATAACATACAATTAACTATCGATTTAAAATAAACTCACCATAGCGTGAAACGGCCACTTAACCTCATGAGGCCCAGCACATTTCTCTTTGGTCGACTCTCACTAAGGTGAGTACAGCAATTCTGTGACAGTGTTTTGGTGGGAGAGAGTAAAGTGAGAACCACACCACATCAAAGAATAGTAATTTTCACAAAATTGGAACGCCAACATGTGCTCATTTCCTTTTCATTCTAGTATTTTATTTTGTCGAGATACTTTAATTATTAACAGTGTCCTTTTAGAAAAACACCCGGCCTCAGGAGGTTAAGTGATAACTTTAAGTTACTAGTTTCGCAATTCCGTCCGAGAACATCCCACTCGTAACGTAAAAGATCACTTTGCGTGGCAGTTGCGTAAATAACTATTAACAAAATTAAGCACTTCTAAATTACATTTTATCAGGGGCGTAACGTTAAGGCTTGCAATGCAGGCGCCTGGGTGTTTAGGAGTCCCGCAGACATCAAATAAAAATAGTAGTATACCGTAGCCCAATATCACTCTGCACGTAAATGACGTGGGCGGTTTTGTATAATCAGTCGAAACAGTCGTTTGTCTTTTACGAATTGCACGTAGAGGAATTGCCACTTAGGAACAACTAGCAACGGTTTACTGTGTTCAATGTAACACAGCTCAGCCGTAGAAAGTACTTGCCCTCGCAACACCGCGACACGTTCTTGAGAGATGATGATGATTGATGTTTGTTGTTTAAAGGGGCCTAACATCGAGTTCATGGGCCCTTAATGGTACGGAATGAAACGACAAATTAAAAGTCCAAAATCCTCCACTGACCAGAATTCAAAGCGTGAGGACGAAGAATGAATGGATGGATATAATTTAAAACAATCAGTGGATCCGACACACAGTGCCTCACATGCACAGAAGCTGGCACAAAACAATAGTACGGACCAAGGGACTGCATCTATAGCACTATGCTGAATCAATTAGACTATGCTCGTTGTCGAAATGGGTCCAAAATCCAAGTCATCGGCCCCTCATAATGGTATTTATCGCAAGAAAAGTACAAGCATGGTATTTATCATGTTGCGGTACTAATCAAGAGTAGCGTAGACTTGCGGTATTCCACACATTATGGTACTACTCACAGGTAATGAAATTCGCACATGTATTACACACTTACTGTGTTCCGCACACTGCGGTGCCATTGACAAGCAACGCAAACCTATGGTGTTCATCACCTAAGTGTACTAACCACAGGGACTCGTACTATCCCGTGGTGTTCCTCATATAGTGGGTACTAATCATAGGTAAGCCAGAACCATGGGTTCCGTCATCCTATGGTGTCGCTCATATAGTGCTACTAATCACAGGTACTGCAAAAGCCGTCGAGCCCTCGTTCGCTACTAATCACAAACCTATTTCGTACCTAACATAGTGGTACTACGCGCAAGTAAAAGCGACCCATGGTGTTCCCCGCATGGTGGTACTAATCAAAAGGAGTTTCATGGTTCTAATACTATCATCCCTTGGTCACCCCTTTTAGCCGCCTCGTACGACAGGCAGAGGATACCGTGAGTGTATTCTTCATCTGCGTCCCCCACCCACAGGGAGTAGTTCTTGAGAGAAGACCACCACAAAGGTATTTAAAAGCAATTACAAAATATCATATTTAAGTTAGTAAATTATAGTTTCTTGATGTGTAGTGCATCTGAGATCGTCTTATGCATAACTTTCGCAGAGCAATTACCTTTTGTCACACATTTATTCGACAACCGTGTATAATGCAAATAAGAAGTCGTACTAGTAGTAAAAATCAGTTCAATCAGTTAACTCGGTTTCGAACGAGTGCGTGAAGTTAATAATAGGCTTATCAGTTGTGCGCTTTGATATTTAACAAACTTCAGTTAAGTACGAACATCTAAGTGGAGTATGGTTGCTTTGGCAGTTTATCAACTTTATACCGTTAAAACTACTAAACATTAGTTTTTTAATAATCTTAGAATAGCGAATAATCCCTTTGTTTTATGTACGGATTCACAGGCTGCGAAAAGAATCTATCTTAAAGCCATCTCCTGACTTCACCGTTCACAAAAGTGGTAAAAGTGTGCAGCATGAACACGCTATGTTCTGCTATAATGGCAAGGAAGAGTTTAAATCTCCGCCAATCTTATCTAAACGCAATGTCAGCATTGTTATCTTCCCATGAAGGACGGTAAGTTGGTCGTATCAACGAGTCTCGGTACAGTAAAGTGTTCATGTGGAAAAGAAAACATGGACAAATACCCATCCTTGGAAGAATGAAGAAAAGCCAGAGCGACCAGGGAATAGACGAGAGAGCAAAATAATACTACCTTACTCGTTTCCTCACTAGGCTACGCCTCTTCTAGGTTTTCCATGGCATCTGTTAATTGAACTTTGGTATCCAAAGCCGTACTTCTCCTGCGTGTGAAAACACACTGCATCCAGAGTATCACAGATATGCCGCAAAAGGAGACCCTTGTTTCCACGTGTGGCCCGTCCAGCGAAATAAACCAATGATGATTAAAATTTCCGACCCTACCAGTAATCGAACTCGGGACCCCTGTGACCAAAGGTCAGTACGCTAACCATTTAGACATTGAGCCGAACATAATAATAATAATAATAATAATGATAATTATCTGGATGGTAAAACGTTGCACCTGGCCAACACTGCACTACGGAGTAGAGACATGGAATGTCAATGCTAACTCCATTAACAGATTTAGAAGTCTCTGACATGTAGTTACATAGGCGTTGCTCGTAATGCCCTAAGACAGATCTCGTACCAAATAAGGAAATATTAAGAAGAGCTAGAGCAGAGCTAGGAAACAATGTATATAGGCCATGTTTTACGAGGTAGAATCTACAGGCTTACTACACATGATATTGTAAGGCAAGCAACCAAAATTGGACCGACATCAACAATACCGAACAACTCTACAGGATAGCCAAAGAAAGGGGTACTTACTGCAGGGTTATCGCAAACTTCTAGAGCACCGGATATGACATTTGAAGAAGAATAAGGAGACCTAGTGGTGAACAGGAATAGAGAATCAGAAGTGTGCATAGTAGGCTACTATTCGGTATAGGCCATCACCGCGGATAGGAAGTGAAGGTTACCAGGGTTACAAACCAAATGAGGACACGTTTGTGAGAAAGAGTGGCCTTGTGCGCCGCAAGTACACCGAATATCCTCAGCCCATGAATTTGGAATGACGAAAAGTTCAAAAGCAGCAGGTGTTGAACTTCTCTTCGTCAGAAATACAAAAATCCTATATGCCCATCCACTTCGCACGAAAACTTCAAGATGGCCTACATTTATTCTGAAACGTAATCGTCGGCCCAGTACAGTAAAGTCAGGGAAATAACAAGGCGTATTGCCTCACTGGTTGCGATTGTTGTTTTAAGGGAGAAGTACACGTTTCCCAGGCTTAAATTTAGTAAGATTATTTTATAGCTCAGTAACTACGAATTCTACTTAAAATTCTGAAGATTTAATTCACATGCATTATCATTCATAACATGATATGCTTAAAGCCTTACTCTGTAATTTAAGATCAACAAATTTCTAGATTAAATTAGTGCTTTAAAATAGGGTTTACTCCATAAATACATCTGACTACGTGCATGAAATTAATTGAAGCTTAAAACAACAGACTCTCGAATTTCAAAGGTATTCTTTCAGGACTTTCGCTTTCGTAATCGTTACCTTTTATAATTTTCGTGCTTCTCAGCTGTGAGGAATAAACATGTCACGTCCGCATTAACACATGCAGAGCAACAACCACAAAACAACAGGTGAATACTATGCGACCAAATCGACGTGTCTTTACGATCGATTTCTATTTTCAGTCAACGGTATATCATAGGACTAATAGAAAGACAGATTTTCTAAGGAAGGTAATTGGCGTGTTTAAATCTTGCTGCTCTTCTCTCGCGAATAGGAGTAGTATAATACAGGGATTCTGCCGCCGCCTCCTCCTCCGGGCTCCCAGGGGCCCCTCCCCCTCCCGCGGGAAATTTGAATTTTGGCGCGAGATTTGAATTTGTAAACAAAGCCACGTGCTTTTGACAGCTGTCATCGACAACAACGCATCGCTAACCTCACTGCTGCCATCTTGACGGGCTTAAACCTCAGTGGTACCAACTTAACCTAACCAGCGCGAGGTAAACAAACCCACGTGTTTTTTGACAGCCACGTGATTTTTGACAGACAAAACGCATCGCTAACCTCAGTACAGCCATCTTGACGGGCCTAAACCTCAGTGGTACAAACTTAACCTAACTTGCGCGAGATTTGAACTGGTAAACAAAGCCATGTGTTTTTTGAAAGCAACGTGTTTTTTGACAGACAACAACGCATCGCTAACCTCTGTACTGCCATCTTGACGGGCCTAAACCTCAGTGGTACCAACTTAACCTAACTAGCGCGAGGTAAACAAACCCACGTGTTTTTTTGACAGCCACGTGCTTTTTGACAGACAAAGTATCGCTAACCTCAGTGCAGCCATCTTGACGGACCTAAACCTTAGTGGTACCAACTTAACCTCACTAGCGCGAGATAAACAAATGCACGTGTTTTTTGACAGCCACGTGCTTTTTTGACAGCTGTCATCCGCCATCTTTAAACTACAGAGCACCGTGATGCCCTCTTTATCGCAGTAGCTGCAAATTCGTCACCTGTCATCGGCAGTGCTGCCATCTTGGCGGGCCTAAACTTTGGTGCTTCCAACTTAACCTCACTAGCGCAAGATAAACAAATCCACGTGCTTTTTTGACAGCTCTCATCCGCCATCTTTATTCTATAGAGCACAGTGCTGCCCTCTTTAGCTACTTACCTTTGAAATGTGGTGGCGGGTAATTTTTACGTCACAGCTGCCATCCGCCATCTTGCATCGCATACCTCAGTGCTGCACTCTTTAGCTAGATACCTTTGAAATGTAGTGACGGCAATTTGAAAAATTCTTTATGCTCTTGTTTGGAAACAAACCTATGCGCTTTTTTTGACAGCTATCTACCGCCATCTTTAATCTAGAGAGCACCGTGCTGCCCTCTTTAGCTACTTACCTTTGAAATGTGGTACGTCACAGCTGTGGTGGTGGTAAATTCTACGCGCTCTTGTTTGGAAACAAACCCATGTGCTTTTCTGACAGCTGTCAACCGCCATCTTTAATCAAGAGAGCACCGTGCTGCCCTCTTTGTGCCGGTGGCAAATTCCACGTGCTCTAGTATGGAAACAAAGCCACGTGGTTTTTTTGAAAGATGTCATCCGCCAATTTTAATCAATAGAGCACTGTGCTGCTATCATGCGGGTAATTTTTTCAGCTGTCATCCACCATCTTTAATCCACAGACCACCGTGCTGCTCTCTGTAGTAGCGGGCAATTTGAAAAGTTCTGTTAGCTGTCATCCGCCATCTTTAATCAAGAGAGCACCGTGCTGCCATCTTTAGCTAGATACCTTTGAAATGTGGTGGCGGCAAATTGAAAAATTCCACGTGCTCTTGTTTAGTAAACAAACTCACGCGCTTTTTGTCAGCTGTCATCCACCATCTTACATTGTAAACCTCAGTGCTACACTCCTTAGGTACATACCTTTGAAATATGGTGGCGGATAATTTAAAAAGAAAAATTCTACAGCAGCCATCCCTCGACGCTAATTGCACAAGATGGTGGCTATACATGACTCCTTAAAGGTGCTTATGCAAGATGGTCGCTATACATAGGTTCTTATGAGACTCCCTTGGGATGCTTGCGCAAGATGGCAGTTATACAAGGCTCCTTATGAGACACCCAAGGGGTGCTTGCGCAAGATGGTGGTTGCTCCTATGAGGCGGATTAAGGGTCCTTGCACAAGATGGCGGACGCAAGATGGCGGCTATACACGACTCCCTATGAGACGCTTTAAGGGTGATTGCGCAAGATGGCTGCCTCTCGTAGCTTAGATGCTAACGTGTCGTGCTAGTTCGATTAATTAAATCTGGGGCTTAAATGCAAAATGTTAAATATCTCGAAAACGGTGCACTGTAGAGCAAAACGGACAAAATTGTTCTGCCTAATACGTAGGTTCGCAGTATGAGGAACAAGAAAAACATAGTCTAATGATGGGATCAACGGTTCAATTCCTACTTAAGCCCTTTGGCATTGGCAGCTATCTAATTCTACAAGATGGTGGCTGCTCTTATGAGGCAGAAGATGGCTTGAGACGTCCTAGGGATGCTTACGCATAATGGCGGACACAAAATGGTGACTATACATAGCTCCTTATGAGACAGCCTAGGGGGTGCACGCACATGATGGCGGCTACTCTTATGAGGAAAGCTAGCTTAAGAGGCTACTGCGCAAGATAACGGTTGCTGTTATGCATGCGGTGGAGAGCATATTGAAATTCTATGTGCTTAATCAACAGAGCACCCTGCTGCCCTCTTTTGCTGAAATGTGGTGGTGGATAATTTGAAAAATTCTTTTGACAGGTGTCATCTTTAAACAATGGCGACTATACATAGGCTGTTAAGACCTTGTCATTCTCCTCCTCCTCCTCCTTCTCTACCTCCTCCTCCTCCGCCTCTTATGTCAAGGCATAGCTTTATATCGAACAAGTTTAAACCTGCATCGCGAAGGCAAGCGTGTGCAGCGATAACATTATTGTACATGTTTAGACTTGCGAAACATAAGAAGAGTAGAATCAAACACTGTACTCGATAAAACATGTGATCAGAACATTGATTGATGTGTTCAGAACACAAAATAAGTGATCAAGACTAGAATCGAACACTGTACTCGATACAACATGTCAGGGGATATTGAAACACAACAAGACTAGAATCGAACACTGTACTCGATGTCGTTAACTTCAACATGTGATTAAAACATTGTTTGGTGTGTTCAGAACACTACATAAGTAGAATCGAACGTTGTACTTAATACAACATTTTAGGGGATACCTTTGTTCTAAGAAGATCAGACTGAAACATAACAAGACTAGAATTGAACACTGTACTCAATACAACACATAAGGGGATAACTTCGTTCTAAGAAGATCAAACTGAAACATAACAAGACTAGAATCGAACACTGCACTCGATACAACATGTGATCAGAACATTGATTGATGTAATCAGACACTAAACAAGTAGAACCGAACACTGTACTCGATACAACATGTCAGGGGATACCTTTCTTCTAAGAAAATTAGATTGAAAC
This sequence comes from Anabrus simplex, assembly GCF_040414725.1. Lineage (NCBI taxonomy): Eukaryota > Metazoa > Arthropoda > Insecta > Orthoptera > Tettigoniidae > Anabrus > Anabrus simplex. The sequence continues at coordinate 72,802,372 of NC_090278.1, forward strand.
ATAAGACTAGAATCGAACACTACACTCGATGTCGTTAACCTTAACATGTGATCCGATACAACTTGTTAGGGGATACCTTTGTTCTGAGAACATTAGATTGAAACATAGCAAGACTAAAATCGAACACTGTACTCGATACAACATGTGATTAGAACATTGTTTGATGTGTTCAGAGGAAAAGTACAATTTCAATGATTTACCTAGTGTAAAAATCAAAAACACACACTGTGCACATATCGCATAGCTATCTCGCCTATCACTTGCCTAGTACGAAAATCAAAAACACACTGTGCACATATCGCATAGCTAACTCGGCAACACTTCGAATGATTTGCTTAGTGCGAAAATAAAAATCTATACCGCGTAGCTAACTCGTTCACCGCACTGCTAAGACGCTTAGTAATTGCAAATACACTGATATATGTCGCTCGGTCACACTGCAAATACATTACGATACGTTACTCTTTTTTTCTCGAAACACACACACGCACGGATAAGAATGTTGCGAGATACTACATACTTACACGTTTAAAAAAAATATGGGGATGAAAAATCATAAATTATATGTACACATGTTGTCTCCTCCAAGTTGTTAGACGAAATAGACGCAGTACTGCGAGTTTCCGCTATAGGGGCTAACGGAAGTAGCATATCTCAGCAAAAAAAATACGCGTGAGCTTGCATACACGCAAGTCAGACACAATGATGGATACCGCGATTCAAATCCTTGCAACTTATGCCGTCAGGAAGGGCATCCGGCTAGATCATGTAATTACACGTTATGACGATCGCGCAGGTCCCTCGCCTAGCATTTGCTATTTTTACGGCTTCCGACAGTAGGAGTTCGAACCCGCTATCTCCCGAAGTAGCGAGAATGATTGCGGGTACAAGAGCGTTGATGGTGATTCATCTGTCGGATGGGGGCGATCCTACTGTTACATATTACATTCTCAGGTAGTTTCGAGGGTGTGCAAAAAGCCAGCATTAAGTAAGGGCTGTTGATGGGAACGTTACGAAGAGTCGCTTCAATACAAGCTAAAACAGAGCAAATCCCAAAGGACCTAAGTAGGAACCGAACCGTTGAACCCATCATTAGACTATGTTTCTCTTGTTCCTCATACTGCGAACTTAAGTATTGGGCAGAAAAATTTTGTCCGTTTTGCTCTACGATGCACCGTTTTCGAGATATTTAACATTTTGCATTTAAGCCCCAAATTTAATGAATCGAACCAGCACGGTACGTTATACTCTCTACCATAGCTAGACCTGATCATGTTACGAAGACTTGCTTCAATACAAGCTAAAACAGAGCAAATGCCAAAGGGCCCAAGTAGAACCGAACCGTCGATCTCATCATTAGACTATGTTTTTCTTATGCTATCATGTTCCTCATACTGCGAACCTACGTACTAGGCGGAAAAATTTTGTCCGTTTTGCTCTACGATGCACGTTTTCGAGATATTTATCATTTTGCACTTAAGCCCCAAATTTAATGAATCGAACTAGCACGACACGTTAGCCTCTAAGCTAGCTTTCTTCATAAGAGCAGCAGCCATCTTGCGCAAGCACCCTTAAGGCGTCTCGTAAGGAGTCGTGTATAGCAACCATCTTGTGTCCGCCATCTTGTGCAAGCATCCTTAGGGCGTCTCTAGCCATCTTCTGTAAGGACCCTTAAGCCGCCTCATAAGAGCAACCGCTAACTTGCGCAAGCATCCCTAGGGATTCTCATAAGGAGCCTTTTATAACCGCCATCTTGCGCAAGCATCCCAAGGGAGTCTCATAATAATCTATGTATAGCGGCCATCTTGCATAACCAACTTTAAGGAGTTATGTATAGCCACCATCTTGTGCAATTAGCGTCGAGAGATGGCTGCTGTAGAATTTTTCTTTTTAAATTATCCGCCACCATATTTCAAAGGTATGTACCTAAAGAGTGTAGCACTGAGGTTTGCTATGTAAGATGGCGGATGACAGCTGACAAAAAGCGCGTAAGTTTGTTTACTAAACAAGAGCACGTGGAATTTTTCAATTTGCCGCCACCACATTTCAAAGGTATCTAGCTAAAAAGGGCAGGACGTTGCTCTCTTGATTGAAGATGACAGCTAACAGAACTTTTCAAATTGCCCGCTACTACAGAGATGGCGGATGACAGCTGAAAAAATTACCCGCATGATAGCAGCACAGTGCACTATTGATTAAAGATGGCGGATGACAGCTGTCAAAAAAGCACGTGGCTTTGTTTCCAAACAAGAGCACGTGGAATTTGCCACCGGCACAAACAGGGCAGCACGGTGCTCTCTGGATTAAAGATGGCGGTTGACAGCTATCAGAAAAGCACATGGGTTTGTTTCCAAACAAGAGCGCGTAGAATTTACCACCACCACATTTCAAAGGTAAGTAGCTAAAGAGGGCAGCACGGTGCTCTCTGGATTAAAGATGGCGGATGATAGCTGTCAAAAAAAAGGGCATAGTTTTGTTTCCAAACAAGAGCATAAAGAATTTTTCAAATTGCCGCCACTACATTTCAAATGTATCTAGCTAAAGAGTGCAGCACTGAGGTTTGCGATGCAAGATGGCGGATGACAGCTGTAACGTACCACATTTCAAAGGTAAGTAGCTAAAGAGGACAGCATGGTGCTCTCTAGATTAAAGATGGCGGTAGATAGCTGTAAAAAAAAAACGCATAGGTTTGTTTCCAAACAAGAGCATAAAGAATTTTTCAAATTGCCGCCACTACATTTCAAAGGTATCTTGCTAAAGAGTGGAGCACTGAGGTTTGCGATGCAAGATGGCGGATGACAGCTGTGACGTACCACATTTCAAAGGTAAGTAGCTAAAGAGGGCAGCACTGTGCTCTATAGAATAAAGATGGCGGATGACAGCTGTCAAAAAAGCACGTGGATTTGTTTATCTCGCGCTAGTGAGGTTAAGTTGGAAGCACTAAGGTTTAGGCCCACCAAGATGGCACCCGATGACAGGTGACGAATTTGCAGCTACTGCGATAAAGAGGGCAGCACGGTGCTCTGTAGTTTAAAGATGGTGGATGACAGCTGTCAAAAAAGCACGTAGCTGTCAAACACACGTGCATTTGTTTATCTCGTGCTAGTGAGGTTAAGTTGGTACCACTAAGGTTTAGGTCCGTCAAGATGGCTGCACTGAGGTTAGCGATACGTTGTTGTCTGTCAAAAAGCACGTGGCTGTCTAAAAACACGTGGCTTTGTTTACCTCGCGCTAGTTAGGTTAAGTTGGTACCACTGAGGTTTAGGCCCGTCAAGATGGCAGCAGTGAGGTTAGCGATGCGTTGTTGTCGATGACAGCTGTCAAAAAGCACGTGGCTTTGTTTACAAATTCAAATCTCGCGCCAAAATTCAAATTTACCGCCAAAATTCAAATTTCACACGGGAGGAGGAGGGGGCCCTGGGAGCCCGGAGGAGGAGGAGGCGGCGGCAGAATCCCTGTATTATACTACTAAGAGGGAATAAGGATAAATCAAAATGTTTCAAAAGGAATCAGGAATAAAAATCGATCACGGGAGGAAGTCGATTTGAGAGAGAGCAAACATCAGAACCTCTAACAGTATACAGTGTTCACGGAGTATCGAAATTATCCTTCAGCTGGCCTTTGGTCCATTTGGCTCAGGGACTGGATGTATGTGTGTGCTGTCTTCAATATCATAATTTCATCATAGGTAGGGCCTCATACTCATAGATGCGCAGGTCCACATAAGCGTCAATTCGAAAGACATACACTACACTTCTCCGGAGGCCATATAAAAAATCAGCTTCGAACGTCTGGTGTAACAGGAAAAAAATTCACACACACACACACACACACACACACACACACACACACACACACACACACACACACACACACACACACACACACACACACACACACACGACTGAAACAAAGCGCTTTATTTCGTTGTATACTGGAAAGATGTTGCCTTCAGATAGGAGACTTCCGTCTTGCAACTCTCAACGACTGATTAATGGTCCGTGAGAAAAAATTGACGATAACAATATATGTTTAAACCATGGGACACCCGGGTTGTCTGATACAAACTCATTTCAAAATACGGTAAAACATAAAATGATGGTGTTCACTACATGAGCCAAACTGTTATTCGAAATTTTTCAATACAAACTCTAGAACAGTATGTAAAAGATCTGATGAGCCTCCGAGGCTCAGTCGGCACCGCGTCGGCCTCTCACCGCTGGGTTCCGTGGTTCAAATCCCGGTCACTCCATGTGAGATTCGTGCTGGACAAAGCGCAGACGGGACAGGACTTTCTCCGGGTACTTTCATTCCTGCAACACTCTATCATTTTATTTCATCTGTCAGTCATTGTATCATTGCCCCAGAGGAGTGCGACAGACTTCGGCAACCGGTACAATACCCAACCTCGCCGCATGATGGGGGCTTCATTCCATCCCTGACCCGGTCACTGAGTGGAAAACAGGTTGTAGGTTTTCATGTGTAAATGCTCTTCACTGGCAGTTATTCAATTGAATTTCACAAATTACGAAATCTGTTATTAACAGAAACGATACTTATACGAAAGTATTCCAGAAAAAGATGATGATGATGCTTGTTGTTTAAAGGGGCCTAACATCGAGGTCATCGGCCCCTAATGGTACGAAATGAAATAAGAAAAAGTTCAAATTCATCCACTGACCAAAATAAAATACAAAATGTCATGAAAATGAACGGATGGACATAACCCCAACAAAAAACAGAAGAAACAAACAAAAAAACAGTGGATCAGACTCAAACAAAAAAAAAAAAAAGATTGTAAGTAATAGTATTACTGACCAAGGGACCACTTACAAAGCACAATGATGCTTGATGTCGAAAGTGGTGCAAAGGCCCCACAGAATGGTACATGTCGCGAGTAAAGTAGAACCATGGTATTTGTCATGTTGGGGTACTAATCAAAAGTAGCGGACTCACGGTGTTCCACACAAGATGGTATTACTCACAAGTATTGTACTTTGTACAGGGAACGCAGACCTATGGTGTTTCTCACACAATGGCGCCACGCACAGCCAACGCAAACCGATGAGGCTCTTCATCTAGGTGTACAAACCACGGGCGCCGGTATTCCCGTGGTGTTCCTCACATAGTGGGCACCAATCACAGGCAACGCAGACCGACGGTGTCGTTCATATAGCGGTACAACTCACAGGCTACGCCCAGACCCGCGGTGTTGCTCACATGGGTACGACGCACGGGTACTGGAAACCGCCAGGCCAGCCTCTTTACTGCTACTAATCACAAAACTATTTCGTACCTAATTTAGTGGTACTACTCGCAAGTACAGGCAACCCATGGTTTTCCCCGCATGATGGTACGAATCAAAAATAGTTTCATGGTTCTAATTCAATCATCCCTTGGTCGCCCCTTTTAGTCGTCTCTCACGACAGGCAGGGGATAGCGCGGGTGTATTCTACATGTGCGTCCCCCACCCGCAGGGGGTAGTGTGTTTGGTCCGCGAGAGGTATTTTACTTCCCTCAAGTCCGCCGGCAAGCCGGTTAGGACACCCCCCCGCCCCCCGCCCCTATCCGCCACCAGGGACGCGCCACGTGGGAGTATCACCTATCCCCCTGCTACGCCAGCGTAGTAGGTTCGTGCATTCCAGAAAGAGAGACTGGTATTAATACTGTCTCAGCGAAACTCTTTTTAGTGTCACAAGTTGACAATGATGGTTCAATGTGTTATTTCTTTCTGGGCTTGTCTCTAGGATCTCGATTTCATTCTTGGCCACCACAGTGCCTGTCAAACACAGAGACGACCCGAAGTCTGCATGTCGAATCATGGAAGTTCGCGAGCAGTGCTCACTACAAAAACAATGGTTCAGTTATGACTCTTCTTAAAATATTTTGTGCATTTTCGCGGAACCTTTAATGTGACGTCACGGAACCCAAGGCCTCTAAAGCTATGCATGCAGTATTGAAAGGACACTTTCACAATAAACTGTGGCGCTACAACCTTCATCTTCCGTGGGAGGAAAGTTATTTTTAACACTTTCTAAATACGAGAACGTCTTTAATTAGGTGCTGAAGTCTCGCCATCGCTCCAGTTGCGCCGTTAGGCGTACTTCTGTGTCACGGCTGCGAAAACGACGAACTATGTGACATAGATGTCAGTTGTCCTCTCCCCGCATGGGCGCAAGGTTTCTGCTGCAACAAACCAGGTCAAGGCACACCGATGATGTGCGAGCATCCGATTTTCTCTCTATCTGGTGATTTACTTCCGAGCTGAATTGACACAGATTCGACCTTCTTTAGCTATTTCTTGAATTCACTTTTAACGGCCATTAAGGTTGCACAAACAGACCGTGGCATGAATAGTAAACACCAAGTATCTATAAATGTCACACACACACACACAAAATGAAGAAAGAATTCCGTACTGGATCATGCCAGGAAGATATGAACAATCGTGTTACAGATGCAGTGTCTACTGCAAATTCTGCACTCACTCAATACGCGAATTTACACGTCCAGCTAGCCTTTGGTCACGGGGGTCCCGGGTTCGATTACCGGCAGGGTCGAATATTTTAGCCATCATTAGCTAATTTCCCTGGCACGGAATTGGGTGTATGTGTTGTCTTCATCATTTCATCCTCATCACGACGCGCAGGTCGCCTACGGGTGTCAAATCAAAACACCTGCACCTGGCGAACCGAACCCGTCCTGGGATCTCCCGGCACTAAAAGCCATACGCCTTTTCATTTTTTTCATTAATTTATATTTTCATTTATCAATAACTAGTTTGTGTGTAACCGTCGCTGAGGGTTACTTCCTGCGACAGAAACAGAAATGCCGTCTGGCGGAGATGAGCAGCAGAAAGTGGAGAACACAGTTCAGTCTTGACGTTTGTTAAGTTTTAAGGTCTTAGAATAATGTAGGCCTTCACTTGTCCTTTGGTAAACTCTTAGAATAATGTAGGCCTTCACTTGTCCTTTGGTAAACTGTTCCATTTTCTTTTACCCCTTCCTAAAAAAAACATATTTCCCCCAGTTATTGTGCCACCGACTTAACATTATTTTAAACATTAAATCTACCTTCATGACCATATCTAGCTTATGGGCATTTTGATTTGTAAAAACCAGATTACAGGGGGAAAAAAGAATCCTGTTTGATTTTTGATACCTATTGCTGAATTATTTTCTTCTTCTTCTTCTTCTTCTTCTTCTTCTTCATATTTCGGCTCGATTGTCAGAGGACAGTAGAGGGCTAGCTAGGCTTTCTATCTGTCACCCCTCATCACGTTATTCTCCTGCTTCATCTTCCTGACTAACGGTAAAAAGGATCTCGAGATCGATTCCCGGCCATGTCGATGAATTTAATTTTGAATACCGTAGTCAATACCTTTAAACAGATAATTGGGCGCTTGTGATGCCACTAACATTTCTAAAAATTGCAAGCCACACACAACTCCCACTAAATTTAAAACGCAATTTTCTATACACCACAGACACCGCCCATCCGCGTCGGAAGGTCTGCATTACAAGTGCTGCATTTTTACCACTCCATTATTCGAATCATAGATCGTTTTTCTTCTCAATTTCAAAGTCATCGTTATCTCTGAGCTTAACGCCGCTCCAACAGCCAGGTACAATACATTAGAAAGTAAATCCAGTTTCAATTTCAATTTCTTAGGATATCTTCTAGAAACTATATATTTAAGCCCAACGAAACGTCAAACAAAGCTTCCCCGTTAGGCTGCATAATAAAAGTTAATTTTTATCTGTTACATTTCAATGTGTTTTTAACATGCGGAGTAGTGGCGGAGATATTAGATTCACGATTTTTTTTTTCATATTGGTCAGTCGACGTCGTAAGCAGTTAAGTGCCTGTGGTTGCTGCCCAGTAGAACATCTAACAACGAAGAATAATGAAATGCATATGACGAGAGACTGAGCAATAAATGATCTTCGTGGCCAAACAAATCGACTCCACTTGACTGCCATACGGTCCACGTGTTTAAGTGTTGACTTCCATTTAATTTACCAAATATAAGCAAATATGCGCTTACATGGAAATGGATTTTCTTTTTATAAGTTGCTTTAGGACGCACCGACACAGACAGGCCTTATGGTAACGATGATATATAAAGAGCTACGAGTGGAAAGGAAGCGACCGCGGCCTATTAGGTACAGCCCTAGCATTTGCTCGGCGTGAAAATGGGAAACCACGAAAAACATCTTCAGGGCGGCCGACATTGGGGTTCGAACACACTATCGCCGGAATGCAAACTCACAGTTGCGCGCCCCTAACCGCACGGCCAACTCAGTGTTTGTAACTTCATTCAGTACACTACATTAACTGAGATCGCAAAGTCAACGTACTCCGAGCCCGGTTCCTCCACACCTGTTCCAAAATGGATTTCCTTTTTCTCGGGTACGGGAGAAGGAGGTATTAGTAATGAGATCAAGAAGTCCAAAACTACAGGATTAGAGGAGAGTACGAAGCATTTCGCCAATATTACTAAAAAAGTGGAAAGGATTCATCGGTTGCAAATGCGTAGATCTGTCCAAAAACCGACACGTCAGTAACTTATGGCTAAGTTTTGTAGCTATTTGATGACTACTGATAAATAAATATCATGAATAAAAATATATAAATACATAAAATACTCAAAAACTTCCTGAATATAATGCATCGAAATAAATTAATAAAAATATCTTATCGAAATGTCCGTAGTGTGGGCGCCAGAGTTCACCAGAATGGATTCCTCGAATTTTGATAGAGCATGATAAACTTTATATCCCAGGACGTGTACATAATGCTGCGTACTGGTACATCTGCTGCAGGCCTTACCTAACCTTCTGAAAACGATTAAATAGGTAGGAACTGTACCTAGGTTCATCAATAACTCCACTGATTCCAAAATAGCTAACTATATTCTTAACAAAATCCGTGCATGAGCACCTCATCAACACACAAAATTATACATATAATATACACACAAAAGATTGCTGGAAGACTCCATATTTACAACAACAACAACAACAACAATGAAAACAGTGGGAAAACGGAAGCAAGGACTAAGCTACCATTTGTAGATAGTCCGATGAACAATGTATATATATATATATATATATATATGTAGATAAATACCCTTCACTGTCTCTGTATCAATACTACTTGCCAATTCTCATAATTAGCACTTCTAACATCACACAGATACTGTACCTCGTAATACTGTGTTCACAGACTTTATCACTTGTTGTAAAGATATATACATTTAAGAAACACACGCTTATCGATCCTCAACATAAATTATGGAAAGTCTGAGATAGCTTTCAAATGCCAGGCCGCCACAAGTGCTACAATACTTAATGCGCAAGCACTCCACAATCAGCCACTTTCCACGAACATAACAAGACTACACTCCACGAACGTTTGAAGTCCAGTCTATTGCAGCCGTGTCACTCCAGTACCGTGTATCAGCACCACTTTCTTCCCGTACAGTGTGTCAGTTGTGGTTCTATTCCGTAGTGATGTCGAAGTTTTTATAAACATCCGCTTCTCCCTTCCTCTCAGATGATACGTCTGGATTGATCCCTGCCAGCCAATAATGAGTGATGCGCTCGTCAAGACCATGCCCTGAACTCATACTTGGTCCCAAGAAATAAACAAATGCTGGGGTATATCACATGACTCATAGAACTTTCCTAGTACAATAACATCAACAAACACATCTCATCAGACACTGGGATGTCCGCATGAGTCATCCAAATTACCAAAGTCCAATATAGCAATGTTTTCCCACTCGTGCAAAACAAATTGCTCATACCTACATATGTGGGTATCTCCCAGCTTACAAATATAAATGACAAAATATACAAATGAAATATAGATAATAATAATAATAAATCGAATACTGACAATAATATCTCTAACTTCTACATACAGTGCGAGGGTGTGATATATGTACTATCACAGTTTCTCTCGGATACCAAAAACGACGGTCATATAGTAAGCTATATAGTACTTCTTTAGTACACCCCCCCCCCCAAAAAAAGGAAACAGTCCACCACAGAGGCGTAGAAATAAATACTATTATGCGAAAACATTGCAATGCATACGTTATAAAGACCTACGAGATTGTTCTCCGATATGGAGATAGGATCGGGGAACGACTTTTACTTCTAACACACTTCTAATCCCGTTCTGTTTTGTTCATTTGCTTACGAGGCGCTAATATACAGTCATAACCACACTATAAATTGTGAATCAACACTGTTGAAGCCCCACACTTTTCCAGACAAAAAGACTACGCCAGATGCCATAACACTTCTCGTCTTTGTAACACGTGTGTCAGTAACCTTCCCGCATGCTACACGCCAACTACATTTCACATTCAGGATACTGTTCGGATTCTATTTCCCCAGTATACAATGTAAACAAATTAAAAGGGAAATGTACTGAAAGATCAATGGCACTGATATTACAAATCGTCCCCTCCGAACCTCACAACGGGCATAACCAGTTGGATACATGAAGGCGTTCAAATATGTCAGTCGATTTACTAGCACATAACTCGTGCGGGACGAAATTTCGGCACTTCGGCGTCTCCGAAAACCGTGCAAGTAGGCTGTGGGACGTTACACTAATTATTATTATCGGCCTCGTGGGAGTGAGTCTGCCTCTCACCTGGAGTACCCGGGTAAGATTCCCGACCTTATCAGGGACTGAGATTTGGATCAAGGTCCAGTCAGCCTAAGTGAGAACAACTAATGAGTTACCCGACGGTGAGATGGCGACCCCAGTCTTGAAAGCCAGGAATAGCGGGCGTGAAAATTCATCGCAATGACCAAACGTTACCTTGTAATCTGCAGGCCTTCAGTCTGAACAGTGGTCGCTCGGTTGGTTAATTTCTTTATTTTGATAATATTATTACGCACTGCTTCAATTTAGCTGCAAAACGAAGATTACAAATCGACATAACTACCGTTCGTGTAAACAGCATGTAATAGGAAATTTCGGCACATGTACGAATCCCTCCCAGTTCACGGTTATAATTTTGTTTTTTCCAAACAGCTCTATTCAATAGATGTGGCTATATTTAACAGCAACTTACGATTCATGTCTCGCACCCTTTCAACAAAATGTAAAATTAACAGATATCAACTTCTGCAGTATTTTACAGTTCACGGCTATTTCTTTAATCAACACGACTGTTTGGTGAGGAAGACACTTGCCGTACCTACGCAAGAAAATCAGAAGAACGTATTGAATACTCAAAAACCCGGTTCTTTGACTGAATGATCAGCGGCTTGGCCATCGGTCCCTGGAGTCCCAAGGTTCGATTCCCGGCGGAGTCAAGGGATTTTTAATCTTAAATTATTCGTTCCCCTCGCTCAGGAAGTGGATGGTTGTGCTGTTGCCATCCTGCAAAAATTACTCACTCAACACCCTCCTCGACCACATTATCAAGAAGATTCCTCATGCAGGAGGTGTGCCTTGCACGGACTATATCAGGCTAGAAATAGCTACACCTAAATAATATTATTTTCTCCTAACCACCACCACCACAGATAGTGCATACAAGCCTCCATGCCGGATTAGCGTCAAGAAGGGCTTCCGGTCGTGAAACTGCTCTTACTCCCCATTACTGTCCACCTCAGATAACTAAAAAATGAGCGGGAAAACGACGCAAATAGCAGGGGGAAAAGGAGAGCCTCGATCAACATATCTATGGTGCACGCCGATTCAGCCAAGAGAAACTAGAACATTACGAAAGCAGGGGATGAGCAGTAGAAATGCAGATACGGAGCAAATGGCAAGAATAAACCGGAATTTAAAAAATTCGTTTAGCAAATATTATTAATACATCATCACCAACAACATCGAAGGCTATGTGTTTTAGGGAAGAAAGGAAACCATCGACAAAGGGAAAGTGTTCGGAGAGTGAGATATGAAAATTTCACGATGATACAGCAATCATCAAAAGATCGAAAATTGTGGCTCTAAAGCGCAGCGCAACCATTACAAACACATCATGCTGTATATATTAAACTCGGTTACGTCCCCGCAACTCTGCAGTTCATCACGAAAACGCTGTAAGTACTACAATGATAATCTGCGAGGAATTCAAGCTTTAAAAAGTTGTCATATTCTTTCAATTCTCCTGCAATTCTGCAAAATGTGCTGTAAAAGGAAGACATATTATGGAAACATGGAATTGTGTCCAGACTCTAAACGACACTCCGTGGAAGCTGCCGACCAATGGTCTAGTCTAGTCCAAACCATCGCTGAAACTAAGCGGAGACATAATACCGTTAACGAGCAGCTGTTCTCTAAGGCTAACTACTGCAATATATGAAAAGTATTTCCGCTCTGAACAGCTTGTAACTTCCTTCTCAGCTTGTCTAACGCAAAGGTCATCACAAGTTCGCGGTTAAAAATACAGTACTCCTCCAGGTCAATAAAATTAAAAAAATATCCTCTGTGTGTGTGTGTGTGTGTGTGTGTGTGTGTGTGTGTGTGTGTGTGTGTGCGCGTGTGTGCGTGCGCTTTATACAACAATCTGCCGTACGACCGGTTGCTGACAGGTTATTGAACTTAAAAACCAGGAGAGGCTGGCTACCTATTGTGTAGGTCAATAGGGATGATCGACAGTTAACCCGATACCATATATAATTAGCTGATGTACCTGTGCTTCGCTAATTTACTAATTTTACAGGACATGAGAGCGGAAGAGCAGCCCGCACTCTACCGAGAAGTATAAATGTATATATAATAACGATGCATGTATGTATGTATGTATGTATGTATGTATGTATAAGGTTGCAGACACAAGTGCGTGCCACCAACACCGCAAAGAAGAGAAGTCATCAGGCGAGAAGAAGAAGAAGCCCCTTAACCCTAAGTAAGGCTTGGCTATACTCCCCTTCTCCTTAAAAGAGACTTGGCACCAGGGACCACTAGCTGCTGGACCAAGGGACTAACGTGTGGCCCAAAGCCCAGACGCCAACGGACCCGATCCGCACACCAGGCAGTGACAAGAAGGACTGATTCCCCATAATAATTGACAAAAGCTAGGAAAATGGTTATGATTGCATGACACATACTCCTAACTAACACAACTTCTGGACTTTTCCAGCCCACATCCTTGCATGTGCTATCAAAATATGTCAGGTTTTACATGTAGGCTCTTTCTCTTTCTCCCTATGTGGTTTTTCCCTGACCCTTCCATACCACACCTTAGCACCATCCAACCAATACAAACTCGCCTGGTAACGTGTCTAACATGGAAACAGGCAGATACTCCTTGTATCATTTCCCACTCTTCCCAGCTATCTCTTTCTATTTAGAACTAATGGCATGTCGGAGGCAATGTAGATTGAGTCGACTGCCACGACGGGGAAGCGGGCTACGGGGGCCCGCCGTAAAATAAAAGAGATAAAAAACTGTGTTTCGCTACGGAGCTGTACATTGTATACAGAATTGTAGGTTAAGTAGTGGGTAAAACTGAACTAAACTGCATAGATTTTAACGTCACGGCAGACACGCGACGGGGAAGTCACCATACCGTACGTCTTTTCTTATGTGAAGACTGTGTTAGGGAATGTTCATTGTAATGGCAGGCCCTCCTGCCTACTATCAGTCACTATCCAGTTAGGGAGTTTACATTATGATGACAGGCTCACTTGCCTACTGCCAGTCACAATCGATTTGGGCAGTTTTCATTGTAATGGCAGACACTCACTCTCCACCTGCCTCAGAAAGACTGTCCTTGTGGTTTTCCCAACTGAAATCAACATAGGTCATTATAGTGACCTCAGTAGGAGTGTTGCGATTAGCAATATTATCATACGAAATAGTCCATAAGACGAAAAACCGCACCGTCTTGTGCATGGTGTATGAGTTGCAGGGATGTTGGGGACAGCACATGCACCCAGTCACCGAGTTAATATAATTAAGCATATAAGATTAAAATCGCTCGACCCGGCTGGGAATCAAATCCGCGTTTCGAAGACTGAAGGCCAAGACGCTGACCCCTCAGCAATCCCGCCGTTCAACTCGTTACCATGACCACTGAACAATGAAAGTTTGTGAAAAACGTAACAAACGCGTATATCCATGATTAATCCTCGTACGATAAAAACTGGTGAAATATAACAGATCTTAAAATTATATCGTGGATACCGTAACCTTCCTCACGGACAATTATTCGATACAATTAATCTTAAAACTGTAATCTGAAATTTCCCGTTTTTGAGACTAGAATTTGCTGAGTCACTGTACAGAGTGAACCATCCAAGACTACCACCGGCATTTCTTTAACACCACGGAATTTTGAGAAACAAATTTCACAGACAAAACTTTACCGGAAGAATAGTTTTCAACAAAGGCTACGTATTTGTGAATGGAAAGTCCCTATTGTATTTAGCTTAATTGATAACAAGGGGGAAAAGATTAATGATGTCCTTTGTTACAAGGTAATACGTTAACTCAATCCAAAGTCATTGTAATGTGAAGTTGACCTTTGAGATACAATCCTCAGCAGTTATATAATGTGTGTATTGAAGCAAATGAGATGAAGTAATAACAATGATAATGTAACTTAGCTGAATGAACGGTTTAAAAAAAAAAAAGTACGGACATTTTACATGCACCTGCAAGGCAAATTAAGAGACTGAAGAGAGAGCGAGACTTGCCAGAAAATACCTCGACCTTACTGTCCAACGAAAACGGCCAAAGGCCAAGGAAACACTGGACAGAGACGTGAAATCAGAGGCAAGAGATCTCAGATGGGAAGATGTCCTGGAATATAAGATGTATAGCAGACAGGAATGGATAGCGAGCACTTGTACACTACACGCGGGTAACAGGACTTGGCAAATGATGATTACCAGTACCTATCGTCTTAACTAGGACACCGGAGGGATGGAATGTTACCACAGACGGGCGTTTTTCAACGTGTTGGCCAATACATGAGAGTCTCAAAAATCTTGCTTATGTCAAGAAACTGTGGGATTTATTCTTTTTTTTTTTTCACGCTGAACCGACAAAGGTAGGTCTTATGCCGACAAAGAGGTAAGGATTAAGACTGGGAAGGGAGAGAGTTTATCATTCACCAGGTGTGAAAATTGTAAATTACGCAAAAGCACCTTCAGGAATGCCAACCCACCATCTCCCTAATGCAAGCTCACAGTTATGTACGTAACCCCAACCCCGCAGCCGACTCACTCCGTCCCAAGAATTGTACTGCCTCATTTTGATTCCATCACATCACGATTACAATCCTACACACGATTTGGTAAGGAATATATACTTTTCATAAAATTCTGGACTCCCACTTCAATTATTACTACTAAACTACTTTTCGTAAACATCTGAAGAAAACTGGCGGAACGTTACCAACTGCCTCCCGTCCAGCAACAGCAACTTACCTGCAACAATAAAAAAATAAACTTAGCACACAACTTCTGAATTCGACTACAAACTTATCACAATCAGAATATTACAAGTTTCATGACCCTAATTAAACACACTTAAAGACAGATTTGTTGCATTTCAAATCACCAAAGCTCACAAACAGAACATTTGAATTTTTCATGGAACTTAAAAGAGGACATGTTACACAATACAGTATGGAAATATTTACTTTTCAACGATACGTGATATTCAACAGCAAGTTTGTAAACGCTGTAGGAAAAGCCATGCCGTCATTCATGGAATACATAAATTAAAAAGTACGCTGTTTATTCATGCAACCTCAATAAGGAAAGTAAAAACGTAAATATTTTAATCACAAACAGCTCTTCTTTATGATAACTACACTTAGAGAAGCTCAATACTCAGAAGCAAATTATAAAAATTCTATTACTTATGGCATAAACATAAGTTTCACATTCTAATTTAAAACCAGCTAAATGAACATTTGTGCCACCAAGGACAAAGTTTTCCTCTCCATATACGTGTAACTTCAAGTTTTCCACCTTCCTGTAAAATGTTATGAAAATATGATAACATCGGAGAATTTACATCGGTCTCATCTCGTAAACAATGATACTCTGAACTTAACAACATTCAGCAGGAAAAATCTTACAACCACACCCAATTCTATACTGCTTTTCGAAAATTACTCATGTTTCAAGACTACGAAGTCAACAACGATCTGGTTCGTATTAGTAGCCGTTCCTGATTCCACTGCAATATCAATTCACAAGTTACCGATTCTATAAAATTTAAAACAAATTTTCAAAATGTATTCGACTGAGTTGGCAGATTAAAATAGAAATATATCCGCAACTACGCTATGCTAACGATTACTCCATATCGGAATCCTATGCTCATTTTAGCCCGCCTTTTAGACTTGCTGGAACATTTATCCATACATGAATAACAATATCTTACTCTACCATTGAGTGATGTGTCAACGACGTTTGTCTACTTTCTTTCACGATATATGATCATAGTTATATCTACTCCCAAACTTAGACGATACAACAAATTAATCCTGGAATCTTTGTATAGTACAATCCAGAAAATTAATTCATTCTCATCACAGGCTTAGTCGACAATACCAAATCCCTGGCACAGTAGCCATTCTGATCTACGGCACAAGCTCACTCTTAAACCGACGACTGAAAGCGTCCTTGTTTGGACATGAGAACTGAAGGATGTAAGTCAATTACAGGGCGAGGTATCAATTAGTTAATTGGCTGATGGTCTGACTTCCGTCTGCAACTGCTTCTTGCAGCAGAGGGTATCGATCTCTCCCGACACGTCACTACATCGATGGCCGCGACAGATAAAAGGGCGGAGGGAGTTCACAGTAAAGGTTATTTACTACAGGGAGGATCATCGCACAAAATATCAAGTGCAATCCAAATTTCATTGGATGGTTCCATTCTGTGCTGATTACTAGATTGTCGTGGTTATACGATACACCCAGGTTCGGACGCTGGGTAGGCCTGTATACTTATAAAGCAACTAGCACAATGCAGGGGGTATGCAACATACGAGGTTCTCTCAATATCATCACAAACTAGCGTACTACTGAGACCGACGCGCAGCAACTTGTTCACTCCACTTTGTATAAAAACCGTGTGCTGTATGCACCGAATAAATAACACAAAAATCAGTTCGAGAAGTGTTTTCTACATGTCAGGAAAAAAATCACACGGTCCCTCTTCATGACAGAAGGCGGATCAAGAGGATCAACACTGAAAAATGAAAATACCTGTTCAACGACAGGAACGGTCGAGCAAGGCGGGGATATGAAAGGCTTTGAGGGTTCCGCAATTCTAAGCCAGAAACTTTAGGAATAGCCTACTAGCAATTCGAATTTCAGAACAAAATTTCGACACTCTTTCTGACCCATTCCGAACTCCTTCCGACCAACAACGAAATACGGGTAAATCCAGCTTTAATATATGAATCAAAACGAACAAGGACATTCAACCCCCAAACTATAGGAATTAACCAGAACTTCAAACCTTGTTCCGACAGGCAATCGAACCTAGGCCCCTCGGAACGATAGGTGACCCTCTAGCCAAAGGTCCGAGAAAAAAAAATCCGAGAAGTTGATGTACGTTAAAATATTCAGCAATCAAACAGGTTTTAATAATAATAATAATAATAATAATAATAATAATAATAATAATAATAATCGTATGGCCTCAGACATGTGCAGACATTTCAATTTGACGGGCTGTCTGCGCGTCAATTCCGACGTTCCGTTTTACTCTAGATCTACTAGATAGCAGAGTAAACCGAAACTGTATGGCTGAGATTTAATGAATATTGTCGGCAAAACACCAAATGTGTCATCAAAGATCTTTTACATGCCGACATCGTACGACATGGAGTGTCGAAAGAACTTTTGTCCGCCCTTCAAAAATCCGAGTACCTCTGCCGGGTTTGAACCCGCTATCTTGGGATCCGGAGGCCGACACTCTACCAACCTATTATACCTGGAGACTAGCAGCAACTTTGTAGGTTGGCCTAATGGAAATAAAATACCACGGTAGGCGCAGGTGGACACGACAATCGGGCGGATCTACAGAAGCAAGATTCAACGTCTCAAATATATTTTTCGTTTTATTATATCTTTCTTTCCTCCTTGTGCTTCTGATTTGTCTTTTTTTTTTTAACCGTCGTCCCGATACAACGGAAATTAAATGTGAACTAGTAACTTACAATAATTAACCCGTTTATATTACTACCCCCTTCCAATTTTCATGTACGATACACACAAAAACTGGGATGTCCTTAGTTTTATGAACTTCTGGTATGTGTTTCTTTGCGTTCTTTAAAGTCTGTTTCATGCATGCAAAAAGTACAACTTTAAGTGTTCACGCAATGCAAGTATTTAAGGTATTCGCAGCATTGCAGAACATTTCCCCGTATTACACTCTGGTCAAATTCATCGATCAATGTTTTTAGGTACAATCTGTAATGTCTGCGAAGCAGAAAATAGTTTACCTTGTCGCTCAGCTACGTTACCTTCTCCGCGAATTCTGCATATTGTCACTTAGGCTTAAAATGTTGACAGCACGTTCAGTTGTGGCTTATTGTGTGGTATTTTAACACGATTTAGTTTCTCTTCATCACAAAATTTGATGACATGGAAATCTTTGTGCTTGATCACGAAGCACACACCTTTTCGAAAACGAGTTGAAATACACCCTTTTAGACACGTTTCTTTTTTTTTTCTTTCTTTGTTTTTAACGTCGCACCGGCACAAACAGGTCTTTTGGCGAGACACGTTTCTTCTCTCTCCGCTAATCTGTGTTTAACACCACCACAAGACAGCTAAACGCTATCATTGGTTACTTTATATCTCCGAGCTGATGACAAAAAATGCACATCCAACTAGTACCTCCCATTCATTCGCGTAAGATCACACGAGATACGGGCTGATGACAAACAATACACACGAGATAAAGAACTGCGTATCCATACGTTAACTTACGTTAACCACGTTAACTGTAGGAGTGTACCGGTAGGGAACCACACACAAAGACTCGTACTTCCAATCTCCACTCGACATGAAAGTTCCTAACATGCATTTACCTCGTGACGAAGCAAGGTCTAACCTTCATTTGATTGATGAGCAATTATCCAGCTGGCATTTTTATAACAGACTAGTGAACTTACTCAACGCTGAAATGTTACGACCGACGTAACATGGGCAGTAATAATGAAACAGATATACTACTGAGAACTATCAGACATTATGAGGCCATAACAACTGGATTACTCCTTTCCTCAAAAAGAATTGATTAGCCTCTGCAGAAAATTCAAAGTTAAAAAATGTGTAAATACTGCGATTATAAAAAACTAAACTCCGGAATAAACATTCCTTGCAATAATTTAATAATTATGACTAAATAAACGAGTTTACAAAATGTGGATAAGAACCACAGAAACAGTCGTTGGACAAGCTATGATGTATGGATGCCTTTGCTGGCAAGACATAGTGTTTACAGTGCAGCGCTATGTATTCTGGTATGGGCTGGGGCAATTTTGTTACTGTCCCACTCTTATCCTTGATTTTGACAATATGAAAGTGACGAGGTATGAGCGATATTAGGAATGCCGTTCCTTATCCAGCCAGTATCTACCATGAATGGCGTAAAAATGTTGCTCAAAGGGTAGGTTGGTGCATGCATTTCAGTGGGTTTGGCAGGCTGATATGCAACAGCAACTTCTGCCTCGGCGAGGAATGCAACGGGAAACTACCTACTCATTTCCCTAGTACACCTCTTCAGTGATGCCTAGGATATCTTATGACAGCTGATGGTGGGGAACTGTTGAGGACCAAACCAGCTTTCGAGCCGAGGACTGAATAAACCTACATACATGTATGGAGAAGGACAACGGCTGGACGTTAATGACATATGAGAAGGACTATACACCGAATCGACAATATCTGGAATGAAGAAATTATTATTATTATTATTATTATTATTATTATTATTATTATTATTATTATTTATTACTTCGTAAGATTTCGGCATGTAAAAGACCTCAGGTGACACATTTGGAGTTTACCACACGAAATTCATTACAACTCAACCATAGACGAGAGATTCGGTTTACTCTGCCATCTAATACGCCTACAGCAGAACGGAACGTCGAAACTGACGAGCAGACAGCCAGATAGCGAAAATGACTGGGTACGATAGCTGAGGCGATATTATCATAATTATTATTACGTCCTGCTAACTACCTTAACGGTTTTCGGAGACATACGATGCTGACGTATTGAGTACCTTCAAATGCGACGTAGTGGACAAACAGAAGATAACAAGATCGCCAACAGATCACCAGCGACAACAAAATTTTATCTGAAGAGAAATAGGAGCTGAAATTGTATTTATATTGGATATTTGGCGAATTACTACAAAATTTAAAAAGTAATGATAAAATTACAAAAACACAAAATAGATCAAATTCATATCCATAATTTACAAATAGAACAAAACTTTCAGCACAGATAGGCCTATATACATTTTATTTTAATAGTGAAACTTCTTGAGTCGTAGTCTAAGTAATATTTTGGCCGTCGGCTTTATCAGAACGGCATGTTTACGTACATGTATAAGAGATGACTACTAAAACATGACATTAGAGATATGAACATATTTAAGCCGCTATTCTAATGAATGTATATAAGAAATGGTGCATGTAGGTGCGATAACACTGTTGCGATAGGAGGCTTGATTGACTCAGTGGCTCAGCTGCTCGCTTCCCATACGGAAGGTTAAGATAAAGAAATGACGATAGACAGCTGTTGACTGGTTAAGTTCCTGACGTTCTTATGCAGTAAAACTTGCTCAAAACGGAATTTTTTCGTGGTCCGGGCAAGGCTTAGGGCGTTCTAATGTTTTTACTTCTGTATGACGCGGAATCTCCTCAACGCGGAAACGAATAATGAAAGGATTTTTAAAAATATTTTTGTAAAATGCGGAAAATATTTCAACTGATGTAGTTCTACGTCAATATTTCTGCATTGCTGCCGTGTTGATATGATCGATGTCATTGTATGGGCAAATTGAAGCAGGTGTTTGGACATCCCATCACAGCACCTGCCTTTCTATTTCTTCACTGGGACACTTCTGAATTTCTGAGAAGGAAAGGCTAGTAATCCGTCTTCTAAAATGAACACGTAGTCATACAGATGACGGAATGAATGAAGCGCCTGAAAACGTATTGGCATAATGCTCCCTGCGAGTCAATGAACTTTATTCGAAGTGATGAATAACTTACGACACATCACAATTTTGAACCAGCTGCAGCATTTCTAACAGAGAGAGAGGCCGAGAAAGAAGAGCAGACTGAAGGAGACGAGAAAGAGGATCAAATAAGATTCCAATCCACGAACAGGCCCTAACAGTGCATTTGCGACATGAAGCAATTTGCCATTACATCTAACAACCCTCTACGCTTCATGAACTAATAGCGTCAGTTAAAGACTGCATTCCGGAAGACACGATTAGAAAGAAAAGGAAACAAGTTTCTTTGTTTTACACGACTAATTTGGTCCTTTGCAGATAACAGGTACAGTATCGTATTTTAATGCCAATCTACGAGACACACGTGCGAAAAATATTCCTCTCGCCCGAGGTAAACAACTAAGACAACAATCAACAAAACAAATACCATCAACAAACTGAAACGTAGACGAAATGACGGGGATATTTTGAGAAACAATTTAACGGCTCCTGCTCCAGACTTCCCGACACCAATGAGTCGCCCAACAAAAGAAGAGGCTGCTCTCCACAAAGAACAAGCAAGCACACATAAATCTCCCTGAAGTGAGGACGGAAAGCATTGTTGGGAAAGGGTGAGCAGCTGGAAGGAGGCCCAGGATACGGGAAGAATTAGTCAGACGCCTTGCCGATTCTGGTGAAAGCAGCTTGGAACAGTATCTCTGAAATGAAGGCTTACATAAACACAACCCTCTCCTCGTCACAATAAAACCCGGTTTGATTTTTAAAGGAATTAGGCGAAGATATCTGTCTCATCTAACACTTTTAAACCCCACCATCTTCACTCGGAATCGAGCCATAGATAGGAAAAATACAAAGCCAGAGAGCTACTAGGGTACACGGAGACTGCATAAATGACTACGTCCACTGCAACATTGATTCAATACACAAACATTTCCCGGGGGAATATCATAGTAGAAGTTCCTGACATCAGGCTGTTCTGTGGTGTTTCTGGATTCAGAATAGTTTTTAATTTACATTTATAACATATGGGAGGAGAATGGCACAGAATAACATTAACTATTGAAATTTTGCAGAAATGAACGTTCTCATGTTAATCCTGTTGCTCTATAGTTAATCGTCAAAATAGTAAGGCCAAAACGACGACAATTTTATAACAAAGGAAGCAAAACAAACTTCAGAATGACTAACCATATCCTTTAACACGGAAGTAATCAGTATTTAGCCATAATGCGAGGAATGTCCCCAATATACTTCTGAAGGGACGTATACACATTTGGATAAATTGCATCGTTAGGTTAGACCTTGCTAAACAAAATACAACGTGCAAGGATATCACACCGCCTTGATAGCGTCATATTCCAGTCGGGTAGTGGTGGTTGTTTAACGCACGTAACGTCATTGCCTTCGTAAGTGTAAATCAATTATTATAGGCATCCAATCAAGAACCCAGCCATTAAAACACTGAAATATAGAGGCTGTCAGCAAACCTAATACCGTCGGCTGTGATCGATGGGGAGGATGAAATCTTATTTCCACTTACTCTTACGAAAGGCACAAACCAAGAATGATTGGGTAGGGCTTATTGCAGTAGAGAGGAATGCCCCACCTATCCGTGACCTGCCAATGTCATGATTTGTAACCGTCTGGAAGGAGTCCCCTATTAAAACTCTGAAGGCCGGGGTGACTAGCTCAGGCGGTAGAGTGCTGACCATCTGAACTGAACTCGATACGTTCGATCCTGGCTCAGTCCGGGGGTATTTCAAGGTGCTAAAATAAAGTCTCGTACCGGCTGCTTTACTAGCACGTAAAATAACTTCTGAGAGAAAAGACTCCAGCATCTCGGCGTCTCCGAATAATATGCGTAGTTACTGGGTCGTAAAACAAATAATACTATAAAAGGCTCAACTTCGCTAGGATAAACAAACTACATACCATCATCCGATCCGATACTTCTTCTGGATTCATGAACCCGGAAAATTGGGGTTCGAAGGTTGACGCTTTGCCATTGCTCCACTTCGGGGAAAAATTATGTCTACTCATTGGAAATGGATTCGATATTAAGAAACACGAGAATATCCAGTCCACGGTAACAGAAACTGAGCAGACGCAGTCAGGAATCATATTCGGGAATTTCTCAACCGCTGAAAATTCAACCAAGTTAACACCAAGACCAAAATGAAGCACAAATGTATGTAGAGACGTGACTCTTGAAATGACAGCCATGCCACGGCCCTATATATTACATAAAGAGTCCGTAACACAGGGATGAGACAATGTCAAAAATTCATATTTCGAACCGCTAGAGACGTTTCATTAGTGTCAGCCCCGCAGTATAGGGGTAGGCCGGAGGCCCCAGGTCCGATTTCTGGCCTGAGGGCTGGTTCGAGATACACTCAGTATAAGTGATTACAACTGAGGAGTTATTTCACATCGGAAACGCTCTAGAAAGCCAAGAATAACGGCCGAGAGGATTCCTCGCAACAACCACACGATACCTCGTAATCTGCAGACTTTCGGGTTGGGCAGCGGTCACTTGATATGCCATGGCCCTCGGGGCTGTAATGCCAAGGGTTTTATTTGGTTTGGTGTTAGAGACGTGTTTATCCACCATACAGATGAATAAACTTACATTCCTGTAACGCTGAACAAAGGGGAAAGCAGTCCTAGCAATATATCATTTTTGTTATACAAATTGTATGGTAGAAAAAAAGGCGGAGTTTCGAACCTGACTATCGGTAGTCCTCAAGAGGGTTTTCCCCAGGCATCCCTTTTCACACAAGAAAATGCTGGGATATCTTAATAATAATAATAATAATAATAATAATAATAATAATAATAATAATAATAATAATAATAATTGTTTGATGTTTGTTGTTTAAAGGGGCCTAACATCGAGGTCGTCGGCCCCTAATGGTACGAAATGATATGACAACTCAGAATTCCTAACTGCTCCACTGACCAGAATTCTAAGCATGAGGACGAAGAATGAATGCTTGTTGCTTTACGTCGCACCGACACAGATAGGTCTTATGGCGACGATGGGACAGGGAAGGGCCGGGAGTGGGAACGAAGCGGCCGTGGCCTTAATTAAGGTACAGCCCCAGCATTTGCCTGGTGTAAAAATGGGAAACCCACGGAAAACCATCTTCAGGGCTGCCGACAGTGGGGTTCGAACTTACTATCTCCCGAATACTGGATACTGGCCGCACTTAAGCGAGTGCAGCTATCGAGCTCGGTGGAAGAATGAATTGATGGACGGATATGAATTTAAAACGATCAGTGGATCCGACCCACAGTGCATCACATGCACAGAAGCTGGCACAAAACAATAGTATTACTGACCAAGAAACTGCTTCTATAGCACGATGCTGAATCGATTATGCGTATAGTCGAAACGGGTCCAAAATCCAGGTCATCAGCCCCTCATAATGGCATTTATCGCTAGGAAAGTAGAACCATGCTATGTGTAATGTTGCGGTACTAATCAAAAGTAGCGGCGACTCGCGGTATTACACACATTGTGGTACTATTCACAGGTAGTGTAATGCGCACATTTTACACAGACCTGTGGTGTTTCGCACATCGCGGCGCTATTTACAGGCAACGCAAACCTATGACGTTCCTCACATAAGTGGACTAACCACAGGGACTCGTACTATCCTGTGGAATTCATCACATAGTGGAAACTGACCATAGGTAAGGCAGAACCATGGTGTCGCTCATATAGGGGTACGAATCACAGGTACTGTAGGACCCACCTCCTGATTCACACACTGCCGCTAATCACAAACCTAGTGCGTACCTAACATAGTGGTACTACGCGCAAGGAAATGCAACCCGTGGTGTTCCCTGCGTGATGGTACTAATTACAAGTAGGTTCATGGTTCTAATTGGATCATCCCTTGGTCTCCCTTTTTAGTCGCCTCTGACGACAGGCAGGGGATACCGTGGGTAAAATTTCGTCTGCCTCCCCCATCCACAGGGGGAATGTTTGGTCCGCGAGAGGTATTTTACTCCCCTCAAATCCGCCGACAAGCCGGTTAGGACCCCTTCCGCTACCTGGGTCGCGCCACGTGGGAGTATCACCTCTCCCCTCCTACGCCAGCAGCAGGTTCGTGGAATAATAATAATAATAATAATAATAATAATAATAATAATAATAATAATAATAATAATAATAATAATAATAATAATAATGGCGTGTGGCCTCCGAAGAGGCCTGGTGGAGTTCTTTCGAGTTGACACCGTGTAGGCGACCTGCGCGTCTATGAAGATAGGGATGAGTTCTAATGATCAAGACTGCACACATACCAAGTCCCTGAGAATCGGAATTAACCAATAAAGGTTAATATCCCCCCCGGCCGGGAGCCGAACCCGGGACCCACTGGACCAAAGGCCAGCAGGCTACCCATTTAGCCATGGAGCCGGACAACATTTAAATTAAGGCCAAAATCGCTTCCTTCCCAGATTCAGCCCTTCATTGCCATAAAACTTCGAGTTAGTAAGACGTTAACTGGAAGGAAAATGAGCGAAAAAAATGCAGTAATAATAATAATAATAATAATAATAATAAATAATAAATAATAATAATAATAATAATAATTGCAATATGACGTCAGTTGCTTGTTGCAGATAATAATTTGACACCAAGCAGCCTGTTTGGTGTCAATTTTCGCCGTTCCATTTAACTCTACCAACGAAATGAAAACTGATCTTCAATTTCTATACCAGAGTTTTATTTTGTCTGACACTAACGTGTCACATGAGATCGTACATGGAATAGCGAATGAATTTGTTACCGCCCTTCAAAAATCCGACTACCTCTGCTGGATGTAGACCCGCGAACTTCGAATTCGAAGGCCGATAATCTACCATTGATCCTCTTGGGAAAAAAATGTGTTTGGTAACTGAAGATGGGTTCGAACCCTGCCAACTGCTCGACGCACGTAGATGAAGAGAGTCCCAATGTATTACAAACTAAATTCCAGAGGGTATTGATCACGGAGTACTCCCCAGCTAGGGTGCGGACCAGCCGGCACTGGGGTTGTGAAGTGACTCAGGCTAGGGAGAGAGGGAATCAATACTACGTTGCAACACTTCTCATTACAGCGGTGAAGTGGCAACAGCGCCCAAGCGACGCAACCACGCGGTGCTGGATATGCAGCTTAGCACGCGCAGTGCGTGTGCATACAAATACAACCGGTAGGCTCCAGTCCAGTGTGCATAGCTATTAAGGTAGCACGAGGCTAAAATAACGTCCGTGCTCCGTCAAGATTAGTCCAATATTTAGCAATTAACAACCCACTTTTCATTATGCACAATTTCGACAGTAGAATGAAGAATACAACTCTTTGAGTTCCACGCAGAGAACATATCCAAGGGCAACAACTAGTTCACGTAACTCCCCTTCAGGCCACCCACACTTCTATTTTTTTAACACCGCCCTAGAGTGAACATTGGAAAAGAGACTACACACAAAAATGCTCACTAAATATGGATACGCACAAGAGCCAAAGGATATGCTGTGTATACTCCAGTCAAGAGAGGGGGCAAATTTAAATGAATGTGATAATTTACATGCCACTGTGATTGAAAAGTTCCTGTATGTAGCGCCTAAGAATACAGTAAGTAATTATAATTATACTGACGAACATAAAATACATTTATATTAGGATTGCGCTTGCACAGATCCAATTAATCGCAAACTTACATTAAATACAAGTTGGAAAATAAGGCAGATTCGGGGGGAGGGGGCTAAAAGAACTGCCAAACAGTAGTAATTAAACTAAGAAATACCCAACTGTCTGACTGAAGAACACAAGTTTGCGTGTTATCCACCCCTTGGGTACTCCTCCAGGGAGAAAGACGTTTAACGTAATTTAAGGACTTCTTGAGTACAGTAGTTGACACTATTTTGTAAAACGATGAATGCTACATGCCTTAAAGACGCGTGATGCAGTGCAAAAGAGAGAGAGAGAGAGAGAGAGAGAGAGAGAGAGAGAGAGAGAGAGAGAGAGAGAGAGAGAGAGAGCCACAGAAAGAGAGAGACCGGCCGTCTGGGTGGCTTGGTTACCTTCTGAGCTCAAGTTGGCGGGTTCGATCCCAGCTCAGTCCGGTGGTATTTAAGGAGCCCGGGAGATGTACTGACACGATACAGAAATAATGCGGGACAAAATTCCGGCACCCTGGCTTCTCCGGAAACCGTAGTAGTTTGTGGTACGTAAAACCAAAACGATTATGACATATGTTCGCTGTTTTAAACAGCAGAACAATACACCCTAAAAACAACGACAAGAGTGGACGGTTACAAAATATCGTCAGCGGTAGGCTCAATAAAGGGAAGAGTGAAAAGTTACTGGAATGTGAGAGACTTAGACGCTCCCAATTACAATACTCCCGGAGTCAGAAAAGAGCAACAGTGAATTAAAGACAGGAAATGGTGAAGGAATGAACGTAACGCTGACACACTCAGCTGCAGCCCCCTGGTGAGCACGTTCCTGAGGAAGACGGAGTTGGATTCGCAGGTGCGTCGGAGGTAAAATGAAATGACGTATGGCTTTTAGTGCCGGGAGTGTCCGAGGACCAGTTCGGCTCGCCAGATCCACGATTTTGACATGACACCCGTGGGCAATCTGCGCGTCGTTATGAGGATGAAATAATGATGATGACGTACAACACCCAGCCCCCGTGCCAGCGGAATTAACCAATTATGGTTAAAATTTCCGACTCTGCCAGGAATCTAACCCGGGAACCCTGTAAGCATGGGCCAGCTCGCCAACCATTTAGCCGTGGAGCCGGACATGATCAGAGGTACAGAAAAACGTGAAGGATTTTTTTTTACAACTTGTTTTACGTTGTAACGACGACGATGGGAGAGAAAAGACCTAGAAGTGGAAAGGAAGCGGTCGTGGCCTTTATTAAGGTACAGCCCCAACATTTGCCTGGTGTAAAAATGACAAACCACGGAAACCATCTTCAGGGCTGCCGACAGTGGGGTTCGAACCCACTACCTCCCGAATACCGAGTACTGGCCGCACTTAAGCGACTGTGGCTATCGAGATCGGTCGTCAAGGTAACTGTATTAAACTGTATTATATTTCTTATCAGCATTATGAACACTTCAAGAGCCAGAATAGGTTATTCACGCGGAGTGCAACTTGTCTTCACTTTGACTTTAAGTGTGTTTAAATGCCAGAGATTAGTGTCTGAAGACACGCCGGTAGATAAGAGAATCCACTTTCAGGGCAAACGTTCGTCCCTACAGCGTCTTCCTTAATCTATAGCTACAGAAAGAACATTTAAAACAATCGACATTGTCTATCGCTATGTTTCCGAGAACAACGGGATATGAAAGGGTTAAGATTAGGAACGTAACGACTATCTCCTAAGAAACAGTCCCAACATTTGCCTGCTGTGAAAAACGACAGCACAGGAAAACGTAGACAAACATGACGATAATTTTGTTTCGAACACATCACAATCGCCAACAGTGAGACACGAATCCACTATATCCCTAGCGCAAGCTCATAGGACCCACGACCCGAACCACGCAAGGAACGCGCTGGGTACTATTGTTCATTCATCTTTTCAGCCATCTGCACGCACGTTTAAAAAAAAACACGGTTTTCTATCCTTCGGACTGAAGTCTTTTTCTACGCACTCCTCTCAAATGTCTTAAGTCTCTAAATTCGCCTTTCTCGTTCTGCCAAAGACATGTTTCGTGGCTTAGCAAGCTTTTTCTTGCACGAGGCCCTCATTCCAAATAATAATAATAATAATAATAATAATAATAATAATAATAATAATAATAATAATAATAATAAATAAATAAATCATCGAAAGACTAGTCTTAGCTATTTCTCTCTCTTCACTGCCAGCCGCAAAGGTTGGAATTTTCCATTTTACATAATATACTAGCTTTTGCTCGTTGGGGAATCCGCAGCCAAACCTCCACGTCGAAACGATGGTCTGCACCGTCATGAAAACTGCCTCAATATTCTGATATTTTTCGGAGGTAAAAAGTTAACATTGGAACTTCTTGGAATTTCTCCGTCGGTTACAGGTAAAAGCTATAATTCTGTTAAATTTCAATTTCCTAGCGGACCTGGCAATTTGCAACCACCACTTTTTTTTTGGGAGGGGGGGTAAAAATTAAAATGTTTCCTTAGGTTACACCGTAACAGCTATTAGTTTGCCGGATTTCAAGTTTCTAGCTCAATACTCCTTGTGGGGGGGGGGCGGTAGAACAACACCCACGGTATCCACTTCCTGTCGTAAGACACGACTAACAGGGGCCCCAGGAGGTCTCAACTTGGGAGCGTGAACTGGTGAACACGGGGCCCTCAGCCGAGTCCTGGCACGATTTCCACTTATTCGTGCCGGCTCCTCACCTTCACCTATCCTATCTGACCTCCGTCGACCAACTCTTATTCTTTTCCTAGCCCAGCGGTATTAGGTTCCCGAGGCCTTGGGAGTCTTTCATTTTCAAGCCCTTCGTAGCCATTGCCTACTTTTGGCCGATGCCTTCATATTTCGATGTGTCGGATCCCTTCCATTTTTTCCTCTCTGATTAGTGTTAACAGGATGGTTGCCTAGTTGTACTTCCTCTTAAAACAATAATCAACACCACCACTACTCTAGCTCAATAGAAGTGGGTCAGCATTAATGTCTACTACGAAACATTAACGTCGGGAGTGAGGGAGTTGATGAGAAAGTGAGTGAGCCTTGTGGCTTTATATAACAAAAAAAATATATATATTCTTGCAGGGCTACACAGAGGCACACCAGATATCTTTAACATGCCAACAAAATGTATGACTATTTGAAAAACGTTTCACCTCAGCCGGGAGTAACCCTGCGAACTTGGAATCTTCATTCGTACACTGCACAGTACCACTGATCCACCCAGGTAGCTAACGTTCACCTAGCATCAAATAACGAAGACGCAGTGCAGGTTAAAAAGAAGTATAGAGACACAGAGTCATGTCCTGGTACGTTCCGCTCACTTGTATTGAATTCGTTAACGAAGATTAATAATACCAAATGCTGAACCCTACGAAAGTAATTTTCGATCTCCCCATCCAGTTTAGAATGCGTAGCCACCACAAAGAACCAATCACAGATATGACGTCATGTACTCAATACACTCACACATTTAGTGATATATGAACACCGCCAGCTAGTTAGGGTGTGCCTATCCTAGGAAAGGGAACGCCCTGCCTCCCAGTGTATTCCGAGGAAACCACACCTGTTTCCCAAATTTTCGAGAGTAGGGCCAAGGAAACGAAACACAGACAGCGAGTTTAACTGGTAAGTAACAAAATTATAAAATTTCTCACGACTACTATTTCCGTTTCATGAAAATCTATCAATGAACACCATCATGTTCTGAAATAAGAAACCGCTTTCCCTTTGTGTTAGGTTTATCTGCCGCTGTCGTGTCCGATTATCTGAGTTATTACAAATTTAAAACTTTGTATATGGAACAGTCAACGTTCCCAAGGGAGAGGTAAGGGGAAATTCGCTTATTTTCAGCCGTACCTTCAATAATGACATGGGCCTTTAAACAATAATAGTGTTATTGGTTTTACGTTCCACTAACTACTTTCGAGGACGACGAGGTGCCTGAATGCTGCCAACAGTAGTTCTTTTACGTGCCGGTACAGCGACCAATACGAGGCTGATGTATTTCAACACCTGCAAATAACATGGTAACATCGGACTGAGAAGGGATCGATCCTGGAAACGCTTCTACCATCAGAGTCGCTCAGTTCGCGGACCCTAACACGTATACAAACAAAATATTTCATTCCTTCACAATGAACAACGTTTGTAAAATAATATTACAGTACGATTCCATTTTTCCTTAACTGCACAAATCGATGCACATTTTAAGGTGGCTCTGGATATTTCGCGAGTGCACCGCCACGACAGACCGGATTTCGGCCGTTGTCCCCATCATGTCCGTGGAATAAGGTGAAATATCAATCAGAATGGCCGCTGACAGCGTTCCTACCAATTAAGTGGATTTCAGGCCTTGATTAAATGATCTTTTAGCTCCATATATAGGTCTTCACTACTTGTGAAAAATACAGGAACTAATCTCCAATGGGACACCATCGCCCTTAATTCCGTTACCTTACTATGTGTGCGATTTGTCTCAAACACCGAATTGAAAACCAGTAAGTAGTAGTATTAGGGTAGTAGTAGTAGTAGTAGTAGTAGTAGTACATAAAACGTAGCCGAGGTTGGAATTCCGGTAAATACCGGCACGGAATGTTCAACTATAAATCATGTGGCTTCAGTAAGGGCCTGTGGTCATTAACTCTGGCCAATACCCAGCAGTGATGTCAACTTCAGCAACAAGACGTTACATCTAGAGAATCTCCCGCATTTGTCAATGAAACCATCGGATTAAACAAATTAATGTCACAAGTGAAATTAGAGAGTAAATGTGAGAATAATTATAAAGTGACTATTATAATATATATCCTGGTTTCGAGGAGCAATGCAATCACTCACTCAGGACTAAAACAGTATGAGAAGTAACTTCTGTACCGAGGAATATTAGTTTCCAATTCATCACATCTATATCACTTTGTTCAACTCCTCTGTATTACCAATGAATGCGTGAACATGCCAAATTGTGATCAATACATATAAAATCATTCAAGGTCGCCGTAATGTACACATTACGATTACACACTCCGGTCCGAGGACGCGAGAATTCCCAGCTGATCTCCAAACCACATGTACTCACCATGGTAGCAATAGCTAAGCCAATGGTATACCACTGATAAAACAAGAACATACATAATCAGTTCTCAATACGAATATTGAAGTTCTTATCTATTGTAATGCCTTTGCTGGCAGGACCTAGTGTTTACAGTGCACTATGTCTTCTGGTATGGGCTAGAGCAATTTTCTTACTTCAATTGATCTGTCTCTGTCTTATCCTTGACGTTGACAATGTGAAAGTGACTGAGGTATGAGCGATGC
This sequence comes from Anabrus simplex, assembly GCF_040414725.1. Taxonomy (NCBI): domain Eukaryota; kingdom Metazoa; phylum Arthropoda; class Insecta; order Orthoptera; family Tettigoniidae; genus Anabrus; species Anabrus simplex. The sequence goes on from NC_090278.1 coordinate 72,834,582, forward strand.
TAGTAATGCCATTCCATATGCAGCCAGTCCCTGCTATGAATGGTGTGAAAATGTTGCTCATAGGGTCGGTTGGTGCATACATTTCAGTGGGCTTGGCAGACTGATTGTAATAGCAACTTCTGGCTCGGTGAGGAAAGCAACGGGAAACTACCTCACTCCTCATTTCCCTAGTACGCCTCTTCAGTGATGCCTAGGCCATCTATGACAGCTGATGGCAGAGCTGTTGAGGATCCAACCAGCCTTAGGGCTGAATACTGAACATACGTATTGCCTGCTGCCATTTCATGATGGATACAGTACTTATGTATCCATCTCTTGGCACAGGCCAGAGTAAAGTGTAACTTCCACCGAAGTCCCAGTCTCATCCATGGCTGTGACAATATGGAAGCTGCTGGGGTATGGGTGGTGCTGAGTAATGACGTTCAGAGCACGACTAGTGCATCTGAGTGTTTGGAAAGGTGTTGCTCATAGGGTCAGTCGTGCTGCAATAGCCACTTTCTGACCCACTGAGGAAAGCAATGGCAAACTACCTCACTCCTCGTCTTGCCTAGTACGCCTCATTTTGGTGCTGCGATTGGTTTTTGCTGTTTCGTTATAACCGCATAACCTTTGGTGGTGCTATTTCAGGATCCAACTAGATTCTGGGCTGATGACCTAACAGACAGACATATATTGTAAGAAAACAAGTCCCTGGGGCTCTGAGCTTTCGAGCATGGATTGGGGGACCATGGGGCCCTTAGCTGAGTCCTGGCATTGCTTCCACTTGTGCCATGCTCCTCAATACCACCTATCCTATCTGACCTCCCTCGGTCAACTCTTGTTCTTTTCCGACCCCGACGGTATTAGAGCACTCGAGACCTAGGGAGTATTTCACATTCACGCACTTCGTGGCCCTTATGTTTGTCTGGCCAATACCTTGATTTTCGGAGTGTCGGATCCCTTCTATTTTTTTTCTCTCTGATTAGAAAGTGTCATATAAAGGATGAATGCCTAGTTGTACTTCCTCTTAAAATAATAATCAACACCACCACTGTAAGAAGGCAGCGACTTGTCGCATTACGATACTGTTAGTATCATCATAACCACGGGACCACCATTTATACGTAAAATACAAACCAAGGGGACGTGACTTATTCGAAATATCCTGCGTACATTGGTTGGGATTCCGGCCATGATCCTTTTTGTGAGAAGCCAGTTACAATGTCACTTGTCTATCACGCCCTCACCTACCATAAAATGTCACAATTATTTGCGTTACAAGGGCTGAAAGTGAGGTTTGTCGCGAGGGGAGTCAAAACATTAAAATTTCTGACAAATACGTGAAACACTTTCGCCCAATTTAACGTACAACATTTCATAGAATCTGAAATGTATTTATTTTATTTAAATAATATTAATGTGAACATGTAACGATGATCACTTCAAGGCCCACCGTTCAAAGTGTCTACTTGACTCACCCGCATAACGCACTGTAGTCATCTGGAATCTAACTTGAACAATCTGATGCATGTCTTACGTTGGTAGAAAACAAGTGCTATATATAGGATACAAGCCCCAAATATGAAAAATACAACCACGAAATCAGAAATTGAGCAGGTGAGAAATAGAAATGAAGTAGGTGACACCTGGGGAAGGAAATAAGATATCTGGAATTGTGCACACACGTTTTATGTAATTATTCATATAAAAGCGATCACTCCCAACAAGAGTAAAGAAAGTGGAACAAATCAAGTACCATATAGGCTAGGAAAACAACAGATAGGGAATCTGCCACCTGGGCGACTGCCCTAAATGCAGATCAGTAGTGACTGATTGACCATCATGAGGGGTATCCCATGTGACGTCGCTACACACCCAACCACCTCAGAATTGAAGAAACATTTTCATTTCTTTACTCTTAAACTGGGAACACTCCGGCTATTAATTTCATGTACGACATACCCATTCGACCGTGTACTTACTTCATACATGCTACAAGGTCCATGGATCAATAACGACAGAAATCTGTATACTGTATGTGAAACCATAATCAGTAGAGTCCCGGTCATAAAGGCTAACGAAAGAGAAAATTTGCACGAAAAACGCGAATAATGCAATTTACAATGAAAAGTTTATTGGTCACATAGTTGAGTATTTAAAAAACTAGGAAGAAATTTATTTTGAAAGATTATTATTAATCATCAACATCAACGTTCGCGCCTGCTATGGAACGAGTTTAGCTTCCGCGTCTGCTCTTCCAGGGTCTTCCGTCCCCAAAACCTCATGTTCTGACTTCTGGCCTCCCTCTGATAGGGGTCTGATAGGGTACCCTGTTGTTTCTTGAGTTTCCTGGACGTTTTGTGCGTGTCTATTCTTTTATGCGCGTCCCTGTCCTTCGTGTGTTTTAATTTCAGGCCTAGTTCGTCCGGATCTTCAGTAATCTCCAGCATCCAGATAGTGATGGTCTTGTGCATTATCGGACCAACCCAGATCCCCTTGATCAATCTGTTATCGTTCATTATATGGACATGCCCTGGAAACTTAAGAGTCTTTACAGTTCATTGGTATGTGTGTGCAATTCCAGATATCTTCTTGCCTTCCCAAAGTGTCCCCTGCTATTATGCGGCCTATATCTTCTGACTATATTTCTATTTCTCACCACCTCAATTTCTGATTTCCTGCCGTGTGATAGATATTTGTATATCTAATAATGTAGCCTATACGGCCTTGCCACGGTGTTTTAGTGCGTGTCGCCTCAAAACTCACGAGTTTCAAAACTCACGAATTCCATGAAGAGGGTTAGTGAGAACAAGTTTCTCCACCTGCGCCAGTCTGAAAACTCACGAGCAGGGCCAGTTCTTCTTTGAATGGTTAAATGTACACCCTACTAGTGATGGGTTAATCGAATACTTTTAATAATCAAATAACTTTCATCCGGTTATTTAAATAATCGAATAAATAATCAAATAAAATAATCGAATGAGTTTCAAATATCATTCAGTTATATCGCGCGGAATAATAGGATGCGACACGGGTATTTTTTTCGGTTTAAATGTGTCTGGTAGATAACCGACTGAAATAAGCGAATAGATGAACGCTTACGAAAATTAGAAATACGCCTTTCTCCAAATGAATCTCCAAATGTGAAACTAAATGAGTGAATTAACTGCCTTGACCTCTAATATCTCTAAATAAAATTCCTTATTCAAGTAAATGCCGCCTTCTGGCCGCATTATGGAGCTAAGCCCCAGTACTAACAACTGACAGTTTCTTTTAACTAGCAGCAGGAAATATACCTACTTTAATTTTATGTCGTCCACCTGCATGCATAAATGGTTAACATTCTGGCCTTTGGTCCAAGGGGTCTCGAGTTCGGTTGCCGGTCGGGTGGGAGATTTAACTTTCATTAGTTAATTCCAATGGCTCGGGGATTGGGTGTTCATGTCGTCTTCGGCATTAGACTTCATCTTCGGTAGGGCTTCATCCTCACACACGTGCAGGTCACCTATACGGCTTCAACTCTAAATACCTGCACCAGACCTCCCCGGAGGCCACATGCCAGTATTATAAACTTATGTGAAAGGTAAGAAATGCATTATATTAACTTTAGGACAACAGCAAAATATTTTTAAAATAATGGTAATAATACACCTCGGTCTCTTTCATTCACTAACCATTATTTTCCCCCCGTGGGTTGGGGTGGCAGAATAAAGGTAATCGCCCACTACACCGCGCCGCGCACCCGAGAAGAAATTTCCGTGGTCTGCTTCTTGTGAAATGAAATGGCTTAACGCCCACTGCAGGGAGCCGCGCCGCGCCGCGCCGCGCGGAACAAGCTTGTGGAATTTCCGCACCAGAAGCCCCCAGGTTTCTGGAACGGAACTTTTTCCTTTCGGCGCGCTTGTACGGGCGAGGGTAGAAGGAAGGAATAACGGAAAGAATGTGGTTTCGTGGCGTTTCGGCAGTCTTCGTGAGTCCTCGACTAGTGCCAGCACGCTCGTACCTTCACGCGGTTGGTGGTATTGTGCACTGTACGCCTTTCTCGGCGAAAGGTGATATTTTCTCGCTCTACACACGGCTTTTTTATTTGCTTCACGTCGCACCGACACAGATGGCGACGATGGGACAGGAAAGGGCTAGGAGTGGGAAGGAAGCGGCCGTGGCCTTAATTAAGACACAGCCCCAGCATTTGCCTGGTGTGAAAATGGGAAACCACGGAAAACCATTTTCAGGGCTGCCGACAGTGGGGTTCGAACCTACTATCTCCCGAACACTAGATACTGGCCGCACTTAAGCGACTGCAGCTATCGAACTCGGTACACACGGCTTAACTAGGTTCAATAGTTCATAGAATTTTTCTTGGGACATACGAAAGCAGTGGGAAAATTTACTTCGGTCCTTTAGTAGATCAGGAAATAAATGGTGAAACTCTCCGTACGTTTCCCTTTTCTCATAAATGTTGTGGACCCAAACTTTTCTTTCACGTTTTTCTTCTTCCTCATTTGCAAATATCGCAACCGCAAATAATAAGTCCTCCTCGGAACTGGAACTCATATTTCTGTGTGAGCTGCACTTCCCCAACTGGAGAGAGGCGGCGCGGGTAGTGTGCTGTATGGGCGAAGTCTCGGAAAATGGCCCGTGGAATGTTCCACAAGCTTGTTCCGCGCGGCGCGGCGCGGTTCCCTGCAGTGGGCGATTACCTTAACATTCACAGTATCCCCTGCCTGTCGTAAGAAGCGACTAAAAAGGGGCCCCGAGGGCTCTTAAATTTTTTAAGAAAAGGCTAGATGAACAACTGATAGGCAATCTGCTACCAGGGTGACTGCCCTAAGTCGGTGGAAAATCATGGGTTGAAGGGAAGCGTGAGTCACCGCGCAACCTCATCCCTCCTGCAGTCATCGCAAGCATCTGCTGTGAGGATTCGTGAATTTTGAGACTCATTAAGATGTTTACTTTAGCTACCAGTTTGTAGTCGTGAGTTTTGATACTATTTGTTACTAATTATAGCCCGTGAGTTTTGAGACTCGCGAGTTTTGAGACGTAACCGTTTTAGTGCTCTAATTTCGTTCTGGTCGATATTGGTTTCTTCCTGTTTGTATGAACGTGTATGCCAATTCAATAATAATCTATACATGTTCATTCACACAGGAGTAGGAGGCTTCTATTTTTCCCACGCGTCGGGTTGACGACCTACACTCAGCCGTCATACTACTCAGAACCATTCAGTGTTCAAGAGAGAATAATCAATCAACTCTGTTTTATTTTCAGCGGGTGAAATAAATCACATTATGCAAGAGATGTAGGAAGCAGAATGTCCAACAAGTTGTGGCACGTCGCGTGCAGAACAATGAAACACGAGGCTCGAACACGGAACCTACCATACTCCCACAGCAGCCACAAAAGAGATCATAAAACGATCATGACAACACCAGTGACGTCAAAGCACTGAGAGCAATATCTCAAGTTTAATACGATTCGGAATATTAGAAATTTATTCGGAATAAACACTCCAAATCACAGATAGGCCAGACGTTGTAGATACAGTAGGTTTTCACCAAACTTCCTCAACATAAACATCTACATTAATGAAATAAATTTTTCATCTGCACACACTAAATATTTGCCTCGTCCTTCGCACCTATGAGTATCTCTGATCAGGTATACGAAAGTCGAAAATAGGTTCAGTTCAGTTTTTGTCTGTCAACATCACAAGAAAACAGAATATCTCGACACTAGGTACAGTAAGAGTATGTCGAGGGACAAACAGGATATACACCAAGTTATAATACAGTATTATATGATTAGTAAACAGATGTGCTGCAATATTAAGGAGAGACGAACAGGAAGCGTTCTATCTCTCAGTTTATATCAGCTGAATCTATTAAAGGTTGTGCAAAATATAAAAAGCACGAAGAATAATAACGGAGAGTTCATGAATATTACATTTTTCACAAAATTTGAAAGAACTCCGCAAATATTACGTCTATTTCTAATGCGTGTGTCCCGTTTGTTTACGGGGCCGGATGTTAAGTGACATGAATCTTCGTAGCGAGATTTTACGACCGGATGCCCTTCCTGACCTTAATGTCGTCAGAAGGGTTAATGAGATGAAATGAAAGATGTGATATATGATAGTAAGAAGGACGAGGGTGAAAACATGGTGCCGGAACTAGCATACATCTGTCGAATAGCACTTAAGGTTTTGCTCAGCGCTTAACGCCTCCTCCCGACAGACGGATCACCATCAACAGCGTTGTATGCCCTCACTCCACATGAAAACTGCAAAGAAATTAGGAATTAAATATAGACATTTCGTACGCTATCTAGTTATACATTGTACGCCACCACGTATCTTACTCTGCTGGCCAGCATTCTGGTGATTATTTTTTTTAATTTTTTTATTTTTTATTTTTTTGGGTTTACGGGACTCGCTCTGGCTTACCACCTGAAACGTGGGCATAACAAAAATTACAGCCAAATCTCATTTTGTGCCTGATGAGTGGATTTTTATTGCGTAATCATCAACGGCGAGCATCGCTGATGTGGAAACATTGTTCAGTCATCATGGTTACGAGCTATGGTGACGATTGTTGTAGTGATTGTTTCTATATCCCGTAATAAATTATGAGCTGCTATTGATCAGGAAGACATCTAACCAAATGAGAAAAACAACGTGAAGGAACGATTATTCGAAGAATGAAGAAGGAGAATCATGAAGTGTAGGGGATGCTGAAGGCTTACGCCCTAATATCAAAGCCAGACGAGAACATTTGATGTCTATAGCCCGTACAACTTGATATTATAACTGGCTAACTATTTTTCCTGTGATTGAGACGTGTTCTGTCTCTTCGCCAGCCATTCTGCTCCGCTGAATGGTAATAATAATGTAGCAACAAATAAAATAACACGTCGACGAGGAGCACGCAACATCTCGTAGGAAATTAACTAAAAAGAGAAATCACACATGGCACCGTAAGAGCGAAAAAGGAATGAGGATGTGTCAGTTCATAAACCATATAATACGCAGAACTACACATTAGGGGAAGGGGTGAACAACAGATATTTGCAATATCTGATATTTTCACAGCTAGACATTACCGGCATGAGCTACGGTAGAGTCGGGCATTCCAAAGTGACAAGAAAAACCTAAACGTTCTTCCGCAACACGACAGCAAATCGTTCATCACGACTTCTACTCAATTCCAGTCACAAACGAGGAACTAAAATTAAGTGGGTCTGCTCTGAGGGTAAACAGAAAAGCATAGAAGCAAGATTCGAAGAATCCTCCTCATCTTCCTCCCCCTAATATTCACCCACTTACCAGAGGTCGGGGCTTGGTGTGCAAAGAGCCCATTTTTACTGGCGGAAGCCATTCCTATGTAGAAGAATGTATCTACCACCTTCTTCTGTGGTGGTTTGTCGTGTAATGTGTTGTATGTAAATGACGATATGCATTAAGCCGGCCAGAAAAACCCAGTCCCCGAGCTAGAGGAATTAAGTTAAAATCATCGGTCCGGCCGGTAATTGAACCCGGAGCCCTCTCAACCAAAGGCTACGACGCTGACCATTCATCCAAGGAGTCCGGCTATAAGTGCCAAACCATCACCAACACGTCGGGCACTATATGTTTTCCTTGCACAAAGAAAAATTCAGGCAAAATTGGTCTCAACAGCCATCTCTAGTATTCAATTTTCTCGACATGAAAAATACTTCGTAGCATAAGATTATCTGGCGTAGCTGACAAAAACTGAGAATTACTGCTAATCTTTACTGGTATCGAAGAGCTTAAGTACGAATAGAGAAACGTCAGAAGAATTTCAGATTAGTAAAGGAGTTCGACAAGAATACTGAGTGGATAGCATTTATGAAAATAGTCCCGAAAGAGCTTCATCGGGCAATGATATAAAATTTGTACTATGCTCAAGTCGTAAAATTTTGCTGATTCGGGGAAATGGAAAATGTGTGCAATACTGTGGAAAACATTCAGCCACAGGAAAAAAAAATCAAAAGTCTGTCAGTTCCACTTATAGTCCATCATTACTAATATCACATGACTAAGTCTGAATGCTTTCTCAAAGTTTAAAAATAACATAACGTAACCCTAACAACACATCAACCTTCTGCACATTCACTGATATTGAGACTGGTTACATACACCTTAAGGAGAAGAAATGTGGCTGTCTTGTAAGCTCACATAAATCGGGAGTATGACTACCATTCATGACACTTGACAAATCCAAAACATGTTCTCACTAAGCGTCAAAGAGTTCAAAGGTAGCTTAGAATCAAGAGTATATCGGACTAAATGAGCAAAATTCAGTAAATGTGAGTTCCTTCAGTAATTTGAAAACCCTATTTAACAGTTGTAATTGACAGAAATAGCATGAACTAACGTTTAAGCAAGGGCCTTAATTTCCTAAAGAGATAACTGCAACCTTACTACAGTGGACGTTTTACTTGAAATCCAATTGCAATACTTGAATACGGTCAAGTGATGTTTGAGACTATTACGGCGGTGTTCGGTTGCTACAAATATCAACAATAATCATTGGACATTTCAACATGACAATGACAAGATGGATCAGATACAGAAAAATCTATGAGATGGAGACAAAACTTGACATTAGAATGTAATATGTTATGTGATAAGTACAACAATCTGTTTTACGTTGCACCAACGCAGATAGGTCTTCATGGCGACGATGAGTGAGGAAAAGGCTAGGGGGGAGAAGGAAGCAGCCGTGGCCTTATTTAAGGTACGGCCCCAGCATTTGCCTGGTGTGAAAAAGGGAAACCACGGAAAAGCATCTTCAGGGTTACGGACAGTGGGATTCGAATTCACTATCACCCGAATGCAAGCTGATAGCTACGTGCACCAAACCGCGAATGTATGATTACTAGATCAGTGAACAATACAAATATACAAGTGTCCATTATGTGCATAAGAAGCAATAAGATATTAACTCCCAAAATTCACAGCAGATGAGTCTCACGCTAGTAAAAATAAAGGGCAAACAAATCACGAACAGACTGTACCGGTACTGCAGATCCCTCTCCGGGCAGCAACACAGAGCGACAAGCTTTTCTCCTCTCGCCCACGCTATTCTAGAACCGTACCTAACTAGCACTGCACAGCCAGTTCCGGGTTCGAGCACCTCTACGCGTTGCACGATATCAAACTTGCATTAGTAAGCGTAAACTTATCAGTTGATAACTTCTGAGGTTGGTGACATTTGTCTACTGTACTTGTGAGTTTTGAAATTCAACTGTTTATGACACGTGTAGACTATACGAAAACAAAACAATTTTCGCCAAAACGGAAACTGTTTGCTCGAGAGTACAGACTACCCCGGCAGATATAGCTAGGGTCGGATATTATTCGTAAGTTGGTTGGTGGTGGTGGTTTGAAGTGCAAGTACAACTGGGTAACCAGACACTCAGGCTGGCTACAATTCCTCTCATTCCATACAAGACACCAATCACATTGCCGCTCAGACAGATGGAGATGCAGAGGGCATAGTCACTCGGTCGACTAAAGCTAGACCAGATTTATGAAATAAGTGATCTGATACGAAAAAAAGGAGGATCTGATTTATTATTTTTTTTTTTTTTTGCTATTTGCTTTACGTCGCACCGACACAGATAGGTCTTATGGCGACGATGGGATGGGAAAGGCCTAGGAGTTGGAAGGAAGCGGCCGTGGCCTTAATTAAGGTACAGCCCCAGCATTTGCCTGGTGTGAAAATGGGAAACCACGGAAAACCATCTTCAGGGCTGCCGACAGAGGGGCTCGAACCCACGATCTCCCGGATGCAAGCTCACAGCCGCGCGCCTCTACACGCACGGCCAATTCGCCCGGTGAGGATCTGATTAAACCTTAAAGGAAAAGCTGACAACAAACGCGGTGCCTTCTCAACGACTTACCTGCCCTCCACGTAACACACTAAATAAATCATGATCTTGTAGAATTACATATCATTTGCTCAGTAAACCAGTATCCCCATAAACATTAACTTACCTGTTTTGATTAGCCATACATGTAACCTTACAATCAGACATTAAAAAACCTCCTACCGAGCTCGATATCTACAGTCGCTTAAGTGCGGGCAGTATCCAGTATTCTTGAGATAGTGGGTTCGAACCCCACTGTCGGCAGTTTTCACACCAGGCAAATGCTGGGGATGTACCATCATTAACGCCACGACCGATTCCTTCCCGCTCCTAGACCTTCCCTGCCCCATCGTCGCCGTAACACCTACAGTATCTGTGTCGGTGTGACATAAAACATTATTTTAAAAGAACCCCTATATATATTTTATATATCTAATATCGTATGTTAACGATCTTCAAAATAACGTGCGAAGTGGAACTTTACGAGACAGCAGTCACTCATGACAATCAACTTCCACCAATATAAAAACATACCATCAATAACATTTCTCAATGCATGTAAAACAGTTACTTCGATAGTAGCCAGATGCCTATATTGTGTCACGTCACTTGGGTGAGTCAATAGGCTACGGCCATCTATGGATTGACTCTTTAATGATACAGATTTCACTATGAATGGCGAACGGGCAGAAATTATGCCGCGTAATCGGAATGAGAATATAAAGCCTCAGTTAGATAAAAATTCCATGTATGAAGCTCTACGCATAAACCGGATTCAGTGACGTGGTCATTTGAGGCGAATGGAGGAGGTTAGCTCACGTAAGAGAATAAGGGACTTGGCCACTGAGAGGAAAAGAATCAAGGGCAGACTATGGTTTTTAATGATGTTATGATAAAAGATAGGGTGAAGTAAGGTAATTTGGTGATAATGTTCTAAACGAATGCCACCACAAAACCTGTTCTGCTTTTGTGCTCGTCTGTTGTCAGCTGGGTGTCCTGGGTTTTTCCTTTGTCCCGCGCTCAGGTATAATCCTTGGATTCTTTCTCTTACTGAGGTATGAGAGTTTGTAACACTAAGCTGTAGTAATTTGGCAAGTGCAGACTTATTAAATGCTGTGTGCTATTTATGTGAAATAAACTGTAGCAATAAACAGTTTGTTTTAGTTAGTATTGGTGTCGAACTGTTCCTAAGAAAGTGAGTTATTTTTTTGCATTGAGAGAAAAGTTTAATGCCGCAACAATTTTCTGGACAAACAAAGAAAATACCGAAATATTTAAGCAGTTTCTACTCAGCTGATGGTAACCCACAATAATGTTATTTTCTATTACCACCTTGGTTCATTAAATGCCTCAAGGAATGAGAATTTTATATATATTTCAGTTGTAGGTAGTGTAAATTAACAGATTTCATCATCATTTTCAAAAAATAGACCGTCATCAAATTAGTTTATGGTAAAATGGGAAAGAAAACAAAAAAAAACATGAAACGAATGCCTCGACAGGATGATAATCCTTAAGTCTACAAGCAGTACAACAGTGCAGACTTAGTGGAGGCGGCTAGATTAGTGACTGAAGGTAAAATGACAGTGCACCGAGTCTCAAAATTCAAAAATATACCGTGGTCGTCTCTCAAATGATGGCTCCAAAACAGTGAAGAAAGAGGTATTGCAGAAGGCATCTTACCCAAACTTGGATTGCATGCGAAATCACCCCAACGATAAACCAAACCAGTGTAATTTCCGTTCATTGTTCAATCCCGCATTTACTTCAAATTTCTCCCATGCTAACATAACAAGTGGATTTAGAAAGCTGGAATAGTGCCTTTTAACAAAATGTGATCTCTTCTGTACCTATTGCCTCATCTCTCATAAGTGAGGGATCTTTCTCAGAAATAAGTGAATCTGCAGACTCAAATTCCAATGTTGAGCACTTCCTTCAGCTTCCCAGAGAACCAAGACGTGATCACAAAACACAGAGGAGACTCTTCCGAGAGGTGTCGCCCTCCTGCCGAGCAGCGACAGTAGTAGGAAAGATGACCTAACAGAGCTCATCTCGACTTATTCCTGAACCTCCAGGTGTGAAGTTAGATGATGACTGAATATGTATATGAAAAAAAAAAAATCGTACTCTAATGATTCAAAACGCAAAACTTAGGAAAAGTGAACTCAGTGCAGCTTTTGTACACATACTACGCATGAAGATTACCAATCACAAGATACTGACGACATAATGTGAATGTGTCACGTGTGTAGAGACTCATCATAAGACGAAAACTCCTGTAAAATGTAGTTATACAACTCCTGAAAGGAAAAAGTGTTCTAAAATAACTATCACCAAATTACCTATATGTATCACCAAATAACCTAACTCAATTGAGTTGCATAAAATCATTAAGAGTTCAAGGTGAAGTAACTGCAAGAATACATTCATGATCAAAACCTTTAGCTAATGTTCTGTTCTATATGATATATGGAATTTAAAGGAAATAATGTATTTCCCCCCTTTATGTTGCTATAATCGAAAATTACCACCAAATTACCTTACTTTACCCTATACAGATACACGAGGCCGCAATGGTACTGATTTCAAGTCCTACTAACTATTTTTACAGTTTTCGGGGACGCCGAAATCCCGGAATTTTGTTCCGCATGTGTTCTTTAACGTGCCAGTAAATCTACCGACAGGAGGCTGACGTAATTAAGTACCTTCAAATACCACCGTACTGAGCCAGGATCGAACCTGCCAAGTTGGGTTCAGAAGGCCACGGTTCTACCATCTGAGTACTCAGTCCGGCCTAGTTGCAAATTGAGAATTATAGAGGAACATATTCATTTACAAAGGCTTTCAGACTGATCGCGCCGACACCAGTTTATAATGAAGATATAAGCTACTGAACATGACGGACGTAGAAAGAATAAAATGAAATATGGCCCATGCACTAGTTGCTAATATGCAAAGTTAGGTATTCTAGTACTTAAAAAAAGGAAGGTAATACGTTGTGATTGTAATACAAGAGATTAACCAGGATATGCCTTTGCTGGCGAGATTTAGTGTCTTCTGGTAAGGGCTAGAATAATGTCATTACTTTCACTGATCTGCATGTCTCATCCTTGCCTTTGACAACGTGAAAGTAACCGAGGTATGAGGGATGCGAGTAATACCATTCCTTATGCAGCCAGTCCCTGTTATGAATGGTATGAAAATATCGCTCATAGGGTCGGTTGGTGCGTGCATTTCAGTGGGCTTGGCAGACTGATATGTAAAATAGCAAATGCCGGTTCGGTGAGGAAAGCAACGGGAAACTACCCCACTCTATTACTAGTGGGCCTCTTCAGTGACGACTAGGCTATCTAGAACAGTTGTTGGAGGAGCTGTGGAGGGATCAAACCAGCCTTCGAGCTGAATACCTAACAACGATAATTTTATTAGTTTTACGTCCCACTCATTGGCTGAATCGTCAGCGTTGACGCCTTTGGGTCAAATTGTCCCGGGTTCTATTCCCGACGCGGTAGGGGATTAATTCTTGTGGCTTGGAGACTGGGTGTCTGCGTTTGTCACAGCTATTTCCTCCCCATATTCAGACAACACACTATAATACCAACCACAACAGAAACACGCAATAGTGATTACATCCCTTCATATAGGGTTAAGCGCCAGGAAAGGTATCCGGCCGTAAAACAGGTTCACTCCACATATGCTACACAGTTCGCATCGCGACCCCACAGGTGTGGAACAAGTGGTAGAAGAAAAAAATCATGTTATTGGTTTTGCGACCAACTAACTGCTTTTGCGGTTTACGGACTCACCGAGGTGCCGGAATTTTGTTCCGCGGGAGCTCATTAACGTGCCGGTAAATTTACCGACCAGGACTGACGTATTAAAGCACTTTCAAACAGCACCGGATTGAGCGAGGATCGAACCGACCAACTTGGTGTCAGAAAGCCAGCGCTTTAACCACCAGAGCCACACAACCCGGCAAGAGGTTCACTTATTAGAACGCAGTGTATGAGAGACCTAAATCGTCTCCTACACTGTGAGCCACAGTCCGGTCCGCAAGCGATCAGAGCTAAGGCAGTACATCAAGACAATAATGACTGCATTCAAAACAACTGGAACTAGCACGTATCACAAAGCAGCTGTCCACGCCCTGTACGAACAATGGCCCACCATTTTGGTCGGGTACTCAACCACCAGGAGGCACCGACACAAACACCGGAAGTAATTTAGGAATGGAGAATGAAAAAACTCGAGAAGCTTCCAACCTGGCAAGCTGTTCAGCGCCCAACAACCACTAACATAATGAAACAAGCCTAGATCTTGTCAACTTATAAACCTGACAGGATCTTGTTCAATAACAAGTTTCATAAACCTGTTCCGGACGTACCCCGCAGCTATGTCGCCGTCTGAGGTCCAAGGATCTTCGGGCTGGAGTTTGCTCCAAGAGAGCAACTCCTAATAGACCCGTGAATGCATAAGTGAACCTCTTGCCGGGTTGTGTGGCTCTGGTCGTTAAAGCGCTGGCTTTCTGACACCAAGTTGGTCGGTTCGATCCTCGCTCAATCCGGTGCTGTTTGAAAGTGCTTTAATACGTCAGTCCTGGTCGGTAAATTTACCGGCACATTAATGAGCTCCCGCGGAACAAAATTCCGGCACCTCGGTGAGTCCGTAAACCGCAAAAGCAGTTAGTTGGTCGCAAAACCAATAACATGATTTTTTTCTTCTACCACTTGTTCCACACCTGTGGGGTCGCGATGCGAACTGTGTAGCATATGTGGAGTGAACCTGTTTTACGGCCGGATACCTTTCCTGTGAAGGCACACCAAGTTACAAACGTGGAACAGTTTAAATAAACGTACCCAGAACACGGCCGAGGCTAGCACGCAACTCAGTTCAAGGCTCTGATACATAAAATTGCGTGCATTTTCTTAAAGTGCGATAAATCCTTCTGCACCAACAGCGCATAATCTTAATGTTTAACGAGATTAAAACTTTTCCGGAACAATAACAAGTTGTCGAAGAATTGGACTCCTCTATTAAATTTCCTGCAACAATGAAAAGTTCGTTCCGTGTCAAGGGAAATAATGATTTGTTATAATTGCTTTACGTCGCAACGGCACAGATAGGTCTTAAGCGACGACGGGACAGAACAGGTCTAGGAGTGGTGGTGACGTTTGTTTTAGGAGGAAGTACAACTAGGCAATCATCCTCTCTGAACAAATTACTGTAGTGGAAAAGAAATTTAAAATAAAACAAAATTATTAATTCAACGAAGGAATTTGAAAACGCATACAAAATAAAACAAAAAGTTATTGCATTAGACAGAAAAATTACTAACCAATCTAAAGGGAATGTGCGTTCAATGACTAACAGTACACTTGTAATTTACATACCCATACTGCCGCACATAAAGCGAATGGCGAGATCAGCAGCGCTCGCGTCATCGGCTAGTATGCGTACGAGTGTTTCCTCCAGGCCGAGGCTCCGTCTTACGCCAGATAGATCGGCGCACTCAGTGAGGATGTGGGCCACGGTGAATTCGGCACCACAAGAACGCACTGGGGGGGGGGGTCCCTCTTTAGGAGATAAGAGTGCGTAGATCATCCATGACCTATCCTCAGCCTACACAACACAATGGCCTCTCTCCGTAAAGGCCGGAAAGAGGAGTGGGAAGGAAGCGGAAGTAGTCTCTAAGGCACAACCCCAGCATTTGCCTGGTGTGAAAATGTGAAACCACGGAAAAACATCTTCAGGGCTGTCCCCCAAATGCAACCTCGCTGCTGCGAGCACCTAACCGCACGACAAACTCGCTCGGTAACAACATCTCTTCACATAGTTATGAGAGAATTTAGGGGTTCTAGCAAGGGCGTCAAGAAGAGGGTAAGTCTCTGGTAGAGACCTCTGCTGTAGCAGACCCACAACAGGATTACATGATACGAGAATTGAAAAGATCCAATGGAAAGGAGCAGGGACTATTCCGAAAACTTGCTAACTTTGGATTGGAAAGACTTGAGAGTAAGGGGACGAGCTGCTCGATGAAGCGGAATGTTCCCAGCTGTCAGAGGAATGACAGTGAGCGAGTACCACTGAGTGGAGCTGGAATTAGAATTCAAGGACAAATTGGGACAAATATTCATTTATAGGAAAGGGGACCTACAAAATCATTTTTCAAAGGCTGGGTAAACCACCAATGTGAATCTGCCACCTGGGCGTCAGCCCTAAATGCGTATCAATCGGACTAATGACGGGAAGAAGACGCTTAAAAATACCAAAGGATAATGAAATTCAACATCGTATGAATGTTAAAATAGTACGAAAGAGATTTTGAGTGTACATAATTATCATGTACATATGTTTGTGCTAGTGTTTCAATGTGAATTATTTTCGCTATGGCATGTGTTCTTTCTTGTCCCCTCTCCCGCAGAACACCCTGTAAGTGGGGAAAAAATCACCGTATCCCTTGCTGAACTCCCTCTGTGGAAAACACGTAAATCGTCACCTAACTGCACTTAAGATCGTGCGTTCGACCTCTACTGATGTAGACGGATTTTCGAAAGCTCAAAAGAAAGTCTAATTCGACACTCCATATTGCACGATGCCGGTAATTAAAAGATCTCTGATGACACATTTGGTGTTCACCCGACATGATTAGTTAAAGCTCAGTCACCGATCGCCCAAGTGGATCTCGGTTACTCTGTCAACCGCCAGAGTAAAATGGGACGTCGATCCTAACGCACACGCGACCCACATGGCATAAGATTCTGTAAAAGTAGGTGAAGACGTACTATCATCCCCTATCTGACGTAAACTCCCCTATGGGTCCCCAGAGTGACATGGTGACCACGAGGTCCTTACCTGTGTGTGGGGTTGCTTGCACTTGCGTCCAGCCCCTTACTTTCATCTTTGCTATCCGACCTCCTTTGGTCAACTCTTGTTCCTTTCCGACCCCAATACGCATTAGTTTTGTGAAGGCAGGGTAGTATTTCACTTACAAGCTCTTAATGGCCCTACCTTACGTCGATTCCGTCATTCTTCTGAGAGTGAGGCCTTCGATTAAAAGTTGAGAAAGGAAAGTTCTTAGTTGTAATTCCTCTTAAAACAATCACCCCCGCCACGAGAATGAAGGAGGCCGATGAACGGAAGCGTTAACATATTTTAAGCGGTGGAGCGCTCCAAGGCGGCACTGTTACTCATATCCCGTGCCCTGCAACGCGTGTAATGTATTACAGGATATTACACGGAAGGCCTGAAGAGGTGTGGTGGTTTTACAATAAATGGTTTCGTATACATCCATACCCTGCCACTACTTTTTTCCCCAAGCGTCATAATACGAAAATTGCTCTTCCTTGCACGAAGCTGCTGAAGCGAGTGTCTTAGGTACACTTTAGAACACAAAAGCTGGAGAAACTCTTGTAATGAATAATCTGCGTCGAATTTTGTATACCTCGTTCCATGCTATGTTTTTTCGTAATAGAATACTTGTCATACAAATTAAGAAATGTTTGCCCAACGCACACTTAGCCAATAAACTCGGAAAATCCTATCATGTCAGGAATGCGACAAGCGACAATTTATAGCAAATGTTATCAAAACCTCGTTCCAATAGTACGGAAATGGGCCATACGATTGGCGAACTGCATATCAGGCGTTTACACTATGTTCATGGACATCGCTGTGCTCTTTAAATGCCATTTGGTACTCTTGCCGTGCGAGTAGAGAATGCTCCAGAGATTCATTTCTTCATTCAAACTTTGCTTTGAAGAAAAGAATAACAGAGATGCGGAGCATTATTCTAGCATTTAGAAAAACAGTCTTTAGCACTTAATGAATCCCATAGGAGGCAATTCTGACGCTTGGCATCTGGAATGTGGAATCTGAACTAAATTCCGTGAATTCCCGACAACACTCTCGCCACTTCGAGATGTTTTAATAGCTTATTATTTATTACTAACAATTCTTACAAGGTATCCCTTTTATAGCTGTGTGTTATACTGTAATTAGTTTCGGCAGACGAACGAGGTTTAAACTACATCAACTGAATAGATAAGGAAAAAATACGGCTTCCCTCTTGAACATAGAATGTTATGCAGCCAACCCTCCTTAGCGATTAAATATTTATTCTAAAACAGAAATTCGCAGCCTTTTTGCAGATAAGGTAATAACAGGTTCCAAATGGTGTATTGTTTCGCTCAAATGTTTGGCGTTGTTCGCGATACTGGCCTTCCGGTTTAATTCCCGGCCGGAAAAGGGATGATTTTTTTTTTTTTTTTTGCTAGTTGCTTTACGTTGCACCGACACAGATAGGTCTTATGGCGACGATGGGACAGGGAAGGGCTAGGAGTGGGAAGGAAGCGGCCGTGGCCTTAAGGTACAGCCCCAGCATTTGCCCGATGTGAAAATGGGAAACCACGGAAAACCATTTTCAGGGCTGCCGACAGTGGGGTTCGAAGCTACTATCTCCCGAATACTGGATACTAGCCGCACTTAAGTGACTGCAGCTATCGAGCTCGGTGAAGGGTATTTTAACAGTGTTTTGTTTATTTCTCTAGTTCGGAGCTGGGTGCTTGTGATCATTTCAATCAGAGATACCTGGCTAGTTTGCGTGTAACATCCCCTTTCACGCCGATAACTATGGCAAAGCGGCGTGACAGGGATTCCACAAGATACCGAGAGCGTGTGAAGTCATACTGATCAATGAACACTGCACAGCCTTCCCGTAATGGACAGATTATTCGGAGCAGGACCAACAGCGGACACATCTCTCTCGACAGCATCCTAGATAGGATTGAGGTCGGGTGACCTTAAGTACCACACAAGATCCTCATGCCATGGAGTGCTCATCGAAACAATCAGCCACAAATCGGGAGCAGTGGGCGGTGAATTGTCCTGCTTTACGTAGTGGTCATGATCTGACTGCAGGTCCTTGTACAGGTCGTCGGTGACAGACGTTTTCAGATTATCAGGGGTTCAATTCTATTCCACGAGAACAGTCTCCATGCGATCATAAACCACCTCTGGCCTGCTGACAAGCAAGGTATATTAACTTGCGTGCTTGGAAGGTGCACATAACAGAACGGTCAGTACAGACTTGCTGCTCGCTCCTACTGTACGTTTTCGGAAATTGGAGGCAAACAATCATACATTAAGTCTACTTTTATTTTACATACCAATTCTCAAATCCATGGAACTATTAGCGTTCACCCACGGCTTGACTCGCCTATAATTCTTCCCAGTTTCATACAACTTTCAAGCAAAAGTAACTCGCACCTGCTTTGCCGCTACACAACGGCAGTGATTTAGCGCCCCATGAGAAGGGAATGCGAAGCTTGTCAGTATGAGCTTATCATGCGGAAGCGACACGTGACAGTCCTACGACAAGACTCAACGAAAGTTGAGGAAGTCCGGGACTTGAGGTAGCAAGTTGTCTTTTTGCACTCCTTGCCT
Source organism: Anabrus simplex (assembly GCF_040414725.1). Lineage (NCBI taxonomy): Eukaryota > Metazoa > Arthropoda > Insecta > Orthoptera > Tettigoniidae > Anabrus > Anabrus simplex. The sequence continues at coordinate 72,853,893 of NC_090278.1, forward strand.
TAGTGATCGCACCAAGTAGGAAGGGTGAAATCCTTTCCTCTCATCTCGCCTGAATCTGCCGTAGAAGCGCGTGCGATACTGATACAAAATATGCATTGCAGTATATTACTGATCGTTATTACATTCCACTCACTGCCGTGTCCTTCATTTTCAGAAGTATTTAACAACATTGGTCCATGCATTTTACCTACAGTTCTTCCGACTCTACAATCGACATACAACTGCCCGGACTGCAGAATTAAAAAGCACCTTTAAAACATTAAAAAAAAAAAATAGTTTTCGGCTAATCACCGAGTTAAGAGACAATGAATATTTGTCTATTAAATTTAATTGTTAATCCTGAATGTGTTTTTCTTTGTAACAGTTCATCCGTCAGTTTGGTTTCCATCAGATAAAGATTGCGTCGAAAGACGTATGAAGAAGATTCACATCCAGCGTTTCTAATAAATTTAATTCTAAACACACTAGGTAGCCTCCATTTAAAAAAAAACGTCTAACCGTTTAGGTAACAACTTTTAACCGGTTCCAGGCGAGCATTTTCCCCCGACTTGCTTCATATTTTATTTCGTCTCACGGCCTCGTTAATAGACAGCATGACAGAAATTAGCTCAAATGGTAACCGACGGTACTAGTTATTACACTGACAAATACGAGCTCGGTCGGTTAAGCAGTTTTCACACGAAAGACTTACAAAGACAAACACAAAATATTCAGATTTATATAATTGATGCTACGAAGGAATAACAATGTAAACAGAGCCCATTTTGATGAAAAATTTTCAGAAATGCTCGCTATAATGGTGATTAACGTAAACCAATTTGCACGTACATGAACATAACCTTTTTGCACAGGAAGAACATGGAAGAAAAAATGCATACAAACACTTCACGCGAGTACTCATTCCCAAAAGCAAATGTAAACATTAGTAGCACACAGAGCAACAAATGTGTACTCTCGTCATCTATAAATAACACCCAGTGTCACGCTTTCATGACAATTAACGAACGCAAAAGGGAAATAATCGACCATTTCACTCTCATAGCTGACGAGGACATATCTTACGCGAGAAATATAACACACACGTACACACCTAGAACTTACACATTATACTGGACGAATAAAATAGACACGACGCACAACAACCGCGTCGTAGGTTAAATAATAACTGTCACTCCGACTGCTATCAGCTCCGAGATAAATTCTTGGAGAGTTCTTCTATAATGTCGACCACATCCCTATGAATATCTTTGAAGCATAGCTTCTTCATAGTGGAATAAATAGCCTGCCTGGTGGCCATAATTGTTAAGGCATCACGTACATACGGTTTAACACCGTGATTAGCCGGTTTGAGGCCCGTTGGTCGAAAAACCCCAAACAGCCAGCGGGATAGGAAGGGCTGTGGCATAAAATTTCGCATTGCTTTTTTTTTCTTTTTTCATGCGGCGACACGCAACGGTACGCATTTCCTTTGAAGTGCTAGCTAGCTTACGGCTTCAAACGTGCTAAGTCAGCTTTTGTTACGTTTCGATACAGCGCGTGCGAGTACCATGATTTAAGTTTCGGCAAACTGCCGTTCTAATATTATTGTTCTTGTCCTATTAAACATTTCGTGTCGTCAGTTCGGATTTAAAGAAAAAAGAAAGAGAGAATCTTCGTCTTGCTAGGAAAGACAGTTAGCGATTAGAATAACTTACCAATGGATGTGTTCAATAAATTAACAATTTCTTCGAAATCATTTAAGAAAAGGCTAGGAAAACAACAAATAGCGAATCTGCAACATTGGAGACTGCCCTAAATGCAGATCAGTAGTGACTGATTGATTGACTTATTCAACTGCATTCGTTGCTTTTTAATAATTTGAAAAGCACAAAACACTTGCTCTGTGCTGTCGAGGCAAGCGAATTCACAGTAATTTAGTAGGAGCAAGTGATGCGCGTATTTCACAAGCTAGAGAAGTGAAATGAATAACAATATGTACCGGTACCCAAGATTGACTCGAGTGAGATAACCTGTAGGCTTTATGAGAAACAAATAAAATGCTAGGTTTTAAGGTGTGCCAATATTTTACAAGTTTAGGCAAAGAAAAACAGATGGAAGCGAAAATTTATTCAGAGTGGGCCAGTAGTAAAATCAAGAACTTTGGAAGAGAAGACCGTACATGTGGATGGAGATATAAAGTGCAAGATTCAGTGTATGACGAAATTCGGGTGAGTACCGCCAACCTTTTTTTTTTCTTAGAAAAGAAGCACTGCCAACTTCTAATCATTAGATAGCGTGCCAAAAGCCTGGATTAAATTCCAAACCTCTCCGAAATCGTCATACGGAGTGAGGGCATATGACGCTGTTGATGGTGATTCGTCCCTCGGATAGATACGTAAAGCTTGAGTACACCTAGTGGTGCTATTCGACAGGCTATGTGCCGACACCTGGATCTACCCTCTCTCTACCTTATCACCATGCCACATCCAGATGCGCAGGTCGCCAATGGGGGTCAAAGAGAAAGACCACCAATCGGGCCGAACACGTCCTCGGGCACTCCCAGCATTAAAAGCCATACGATATGATAAAATACCATTTTTAAAAGTGGAATAAATTATTATTATTATTATTATTATTATTATTATTTTGTGAATAAGTCCTTTTATGACTTCGGTAAGTGTGTAAAGGCGTCTGTCTGCCTTTATTTCTTTAGCACTGAAATGTCTTTTTTCCTCCTCAAAGTATTCGATTATTATTTTAATAATGCTATTTGCTTCACGTCCCACTAACTACTCTTTTACGGTTTTCGGAGACGCCGAGGTGCCGGAATTTAGTCCCGCAGGAGTTCTTTTACGTGCCAATAAATCTACCGACACAAGGCTGGCGTATTTGAGCCAGGATCGAACCTGCCACGTTGGGGTCAGAAGGCCAGCGCCTCAACCGTCTGAGCCACTCAGCCCGGCGATTATTATTTTGTTAAGTTTGTGACGGTCGTTCTTTTGAAGTGCCAGTAAAACTTTAATCGGAGTTTTCTAATATCACAGTGAATTCCAGTGGATTGTTTAGTTTCTTGTTTGTTTAGTCCGTTTCGTTCACCTGGAAAGTTTGAGCCTGGCATTTGCCGTATGATTTAGCGTTCTTTGTACTCAATGCTTCTAATGCCTTCCCATTCAAAATTACAGTAGTGTTTAACGACCATGCTGTAATGTCTTAGTGACTGCAAACTCTCATCGCGCCAGTTTTATAAACTTGCTTTCGCTCACACACGAATAGCATGTTGAAAGGCGACTGACCCTCTGGAAACGAGCACAATAGTGATAACATTTTTTAACAATTTATTTTAAGTCATACCGATACAGACAGGTCTTTTGGTAACGATGGGATGGGAAAGGGCTAGGAGTGGGAAGGAAGCGACCGTGGCCTTAAGGTAGAGAGCCCCAATATTTGCCTGGAGTGGAAATGAGAAACCACGGAAAACCGCCTTCAAGGCTGCCGGCAGTGGGGTCCAAACCCACTACCTTTCGGATTCAAGCTCACAGCTACGCGCCCCTAACCGCACGGCCAACTTGCCCGTTAATAGAGAAAGTTATTTTTTGTACGTCCCACTACCCACTCCTGACGGCTTTGGGAGCGCCGAGGTGCCGGAATTTTGTCCTACAGGAGTTCTTTAATGTGCCAGTAAATCTACCAACACAAGGTTGACGTATTTGAGCACGTTGAAATACCACCGGATTGAACCACGATCGAACCTGTCAAGCTGGAATCAGAAGGCCAGCACCTCAACCGTCTGAGCCACCCAGTCCGGCTCACACACTATAGTAAATATACCCCTCCACAAAGGGTTGGCGTCACGCCGTGACGCCGTTGGCGTCCTGCCGTTAATATTGAACTTAACCTACATTGCCAGATGTAACTAGGAAAAATGCCATGAAAGAAGTTATGCAACTGGCATATTACAAAACTAAAGAAGTTAATAATCAGTTTATTAGAGGGGCAGTTAATAGTTATCGATTCCAAGAAGAATACCAACATTCTTTGTTACAGCACTTCTTTCTCCTCGGAGAGAATACTGAATTTCATGGTCCAACAACGATAATGGACGAGGAAAGAGACCTCAACCCTTGACATCATCTAAACCCAAGATACATAACAGTACACCATTTGCCAAACTGCCCAATTACCATTCTCGTAATAAGCAGGTCTGAAAAAACGAGGAAAGTGCGACGCCCTCCGAACAAAGACCACCGGCTTCCTGTGCACACGATAAAGATAGCGTACCTAAAACGATGGAAAACCAAGGTCAAGCGAATTACAGTGTGCAGACAGTAACCAAACTATTTGAAGCTAAGCAGCAATAGAAATAGGTACTTCCAAATAATGATATAAGTAGTAAACGTCTATTCCCGGGCTAATAGCGACACTAAAAGCCTTATTCACATTGTGTTTTGGTCCCGGTTGAGCTCGACAGATTTCTTCAGAATTCCCCATGAATCCACAATGATAAACGTATCAAAATAACATCCTTCAAATAGGGTCTTAAGTCGGCCCCGTGGTGTAAAGGCAGCGTGTCTGCCTTTTACCCGGAGGCCCCGGGTCCAATTACCGTCCAGGTCAGGGATTCTTACATGTATCTGATGGCTGGTTCGAGGTCCACTCAGCCTACGTGATTACAATTGAAGAGCTATCTGACAGTGATATAGCGGCCTCGGTCTACGAAACCAAAAATAACGGCCGAAAAGATTCGTCGTGCTGATCACAGGAACCTCTTAATCTGCAGGCCTTCGGACTGAGCAGCGGTCGCTTATGCGAGCTGTTGTGCTATGTTTCTTTTAATTAGCTGCTGCTGGTGGTGGTGGTACCACAAAAGGTTCCGATGCTCAACTTAAAACTTTTACCATCAGAGTACAAGATGTTTGGAGGAGGACCCCTGTCACGTTGACGTAAAGGCACAGTAATGTTATATTAGAGTAGATTAAGTAAAGAATCAACCTCTCGTAAATTCTTACTCACTGCGCTGGAAATCAATTATGCTAAACTCGTTTTCCCGCAATTAGGTTCGGTACGCTGCTTACTTATCGTATGGCTGTTAGTGCCAGGAGCGTCCCAGGACATGCTCACTCGCCTGGTGCAGGTCGTTCTATTTGATGCCCATAGGCGATCTGCGCGTCTAGATGTGAGATGAGGTAGAGAGAGCTTACTCCTGTCGAATAACGCTGAGAGGTCTGCACAAGGCTTTACGCCTCCATCCGACAGACGAATCACCAACAGAGTCATATGCCCTCAGTCCATATGAAAACTGCGGTGAGGTTTGGAATTAATCCAGGCTTTTGGCACGCAATCTCGTGATTAGAAATTGTATACTACCGCCTCTCCAACCCTGCCAGCCGACGAGACCCGAACCAGCTAACCACGCCGAAACGGTCATCGCCACCAGCAGGGCTAGTATGCTGCTGATTCCATGTTGGAATTTGGGGTACCGCGGTCTAAACTCTCTGTGGCTACAGAAGGTGAGGCCCGTTATAACCCATACGGCTCTGATATTCAATGATAACAATTGAGGATTATTATCTCGAAATTTTCATGAAAACAATAAGCACCACCACTGAACTCCTGAGCGGTTCAGCTTCCTGCCGGTGATTTACAGGCACGTACAAGAACTAATGCGGGGGAAATTACAGCACCTGCGACTCTTCCAAAACTGCAGAAGTAGTGTGTGGTAGGTACGTAAAACCCCAATATATCTGTACATATGATTAACTCCCGAAGGAGCTAGAGGACCATTCCAGAACCACAAGCTAGTAACATTTTATAAAGAGCAAACCTGGATATACCAACAGCAAATGTAAATGCCAAGGGTAGCCAATGGATGAATCTGAGATTACCTTGACCGAGAAGGTTAAGAGGTCAACCGCTCATGGTCCACCAGTAATCTCGGCAAGTAATACCTCTCCTCTCACCGATACGTTGACAAATCAAGGAATCACGCGCCTCGAAGTTCACGAAAACGACAATCAACAATCACAAGAACTGTATCATGAGGGCCGTCACGGCTACTACTAGTGCACAACAGCTCTTGTGCAGCAGGTGACCGCAAGATACGGGCTGTTCGAAGAGACGCCATTTCGGCTGCACAATGGAATCATAACATAGCCATTTAAGTAAATTAAAAGTGGTAAGCTGGCCAGCTCCATCAGGAAATGAGTGGAGGGCACAGATGAATCCAGTATTTGGTTCCTCACCACAACTGTGAATACTTATAGTAACTATTGTAACTAATGTTTCCCAGACCAAGTGCCTATCTTAATATTCGTCAGGAGAGGAAGTTTTATCAACTCTCGAACAACAGATGCGCCTGAGAAAAGAAGGGAAGCGTGATACTGCTGGCGTTCGAAATGATCAATGTTGGTCATTCTGACAAACAGAGAGAAGTATTACCCTAACAATTAAACAGAAGAGAGTGAGGAGCCTGGCAAATGTGCAAGAAATACCAGACTGAGCTACAAGACCGGTAGCCAGCATTCCATGAGGCTAACTTCCAGAGCCTCGACCAGGGGGAAGTTACAGCAGACGGCACCACCTCCAGGCAACCACACGGACCCTTCAATAATTGGTAATCTGTAAAAACATACATGAAGTGACAGTTGGGTAACAATCTGCCATAATTTAAAAATATTCAATGTTTGAACGGAGCGTGTATGGTAAGAATGAAAACATTCGGACTACTCTTGTCAGACGTGGATTTTCCGAAAATGCAACTGTCCTCATCAGACTTTCCTCCCATGCATGCAACGAATTAAGATAGGAAATCTGAACTCTGCAAAAAATATTCTCCGTCTAATTTTTCAAGAACATACCTACAAGTCTGTCCAGATATAACAAAAGTGATGAAGTACGATGAAGAAAGCTATGGCAGTTATCGTTTGTAAATCGTCCGCCCACGCGCAGAACGGCTGCTTTGCTCCACCGAGCAAGTAGTTCCTCGAGATTTTAATCCGTTCTGACAACAGAACAGTTGAATGAAGAAAGTGTTTCAAGTGTTTCTCTAACAATAAAGCAAGGACATGCTGGCGTAAGGACTAAAATACTTGACTTCGATGAAGAGGTTCCCCCATTACATTTATCTTAATGGGAGCAACCGTCGCTTCTTCATAATTCGATTCCGTAGAAATTTCATTTAAAATCCTGTGATCTTCCTTTTCTTAACCATTATTCAATTTGTGGCCATCAACTGGCCCACCAGAATTCAAATATAATAGCGTATTTTCTCTACAAATGCAGGACTAATTACTCAAAAACTCATAACACACCTTCCCTCACTGAGCTTTAACCGATGCAACAATGGGAATCGATCATGATCCCGTCAAGAAATAAAATTGTAACGAGACACGAAACTTGGATGCCGGAAAACGTGGGAAAAGCCAGATGTAGGAACAAACGTGAATGCATATAGGATGCACGTGTATCCTAGAGGTTATGTTGTCTCGAACTGACAAGTAATAAACACAGGTACACACATTCAATGTTAAGAAAAAAATAGATGACATAATGATTAAGAAATATGTAAATACGTCTATGTAAATATGATAATTGTATACAAGCACATTCTGCAGCCTAGAATATTGTAACTTTCAGTGGCGATGGATGCACCTTCGTGTATGTGGGGGGCTATGCCCTTTCTCCATTCCGCATCCCTGAATTGTATCTACAATTTACGGAAAATAATTAATAATAATAATAATAATAATAATAATAATAATAATAACGATACATTTAGTGTTGAGGTACTTAAACAATTAAGCTGATGGTGAGGGCTCAGCAAAATCCCCGTATGGATTCTGGGGATAACTGTGTCCGTTATATTTTACAATCAGAAGTTGGTGTGGCAATAATAATAAAAAAAGCTTCAGAATGAGATGTTACTGATATGAACAACCGCCCGCTAGTTTTCGCATTAGTCTGTTAAACGAAAGACAAAGTCAACACATAACGAGTTTCCTCACCAACTACCGACTTCCGAGGTATTGTCAACGTGCATGTCGTACAAGCAAATTTCTCAACTGCTTAACCGAAACCTTTTCTCGCACTATTTATCATTGTAAAGACATAGTTCACATAACAGCACTATAGTAGGTATGTTACGATAATGTGTAACTTAAATATTCACAGCGACAAAGCATTTAACTTATTTTGACAGACATAAAAAAACAGAAAAAATGGGGAAGCTCATGAATACAATGTACTCGGTTGCAGAATACATAATCGCTTTGGATCGCTTCTTCCCACCGTGCATCCCACTATAGTCAGCTTATCCCAGCTATTTGTCCTGTAGCTGGAGCTACAAAGCTCTTCACTATTGGCCGGGGTTTAAAACCTGATGCCTTTCCAGATAACGAGTAATTTTTCAGGTGAATATTCGCACCCAGGAACAACCGGGCGTTCGGATGGACACCAGCAGGTACACCAGCTATTCACCACACCCCACTCTTCTAGATCGCTATAACGCACATCTCGCTGTTCATTGAGTAAATGACCAGAACCTGCGGATAATTCTGCAATTTTTAAGGCCTCTGAATTACCGAAACGAACTGAAAAAAATAGTAAAATTACGGCTCAGCTGTAAGAGACAATGACGCCAATGTTACCTTTAATCAATATATTTGCTGCTTTAGGTTGTGAACAGTTTTTCTGTCGATAATACAGTCAGCAAATTATAAAGGCGCACAAAGAAGTATTCAGCAGTAGGAATGTGCAGCAAGATCTGGTTTACATCAAAACCACCTTCCGCAAATTGCCGAAGAAGTTAGAAGCAGCAGGTGATTCGTTGACAGTTACGGAGGACTTTCGAATGAATGTTTTTGCAATCTGTCCGTGGGAGCGTAGACAAAGTTTTGAAGAACAAGCTACACATAGCGATCGATTCAAACCAGACTTCAGATTCAACCCGTTCACTGAAGTTTCCAGTGGCGAAAGTATAATTAATGATAATGAAAAATTTGATCTTACATTATCTCAAATCCCGTCGTGATTGCGCCACTACATCTTGTGGCGTGGAAAGATCGTTTTCCGCCAACAAAACTACTCTTTCCGGACAAACGTATGAAGTGCCCGAGAGAGAATAGATCGCACAAGTATGGCTAGAAGCTAAAAGGATAACAGATAATGCAGGTTATTTCTTTCAAATACCTGGAGAGACTGAGAATAGATCACACAAGTATGGCTAGAAGCTAAAAGGATAACAGATAATGCAGGTTATTTCTTTCAAATACCTGGGGAGCTCTACAACATCGGACGGCGGAAGTACGGTTGAAAAAGTGCAGAATAGCCCAATAGTGATGGGACATTCGATTCATTTTATTCCGTTCACGTTACTGAATCGATACAGTGATTCGATTCACGGTACAGTAATCAACGCTCCTACTGCATCTGTGTAGTATGTGCTGGTAAGACAAAAGCAACGGCATTCAGTGCTCGCAGCTGCCATCTGGTCTTCATACTATGAACTATTTTCTTAGAAAAAATGCTAGTCACTCTAATACATCGAAGGTTTCCGGCGACGCAGGGTGGGAAAGGTTAGGATTAGGAAGGTAGCAGCCATGGCCTGAATTAAGGTACAGTCCCAGCATTTCCTGGTGCGAAAATGGGGAAACTACGCAAAACCATCTTAACGGCTGCCGACGGTGGGATTCGAACCCACCATCCCTCGAATGCAAGCGCATAGCTACGCGATACTAACCGCACGACAACTCGCTCAGACATTTTTGTATTTTTCTATCAGCTGAGGATTTTTTTTTAAACCGTCATATTTTTTATAGGCTACCCGAGATGTACAGTAGCCCGCTGGTTTTCTGATTCAACATACTGTTGGTTAAGTTATTGCGTCTGTCCACATATGATTGAAGTCTTGTGCAACGATGTGACATATGAACTGAGAGAATACTGAGCCGTTCTTCCCAATATAAATCAGGTACTTTTGAGTGGTCATGAGCATGACTCAGTCATAGGGCAGGCTAGAGTCGAGTTTAATTGTCAAATGTCAACTGTTATAATACTAAGATTCATTAAACTAATAAATAGTATAACCTAATAGCCTAGCTACTTACTAGCTACTTCAGAATTATGTTTTGACTAGCTTTTTAACACTGCAAATAAATCCATCTATTATTTAAACCTCCCTGTAAGAAGAGGACAGTGAATGCAAGTGGGTATTATTTTCAAATGAGCTGAGCTCGAGAGTCCATTATAGCATACGATTCTTTCAGTGTACCATGGCTCCGTGTGTATCTTGTGTCTCACTGAGCCGTGCTCGTTCGCGATTCTTTCGCTGTCCCATGGCTCACTGTATGTCTCGCTGCAGCGGAAGCTCGGCTCCCCGTCAACGTCCAGTGAGTGCGCCACTCAGCACTGTCCGCTGGGATTAAGCTGAATCGTGTGCCGTGAGCTCGCCGTTCCTGTGAATCGATTCACTCGGGCATTTGAATGAATCGATACACTGCTTCGAATCAGGCATTCAGTAGCCAATACTATAGCCCAAGCCAAAGCGGCATTTCTCATGAAGAGAAGTCTGTAAACATCAAGAAATGTGTCGCTCAAAACTAGAAAACGGCTGGTAAAAGTTTTGTTTGGAGTTTAGGCACTTACACCTCTGAAATTTGAGGATGCGGTGCTTGAGGGTGTTGAAGGTACCATGGACAGAGAGAGTGACTAACAAGGAAGTAAGCGAGAAGAGGAATCTGCTGAAAACCATTGTGAAAAGGAATGGTAAGGTTGGTCGCCTACTGCGACATTTTTCACGAAGAGAAGTCTGTTGACATCAAGAAATGTGTCGCTTCACGACCTTACTGAAGGGAAAGATAGGACGTAATGCGAGAGGAAAACAAGGCAGGAAGAGAATACATTAAAGAGTTTGGTCTTAGGAAGAATTCTGCAAGACAGCCAACCTCTGGGTTGAGAAGAGGAAATCTGGAAATGCTATTAAGTGCATTATGCGAACAGAGATGGCAGTAGTTTTAATTGAACACGTTTGTTGTCCGACTCGTTGGCTGAACGGTCAGCGTACTGGCCTTCGGTTCAGAGGGTCCCGGGTTCGATTCCCGGCCGGGTCGGGGATTTTAACCTTAATTCCAATGGCACCGGGGCTGGGTGTATGTGTTGTCTTCATCATCATTTCATCCTCATGACGCGCAGGTCGCCTACGGGAGTCAAATAGAAAGACCTGCACCTGGCGAGCCGAACCCGTTCTGGGATATCCCGGCACTAAAAGCCATACGACATTTCATTTCAACACGTTTGTTGTGGTTTTTCGTTTCATTGTGTGTTTTGGACATTTGATACTGTGCTTTGCATGCATATATTTATTTTTAGCTTCGATATTGCATGAAAATTAAGACACTCAATCGTATTTCATGAGAGGAATCTGCACTCGTATAAGTATTTCTTATTAACTGAAGCTAGGGTAGGTAAGAAAATGTGCTGTTTGACCTGTATAACAGCACGAGCTGGAGTGAGAATACCGAAAAACATGGACGAGGATGATACGAGAGTGGGATTTAAATATACCTCTCTTCAAGAGGCACCTCTTCGAGCAACACAGTGGAGTAAATGAAGTGTGAATGAATGGAAAGTTATTTATTTCCGCTCAGTTCCGGATATCTACTACGTCGTATTCAAAACACAAGAGCATTAACATGCACATTCGTAACCTGACGTCAAATGAGGAGTTGAACGATTTCATGTGGCACACACCGCCTTCTATATTTCCGTTTATCCTGAATATCAATCAAAAATGGCAGCGTAACAAAATCAGAAAATCAGTGTAGACGGAGCATTGTCACGCAACACTATCTCAAAGTACATATGCATGGTGGTTATACGGAGAAAAAAAAAATTAACAAACACAACGAGCGAAGGACACACCTATAGGATCACAGACTTCGTTCAATCTTCGGGACGTACTCGTCCGCGTTGTGCCATTGGCTCTTATTTAACGAAAACATGGTAGTTTAATTATTTATTTATTTTTACAATTTGCTCAACGTCGCACCGACACACAGAGGCGATGAACGGATAGGGTAAGGAAAGGGTTACTAGTGGGAAGGAAGCGGCAGTGACCTTAATTAAGATACAGCCCCAGCATTTGCCTGCTGTGAAAAAGGGAATATTTTCTTTCCATGGAATTGCTTCCTGTACCATTGTTGTTGTAAGGTAATTATGGTTTAACTTCACTTTAGCATCACTTCTAACTTTAAGTTAGTAGTGAGCTGTAGTGTTAAGCACTGGAAATACTTAAGTTGTGTGTGAATTTTTATATGATGCTGGATTAAGAATGTTAAACTAGTAGTACCTCCTTGTAATATTTTCTTTCCATGGAACTGTTTGTTGTACTCTTGTTTTTTGTTTGTTGTTGGGTAATTATGTTCATTATCATTACACTATTGTAAGTGAACATTGCCACCGGGATATGTCCCATTTGCGATATATTTGTTAATAATAATAATAATAATAAACAGTGGAGTTCGAACCCATTACCTCCCGAAAACAGGCTCACAGCTGCGCGAACCTGCCCACTCGGCCTGTACGCGTATCGGCAATTTCCGTAGACTGTAACACCACTGATGCAGAGGTCAGTGACCGACCTCTACGCGTAAGCCTCGGGTTCGAGGAGTGCTTGCGCAGCATTTTTACCTAATCCCTCCTTCTCCATCTGACTAGTGAAAAGTCGCGGGTGGTAAGACAGGACAATGGTGAATAAGTTTATTAAAAAGCTTATACTTAAGCTGTGCATGTCACAGTTCGAACGAGGACGAAACAGATAAATAAAGAAAAGAAAAAATATAAAAATCAGGCACAAATCCACCTCACACCCGAGATGACCACCTGAAAGTCAGGGACGCTGACGACTAAACCACCACAGGCGCCACATATTTTTATTATTATTACAATCTGCTTTAAGTCGCACCAACACAGATAGGTCTTACAGCGACGATGAGATAGGAAAGGGCTAAAAGTAGGATGATACAGTGGCCTTAAAGTGCAGCCCCAGCATTTGCCTGGAGTGAAAATGGAAAACCACAGAAAACCATCCTCAGTGCTGCCAACAGTGAGGCTCGAACCCACTACCTCCCGAATGCAAGTTGATAGCTACATGACCCGAAACACACAGCCATTCGCTCGATGCAAAAGATTTTTACACACAAATTATGCATAGGTGCCGTCTATCAAAATCAGAAACAAGGTTAAAATCGTTAAACAAGGTAAAGTAATAATAATAATAATAATAATAATAATAATAATAATAATAATAATGCATCGACTACCGATCACAAGTCTCAGTGTATCAAATACGAGACTTGAGTGTCTCCCTGACGGAAGCCACCACTAGACGTAACGGCAGCCCAGTCAGCGTAAGTGAAAACTCCCAGTATACCGACCAGAACCCAGAAAGAAATTCAACCTAACGAACGTAAAACGGCATTTAAAAAAAAAAAAAAAACTAGGTGAGATGTGAATCCTTCAATGAGCAAAAATCCTTTCACCTCTGATTGAATCGAATCAGGGAACGTGAGCAGGAGGTTGTAACTGGCAACATAGTTCTCAGAAACTAACAAAAGGTTCTCGTTTCTTATCCCTCAAACGAATGGTGATTCTTAACACAATGGAGCACCAACAGCATAGCAAAGACCATCCAATAAGACGAGTTTTCCTCCCACAGTGAAAGCTACGTGACGCACATTAAGAATAACTGACCAATGGGAGTTTGATCGAGGCAGGAAGCAAATTTAAATACCAAGGCTAACAAACACTTGCGACTGACACCGAACAGATATACAAGACAACAGAGGATAAGCACGAGACAGCCTTGTACACAAGCTGAGAATCCTCACCAACGACCGGAGATTTAAATGTTTACAAAGGAAGTCTTTGAGAAGCCTACTAATTTCGTAGAATTATAAAGGGAAGACGGCCGAGACAAGAGGGTGTTATGAAGCACAACCGTCGGAAGCCTGCAAACAAAGCGAATGCAAGCCACTTGGCAGAACAATCTATGGTAAAACGAAACACAAGATCAGAGTCAGCAATGAATTATTCGGATGAAAGGGAGTTCAAGACGACTTTATACCACTGAGCATTTATAAACACACGTGCACATGCTAACAGTCTGCTACATGATACTTAATCCAATGTAGCTACGTAAAACGGTATTAATCTTAGCATCATGCGTGTAACTTCAGATTCTGTCAGCAGCCAACATGTCACAGATACTACTTGGTGCATCATATTCACTTTCGCTTACTTTCCCCAGAGACTTGCACACAGCCCAAATAGTCGATATTTGGAGATGGCCCCTACGAGACACGGTAATAATTCTCTCTTCTCCTCAGGCAATGCAGCACAGCAGGGAGAAAACATTCATCTCAAGGTAGGAGGCAGGCCTGAAAGGTCAAGAAAACCGAACAGGTACACCTGACCTCAATTCTATATTGTGTAGGCTATCTCAGCTACTGACCGTGTTCCACCTCCATGTTAGTGCCAGTTAAACCTAATAAGTGGTGTAGTTCAGTTGAAGTGCCTTCCGTTCAAGATAAAATCCCTGTAGAGTCGGAAGGTTGGCATACGATGATAATAATAATAATAATAATAATAATAATAATAATAATAATAATGTTATTGGCTTACGTCTCACTAACAACTTTTCCGGGTTTTCGGTACGCCGAGATGCCGGAATTTAGTCCCGCTGGAGTTCTTTCACGTGCCAGTAAATCTAAAAACGCGAGGCTGACGTATCTGAGCACCTTCAAATACCACCGGAATGAGCCAGGATCGAACCTGACAAGTTGGGGTCAGAAGGCCAGTGCCTCCACCCTCTGAGCCACTCAGCCCGGCATTCGTTTATCATTATTATTATTATTATTATTATTATTATTATTATTATTATTATAACATCATTATCGTCGTCACGTCGCAGCACCGGCACAGACAGGTCTGAGTCAGTGCGACGTAAAAACACTAGTCAGCTGGGGAAATGATGGGACGGAAATGAAAACTTTCAAATTCTAACGCACTAAATCTCAATGTGGAAATTTGGCACGATGTTAAATTATCGTAACTTGGTACCCACAGTTCATTTCCAGGAAGAAATTTTATTAAAATTTTATAACTGTGTAGCAATTCCACAAAAACTTTGTCCCACAATTGCCCCTTGGTGGTGGACAATGTTGGGATAAATACAGGGCAACAGAGGGACACAGTGTTAACTAAGTGAGAAATCGTGTTTGACAGATACTGAGGCTGAAGTGGGACACAGCGGATTCTTATTTGACTGATTTAAAAAAAATTAAAAACTTTTTGGTACAACTCAATATTGCACTATTTTTGTTAGTTAAACAAGTTTTTACTGTTAAAAATGACCTGATATTTGAAACAACAATGAAATCAAATGGCGTATGGCTTTCAGTGCCTGGAGTGTCCAGGGACAAGTTCGGCTCGCCAGGTGCAGGTCATTTGATTTTAGACTCGTAGGCGACCTGCGCGTCGTGATGAGGATGACTGATTAAGACAACACATACTGTACACCCAGCGTACCAGTGATATTAACCAATTATCGTCACATTCCCGACCTTGCCGGGAATCGAACCCGGGACCCCTGTGACCAAAGGACAGCACGCTAACCATTTATCCATGGAGCCGGACTGAAGCAACAATGATCACTTATTTACTACCAATATACAGAAAACTTACGATAAATAATAACCACAGACCATACATATTACTCAAAATATAAGCCAACATTGATATAAAATACTTCTTAAACTTCACGCAGTGCCACTATCGATGTGAAATGCCATAGGGCACATTATAAAATATGTTAGACAAAAAAAAAATATAGTCTGCAATATGTTAAAATAACCAAACATATTTTCTCCATTACATCTAAAGCCTCTGTAAATTCAAAATGCTTACGATCTCCAATCCACACAAATTTAGGTTGTGGGCAGTTGCTTAATATTCACACGGCTAATTAATGTAATATCATCTTCATCTGGCCTGAATATTGAAATACAACACAAGCATATACCTGCATTTTTTTTATATTCTGCTTTCTTGCTACTTCAAACTGCACAACAAAAACTGCCTTTACCCTATGAATGTCCCCGAATTGACCCTAAAAACATCCCACAATTGCTCCGAATATGAAAAGAATTTCATGCTAAATACTGATCCTACAAACACATGGCTTTAGAGGCAATTTCTGCAATGCTCTCTTTAAATTTGGATTAAAAGAAATTAATTGTATCTTCAATAGGTTTTTTTTTCTAATATTACAAACATTTCTAATCAGAAAGTATATTTTATACTGAAAATAAGTGTTAATCTTTCATTACATTTACTGCTCGTAACAGGGCCATTTTGGTAATTCAGTCATAATCTATCATTCACTGAAAAAATAATCTATTGCCACCAATCAAGCTTAAGAGATAATTTACTCGTAAGGACCTGTGATGATGTCCCGCTTTTATCCCAATATTTTGCTGTCCCATATTTGCCCCAGTTGACTCTAATTAAAAATAATCAGAAGCGAATGCGTTCCTTTACGTGCCAGTAAATCTACACACAAGGCTGACGTATTTGAGCACCTAATACCACTGGACTGAGCCAGGATCGAACCTGCCAAGTTGGGAACAGAAAACCAGCGCCTGGAACTGAGAGCCAGAACAAGTACCTTTCTCGACGATCATTGTTGGCTTGCATACCGTTGTCTAATAACACGTCTCTGAACGAAACGTCAACAAAAATGTATAGAGATGACTCAGATTGATGCTTTCACGGCCCATATTTGTAGACATGGTAGTAAGGTTTTGGGCTTTTGAGCTGTCAAGAGAATAAGGTGAAATACTTTACGTTTCGCAGAGAACTTTGCTGCCCGTCTTCTCTCAGAGAATTTTCCCCGCGGACAGACGAGATTTTCTTCTCAAGACACGAGATTTTCTTCTGAAGACGTAGAGGAAAGTTATTTGCGAAACGTAAACAACCTTAACACAGAAAAAGCCCAAAAGCTTATTGTCATGTGAACAAAAATGTATTTACAGTACGCACACCTCTGAAGATGAACATACATCATTCTCCTTTCAAGAGCGTTCAGTGACGATTCTTCTTTCCCCCGGCCGTTTTCGAATTACCTGGAGTCGGCACTTTGTATTCATTTAGTCCAGTTTACCTCAACCCTATGTGAGAGGAGTTATTCACTACTGAGGCGGTTTGTAACGTTTTATCTAGAAGATGTGTATTAAAACGACAGAAACACGCAGAGAAATTAACCATTTGCGGTTAAAACACCCTTCTGGTATACGAACCCGAGGCCTTATGAAACGACGCCACAATGATAACTCAGCCATGAAGCTGCAATGATCAACGACATTTGTTTCGGTAAAGTAACGAGTCTCTTACTGTGCCCCGTTTTTGCCACGGTGGAAATGCTAATCGTTTGCAATCCAACCGACAATTTATGTATTGAAGCAATATCGAATACACAATATTTTATGACGGTTTTTTTGCAGTCTTTATGCCCTTATCCGCCAGCTGACACGCACATACTTCCTGCATTCTTCGTGCACCGAACGCTGGTCTCAGTAAATCGATAAGCTAACATTTCATACAGCTATCATTGCCGCCATCTCCACCGCACTGCGATCCATACAACAAAAAAGTCATGTTCTTCGGAGAAACCGATAATGCAGCAGAATCAGTCGCATATCTTGCGAAGGATATCCTGTATAGTCTTTCGATATTAGATTCTCAACAGATCGATGATAGTCAAAATTTCATATTCATATCTTACCAAATAGTGGCGTATGCTGGGATCAAGCTGTGGGCTACCACTAGACTTAGGTTACCCACTTCTCGATGGTTGGTTTAGTGAACGTCAAGCCTTCGGCCTTTTGAGCCAACGGAGAAGCCTGCTGTGTTGTCAAGGCTGCTTCACAAGCTACTGCGCCGGTCTCTGCTACTGCCAATACTAAACACCTGATCAGTGGAGCTAGTAGACTAGGGTCTAGCAAATTTGTTTATGGCCATATGGATAGAATGCTTGCCTTTGGTCCGATGACCCGGGTTTCATTCTCAAAATTAACGCCCTCGTACTCTTGATTTCCATCCTTCTCATTTGAGGTTTGGGCTCCACCAACAGCGTTGTTAGCCCTCAGTATACGCCACTACTACCAAAGAAACTATTTACACATGAAGATCGAAGTTTGG
Source organism: Anabrus simplex (assembly GCF_040414725.1). Taxonomy (NCBI): domain Eukaryota; kingdom Metazoa; phylum Arthropoda; class Insecta; order Orthoptera; family Tettigoniidae; genus Anabrus; species Anabrus simplex. The sequence continues at coordinate 72,872,121 of NC_090278.1, forward strand.
CCCCTTAAAACAATAATTAACCATCAATATGTATTTACTGAACTTGCGCATGTTTTATCAGCTAACAATTAAAACGATGGCTAAATAGTTAGTCACTTCACTCCAACGGTTCACCTGGAAATTAATCTTTTACGTGCTATTTATTTAATTTGCCTTATGGTACTAGTGAAGCCACACACAAACTGAGAAAGAATATGATGAAAGTACAATGAATAATTGACATAACAAAATAAATATAATAAGTGCAAGATAAAACAAAACAGGCATGAGGAGAGATATTAATATACGGATAAAAAGGAAGCTAAGTATAAGAAAATACATAAATGAAAAAACTAAACTGGGGTGCCTAGTTGAAGCAATGAGAGAATAGGCGATAGTTCCGGGAAAGACTATGTAGGCATCTGAAGGTGATGTATCGCATTGTCTGGAATATTCCTTTCATCAGTTTTCGAGCCAACAGCAGGGCAGAGTGTCTATTTCAGAAGGGTTGATATTAATCTATGGATGTCTTGGTGAAATGGATATGATTTTAATTGTTAAGGAGCCTCTAAAACCAATCGACAATAACGTTACACTCACTACTGTTGGCTGAACTATGCTCTGTTCCTTCGGCTGTCACCTCCGCTAGAATACAGTTCTGCTTCAATCATTCAAAACTAATCCATTAATTGACAGGTACATCAGGTAGTAGAAAATGAAGTGGAATCCCCGTGCACCAACAACACATGCAATAAACAACCCCTTACCGAGGGAGTTGGCTGTGCGGTTAGGGGCGCGCAGCTGTGAGCTTGCATTCGGAAGATAGTGGATTCGATCCGCACTGTCGGCAGCCCTTAATATGGGTTTTCCGTGGTCTATTTTCACACCAGGCAAATTCTGGGGCTGTACCTTAAGGCCACGGCCGCTTCATTCCCACTTCTATCCCTTTCCTACCCCATCGTCTCCGTAAGACCTACCTGTGGGTGCGACGTAAAGCAAATAAAAACAAACACACACCCCTTCCAGTCAACATGCAGAACGAGCAGCGCCTTTTGCTGAGAGGAAAACGAAACTCTGATAACCACCCATCGTATTGCCGTGGGCCCGGTGACTCCCTCCAACAGCGATCTGTACGAAGCGGGACCCCAGCCGGAAATTTCCACGCAACGCTTGTCATAGCCTCCCCCAACCAATACTAGAATGCCCCCTCCTCTAACCGGGAGCAGATGGCAGCAAGACAGACGAGGAAAAGGGTCCGCAACCAGGAAGAACCGTAGCGACGCCACGAGACGAAAGCGCTTCATTATCCAGCAGAGAACCACTCTTTCTCGTAATCTCTAACAACACAACAAACGGTAATTCCTAATAATACAGGCGACTCCCGAAAAATACGACTGCCCACTTAATTTCACAGTCAGACAAGCGGTGTCCTCGCTATCTCACGTTACGACTTTTGGTGCTCCCCAAGCCAATGACCTACAGGATTTTCTATCCAATTCTATCCAACTGTGTTTTAGAGAAGGTTATCAGGGAACGACGAATAAAAACGACTCTGTAAAAATGTCTATGAAATCGCTTCCGATCATCAAAAGATTGGATTCAAATTTTAATGTCTTCCCGTGTAAGAGAATACTTTCGTCTCCGCACAGGATCTACATTCTTTACTACTGTTTGCATTCATGGTATTGAAATATAATATTTTATTAAATGTTTCCTTTTACGGGCATTTTCTAATTTGATCCTACATTACTATCATAGACTGAGGAAATAAGATTATAAATCGCAACCAAACATACGAGTCCTGAAGGAAAACGCAGTTTTGGAAATATCCTATGAATACAGATGCCGGGAACCCAACACTGGAAGAAAAAAAAAAACCAAGTATGAGATTATTAAAAGAGACCGTAAGTTCAAGTAATTAGTTTAAGATTCCGACCCGGAATATACATGAAGTCAGCAACTGAAGGAAAGGCAAAAGGTGGAGTCGACACTCGGGTATCACGAAACGGAAATCGAAATAATTCTGTTATCAATTAAGTTGCACAACAGTAGTCAAACTAAAAAACCAGTACGCCTGCCAGTAATGAAAAACGGACATTTTTTAAGGAAAAAAAATTCTAAGCAAGATCCAGGGATCTAACAAAGTTACAGCCAACGAACGTACAATCCGTACAAGAACGAACTAAGAGTGATAGGAAAATCTTGAAAAGATCACAAACTCAATGAAGAGGAGAAGACCGGAATGGATAACAAACATGACCTTGACCTACCAGGCAAAGAGAAAGACAGGAGTTCAATGAGTGAAACAAGTCCATCAAGAACTAGACAAGTGTGGAGATCAAGGCAGAAGACAAGGCAAACGGAGAAATGTTAAGGAAAACAGGGGCGGCAAAGGATAAGTACGATGCCAAGTAGAACAATGGGCCAGAGAATGAAAGAATACGAGAAAGTGCAGGAAGTTATATAATCGCTGCTCACAGTTGGCAGAATCACTAGGCCTAACCACTTTTACGATATTAGGAGATACCGGGATGTTGGAAGTTTGTCCTGGAGTTCGTTTATGTGCCACACGAGGCTGGCGTTTCTGAGCACCTTCAAACACCACCGCACTGAACCGGGATCGAACCCGCCAATTTGGGCTCAAAGGCCGCGCCTTACCGTTCGAACCACTCTGCGCAGCTTATCTAGGTACCTATCCCAACTAGCCCACTTACAAATAAGCAAAATGATGAATACGGCGAAAGCTGAACTAAAAAAAATTAAGGAAACAAAAATGCATCTGGAAAGAGAAACGGGTCATAAAATAGCCTGCCTGGTGGTCACGATCGTTATAGCGTCAAGTCTCAATGGTCTATCACCGGTTCGATTCCTGCAGGTGGAGAAAATGTACACCATCAGGATGCCGGTCAGTAAGGGGGGGGTTTACAATTTCTAATCATTAGATTCTGCACCAACAACCTGAGCTCGGGTGGCGAAAAAGTAAGCCTTGAAGGTAGACCCCTCGGAGTTAGTAGACAGGAATAAGGTACAGATACCTTCCATCCACCTCAATTATCATTATATAACACATAAAGCAATCGCACTGGATACAGAAACACTCGCGAAAAATAAGGAAAATTATTCAATTTAAAATAAATTGAATTAAATTTAAATCTCATTAGGTTGCTGCCACAACAGAAGCGGCATTGCTGTGGCAGATAATCTGCGACAACAATCAACCTACTAAAGTCACAAGAAACTGAAAGAAAATTACAATTAGGTGTCCTTCACTCGAAAACCACGAGCAAGTCGTTCGCTCTCGTTAGTCAAATAAGTAATATAATCTCTGACAATGTAGCCGCTTCCATTCCTTCCGCCTCAGTGATACAATGCTACGACTTGACTTACTTCTTAGACATCTTTTACAAGTTTTTTCAATGTTTAAGTGAATCTAACGTTGGTGTCTCACATTTAAATTTTCTTACATACGAATCATATGGGACGGATTTTGATCCAAACCCTGAACACACGAACTACCTAAAAAGTTGGCCGAAAGTGATAAAACAGTCAACCTTCACTGACATAAACACGGCATCTTACAGTTTCAAGAGCCGTTTACCTCCACAAACCCCTCCTACTGACTACCTCCTTCACACTCCGAGCAAAGTGACGGCAACATAGTAGTGTGATCACGTCTGTCAGCTGCTCTGTTGGACAGACGATGGCGCCAAAAATACAATCTACCAAGTATTTAGCTCATGGCCACAGGGAGTAGCGTTATCAAGCTCTTAGCACTTTCTCGCAAAATGCGAATACTGACGCAGCCCAATCTCGTGGCATTACATCATCTTGGCAACACCAGGCAAAACCTAAAGAACTAGGTTGCAACACACGAGACTACTCTCGACATCACTAACCCAAAACTGGAGTGACCGATACTTTGAATATCGGAGGATCGTCAATGCCTCGTACATACTGTGATACTTCCAGTTCACTTCCGTTCGGTTTCACAGGATCAAGACCAATTTCCACTCCAATTTTCCTTTTAAACTACTACTATTTAAAACACACTCGACGCGATACTTACAGGAGCTTACATCGAATAATCGCACGTTGCAGAGCGCATAGCAGAATATACTGCGAGAAAAGCACAGTATGTCATATTCAGCTCCCTTCCTTAATATTTACATAGTTACAGAAAGTGCCTGCTCATTAACATCACTTCCTTTACGTTCAGACATAGAATACAAGTATAAATAAATAAAGTTTTAGAAATGATTTAACAAGTCATAATTCTGAAGAATGTGTGCTGTACATGAATTCCTTTATCTACTGTTTAACGACTCTTGATCCACTTACCAAAACAATAACAGACTAACAACTGTAGAATTCAACTTTGCATCCAAAAACATAGTGTTAGGAAGTTTACAAAATACAATTTATCGCCGTCCGCTTCGATAGGCTACATTAGCCGCATACTATGAATGAATGGATTCCTTATCTCTTCCAAGTCATGGATGAATGGTAACGGGAAATATTCGTTTATTGTAATCATTACTGGGCTAAAACATGCAATTAGTTTATAATCCGCGATATAAAGTATTCCAACTAACAAACTAACTCAAAAGTCCCACACCTTTCTTGGACGTTGTTCAACGACCTAACAAACTTCAACTTTTTCTTTAACAAGGAGAGTGAGGAATACTTCCTCAATTTGGTTTATCCTTACTCGTAGCTATACACGTGCATCCTCCCTTTTTTCACCTTCCTTGGATTTCTTTTCCCATATCTTTCTGATAATATTACACGGTTGTATTGTTTTCCATGGTTTCTTCCGTTCTCTGTTTAGTAACTTATCATGAGGGTGAAGTTCATGTTCAGTTTTACCCCTCCCTCCCATCCATATATTTTTCTACTAAGTTGATGACGATAATGCTTGTTGTTTAAAGGTCATCGGTCCCTGATAGTACGAAATGCGACGAAATGGTATGACAATTTTAAAATCCATAATCCTCCACTGACCAGAATTGGAAAACTTGAGGACGAAGAAATGAATGGGTGGATATTAAAACAATCAGTGGATCCGACCCGCAACGCCTCACATTACTATAGTATTACTGACCAAGGGACAGCTTCTAAAGCACAATACTGACGCGATGATGCTTGTAGTCGAAACGGGTCCAAAATCCAGGTCAACGGCCCCTCATAATGGTACTTATCGCTAGGAAAGTAGAACCATGCTATGTGTCATGTTGCGGTACTAATCAAAAGTAGCGTGGACCCGCGGTATTCCACACAGTATGGTACTATGCACAGGTAATGAAATTCGCGCAAGTAACACAGACCTATGGTGCTTCGCTACTTACAGGCAACGCAAACCTGGGGCGTTCCTAACATAAGTGAACTAAACACAGGGACCCGCACTATCCCGAGGTGTTCCTCACAAAGTGGATACTAAGCATAGGCAAGGCAGAACCATGGTGTCGCTAATCCCATGATGTTGCTCATATAGGGGTACGAATCACAGGTACTGTAAAAGTCGCCAACGCACTCTATTGCTACTAATCACAAACCTATTGTGTAGCTAACATAGTGGTACTACGCGCAAGTATAAGCGACCCATGGCGTCCCTGCATGGTGGTTCTAATTACTAGTAGTATCAAGGTTCTAATTTTATCATCCCTTGGTCGCCCCTTTTAGTCGCCTCTTACGACAGGCAGGGGATACCGTGGGTGTATTCTTCGTCTACGTCCCCCACCCACAGGGGGTTTTCTACGATGTTTAGAATATCCCTGCAGTTAGATGCACGCTAACGAACTGTGGAAGTCTAGGACGATATGAAATTAATACGAGCTTCACAAATTTTCTGCCTTAAGAGTCGTAGCAAAATAAAGAAAAGCTCAGTAAATTTTTTTATAGTTACCTACCACAGACTGAAAATAAATTATTCCAACAACAAATTGTCAAATTAATGGAATCTCATGATAATACGACGTTCTAGATAAAGATGCTCGAACGTCCTGAATACCCAGGAATGTCTAGAAATATTGTCTTGAGTTTTATAAGCCCCGGGGAAATACTTTCGGGTAACTATTTTATCTTTCTGTGACCATGCCTTTATGATGTTCCGAGCTCATCTGTTGGTGGTTTTTTTTTTTTTTTTTTTTTTTTGCAATCTACTTTATAATACATGACTGCATTAAACAGGTATAAATACAGCAATGATGGTAGACACAAACTGGAAGTTTCTAGAAAGCTGCGACTTTGCAGAACAGAATTACAACGCGTTCTCCTACTAGTTTCTATTTGTACAATCTCTTTATTTTGGAAACTTTTGTTTGAAACTCTTCCCTGGCAGCTGACATTATTAGATTCTGTACAACTTTTATTATTCATATTCCCATATTACGGTAAGCCCGAATGTACTGCTAGTTCTTTCATAAACCTCGAAAACTTTTATTTTCTGAATTATATTTTCACATGAAATGGCAATTATTATTATTATTATTATTATTATTGTTGTTGTAAGAGCGAGTGTTCCACGAAGGGTGTCTTCGGTTTTGATTTTATCAACTCCAGACCCGAGCTCCGCAAGTGATAACTCTTCGCTGTTGTTGAACAGTTTACATTCCTCGCCCTGAAGCGCAAGGCGGGCCCACGTAAAGGGTTACGCCCTTTATCTGGCCAGGAACTCTTCGTCAACCACTGTGCTGCAAATTCATTCTAGCGAATTGGATGAAACCCGATTCAAGGGAGTAAACCTCTACAAGGCCTGCAAAACTAGGCGTGTTTAAATAAGAGATAACCATAAAACAACGAACCAAAAAAAAAAAAAATGTATACATTTTATAATAAGGCAGACTGTGCAGTAAGCCTAAACCTGCTTGGGCCTTCGAAAGTGGTGCAACAAATATATAGAAATTAGGATTTCCAAGAACAGGAGTGATATCAGTATGGAATTAACGTAAGATCAACGACTGTATGTATGGCCATCCTTCGTCCCGTTTCTCTACGGGGTCGGGTAAGAAATGAGATGAACCTTCGTAGCGACTGGATGTCGTTCCTGACGTCAACCTCATCGGAGGAGTAAATGAGATGGACTGAATGATAGTAGGAAGTGAGAGGGTGAAATACGGTGCCGGCACATAGGCTACTCCCCTCGAATAGCATCAAGATGTATGTTCAAGGCTTAACGTATCCATCCGACGGACGAATCACCATCAACGGTGCTATATCCCTCACTCCATATGAACATAGCGGAGAGGTATGGAAATGAATCCAGGCTTCAGGCACGCAATCTAGTGATTAGAAATTGTATACCACTACAACTCCTACGCTGCCTTAACGACCATGGCCACCATGCGGGCAAACGTAAGTTACAAACAAGCTGAAGTAGTGAGCTCGCAGTTGCGATCAACGGTATTCTGTAGAAGCCAGTTCTCGGACGAAACTATCTTCACATCGAATTATATCCAAATCGACTGAATGCTCGTACTCGTAAGTTACAAGAAACAGACGTATAGCGACATATGACTGCTGGTACAAATAAGTTGGAACTCTCAGGTACTCTCAGAATGTTGAGATAATCGCTAAGCTAGGGATGAAATGGATGGGAGAAGCTGTATATATAGGCTTCTGTGGTAAGAGTCGAAGGAAGAGAGGAAGACCAAGAAGAAAGTCGGGGAACTGATCTCTTCGAGATATGTAGAACCTACGGTACGTAAAAAGTGGGCACTGGACAGAAAGAAATGGCGGAAGTTTATCAAACACCGTTGTGCATAACAAGACAAGAACAGCTGGAGAGAGCAGAAGCACACGACGACGACAAAGAAGGGAAGAAGAAGAAAGTGGTAGAGCGACATGGTGAGAATGGAGGAGGATAGTTTATATACGAGAATAATGGACTGTCATGAACGGTGAGAGATATGAACAGAGCCCAAGGCGACGATGTTTACACTAGGTTTTTAAATTATAAAAAGGTGCGAAAATAAGCGAGGCCACAGACACACTGTAGTTGCAAACAGAGAACTGTCAGAGCGGCTCAGTTAATTCACAGAGGCTTAAAAGACCGAACGCTGAAAGGCATAATAGTGTACCGATGAAGATGTATTGATACATTCGTTTTTAAGCACGCCCTTTCAAAGAGCTGCGACGAAAAGCGCACATTCCAATCAGGGGAATAAAAAGAGACATTACGGCGGACTGAAAACAAAAGCTCCTTTGCCACAAGTTTTCCGCGTTCGGGATCAAACGAACACCAAGCATTCACAGCGATTAGGTATGAACGACCGACTTTATCAATGGACTTCCTGTCGAGTCTACGATAGCGGCTTATCTCAGCTAAATGAACGACCGCGACCTTCTGATATTACCGCCAACCACACAAATAACCAATGCACAGTGGACTCATCTCACCGTGTCCAACGGTCGACTTACGAGAGAGAACCAGCAACGAAGCGTATCAATCCAACATACATCTGCTGCGGGAGAAACGAACTCAAGCAGGGCAAAATAATACAACCAAACAACAAAGCTAACAAACGAAAAAAGTGTTTGTACTGTGCTACATGTATATCATATCACAATGAATTTTGTCTTCTGCTACGGGCTAGAACAAATTTATTACTTTGGCAATACGAAAGTGAATGAATTGCAGGCGATGCCCGTGTTGTCAATCTCCACGCAATGTGGGAATGTCGCTCACAGGATCGGACGATTCTGTGGGGTTGGCAGACTGGTACATAGTACAGTAGTACCTCACTCTTAACTTCCCTTGTATGCCCCTTCACTGACACCTAGGTCATTGATGACAGGTGATAGAGGGCCTATTAAGGATACAAACAGAATTCGAGCTCAGTACTCGACGTACATTGTTTTCTTTTCTTCTCCTGGATCTATATAACCCAACGTGGTGTTTTCCAATATCCTTCCGGCTGCCTGCCCTTTAAGTCGCGGGATACAACTGGGGAGGATGACCAGTACCTCCTTTATCCAAATGTGATATTTAAAAAAATCCTGGCCTTTCACTAAAATCGACGAAGACTCCTAAATAAAAAAGGAGAAACAGGCCTATACTGTCACGGGTATAACTTATCGTAATAAGACTTAGCATTACCTGTTTTATCTCAAAATACGGCTTTTCATACTCAGATCGATAATTCTTATTGGGAACTAGACAATAACACAAAACGATTATTAAGATTACAGTTTGCAGATAGCCCTACGATGTCGCGGACTATCTTGTGAAGCCTTTTACACTCAACCATTCTTCCACAAGAAAGCTTCAATCGGTAAGATAAGCTAATTGCCAATTGGACAGTATGTAATTAATCACAGTAGTAAATTTAGCATAGAATAATAAAATTGAAACATATTTTGACAGAAAATCCTAAAAGTGATTATTTTCTTGTAAATAGGCCTACTTGAGTTCTTGAAAATATGAGAGAGGATGATAAAGACTGAGTGACTTCATTTCCAGGACATTTATGACATAAAATATGTAACAAAGACCGAAGAAACATTCCTTATTTTTCACCTCGAAGGGCCGATACCCAGTGCCGTACGTACTCTGATCAATAACCACCTTCTCTCCACTTGCAGTGGGTAAATGATGTTGCTATATGCAGTTGTAATGGGAAGCGATGAGGACACGTGTGTTTGGAGTTGGTATTTTCCGCAGCGCCGGGACGCGCAGGGAGGTTTCGCGTCCTCGAGCCGCGCCCTTGAATGCGAATGACCCCCGAATACCAAGGTCACGCTTGCGCTGCTCCACGTGGATCTAATCGATTGCAAGTGCGTCTCTGGAATTGCGCGTCCTCGGAAGCTGTGGGGGTTCCAAAATTCGGTGGTAACTTCGAATACGTATGGGATATATATTATTACCTTGGGGATTGAAAGCCGTCCTTAAATGTGTGGCCCTTTTCCTGATCAGACAATTGTTCGTGGCCGAGTGATATGGCATAATCAACATTATATCAGCCCGGAGGCTGGTTGGATCCTCAAATAATACCGCCAGAGGTTATGCAGTTATAGCAGTCTAATTGTGGTTATAGCGAAACCGCAAAAACCAATGCCAGCGTAAAAATCAGCCTATTAAGAAGGATGAGTGAGATACATTGTGCCATTGCTTTACTCACTGGACCAGAAAGTGCCCTATGAACAACACCTTCCATAACAAACAGCGCAAAAACTCGTGCCCCGAATGTCCTTAGCTCATTACTGAGCACCACCACACCTTAGCAGCTTCCTTACTGCCACAGCCATAGATGAGCCTGGGATTTCGGTGGGGGTAGATATTTTTGTTTTAAGAAGAAGTACAACTAGGTAACCATCCTCTACATAGCACTAATCAGAGAGAAAACCTGGAAGGTATCCGACACTCCAAAAAAAATGAAGATATCGGCCAATGATTTTTTTTTTTTACAACTTGCTTTACGTCGCACAGACACAGATAGGTCTTATGTCGATTGGCTAGGAAAGGCCTACTAGGAATGGGAAGGAAGAGGCGAAAGCCTTAATTAATGTACAACTCCAGCACCTGCCTGGTGTGAAAATAGGAAACCATGAAAAACCATCTCCAGTGCTGCCGACAGTCGGGCTCGAACCCATCATCCCCGGATGCATGCCAACAAAAGACAAGTGTCATGAAAATGAAAGATTCCTTAGCCCTCGCAACCTAATACCGTCGGGGTCGGATAAGAATAAGTGTCTACCAAGGGAGGTCCGATAACATAGATGAAAGGAGTCTGGCACGAGTAACTGGAAGTACAGCCAGGACTCAGCTAAGTGCCCCGTGGCCACCAACCCACAATCCAAAGTTCAAGCCCCTCCCATTTAACCGCCTCTTACAACAGGCACGCAATGTCGAGAGTTATTTTACCGCCACCACCCACCGGAGGAGGTGGGAGTTGGGTTTTAGTGGAAGCTACATTTTGCTCTGGCCTATGCCAAAGAGGCTGTACAAAAGTACTGCATTCATTAAAAAATGTGGCAGCAGGCTCAATTTTCTATAGGCATAGGAAACAAATATATGAAATGATGTCTCTCTCTCTCCTCCGAAACGACAGTATCGAAGCTGACCACACCAAACCCAATACCGCAAATCGAGAAAAATGTCCTTGAAGTTACAGTGCACAAAAACATACATTATCACTGGGGGTGTTTAAATGTTCTACTGAGTTCCACGAATGTTTGACAGTGCAGCCAATGGAAAGAATGAAACTTCGATATGAGATGATAATTATGTTCAAAAACTTAAAATTATTTCTAGAGTTGCAACATAAAAGCTAACACATTACAAGAATGCAAGACGGCATACCATTCAAGAAACCCAATTTTAATGTCCTGGTATTGCGTTCCTTGGAATATGATTTATTACTTTAGATATACAGTACAACACAACAGTAATAAAGATTCCGTAAAGACTTCTCGGATTTCGGGCTCAATCCTCTTTAATTAAGAGCCATCTTTTTTAAAAAAAAATAAGCGTAGCCTAGACCTTCATGATATATCCATATGTGAGATTTTTTTTATCTACCCCAGCTATATGAGAGATAACTTGTCCGAACGAACACACATTTTCGTCAGAGTTCATATAGATATCGACTCTGACGAGGTGGGCTTTAGATTCTCATTGTAGCATTATTTTTTCTAAACATTCGTCAGTCTCACAATTGAATGTACACTAACATAAACGTGTACAAAATGTACCTTTACCCAATTGCTTTCCATTTATTACAAATATAAACTAGTATTGTAGACACTTAATGGGATATGATTCAATTCAATGAAAATACATAATGCAAAACGAATTAGGAATCAAAATTTATGTGCTGGTGCATCACAACATTTAGCATACAGAACGTCCTTATATTTGTAAAGATTAACAGTGATCAACAGCCGGTCGAACGTCCTATAGCTTTTATAACAGCATCTTGCCTCCTAAGCATTGTTTTGTTGAAAATAGAGTATGTAGTAAAACAGAACTGAAATTACGAACAGGGTCTGAACATCACGATAAGTCATTATGACAGGCAAGATGATGACGGCAACAATGATCAATGCGTCGGTACAGCACGTGTTTAAAGCATGCAATCTCATTTATTATTCAGAAGGCTGTTGGATATGTTGATAACACAGGACAAAAAAGGACTATCTTCTCTTGAATTCAGGACATGCTGAAAGAAATCACTTATCCGTCAGATGACCCGCCTACGAATGTCCCCCAAATTACTGTTTGTAACCACGGTTCTGATGATGATGATGATGATGATGATGATGATGATTGTCGCTTAAAGGGGCCTAACAGCCAGGTCATAGCCCCCTAGTGGTACGAGGTGAACGAAACGAAAATTAAAACTTCAAAATGTATCCACCGACTAGAATCTAAAACGAATCATAATGAAAAAAAGGATCGTGAAACAAAATCAGTGCATCCAATTCGCAATGCCTGCATTACTGAAATGATACTAAAGGGGTCCAAAATCCAGGTCACCGCCCCCTCATAATGGTACTAATCACTGGTAAAGTAGAACCATGGTGTTCCTCCTATACTGCTACTAATCACAGGTAACGTAGACTCATGATATTGGTGGTATTAATCACAAGTAATGTAAACCTATGGTACGTCACACACAGTGGTATTATTCGTAGGCAATGTAGTCTCACGTTATGGCACCGCCCACAGGCATCACAAACCCATGGTATCCTCACATAAATGGTACTACTCATAGATAGCGCAGACCCTTTCTGAACACAGTGGACCGACAGGTGCAATACACACGATGACCATTATCACGTCCAGACCTGTAGTGTTTCTAACATAATGGTACTGCTCCTATGTAAGGTAGACCGATGGTTTTCCTCGCAAGGTGGCACTAGTCGCATTTAACGTCGACCCATGGCATTCCGCACGTAATGGTACTAATCACAAGTATTCTCATGGTTCTAATTTAATCATCCCTTGGTTGCCCCTTTTAATCGCCTCTCACGACAGGCAGGGGATAACGTGGGTGTGTTCGTCGTCTGCGTCCCCCACCCACAGAGGGTAGTAACCATGGTCCTAACAGAGGACCATAAGTACAGGTTGTGCAAAATAAAATTTGCGCGAAAAATACTGCTGACTGACGCGGAATTGACCGTTGTTAATCAACAGAAGAACTGCTCATCACAGGAAATGTTGAAAACCAGGATTCAGATGTACCAATCGGTTGCTGTCACATTTGTGCGCGTGCACATCTCCGGCTGTGTCATTGCGTGCGAGTGAGAGAAATAGACGTGTTTAGAGACGCAATTGAATGCAACACAAAATGGTGCTCAGGTCAAAACAAGCCGTGTTCACTGTTGAGTGTTAGGCGAAGCGCGATTCGTGGTAAACGTGTGCGGAACTGATTGCGCAAGGGTTTAAAACTGAACGTATTTTAGCAAAACCTGCAGCAAAGTCTGTAATGCAAAACTTGGCGGCAAAATGGCGTCAAACGGGCTCTATAACGAATAAAAAACTGTAACTATACGAAAAGAAAGAAAAAAATTGGAAAACCAAAGAACGCTGCTCGAGTAAAGGAAGCCCTGGGACGAAATCCCAAAGCCGCTTATCTCTGCAAGTGGGAATTAAGAGATCGTCGTGTCGAAACATTTTCAAAAAGGACCTGTAACCTAACAGATTTACCGTTGCGCATGCGTTAAAGCCTTTGCGTGTTGAGTTCCGCCGCTGGTTTCTGACTGAAGTGCTGTGAGGACATTTTGATCCTCAGTTTTTCATTTCTTCGGATGAGAAAACTTCCAACATTTTCAGAGGTCAAACCCACGTCAGTCCTCTTGTATATATTTTCCGAGCTAGTCCTATTTTGCCCAACCGATATAATCATATACACCTATTATAAAATTAGGTGTCTTTGTTCGTAGGGGCTAATCTCAAGAACCACCGAACAGATTCGGGTGCGGTTTTCATCAATGTACAGAGCATTTATCGAGAAAGGTTTCAGTGTATGAAACAAAACAGAGGAGCCAAGAAGTGGGGATTTTGGGTAAGGAACTCAAAGAAAAAACTATCTCACCACTTTCTTACCTTACACTGCCTAAACAGTCAACGATTGTAGATCCGTATGAATGATCTTCAATTATGTGAAACAGGAATAAAATTTCAAGTATCATAACAGAAAAGTCACAAGGATGAGAGATTCTTACAACAGGTACACAGATAATGAATAAAACAGAATAACAATAAAACACGAACACACTAGAATAAATACACCAAATGACAAAAAGATACTGTATTTCTTCACTACAGATTGTTGTGTCTTTCAGTGTTAAGTCTACAAGCCCCCTGTGAATTAAAAACTAAAAGGTATCACCATAATTCTCTATTTCCAACTGGCTGTTTGACCTCATTTAGTTCCACATCTCTCATCATTTTAAAAAAATGAGTAACTGTCGTCATTTTATTCTCCCTCTACTCCTCTTACGCTCAATGTCTGAGTACAATATTCACAGTTATAACAATTAAAAGCTAGAAAAGTTAGCAACAAATATACTCTAGCTAATGCAGGTAGGTGTTTTCATAAAATGATTCCTGTCCTTACTTGAGAATTATTTAATACTGAAGTATTACACCTATGGATACATTTCTCTCTCCATTCTCACAAAATAAGAAGTGAAAGATCTTCTTAATTTAAATACAATATTTTTAAAATACGCACTAAGCTTAAGCGTATTATGCAGTAATGCCTGAAAATATTAAAAAATGTCTTGGACTCATCTTTCTGAGATTAACTTATCCAGTGTCACCAATTATCTCCTAACACCACAGAGTAAATTGCCATGATGTCACGTGGCATTATTTTTTGTTCTAAAGTGGACGAAGGCGTCCAGAAATATTGTAGGGCTAAGTGGCACCAATGGACAGGAAAGGGTTTCAGCATGGTGAAGTGAGTTACGCAACTGTTCCGATTAAAAAGCACAATTTCCCAAGGGCAAATTACCTGCGGGACTTTTTACCGATCGCATGAAAAAAACCCGACTCTCCCAAACGGCAGCGTCAGCTGCTGAGCTGGAAACGCAAAAGATAGAAGGGCAGAGACGAATGAGAGATAAACGAGAAAGCACCATGCATCCAAGTTGGCTTGCAGAGCACGTGCCATTTCTATTGGCGATCCACTTGACACAATTGTAACCACATGCGAACAAGATGACAACGATCAAGATTAATGAAGCACTGCGACAGCGGAGAGCGAACGAATTATGACCCACCATTCGCACAGTTTAACTGCAACACGAAGTGATTCCCAGAACGTAACGTGGGCAAGCGAACTTGGAATTCAATTGAAACTATCAACGAGACGGCATGAAGACAGTGCGAGGGAAGGAAAATAATAACTTACTTGTTATAGTTCTATGGCAGTAACAGTGTTAGCAACCGATATTCCTTTCTGTACTGATTAACGCACTGGAAAGATACCTCAGGTAATCATTGTCTCAAAATGAACAATGATAATAAAATTCAACTTAGTAAAATCGAATGTTTGAAATTAGAATTTCTAAAAGATTCGAGCCTGTCTCGCTGTCCGTTCTCATTCCTCCACAATAAAATGTTCAAAACTCGTGTTTAATACGAACATTACCTTGTTGAATTCAAACTAAAAATATCATACTACAAATCACATATATTGAGCGAGTTGGCCGTGCGGTTAGGGCTGCGCAGCTGGAAGTTTGCTGTCGGTGGGTTCGAACCCCACTGTCGTAAGCCCCGAAGATGGTTTTACGTGGATTCCCATTTTCACCCCAGGCAAATGCTGAGCCAGGGGTAAGAACGGTAGGGGTACATCAAGATATGAATATGACAAGCAAATTAAATCAGATGTAGGATGCAGCAATTATGTATAAATGAAAAGGTTAGCACAGGGTGGGGTGGCATGGAGAACTGCATCAAACCAGTCTGTGGACTGATGACTCCAACATTTCCAGAAAGTGTTGAAGAGAGAAGGCTTCCTGTGTGGAAAGAAAGAAGCAGTGAAAAATCTTAAAAACGGGACTGTAAACGCAGTAGTCCATGGGAGTTGACTGACAGCTGCCAGAAGATGAAATATGACAATCCACTGGTTACTCAAGGCTGAGAAGGGCTTGGCACAGGGACAAAAAAATTATTCATCACTTAACTACCGACCCTAACTTAGGGAACGAACAATCGCCGCTGCTTACAGTACAGTGTGTGCATCACGATACTTGTTCAATCCGAATTTCTTTCTGGACCTTCAAATTTCAATTAACAGTTCTACTGTACTGTGGTATTTTAACACGACGTATTAATGTGACTACAACTCGGCTTGGCTTTAAAAACATCTAAACCGAAATTCTTGACACTGAATCCACCTCATTCCAAGTAAATGATAAAAGAATGAATGTTAGTTCTTAAAATGAATTCACCTTCAGACAGCATTTCCTATTTTAAAAAAATCGACAGGATTACGGCTATGTGCTTTTTTCTTTCTTTTTTCATGTGAACTTCGAAGAGGTCTGGTCTTTCGAGTTTACGCCCTATAGACGACCTGCGCGTCTCTGAGGATGGGGCCCTACTTATGACGAATTCTAATTATGAAAACACACACACACACACTCAGGCCCCGAGCCACTGAAGGTTAAAATCCCCAACCCGGCTGGGAATCGAACCCGGGAGCCATGGACCAAGGGCCAGCAAGCTAAACACTTAGATATGGAGACGGCCAGATATATGCTGACACGAGTTTTCACAGTATCCCTATCTTATATCATACGACATTCAAACGCGCGGGTTGCCCATAGGAATCACACCAAAAATACCTGTAGTAGGCGAGCGGAACATGGCTACGGACACTCCCAACACCAAGAGACATATGGTAAAATAATCATTCAGCACTAAAAACCAATCGTCCTTACGAACAATGTGCAAAGGTTTCCAATTGAATCCAGGTTTTTGGTACGGAATATAATTTCGTATTGGAAAAAAGAGTTCAGCAAATTAAGTTATAACGGTTCGAGCTTGATACGGGGTAACATGGATGAAGCACGCAGGGCGGCAGTGAGATTCTTCACAAGAGTTTAAGAACACGGTATCAACTGGCAAAATCCCAAACATCGAGTGACGTCAAGCAGTAGAAGAAAGTAAGGCGCCAGTTACATAGCAGGGGATGCTTGTTTACACAAGCAGGATCTGCAATGGAACCCAACCTACAGCTCGGGCAACAGGGCAGAGGAAAACCAACAACCATGGTTTCCTCTCGGGTTGGAGACTTCAATATCAGAATCGTAAATATGGCCCTAGCAAGCCGGTAAAATAATTGCAGCTTAATCCTAGCAATAGTCAGATTTTAACAATGGATACGAGACAGCCACACACGGATCTACGATTACCATGGTTCAAGGGTGCAATACAGGACAGATCAGGAAGCCCCGCGATACCCTGTAGGCTTTATGATTTAGTACCCCCCCCCCCAACCCACACACAGTGAATGTGAGTTCATTTCTTGACCGGATTCTAAAATTTCGAACACAGTGCAGGAACTTCGCCCCGCGGGAGTTCTTTTACGTGCCAGTAAATCTACCGACACGAGGCTGGCGTATTCGAGCACCTTCAAATACCACCGGACACAGCCAGGATCGAACCTGCCAAGTTGGGGTTAGAAGGCCAGCGCCTCAAGTGTCTGAGCCGCTCAGACAGGCTCGGGAATTGTATCCATGTCCGGCTACTTCCTCTGACTCGGGGACTGGGGGACTGTGTTCGCCCCAACACACTTTTTATATGCACAGAACACTACGAACCACCACAGAAAAAAACAAGGGTCGGCGTCAGAAAGGTCACCCGGCTGTAAAACGGTCATATCCAGATTGCGACATAGGTCGAAGTGTGGGTGAAACGGCGAAAGAAAAAAGAATGCAGACTGCTTATCACTTAAACCATCACAATCAACTAAAAAAGGCCAGTTAAAAGTGACACAATGAGAATTGTTTTTCACCTTTGCCAATACACAAGCTTGTTGCTACTCCCGCCCAGACCATTAAAGGTTGAGTTTATTTCCTTCCTTCGATTTAAACAATACAGCATTCGTTTTCAACTCCCATCATCATTCAGACCAGCGAGCGAACTGTTACTTTTCCCAACTATTGACGAAATAATGAAATCTGGCATTTGCTATACTTGAATCAACTATTCTTACAAACATACATTTAACTTACAATAATCGCTAAAAGCAGTTTTATAAGCAGTACTGGTAGGATGCAAGCAAGAATGAATTTTTTAAAAAAACCAGATGTGGGGTGGGAAGGGCGGATATCGTCGGTCAATTACGAGCACCTCGAAATCTGGGGAAAAAACCGTGTCTACGGAAGAACTCGTAAACTTAAGTAACAAACCTAAATCGTTCAAGGGTAAACGTTACAATGGATGGAGAGTCGAGCAGAGAATTTCAATATAAACAATCCTCAGCTGCTTGATAGATGCATATCGAACCCTCTATTGGAAAATAGGTTTCACAACAGAAGACGCAACAAGCAACGCACTGGAGTGAAGATTACACGAGGCAAATTACGGGAAAAAGTAAAACAGATGTGACTTGCAATAAATTCGCAACACCTGACCTTAGTAACGTGGGAAAGAAATCGATTACATGTACATTCAAAAGAGAATACATAAGTAGGACGCGAAGTACAAAAATACAAATAGATGGGAAAGAAAAAATGTACATTATGAACTTGCACTAGAAATAGAGAACGCAATCGACGAACTGGCAAACATGAGGATAAGCTTATAACAATTTATTATTATTATTATTATTATTATTGGTTTTCCGTCCCACTAACTACTAATTACGGCGACATCCGAGCGGGAAATTTTTCCGCAGTATTCTACTGAGTGCCTGTCATTCTACCGACACCAGGACGGCGTACTGAAACACACTGAAATATGGGGTTGAGCCAGGATGGAACCCGTGGACCTGAACGCAGCAGGCCAGTACTCTACCGTCTGAGTTACTTAACTCGGCCATAAGCTTATCTGCGATCCCTCAAAAATTAAGATGTGTCATATCGGCTCAGACTGAAGTACCAAAAGACTATAAGCTCACTTAATACAGTAAAGCTATATTTTGTAATGAATTTTTAATTTATTTTACAATCAAGAAACAAGAATAAGCAAAAAAAAAAAAAAAGGACAACAGCCCACCCTTTAAAAGTATTTTACACTTTAACGCGCATTTCCAAATAGATCCTATACGTGAGACGATCAGGCAGCAAGTAATGTTAGAAGAAATATTCAAATTCAAAAGCCTAATCTTCAAGGTCAGTTCTAGTAATTACTGACACTACAGCGGAAGTAGTGGGAGGCGCGAGTGCAGCCAAAAATATACTCTTGATATTAACAAAAAGATAAGCAAGCTTGCAGTTCCACGTGACTTGTTTGATACCGTGATCATACGCAGTGCATTAGACGGGATTCAAACTGCAGCCATCGTGGAATTAACAATGAAGAAAAAAGTAAACGCAACATCAGCTCAGAATCCAAGCATCACGAAACTGCCACATAAAAAATGCAAAATGCCTATCAAAGAGATGCACAGTAATTCAGTGACCGTAATTTCCAGATAATTCACTATATTATGGTATAACTGAGTATAAGTTTTACCTGTCTTTTCACATCCCTGGTCACGAGCTCACTTCCACCGTCTATTGTTGCGAAATTCGAAGAGACAGGTAATTGGACAGCTGATTCACTAAGGGAAAAACCCCTTCCATGAAAGAATTCGGACGCCTTCCACCTTTAAAACCATCAATAGCCCAGGGCACGTCTAAGCACGACGACGACGACGATGATAAACAAAAATCTCATTGTGCTACAGCCCTGACGGGCCTTGGCCTGCTAAGCGACCACTGTTCAGCTCGAAGACCTCTGGAATATGGGGTGACATGCGTGTGCTCAGCTTTCTAGACCGCGGTCGCTATTTTACTGTCAATTTCCTCGTGAACTATCCTGACGTAGGTCGAGAAGACCTCGAACCAGCCCTGACAGGAGCCAAAAATATAAAGAAAATCTTCTACCTGGCCAGGAATCAAAGACAGGGCTTCAGGAAAAGAGGCAAGCAGGCAACCTCTAAATCGCGGAGCCAGTATAATAATAACAATAATCATCACCATATAGGAAAAACGGAAATCTCATCCCCGCTAGCTAAAGGAGGTGCATTAAGACATACAGGTGATAGACCAGAGGACATAATGGAGTGAACCATCTTTAGGAAGAAAGTTGCGAGGTTGTCGGATGAGCCAGAGAAAGAACCTAGTAAATCGCGGAATATCTCGGCAGAAAAAAAGGCTGAAAAGGAGGCTGAGGCTGAAAACCTTCGGTTACCATGTAAACAAAAAGGTGTACGCCTATGAAAGAGAAGCAGGTAGTTTGTAGAAACGTAGTCCACAGTTGGCTGTGTCGATATAAATGAAATAATAATAATAATAATAATAATAATAATAATAATAATAATAATAATAATAATAATAATCTTATATACTGCATTAATCTGCTATGAAGAATCTAGATATTAAGGGTTCAAAAAGCTATGATTCAAAAGAATGTAAGTGAAAATGGGAAAAAGGAAGGTTTTGGACAATCTATAAATACAGCAAGCGGAATAAAGTTCTAAACGAAAAATGAAGAATGACAATATTGAACTACATTTAAACATCTAGAGACTTAAGACAAAATGTTATCGCGCGATTCCAGTTGTACCTGGCGGAGGATAAAGAAGTAGATAAATCGAACAGTAAAAAGCACGTAATCATATGCTATTTCGAAAAGACGCGTTTCTGCCCATAGTCCCGACAAAACAAAGGAATTACAAAGCCATTAAAAAACTGTCAACTTAATGAGAAGGATTTAACAAACTAACAGATCATTTAAAAACAGACAATTAAGCATAACGAAGATGCACAAGAAAAGAAAAGGAAAAAAGAAAACAGCTTCTCTACGAGCCGTCACAACAAGGCAGGCACCGGAGCCTTGTGTTGGCTTAGCGTCATCTCGGCACAACACAAGCGCCATCGCCATCCAACTTGTTGCTACCCCACCTGAGGTTCACAAAAATCGATTTCCAGCTCTAAACCACGTTTTTATTTCAATCATCATTACCATCTACCAGTGAAGATGTAAAAACAAGAGGGTACATAAATGACACAACTCACCATATCTGGACCCATGTCTTTCATGTCACGGCAAATCCACCGCGGTACGGGTATCATCCAAATTGTATTCCACAGAAACTGGTTGCCAGATAAAAATATTTCTTTTTTATTTTTGTTGATCAGAAACAACACACCTTTTTGCCACCACCGAGTGAGAATCGATCGCTTGAATTTACTCACACAAATATGTACAATTATCAACACTATTTATAATATTTATAGCACAACCACACACCGCTGTAAATACACCACTATATTACACGTTTACTATATACATTACATTCGTAAATGCCTTCTGGTATGTTTATAATATGTACACGTTACAATGAGGTTTTACATTTGTAGCATTGCCTTCGAGCTTTTCGTGTAAATATGCTAAATCTAGAACACAGCGCCGATCTTTCCTCTTTTTTCGTTCATTTCATTCCATTCCGTCGGTTTGCCAAGTTTTTGTGAAACACGCCAAAGCCTATCACTGAACCAAGCCAAACCAAAACCGACCAACCTAACACCACACCGTCCGTTCCGTACCGATCCACCTTTCCCTTCCTGTCTCGTGTCAGGACTCTGCTCGACTGAGCGAAACAAAGAAACAACGCCGCCTGCGCGGTGCGGACGAGTTCATCTATCGCGTGACGGTCTGCGGGGAAGGGGACAAGAGCGCAACCAGACTCGGCGGATCACTGCTGCCAACATCGCAGCACTGGCCGTCAACACAAAGAACATCTCCGTATACCACTGGGCTGAGTTCACAAAATACAACTCCGAGTAAAGTTGGAGTACAGTATCACGGAGTAACTAGTAAGGTTAACTCTGAGTAACACTATTTCTTGAACGCTTGGAGTGAATACAGAATAAACAGAATATGGCTGATCAATTAAGGAAGGTTATTTGTTTTACCATAACCTCATTCGCGAGGAATTTAATGTCTAATTTCCAAGTAAGTTTCTTCATAGCAGCGTGCTACATGAGTTGTTACTACTTTCCTCACCAAGTTGTGCCTTAAAACAGTATCCGTTACTGTTTATCTCGTAGGAACAATCTGATTACACTGATGATGAATACCAATACATCGGCTCCGCACTGGTGCACAATAAGCCATGTAGGACAACTAGCTATGTAGATTATGTTGTTAACAACTACGACGAAACCGAATTTAGGCATCATTTCCGATTGCCCGGATCAGCATTCGAACTATTCAGTCAATGGCCCTAAACTTTCTAAATCCAAAATCGGTGAACGAAGAACATCATTGCTAGACCACGAAAGCAACTTCTGGTTGTAATTGGCCCTTAGCACCTGATTCGTACAGATCGGTTTCGTGAGTTATAAATGCACTGTGTGGTATTTCTGATCATATAAGTTAATTAAATGGTCTCATTCAGAAGGTAATCTAAAATAAAAAAAGTTACGTTATTATACACTTACCAAGGAAATCTTAGAAAGATGAGGTTAATACACTTGATCATTCATAACATGGGTATTCTTATAAAAATTCAATCATGTTATTTCTGCCGATTATTTAAATTAGTACCTATTTTTCCTGTTTTAAACGAAAATATCTCCTTATTTAATCCATACATAACGCCCTTCTCTGTCAACTACTAGAAAAATATAGTTTCAATTCATTGCCATGTCAATACACTCGCATTTTAATATTTTTCACCGCCACCAATGAATGCATTACTGCGCATATCGAGTTAAATCTACCCACCTATTTACGCGGAGTAAAACGAGTATACTCTGAGTTAACTCGAATGCATTTCTGAACACCATGTAGAGTTAACTCTACTTTTGTGAATGGAGAGAGTGAACTCGTGAGTTTACTCGGAGATTGACAGTAGTATTATGTGAACGCAACCCTGGAGCACGACATAAGCAACTACAGTGACATGTCCTGCCCGCATTGCATAAAAATCGAAGCAAGATTCAAGTTAACATAGCTAGGATTGACATCCAGTAAAACTCAACGATTCTCCAACAAATTGACTCGGTCGAAGTTATTCCTCATCTTCAATGAATAAGAATTCTCTTAAACTTAGGGCATCATTGTTTGAGTCACCAACCTCTAGATGGTTGTCTCCATGGCACACAATCAAGTACTAATCCCGAACTACGAGTCGCAGGTGAGCAATAAGAAACGCAAATGCATTTATGATAAAAATTCGTTTCATTTGATGGTCATTGGCTCAAATAAAACGTTATAATCGTCTCTTTTCTACGTAGTGGTTCTTCCTTCTAGCGGCAGCCAAACAGAGGCGAAAAAGGCGTACCTGGTTCACCTGGAAATACGTGGGTTCAATTTCCCGTTCGGAGAAACAAATGGCCCTGAAGTTCATTCAGTCCGCATTAAAATGATACCAGGTTAATTCTTGAGGGCAAAGTAAGTCGGGCATAGGGCTAACCACGCTTTTCCACTTAATGTTAAGTTTTCATGACTTGTAAGGTGGTGGTTATAGCTATTTTGCTTTTCCTGCGCTCCCGTAGGGCCCGGATACGTTTCTCCGATGGTAGTACGCTACTTCGGTCTACTAAACAATCAACCGAGTGTCGGTTGACGCATTTTAGATCAAACTTAAGCGTATCTAGCCATCCTTTCCCAAGGTCTTGCACGTGGGGGTCGACAATTGAGATCAGAATTCAATCCATTGCTTCCTGAACAGTACGTCTGGCATGACAGTACCACTATAAGCATCGTTTATCCCGCATGTTTTCATAAACTAATAATAATAATAATAATAATAATAATAATAATAATAATAATAATAATAATAATAATGTTATTTGCTTTACGTCCCACTAACTACTTTTACGGTCTTCGGAGACGCCGAAGTGCTGGAATTTAGTCCCGCAGGAGTTATTTTACGTGCCAGTAAATCTACCGACACGAGCCTACGTGATTAAAATTGTGGAGCTATCTGACAGTGAGATGGTGGCCCCAGTCTCCTAAGCCCACAATAACGGCCGAGAGGATGCGCCGTGCTGACCACACGACCACTAGTACTCTGCAGGCCTTCGGGCTGAGCAGCGGTCGCTGGGCAGGCGAAGGCCCTTTCAAGGGCGTTAAGTGCCGTGGGGTTTGGTTTGGTTAATAGCATGATCAACTGAAGAGAATTATTCCTGAAACTACCACATGCGATCTATGAAGGCACTAAAAATAAGCAAACTAAGAGAATGATTCCTGAAACTACCACATGCGATCTATGAAGGCACTAAAAATAAGCAAACTAAACAAAAACAGTCGACATTAATCCCCTATAAAATATCTAAGCGTCTAGCCACACACCCGCTCACAATGCTACATTTAAGCAAGCATATGGCAAGGGCTTTCTTCCTACCAAGTCGTTGAATAGCCTCTCACCCCCAACCCCACCGCAATTGATGCGCAGCACAGCAATCCAGAAACCGGGCACATTTCTCTCCGCCAGCAACATCAGTTTTACATCCTTTAAGCGGTGCTTCTTAATTTCGGAATCAGCCCCAAATCCCGCCGATAACGTCTAAAGAAAGGGAAAGATCATTGACTCGAGGCACAATTAAAAAACTTTGTCTTACTAACGCAGTCCACTGGTGTTGTTGGAAAAGAAGTAAAACGGACAACGAAGGAAACACAGAAAAGAAGGTAAGGATCCTGTTGTAAGTGAAAGCAATGACACTCAGGTAGGGAAGGCTACATGGGTGCCACCCATATTTCGTACGCTGAACATCTGTGAGGAAATACCACCTTGACCTAGAATAATTTAAGTCATGTGCTCCACACACAAAAACGCAATTATATATGAGCAAGACGAAATAGATGATGGGTATCTTAAATCATGACTGCCTAAAATAAAAGAAACAACAGATGCTAACACCCCGAAGGAAGAATTTAGGTTGATTATCTCTATTAGACCAATAAAATACAAACCCGCCTTTCAGGTGGCCGTTCTGTATATTACCTGGGAATATCGGTATTAATGCTTTCTCTTCAAGTGGTTATTTCTGTGAACAATTCTCTCCAGCTCAGTGTATTTATTAATAGCAATACTATAGAACTCACAACCATGGGGTTAGCAAGAGAAGCTTTGGCCACCACTCCGTTAACATGGAAACATGACATATTTGCGGTAAAGAAAAAAAACCCACAAATATGCTTGTTATTTCAGCTATTCCTAGTTAACTGAAAACTACTGAGCGATTCCCAGCTCTCTGGTCCTGGGCGCTGCGGAAAATAGTGGAAGAGTGGTTGTCGGGCAAGGAGAGTGCAGGTACCCTGGTGTCAGACACGGAAACGTTACCCCGGCTGCCTGTCTCAATCACTGCAGGATCGCAGAGCTGAGAACCGCACAAAAACTCAAAAATTACTTCGCTAATATCACCATAACAAACTCGTAAGGTCAAAATGTATCTGATACAACAGATTAGAAATTAGAATTTCTGTAACTTGTGTTATGTATACGCTTTAGACAGTACTAATATTTCTAGATATTTTCAAGTTTGTGAAAAAACGTAATAATCACGAATATCTCCGACATTACTCCCGGTATGGTAAAAACTCATGGAACATAATATATGAAGTATATTTTACTCAACTCTTTATTATGTACGGTCCCTTGATACAGTTAACATTAACGGAGGAATCGGACACCAAATGCCTTGACCCCCGTAAATTGCTACGCCACTGTACACTAATCAAATAATATCTAGCCTAAAGAAGAATTAGGTCATTTCTGAACTTAAATATAGTTTGTAGAAATTCTGTTCATCCATTCCTTTAAGTGAGCAAACACTGAAAATAAATAAATTAAAGAAAAACTTAGTACGAGGCAAACGTTTGAAGTGCACAGAAAAAATATAACTTGATTTATACAGCTTTTCAAAAGATGGCGCCTCAGTAAGAAAAGAATGACACTCAGCGCGCAGAACTTGCTGGTATGGTAAAAACGACCAGTCTGCCAATATTGGTAACGCTGCTTCATCTACACGTGGGGAACACGTCCAGTTCCTTGCTTGTCCGCCGATATGTGCATTGTGTTTTCAGTCAAAGAATTATCCACATCATGGCAATAAACATTAGAAAGTATATTTTCGAGGCAGAAATATATTTGCCATGACTTGAACAAATTTCCGAACTCTTTGTACATTGTCAATCCATTCGATCACGAAGCAATGAGTACATGCGAGAAAAAATTATTTGGAATATACGCGACCGTGTACAGACTTTTCGCTTACTCATGTTACGGATTTTAAGAAATATTCAACTGCTTATGTTCATCCAAAGGTATTTCTGCAAATTCCCAAGTCATTTAGTAAATTGCACATAATTATTCCTGAATATATTCTGAGTGAAATTTACTTAAATATGTTCAATAATAATAATAATAATAATAATAATAATAATAATAATAATACAGTGTTCGGGAGATCGTGGGTTTGAACCCCACTGTCGGCAGCCCTGAAGATGGTTTACCGTGGTTTCCTCACTTTCACACCGGGCAAATGCTGGGGCTGTACCTTAATTAAGGCCATGAGCGCTTCGTTTCCACTTCTAGCCCTTTTCCTGTCCCATCGTCGCCATAAGACCTACCTGCGTCGGTGCGACGTAAACCCACTTGTAATAATAATTGTAGCAGGATGTACACCTCTACGCCGCGCATTCAAAATTAGCGCCTAAAAGAACTCCTCTATCAATCAAAAGTGAAACCAATAATACGACAAGTTAGAACTTTAACCAGAAGATGTCACCACCGAATTATTAAGTAATTTTGTTATTGTGCAGTTGCCTAACAAGAGTGAATTTCTCCTTGTTTTGTTTGCCATTCATCAAGAAGTTTTGACATTTTTCCACACATGACACCACTAAAACAACTGTGATCATGCACCCTGATGCGAAGTGAAAGAATTTATAATTTAAAGAAGTTTTGTATTTCTAGGTTTCTGTAACTGATTGATGTTCATTTATTTTTGGGTTGACAATTGTTCCTTTTCTTTCCGCCAGTTTTGAACCTAGCCAATCCCTAATTTTTGCAATTAGTTCCCAACCAATCCCGTATTTCTTCACTTTGTATCTGCCAATAAAAATTAAGACGGCGTGTCCTGATTCATCTTGAATGATCTCGAACCTTCCCTGAGGGTTTATAAACTGCGGCTTTTCACGTTTCTTGGCCAATTGATAGTCATCTTACTGAGTGTGTGTCAAAGCAGCGCTATTTCATCGGTCAACAGAACATCTACCCGGTAATGGACACAACTTCTTTCTTTCTTGCTACCTCCGTAGTTTAAGCCGAGCGAAAGGTCCGACTCTTTAGTTATGTAACCAGCTTTTTTAAAATGTAATTTCTTCCAGCTAATGTAAAAACCTCATAAAATCTTTAACTGTAAATCGGGGATAGAGAGTGAATCACCCTCTCGAGCTCCCCTTCATCTTGGTTTGAGATGACTACGTTTTTATAACTGTTTTTCATTCTGTAATATGGTAAAGTAATTTCTACACGAGTCACCTCCGTAGTTTGGGAATAGCCCCTGTTTCATCGGCCTGGAGCCCCTTAGGTTGTTTTAGTGTTCATATCTAGGAGTGCAAGTATACGCCTCCATTCAGTTTGTGCTTCGGGCCATTTACTTAACCTGTTCTTTTCCGCAAAGGCCCTGTAGGTTGAGTACAAGATACCCCTGTTTCAAATTGTAAGTTGGGCCATGGAAGGCCAGTGAGTGTAGGATTTTTGATATTGCCTCGAGGAGGCTGAAAGGAAACGGAGAGCCGGTTAGCTCTTTCTCAAATTTTGTAATTGTAAAGTGTGCCTCTGGGAGGCTAGATATAGCAAATTTAAGAGCAAGTGCTCTTTGAATTAGGGGATTTCTGCCGTTTACTAAAGTTGTACCTTTTTGAATTGTAAATTTGAGCTGGGAACTCAGAAATTGTGAAGCGAGGGGCTTGAAGCTGAAGAGCTGTAAAAATCACTAAATTTTGGATTTTCCTTGTCTTGTTTAAAATTTGTCATTGTACCAGTTCTTTCATTGTTATGAAAAATTGTTAAGTCTGATTTCCTAAAAGAAATATAACCTTTGTTAAAGTTTTAATGCAATTCTTGACATTGTAGTTAGACCCATTCACCCCGGCACCTTCTTTAACCTCTTTCTGCTCCACGGGTATCCCCATAACAACAACAACAACAACAACAACAATAATAATAATAATAATAATAATAATAATCGTATGGTTGCAGCCATCGTGTGAAGTAATGTTGATCTGACGTCATCTAGGCTGCCTGCGAGTAAATGTCTACGTCCCGTTTTACTATACCAGACGGCCGAGTAAATCAGATCCATCTTGGGCGATTTATCACCGAGTTTAATTAATTTTGACGGGTAAACACTGAATGTCACACCAGAAATATTTTACATGCCGACATCGTACGAGATGAGTCAACTTTTTTCCGCCCTTCAAAAATCCGATACCCTCTGCCGGGTTTGAACCCGTGATCTCGGGATCCGAAGGCCGACGCTCTCTCACTGACCCACAGTCGGGGCTTTGACAGTTTCCCTTTATTATTATTTGTTGCGAATACGCTACTTTAGGCCTACACATAGCACTTAACAACCTTTGGACCCTTCATTACTCTTTCTTTTCTTTATTTCTTCCTTTGTACGAAGTTAATTCGCTGGCCGTCTTCGGTTCTTTTTCCTTTTTAGTCAACTTCGCAATCAGGAGATATGGATAATAGATCTCGTCATGGATGTACTTTTTTACGTGATTCCTGTCAATTTAAGGCTGGTTTTTTTTTTTTTTTGTATCATACATCGCATTTCATAATATATTTACTCCTGTACGCATTCTTTTGATCAGTCCGTAAAAATGCAATCTGCGTTTCCTACTGTCACTGTGAATGTGTATTGTTTGGATTCTTGTTTGTTCGCAATTCTGTATTGTTGGCCTGAGAGTTTTGGGTCTAAAAATGTCCTCGTAACTTTGATGTGGCCTCTCCCTTTCAAAATTTATTAGCATTTCCAATACACAAAGGAATTTTGTATTGCAATATCTTATTTTAGTCTGTTTGGAATTGTACATGTTTAGGTACATATGAGCGGGCCGATATACTACAGTACGTCCATTTTTGGGAGTCTAATTTAGTTTGCTTTCGCTCCGATTGCGTTTTCCCTGTTTCAGCGAGCCATTTCACTTTTACGAATTATTGTTATTATTATTATTATTATTATTTCTTCGATCTTAAACATAAAGTAACTTCATAATTCTTCCTCTCCTTGCCTTCCTGCCTTTTGAGTGTTCTTCATTCCTTCACAAAGTTTCCTTCTCCTTTCTTCCGGAGAGATTTCATTTTCTCCACTTTTTTCGGAAACCTCCCTTCCAAATTCCTTAATACTTTTCTGAAAATATGGCTAATATCTCGCTTCTATGACACCCAGCTCAGCCATATCCTATTTAACTTCGACGACCCATCGGATTGTATACTGAGACATTTATCCGCATGATAAAATATTCTCCTAGTTAACCTCTCCGGATTCATCCGGACCAAATGGTCATACAAGGCAATCTTCTTCCTTTTTCTGTTGCTGTCTCAAAGCTTTTCATGTCTCAAAAGAAGTTTTTTACTACCGAGCGAGTTGACCGTGCTGTTAGGGTCGCGCAAATGTGAGTTTGCAGTCGAATTCCAGTCATCATCCCTGAAGACTGTTGCTCCGTAGTTCCCCATCTCCACACCAGACAAATGATGAAGCTGTACCCTAATTAAGGCTACGATCACTTCCTTCGCAATCCTAGCCCTTACCCACCCTTCTGCTGCCGAAACCCACCGATGTGCAAGTGCAACGTTAAACAAGTACGAAGAAAAAACTCTTTACTGCTCGTTTTCCTTCATTCGTTTACATTTCTTCCTCGGACCAAGAATTTTTCCTAGTTCTTTCCTTTCCTATTATTATTATTATTATTATTATTATTATTATTATTATTATTATTATTATTATCATGTTTGTGGGTTACTGGAGTCACATCCTAGTTCGTGAACCATAGGCAACGGCTGAGTGGCCTAGTAAGTGGTCCTGAGAGTCGGGATACCAGTTGCTATGGAATGGGAGTGGGCATTTCGGACATATTCTGAGTCGTGGCCCTCCGTGTGCTCAGGCGGCTATGACTATACAATTCAACGGTGGTCCATAACCCGTTGGAGGAGAGATCCTCACTTGGACTATGTGCAAGTAGGGTAGTATCCTGCTTTACGAATTTACCGACCTCAGAACATTTTAAGCAAGCCTCGGACCTATGGGAGTAATGGAGTCCCACTCCCATTTGACAGGCGAGGGACTCCTTGAAAAAAAAAAACTTTGGCAAACGAAATGGAATTCGATGGGGAGCTATCAATATTAATGGGGCTTATGGAAGAAAGAAGGTAGAACTGGCTGAGTCAGCAAAGAGGATCCATCTGGATGTGCTAGGAGTAAATGATATTCGGGTAAGGGGAGAAAATGAGGAAGAAATAGGAGATTTTTTTAGTTGCTTTACGTCGCACCGACACAGATAGATCTAATGGCGACGATGGGACAGGGAAGGGCTAGGAGTGGGAAGGAAGCGGCCGTGGCCTTAATTAAGGTACAGCCCCAGCATTTGCCTGGTGTAAAAATGGGAAACCACGGAAAAACATTTTCAGGGCTGCCGACAGTCGGGTTCGAACCTACTATCTCCCGAATACTGGATACTGGCTGCATTTAAGCGACTGCAGCTATCGAGCTCGGTAAATAGGAGATTACAAGGTGTACTTGACGGGTGTTAGAAAGGGAAGGGCAGAGTCTGGGGTAGGGCTCTTTATCAGGAATACCATTGCACGCAACATAGTTTCGGTTAGGCACGTAAATGAGCGAACGATGTGGGTAGATTTGTCAGTTGGAGGAATTAGGACAAGAATTGTGTCCGTGTATTCAACATGTGAGGGTGCAGATGAGGATGAAGTTGACAAGTTTTATGAAGCATTGAGTGACATCGTGGTCAGGGTCAACAGCAAGGATAGAATAGTGTTAATGGGCGATTTCAATGCGAGATTTGGGACTACTGAAGGATACAAACAGGTGATTGGTAAATGTGGGGAAGATATGGAAGCTAATGGAAATGGGAAGCGTTTGCTGGACTTCTGTGCTAGTATGGGTTTAGCTGTTACGAATACATTCTTCAAGCATAAGGCTATTCACCGCTACACATGGGAGGCTAGGGGTACCAGATCCATAATAGACTATATCTTAACAGACTTTGAATTCAGGAAATCTGTTAGGAATGTACGAGTTTTTCGCGGATTTTTCGATGATACAGACCACTATCTGATCTGTAGTGAACTAAGTATCTCTAGGCCTAGGGTAGATACAGTGAAATCTGTCTGCAAACGAATAAGTGCTGAAAATCTGCAAGACGAGGAAATTAAGACAGAAGTACATGGATATGATTAGTGAGAAGTTTCGAACAGTAGACTGTAAGCAGGTTCAGGATATAGAAAGTGAATGGGTGGCATACAGGGATGCTATAGTAGAAACAGCAAGGGAATGCCTAGGAACAACTGTGTAAAGATGGGAAAAGATGAACATCTTGGTGGAATGATGAAGTGAGAGCAGCCTGTAAACGAAAAAAAGGCTTATCAGAAATGGCTCCAAACAAGGACCGAGGCAGGAAACAAATACTTGTTGAATCCAAAAAGAAGTCATGGGAAGATTTTGGTAATAACCTGGAAAGGCTAGGTCAAGCAGCAGGGAAACCTTTCTGGGCAGTAATAAAGAATCTTAGGAAAGGGGGGAAAAACGAAAGGAACAGTGTTTTGAGATATTCAGGTGTACTCATAATAGATCCCAGGGAATCACTGGAGAGGTGGAGGGAATATTTTGAACATCTTCTCAATGTAAAAGGAAATCATCCTGGTGGTGTTGCAAACAGCCAAGCTCATGGCGAGGAGGAAAATGATGTTGGTGAAATTATGCTTGAGGAAGTGGAAGGGATGGTAAAAAACTCCATTGTCATAAGGCAGCAGGAATAGATGAAATTAGACCTGAAATGGTGTATAGTGGGAAGGCAGGGATGAAATGGCTTCAAAGAGTAGTAAAATTATCGTGGAGTGGTTGTAAGGTACTTCAGATTGGACAAAAGCAGTAATTGCATCTATCTATAAGCAAGAGAACAGGAAGGATTGCAACAACTATCGAGGTATCTCACTTATCAGTATACCAGGCAAAGTATTCACTGGCATCTTTGAAGGGAGGGTGCGATCAGTGGTTGAGAGGAAGTTGGATGAAAACCAGTGTGGTTTCAGACTACAGGGAGGCTGTCAGGATCAGATTTTCACATGTGCCAGGTAATTGAAAAATGCTACGAGAAGGATAGGCAGTTGTGTTTATGTTTCGTGATCTAGAGAAAGCGTATGACAGGGTTCGTTCGTAATGTTTACCCTCCAGGTCGGTTTTTCCCTCGGACTCAGCGAGGCATCCCACCTCTACCGCCTCAAGGGCAGTGTCCTGGAGATTCAGAATTTGGGTCGGGGATACAACTGGGGAGAATGACCAGTAACTCGCCCAAGCGGCCTCACCTGCTATGCTGAACAGGGGCCTAGTGGAGGGATCGGAAGATTGGATGGGACAGGCAAGGAAGAGGCAAGGAAGAGGGAAGGAAGCGGCCGTGGCCTTCAGTTAGGTACCATCCCGGCATTTGCCTGGAGGAGAAGTGGGAAACCACGGAAAACCACTTCCAGGATGGCTGAGGTGGGAATCGAACCCACCTCTACTCAGTTGACCTCCCGAGGCTGAGTGGACCCCGTTCCAGTCCTCGTACCACTTTTCAAATTTCGTGGCAGAGCCGGGAATCGAACCCGGACCTCTGGGGGTGGCAGCTAATCACGCTAACCACTACACCACAGAGGCGGACGCATATGACAGGGTACCGAGGGAAAAGATGTTCACTATACTGGGAAATTATAGAATTAAAGGTAGATTATTAAAATCAATCAAAGACATTTATGTTGACAATTGGGCTTCAGTGAGAATTGATGGTAGAATGAGTTCTTGGTTCAGGGTACTTACAGGGGTTAGACAAGGCTGTAATCTTTCACCATTGTTGTTCGTAGTTTACATGGATCATCTGCTGAAAGGTAAGGCAGGGATGGATTCAGTTAGGTGGAAATGTATTAAGCAGTTTGGCCTATGTTCACGACTTGGTCTTAATGGCAGATTGTGACGAAAGCCTGCAGTCTAATATCTTGGAACTTGAAAATAGGTGCAATGAGTATGGTATGAAAATTAGCCTCTCGAAGACTAAATTGATGTCAGTAGGTAAGAAATTCAACAGAATTGAATGTCAGATTGGTGATACAAAGCTAGAATAGGTCGATAATTTCAAGTATTTAGGTTGTGGGTTCTCCCAGGATGGTAACATAGTGAGATTGAATCAAGGTGTAGTAAAGCTAATGCAGTGAGCTCGCAGTTGCGATCAACAGTATACTGTAAGAAGGAAGTCAGCTCCCAGACGAAACTATCTTTACATCGGTCTGTTTTCAGACCAACTTTGCTTTACGGGAGCGAAAGCTGGGTGGACTAAGGATATCTTATTCATAAGTCAGAAGTAACAGACATGAAAGTAGCAAGAATGATTGCTGGTACAAACAGGTGGGAACAATGGCAGGAGGGTACTCGGAATGAGGAGATAAAGGCTAATTTAGGAATGAACTCGATGGATGAAGCTGTATGCATAAACCGGCTTCGGTGGTGGGGTCATGTGAGGCGAATGGATGAGGATAGGTTACCTAGGAGAATAATGGACTCTGCTATGGAGGGTAAGAGAAGTAGAGGGAAACCAAGGCGACGATGGTTAGACTCAGTGTCTAATGATTTAGAGATAAGAGGTATAGAACTAAATTAGGCCACAACACTAGTTGCAAATCGAGGATTGTGCCGACCTTTAGTAAATTCTCAGATGCTTGCAGACTGAACGCTGAAAGGCATAACAGTCTATAATTATAATGTATGTATGTTATCATAACGCATAACAAACAGAAAAATGTCCATAGAATAATCAACGTGGATATACACTATCTCAAGTATCTCACTAACATACGAAGTTTACAGTACTGGCCGTTCACTGATGTTTTCCGAACGACATGAATCCTTTGTTTCATCTGACACAAGAAACCAGATCCTGCATGGACAGGAATGTTGCTGTGTTCAATTTCAAAGTACTGTATCATAGCTGAATAAAAAGTTAAAAAATGGTCAAGTGAACAACACTTGTGTTCCTTCCTCACCTTGGCTAAAGCGACAATATCTGATACCACTTTGACAGCATCGACATATCACTTCTTTACGACCAGGGAATGTGTCAAACGCATTTTCTATCGATATATCTGTAGGATTTATGCCAGCGAAGTACAGCAAGACTATCGCTCCTTCAGAACTGAACCACGACCAACTAGTGAAATAAGTTTCTAACACAAACCAGAAATTAGTGAGGCAGGGTTGCATTTTGTTCTCCCTCTTTTTCAATGTGTGTATTAACCAAGAGACGGGGGATAAGGTTGGCGAACCTTAGCTACTGACCTACCCCGGAAGCTAAGGTTTGATTCTCCGTCGATCCCGGGTAGGAATTTTCATCTAAAAACTATCGTGTCAGGAAGGGGAACCGATTTTGAGCCCACGGTCAAAAGCCAAAATGTGCCGGCGATCTCTGGTATATCTGGGATAAGTCGAAATGATGTTATATTAAGAAGGTGGTAAAGGAAATTAAACACTAATTAGAGAAATGTCAGTTCACGCAGGGGTAAATCAAACCCCCAGAAATGTTTCTATGATAATCTTATTTAATATGAGCCCCCCTGCTGGCCATGATCGTTAAGGCGTTAAGTCTATACGGTCTCACACAGTAGTTAGCGGGTTCGAGTCCCGTTTGTCGAAAAAAAAAAGTCATCAGAATGTTGACCGGCGGGGTAAGAGAGGTGGCGGCATACAATTTATGATCCGTAGATTGCGTGCCAAAAGCGTGGATTCAATTGCAACCTCTTCGCACTGTTCATATTGAACCATTCTGTTCGTGGTCAAAGAATATTGATATAATAATAATAATAATAATTATATAATTATAATAATTATTATAATTAATATAATTAATTATTATTAATATCATTAATTAATATAATAATAATAATAATTATTATTATTATTATTATTATTATTATTATTATTATGGGAATCGTATGAGACCACAAAGAAAGGACCTTGGGTGGCATCTTATTGTGCAATAGTATCTGAGATTCCGCACTTTTCGAGAGAACTTAGCGTCAGAAGTGAGCTGAAGTTTCTAGATGCTCATTAAAATTTATTACCCCATCGAACCTCTTCACTTGCAGCGTGGGACGCAACCAGCTCCGCGAGGTTTCTGTTGGAGGGAAAAGAATTGATTCAATATCTTCGACTACAAGAGGAATGCAGAGGATCGGATGCAAGAACTGCAATCAGGATATTTTTCTGAAAATTGCATGGCACTAGTAATCACAATAAAGGTATGAGTAATTCATATGCATACCGCGGCAGAAATTTTCCACTCCGCGGGCGCGCGCACGAAGCCCACACACGTAGAGCTTGGTAGCGTGAGGCGAGATCACTAATATATACGACTGTCGAGGGCGCAAGAGTATTTTCACTGTGTGTATCGCTGTCACGTAGGTGTCTGTCACGCCGCTACTCAGCGAAGAGAAGACCACCTTTATCTACAAGCAACGCAGCCAGAGGTTCACCTTCTACTTGGGACGTTTTCTCCTACATCACGTGTGGACTGGACACTGCTCATCCATCACGTTGAAGCGGTAATTGGCATCAAAGCTGCCGAGCATTCTGCAGGGCATCGAGGTGCGAACGTGGACCATCGGCGACGTCCAATCATCACGACATCGAGGAGGCGATAATCAAGTCACCTGAACGAGTTGCAGAGAACATCACAACCGACCAGGATGTCACCAGTCATCGAACCACGAGTGCTGTCACCAGCTTCTAATGTCAACATGATGGCGTAAATTCGCAATGTCCACGGGGGGAGTTCAGTCATATCATCAGACACAGGTCAGATAATTCCATTGTTTAAACATGCAGCAGTATGATAATGGTTAGGTCAATAGTAGATAAATTTGGCCTTCCGCCAATATGTAAATAGGTTGGGATATGAATGTCCGTGTAAATAGAATTTATGCCCAGGACTCAATATTTGCATGTTGTTATTCTCATTTGTTTCGATAGTGTCATTATTGCAGAGATATTATGTTCAAGGTAGGGAAATTGAGCTCGTGTATTTTCATTTCACCGGGACCTATGCGGTCTCATACGAGTGTAACCCAGACAAGCAGTTTAGGTACTAGCAATGTGCATGAGCAGGGTAGCCTGTAATGTTATTTGTCGAGTGAGGAAAGCCTAAGATCTTCTATATCTCTTGAATGCACTAGGATTGGTGTATTAACCCATTAACTACCAAATTTTTAAATCGATATTTTGGTATATTCTGGGTACTATGATCAGTTCTAGGATTGAGAAATGAAGAATATATTTTTAAAATTAATTCCTTTAGAGTATTCAATATATTTATGTCGATCCCCAAATGGGGATCATGGTTGATAACACTTTTACACTTCATGATATTTTGTTTCATGCAGTCTTTCATTACACACGCAACATTGTTTATATGAATTTATCTTACAGACTACATGCTTTTTGCCTCTTCATGTTTATGTGTTTAATCGTATAGCCATTCTCGGAGATCTAGGTTTCGATTAGCAGATGTCTCTGCGTGTTTCACATCTTCAGTTATTGTGCCAAACAGCAAAGCATACAACGTGCAGTCCCACATTGCACACACAACACTGCTTCCTTACATTCCTCTTGCACACTCCACATTTTCTTTGCTTGCCCATGTCCGTACGTTCGATCATGTGTCCCCTCCCGGCGGTTCTGATTGGAACACGTGACGTGGATGGCTTAGAGTTGACGGTCGACCAGCCCGCTTCGGATCTGAAATGGCCGATGATTAAGCTAGATATGATCTTGTCACCATCCTTCTGAACTGAAGCAATGAGATATGCCCATTTGTAACACAGTAAATTGTGTAAGCATTGACTAATGCCACATCAATCGCATTAGTTAGTAATGGAAAATACCATTTCTTCCCTCGCATTCTGACCTGGTATTTCTGTACATTCCAATCCAGTTTATCGACGCCCCCCATGTGTTTGTTGTACTTTCCGTCGAGGTTGGGTTGAGGGACTTGTATTTCTTTCTTCTGGCCCTTGCTCCATCTTTTGACAAAACTTATTGACTGTATTTTCTCATGGTTTGAAAGCAGCTGTTATCTTTCCATATCACGGCCAAGATCTCATTGTTGCTATAAAACCTGTAGTCACAGATTCCTCTTTCTTCCTTTATCATGTTCGTCTCACTTTCAATAATGCATTGTTCATTCTATACGGTCCCTGTCGCTCTCACTCCCATTTCTGATAGTGTTTTTATCAGAGGGAAACTTGTAAAGAAGTTGTCAAAATAGACTTTGTGAACCTATGGAGATTGTTTAGTACAAAAATCATTTTCAGTGTCACTGAAGCACCATGTCCTAGAAGTGATACATCAATTGTATCATTCGTTTTTCCTTCGTACACAGACATCTGATAACAGTATCCACTTCGGGAAAAGCACATGGCCCATTGCTTGAAACCGAATCGCACTGGCTTCCCACGGATAAATTGCTTCAAGTACCCGTAATATTGTATCATTTGCTCATCAAAACTCAGGCTTTCATAGAAAATGCCAAATTTTATGAAATTCTTATTTAGCAAATCTAATAATGGACGAATTTTCGAAAGTTTCTCTCTCCCAGATCCCGGGATGCTATCCAGAAGTGAGTTGTCGTTGAAGTGAAGGTCACAATTTATTTCAAGATATCGGTTGCAACTCATACATTTCCGCACAATTAATACGTCAAAAACCCTCATCTTCATCCCAATACAGCTGCTCTTGAGAGAGGGCGAGATATCCAGTGAATAGCAGAATCCCTATGAACTTTTGGATACATTTTGGCGATAGTTGGAAGCTGTGATTATTGTTCTGGGAGCCATACCGAATGCTTTCACTAACAATCAATCTCAGTACTGTTTCATTAAAAAATTCTTCAAAACATCCAACAGCGGTCTTTTCTGTTGTCAGACTGACTTTCGGCTGCTCAATTTCTCGAGTCAGGATATGATTTACTGTATGTCGCGTCTTCCAGTATCCACTTAGAAGTGATATTAGACCCAACGTTTTTTCTTGCGGGGTTTGCATCTTCCACTTCAGGTTGCACAGTTCCTTCACAGTCCTGTTCTTGGTGAGTATGCAGTTCCAATCTTCCCAGAACATCAGTTGGGACTGTATCTTTTAGTTCAGTTTCGTGAATGACCACACAGTCAGAAATATTGTCCACGTGATCCAGTGGTAGCTGAACAATATCAATAGTACCATTGACATCACAGTAATTTTCATGGACGTCACGAACCATAAAGTTTGGATCATTGACTACTTCCTCAATTTCTATAAGACAAACTGCAGTATAGCGACCCATTACGATCTGAAAAAATAAAACAAAACTTCCATGGTATCTGCCATGAGCCCCAAATGTGGATCAAGCTTTCAGAAGCCTACAATGCTAAATGAAAATAACCATGAAGGTGAAAAGGTGTTCTGTATCTTCTGAAAGCATTAGGCATTAAATTCAGTTGATCGGAATTCGGAAATAAAATATTATAACGTGACTTACTGTTATTTGAATATTCGCAAGTGTTGAAACTTCTGAATACCATGCCTCATCACAGAAATCACGCACTACAACCCACAGCCTTCCCAACAATGAACAAAAACTTCAATCACAAGCTTCAAAAATGTCTGCAGAACAATGTCAATATGTAATCATTGTTAGCAACCTAAACATAGAAACAGGATCTACAAGGAAAGAAGAAATCCCCATTTGGGGATCATGGCAGTTAATAGGTTACGCAGAGCAAGTCAGGTCGTAGGGAGCCCATAAGAAATGCGGAATAATGCTATTACGCCCAGAGTGTTGAGTTGAGGCCCTAAATAGCATGAGAAATAATGGTTACGTAGTAATTTGCGAATGTGAGTGCCGATAAGGCCAGGGTATGTATATGAATGTGTCGCTGAGAGCACCAATGATAAATAGTGAATGGGCCAGTTGTATTTGAGTTTTATCTGCGCTAGAGTGTTGAATTTGAACTTTAAGAAATAAAATGGCCTGTAGTAATTATATTATAATGAGGGCAATGCGTATGGTAGATTCATGGGCCGGAAAGAGGGGAGAGTCGCCCCTTGTCTCTGTTTACTTGTCAGCTGAGGGAGATATTTATGGCAGAGAGGCCTGGCTGTTCAGTTTATACAAAACGCCGAGGTGTTGAAGGGCCAATGTGGGTCGTTTCTGACGTCACGACACGAAAGTCTGAAGGTAGAAACAGTGCGTTGGTCTGTAAAGAAGACGGGAGAGCGGTGACCTTTTTATACTATGGTCCGGAAGACGAAATTTTATACACGATTGTCGGTGTCATTCAAAGAGGCACATAACTATGCATATGTATCTGCATGATGTAAATAAGTTGTTCTCATTTATTTGATGTCATATGGTTGTACTTGGGAAAGTCTCGCGATCGATTCCCAGACAGTAGAGTGTATATTGGATGCTTGTTTAGAACTTGTAGGGTAATTATGAGCACTGAGGCATATGTTCATGTTACAAATAGATTATGTTCTTTGTAGATATGAGTTGCCTACGAGCAGATTTATGATTCAATTCATTTTATTTGACGTAACCATTATGCTGCCAGTTGCAGTGTCAAATGTTTCCGTGATGCAAGACATCTCCTCCACAAGGTCTGTAACTTAAATCGAGATACCGTTTATGTCAAGAAATCATTTAGATTTGTTGTCAGTTATGTAATTTCATTGGATATTTGTTCATTATCAGAATTTTAGATTATTGTAATAAGCCAGTTTTTTAAATCGAAGATGCAGCTCAACATTTGTTTATTTTGGTTAGATTTGTTCATGGCCTGCTCATTTTATTCCTCTTCATTTAATTCATTTTATTACGTTGACCCTTTCCTTGCCCGATACCGCCTGAAGATTGCTGTTACGCCGGAGCGGATGAAGATTATTGAGCAAGGTAAGCTATGTGCCAAAGTGATTCACCTGGTGGTGAGTGTATTGGTAGCTATAATGTACTTGGTTAGATTTCAGCATTGGCTTGACGTTGACGAAGACATTATAGGGCACAATATTGACTAATATATAAGCACATATGACGCTGGTGATGGTGATTCGTCCGTCGGATGGCGACGTTAAACTTGAATAAACTCCTTGGTGCTATTCGACAGAAATAGGCAGCAGACTTCGTCCTCTATCCTCCTATTATCATATATCATGCCATTAATTTCATCTCATTCACTCCTCTGATAACGTCAGGAAGGGCTTCCAGTCGCAAAACTCGCTATGAAGTTTCATCTCGCTTCATATACGACCCGCTAGAGAAACGGGATAATAATTCGACGTACATTCTTATTTTAATCCGAGTCTACAGAAAATATCCAGAAATTGTTGAATGGTATGGACACAGTTTTAGAAAGATTATAACTAGAGCCCTGCAGGGATGCTGATCTGAGAAGTTAGCGTCTCGGCGGATGCAAACTGTATGGCAGTTCGGATAATTTCTAAATAATGAAATGTAAATTGAATTTCACTCAGCTATACTGGTACTGATAGGGAACCATGGTGATATATAAAGAGCCTTGAGAACACACAGCCGTAAATTCCATCTAAGTCTAACCGGCTCCTGTCCGCAATTAATGGAAGGGAAAAAGGCCAATACGTCGGTAGTTGTCGCAAGAGAAAATCCCTCATATACCTGTGACTGTAGGGGTTCTGCTGCCAGGTATCAGGTCTATTGTATTATAATCATAGATATACAAGTTTCATTACCTTGGGTGTTATATACTGTAGTCAAATATTTTCAATATCCGCGGATAAAAATTCGCGGATTCGGATGAAGGAAGTGCGGATGAGGATATTTTGTGTATCCGTACAGGGCTCCAACATAATAAATACCAATTCTACAATTTCATTTAAATGGCACCGACACAGATAGGTCTTATGGAGACGATGGGATAGGAAAGGCCAAGCAGTAGGAAGGAAGCGACCGTGGCCTTAATTAAGGTACAGCCCAGGCATTTGCCTGGTGTGAAAATGGCAAACCACGGAAAAACATCTTTAGAGCCACCGACAGTGGGGTTCAAACACACTATCTCCTGAATGCACAAATAAAACCAAAACAAAACAACGGAGTGTAGTCGAACAAAGCCACGTCACGCAGAAAATATTAGATGAGGAAATGGGGACTTAAATGGGGTAGAAGAATACTGTTACTGGGGTAGCAGAAAAACTAATGCTAGATGAAGAAAGGAAGACATAACATCTAGACTAGCACAAGCAGGGAAGGCATATATCTTAGGAACAGAAATGTGCTCACACCAACATTGAAATGAAAAATGAAAATCCACACCCAGTTTCCAGTTTCAATCAGGTGAAGCTATATGGAAGTGCAAATGGACAGTAACTCGCGAAGAAACAAGAATAAAAGATTTTCGAAATGTGATGTTACAGAAAATGCTCAGTACACACGTGTGGATTGGATTACAATAGAAAATAGGTACTGAATCAAGCTAGTAAGAGAACAATTTGACGTAAATTGATTAGAAGAAAACATATTGACAGAACACATCTTGAGATATCCAGTACTTGGTCAATTAATTTTAAATGGAAATGTAGGCGGTGTGTACAATAAGAGTACACCTAGGCTTAAATACGACCAACAGATTAGAGTAGGTGCAAGGTGAAGCAGCTTTGTACAAATGAAATGGTCAGCACAAGATAAAGGGATATGGAGAGTTGCATAAGAGCACTCAGAGCACTCTAAGGACTGATGACCCAAACAACAACACGGCATAATTCCAAAAGTACGCAAGTCTCTCTTGCTCGTAGTGCAAGCATGAATCTAAACATCCTAATCGATTTGCTAGTACATATTTTAAATGCAATAATCTGATAGCCAGTGTACGCCAAGGAGGTAAAGCAAACAAGACTAAACTGGTGACTATTAGGGGCATTAGCTGCTTAATGTTAAGGCAGTCTGAATCAACCAACACTCGCAAGAAATGAAGGGGATACGGTCGTCAGTAAACAAGGGACAGAGAACAGCTCGTAACGAATATAATGCGGCTCAACTAAGGATTGGACTTACGCTAAGGTCCAAAAAATTCGGAGTCTGGCGTTTAGCGCCACCTGCGAGTCACTAACGCTGCTCGAAAATGGTTCGTTGCTATGGCAACGGTAACAGTGA
Source organism: Anabrus simplex (assembly GCF_040414725.1). Taxonomy (NCBI): domain Eukaryota; kingdom Metazoa; phylum Arthropoda; class Insecta; order Orthoptera; family Tettigoniidae; genus Anabrus; species Anabrus simplex. Next base: position 72,914,692 of record NC_090278.1, read on the forward strand.
GCCACGTTTAAGGAAGCTATCGCCACGTGGCCTTGCTGTCGGTCGCTATTCTGTTCTATTCTGTATTTAACATGTGCAATTGTTGAGGTTATTGTCAGAAACGGATTATTTTCTTGGTGATTATGGAATCTCATATTTATCGGCAATGACGTGTTCTGTCTTAAGGCGACACTTCAGAGATAAAAATCCATGTTTTGGTCATTTTGGTGAGTTTTTTATGACTGAAATTGAAAGGACTGAATATCGTTTCTCTTATGAAGAAGTTATTGCGCTGAATTCAAACAATTTATCACTGTAATAATGCTTTGTTTGCCAATTGTAATTTTACATTTAAATCGCATTTTCTCCTATAATATTCTGCTAAATGTAACAAAATTTGTATGGTATATGTATCACAGCTAAATTAAGAAACCTCCGGATGGAATTTTTGATTGCAGAATTTTTTTTCAAGTAGCAGGGATTATTAAGTCCAAAATTTTAGAATGTCTTACACAAACTTTAGTAAAATATATATATAATTGATATTATACTATATTATATTACATTATAATATATTACTTATTATATATATATATATATATATATAACTTTTCACATAACTATGCCTGTCATAATTGGCAGAGTAAGAGTACCAAAATTCATTACCAACAAAGGTTCATTATTTTCAGTTCTCAGGGATTTTGCTCCAACCTATCAAACAATAAGTAGACAGTGATTATTTTAAGTAAATTGTTTAAATTAAACGAATACTTACAAATGCACATTTAATATTATTGGCATTTTCTCGTCACAACCGGAACATTTGAACTACAAAAATATCAGTAATGTTTAAACTATGCAGTTATTCCCGCCGAGAGACTTCGACCACAGTTTAAAATAAACAGTCCTGTTCTCCATAATAACTAAAGAACAGAAATTTGACTGTGACATAATTGCCTTCTTGCCGTACTCAAAAGAGTACGGAAAATAACACTTTACAGCACAGTAATTACTTTCCGCACTGTCTTTTATAAGAAATCATACATGATTGGTTGAACTCCGCTTCACAACAACGTGAACACTGGTAGTCAGATAATGAATCAAGGAACACCAAACTCAGGGCCGAACTCATAGACAGCACATACGTAAGTGGACCTCCCACACACTCTTAAGTGACTCATGTATGTTGCAGCAAGATGTAGAATACTGATTTTGCTGAATATATTGCATTTCATTCACAGAATGCTTTCCGTGCACACAGTGGAGACGGAAAATCCTGTCGAAATGTAATGTGACCAACAATTTAAAGAAGGTTTCGTTTAAGTAAAGTGAGAGTTATGCCTTTGCTGGCGAGATGTAGTGATTACAGTGCACTGTGTCTTCTGGTATGGGCTATATCAAATTTGTTACTTTCATTGACCTGTCACAGTCTCATCCTTGGCTTTGACAATATGAAAGTGACCGAGGTATAAGTGATGCTAGTAATACCATTCCTTATGCAGCCAGTCCCTGTTATGAATGGTGTGAAAATATCGCTCATAGGGTCAGTTGGTGCATACATTTCAGTGGGATTGGCAGACTGATATGTAAGAGCAACTGCTGGCTCGGTGAGGAAAGCAACGGGAAACTACCTCACTCCTCGTTTCCCTAGTACGCCTCTTCAGTGACGCCTAGGCTATTTATGACAGCTGTTGGCGAAGCTGCAGAGGATCAAACCAGCCTTCGGGCTGATTACCCAACATACATACAAAGTGAGAGTTATGAATATTCTTGTTCCTTTGACTGAGAGAGTGGACATAACCACTAGAGAACCCCACTATCTCACCATTAATGAAGATAGTGTCTTGAAATTTTATGCCACCTGTTAATTTCAGGTTATTGTTGTTATTGTTATTATTATCATTATCACCATAATCATTACCGGTATTTCGGTTAATTAACTGGAATCGTGTTACAAGTTTATAAGTTATCAAGACTGTAGGTCTATGCAATAGAAAATAACTATATAGAGTTACAAGAAAAATGTATGTGTTGCACTACCACCATTTATTTTGAGGTTGATTTGTGCTAATTATATCAGGTTAGTCAACCTATCGTTTGCGGATTATATCAAAAGTTTCGGAAATTATGGCACCGCACATCAAAACATACTATTTACATTTTATTGGGGAAGTAATTAGGCTTATAACAACGTAACGGCTACGGATATATTTGTACAATCATTAAAAGCGTTGTAAGGATAGATATTGTACATTTGGATGAATATGTGTATAGGTTCGAGTACCTGGATAACTATAAACATATTATATTAAGAAAATTTGACTCTGGGCATTTTCGTAGTTTGCATTTTCCACAACAAGTTTTTCCCACGTCATTCACATTCTGATAAGAAACTGCGTCGGTCTGCTTGTTCTATATTATGTGCACGTACTTCGATACAAATTCTTGCAGGTGCCGTCTCACATCGCTGTTTTGTTATCCATTCTGATAACCAAATACAATATAGACGATCTTTTAACCTCAAAAATGTCGCGCGCCGTCGCGCGATGTTCTCCGATAAACAAAACACAATAGATCATCCCACTTAGAGGCGGAAAACTATCGATAGTGCTATCGATAGTTATCGATAGCTACCACTATCGCCTGATATCGATAGTCAGTTGCCTACTATCGATAGTCAACGATAGGTTTTTTCCCCCTCATTGGCTTATTTTATACCCTAACAGAAATTGTAAAACTGTTTGCAATTAACTGGTGAGGAGTTTGTTCCAATTCAAAGGTGTGCATTTAAGTATCTCTGTGTACCTGCGACTTCAGTGCCGCCAGAAAGACTTATTTAGTATTTTGGAAGGTGGGATTCTCCACTCAACCTAACCTTAGTTGAGTTGGTGCCAATACGAGACGACAAATGAGATTTAAAGTTGTCAGAGATTGTATGTTGGCGAGAAAAGGTAGGGCACATTTTAGGTCAAAGACTTAATGAAAACAACTGAAAACTCTTCTGGCAGCTGTTGAGAATGCTGTAAAACATTTTTCCAAAGATATTACAATACCCAAGAAAATGTTGGGCGATCGCAAAATGAACACTGCAGCTGAACGAGAATTTCGTGGGCGGTCACGTTATGGGCAAGCGCGTGCAGCCCGAGAATGTCTCGGACGTGCCACTGAAGAGATTTATGAGTGATTCCGATTTGAATTTCAGAAATTACATAGCATGAAATTGTTGTGCTTTGTAATGATTTTTTGTAGATTGTGTTCAATAAATGTTCTATTTTCAGGCATAATGGTATGATTCGTTCCACTTTTTGAAAACTATCGATTTTTTCAAAACACTGTTCGGGGCGTCGGCCTATAGAGATATTTTGCCTCTACTTGCACTATGTGATATGAACCTGCGTGTAATCGGAATGGAGGAATTGTAGAGTGTTGAATGTGAGGAAAGGAACGTTAAGGACGACACAAACACCCAGTCCCCAGGCCAATTACAGTTAAACACCCCTGACCCAGCCGGGAATCGAACCGGGCCACCGGGTGACAGGCGGACGCGTTGCTCCCTACACCGCGGGGCCGGACAAACTATCGATTACTATCGATAGTAGAGCTCATAATATCGGAAAATATCGATGGCGATTACTATCGATAGTTTGCCGCCTCTAATCCCACTATTCGGTAGCCAGAACTACATGATCCACGAAGCATGGGCATAAAATACAGCATTGCCACATCTCCAGTGAAACTTGCTGGATCAATGAGTGTGCGCTGTAAGCGCTGTCTACGAAATGTAAACTCATATAAGTGAATAATTATTATAAGCGATACCTTATTACTTAAGGGTTCCACTTATGTAGTCTACGAAATGTAAACTCATATAAGTGAATAATTATTATAAGCGATACCTTATTACTTAAGGGTTCCACTTATGTATAAGTGCTGACTAGGAACTCGGCATTCAACCTTGTATAATTGTTTTCCGCCTGATTGCAGCACTACTGATCCATATCGATTTACACACACACACACACACACACACACACACACACACACACACACACACACACACACACACACACACAAAATGGAGTCTCTTCAAACTCAAGTAATCTGCTGCTATCTCAATACTGACTAATGTATAGATAAATTGATTTCCAACAGATAAATATAGCATAATCACGGTATATCATAAAGTCAATATTACTTACATTAATCCACGACCAGATGGCAATAGCAAGTCACTAACAAAACAAGAAATGTCAATACATGGATCAAACATGGACGATTCACGTCACGGCGAATCACATTTCTTTATAAGTAAATGAATTTAATTTAAAATAATTAAATTCACCAGTCCGCCTTGTGGCCAGAATCGTGAAGGCACAGTTCCTATCCCGGGCGCAATTCATTCCATTCTTTACTCGATCGAATGACTGGAAACAGGCTGTGGATGTTCGGTTGTATATGCTCTGTATTCTTCGTCCTGTGCTTTTGCCTTTCGTAACGACTTATTTCATTGTCTTACTCCGTGATATACCTTTTTCTAATTCACACTGCCTATGAAATCTTATGTTTGGAAAATGACGAGCAACATTTAAGGCACTCTGTAGCGTATAGGCCTATTATAATTTTATACATGTATTGACGTACGTCATTTTATTTGCAGAGTGTACATTTCCTGATACAAAAATTGGGTGCGACATGGCCGCGGTTCAGATACCTGTCAGTACACATACGCTTTTGGAAATGGTTTTTGGGTTCCACATAAAACAATCACCACTCGACTCGTGAATTATTCGCCGGCCACATTGTAACCGTCACGTGGGGGTATCGTGTTCTCTTCTGTAGCACGTTCCATCTCGGCTGAGGGTAGTATTTGAGGATGTCGCTTCCTTCCCATTCTTAGCTCTTCTCTATCCCATCGTCGTCACAATAGCCGTCTGAGTTCGTGCGACGTACAGCCAATAGCAAAAAGAAAAAAAGTTTAATGTGCTACACAATGTTCATTGAAGTGTTTACCGAACCCAATATGTAAATGATGTAGTTTTCGATCAACTTTATTCTACGCGAGATATGGAATGTCCACATTTTCCTTCATTTTCCGTGTGCGCGATGAGTAAGGCGGGTGCTTCTGTTAATTTCTTCCCGCCAGGCTGCAGACCGTCACCATTATTCTTGGGAAGCCGACGCAACGCACATCTGTCATGAATACTTCCGGTAACTGAGTTCTGAGAACACTGAATTTGCTGTCGTACTGTTGCTACTAATATGTGTAGCCCCAGCTGCCGCGTGCAGGCATTCTGATTTTACACCATTTAGGCTGCCTCTGCATCTTCTCTGACGTCCCGTTATTAGGTGACAGAAATTGATCTCTAACTGGCGCCCTATGGCTAAGTTTTAATTTTGTCATGTAAAGAGTGATGCAGTTCGTGCCGACATCGTGTGACATAGAGTGCCGAAGTGAGCTTGTTTCTGCCCCCAAACATCCCACTGTACGTCGGGTGACCAAAATTCCGGGTGATTTTCGTCGTATCTTACTGAGACAGATGGTTAGAGGCATGATTTTTTCGCGTTAACGATAAGAGCGACAAGAGATATTTTGAAGCGATTTTGAGATGTCTTAACGAATCACATGATTCTGAGTAAGAAATTAATGATTTTGTTTTCGCGAATTACAGCCAATTAAAGCGACAAGACTAGTTTTAACAGAAATTTACTTATTTTTTGCGATAAGTGCGAAAATGCAGCGAAATTCTTGGAAAACAACTATCTTCAAATTATATTCCAATAACACATGTGTGAAGGGAAACAGAAGACAGAATAAGGATTTCTCATTTCGACAGAAGTATCTCTACATATTGATATTCAGTAAAATCCCTTAACAACATGGCCATATAGGGTGAAGAAATTTGTTATGTAATCTTGATTAGGGCTTTATTATAGTTCTAATCAAGATTGAATAAGGAATAATGAATGATTATCAATATTACTTCTCTTTTTTATCTATCTTTCACATAAATAATTCACAAATCTCACGAATGAAACTTTATATGAATAATTTCAGGAAATGATTAACGCGAAATTAAAGCGAAGGCGTCAGCCCTATTTCGCGTAATAATGCGAAACAGTTTCGTTTTCGCAAAATCGAACATAATGCGAACAAATAATGCCTCTACAGATGGTGTTCGTTCTACGATTCTGGGCGTGACTCATTTTAACTTAATTGAGAATTTCTTTTAATCCGAGAAGTTAATGAACCTTTCGTTTTTATTGTGCACTTGAATCCTCCTGACGGTAGTATTCACAAAACTTTAGATTTGGAGACGAGTAACGTAAACTTCTCACTTTAGTGGCTGTTGCGTATGTTATTTTATTTCATACTATGGTGAATTTACCTAATTTATATGCCCAACCCGTGTTGCCCCGGTTCTCTACGGGGTTCGGTATGATGTGAGATGAAGTTTTGTAGCGAATTTTTATGACCGAATCCCCTTCCTGATGTCAACCTCATCAGAGGAGTTAATGAGATGAAATGAATGATGTGATATATGATTGTGGAATAGCGCCATCCGACGAACGAATCACCAAAATCGTCATATGGACTCACTCAATATGATCACGCAATCTAGTGATTAGTGTACACCACCACCTCTCCTATCCTGCCAGCCAACATTCTGATGAACATTTTGTCGACTAACGGGACTTAAACCGGCTAACCATGGTGTCAGATCAGCATCTTTAGAAGCGATGGAATAAACTTCGTTCGTCGTCGACCAGGCGAGGACTTGTTGCCTGAGTGCACCACTGCCACTATGAAGCATCTCAGAGTCATGGTGTGGGGCTGCATGACAAGACACAGAATTGAGCGTCTGCAAGTGTTACAGGACAACATTAACGCCAAAAAGTACCAATAAGAAGTCAGTGTTGAAATTGCTGCCCTCTATCCGTGATTTGTTTACAGGCAACAACCATCAGTGCATCTTTCAGCAAGACAATGCACCATACCACAGCGCTAGAACAAATAAGAAATGGTTTGCTGACCATCACATTAGTGTGCTTCCTTGGCCTGGCATCAGTCCCGACCTCAACCCAATTGAGAACTTGTGGGCAAGGCTGAAAATTTTGGTTTCACGACGGAATCCCAGAAACAAGAGGGAGCAACTAGAAGCCATCGTCAACTCATGGTTCAGAGCGAGCAAGCCAGAAGATCTCAGAGATTTGGTACACTGATGCCGCGCGGAATCGAGGCAGTGATTAAATCAAAGGGATATCCCAATAAATACTGACAAACATTGCAATAACATTTGTACCTAATATTTATAATTTTCTGAAACTGTTGTGTTGTATTTTGTTCATTTAATTACATTCTGAATTAAATTTGTATAGTTAAATTTTCAAACAGCGGACATTAGGGCATGTTCCCTGAAAATTTGTAGTAAATTACAATGCATATTTCAACTAAAATAAACTCCTACATACAATATTCAATGAATCACTAAAAAGTGTCCACCGTAGGTAGCGACAGATGGATAGGCTTCGGCATGGCAGTTTCATGACAAGAAAAATAGTAAGCAACCGTCCCGAAGGAAGACTCGTGAAGACATTCCTTGAAAACGCCGGGCTGTGAAGCAGAAGAGATGTAGGAACACGTGAAGCAATCGTGACTTTACGTCTGATATTAGAAGATCGAACTGAGAAGGCCAAGCCCACATACATGGCGTTCTAGATCTTGAAAAGGCATTTGATACTGTTGATTTTAGCTAGCTATTTAGGATTCTAAAGATGATCGGGAACGGATACCGAGAAAGAAGAATTATCTACAATATGTATAAAAATCAGTCTGCAGTGATAACAATCGAGAACTTTGAAAAAAAAAAAAAGCAGAAACCCAGAAAGGATTGCAGTTCACCCCCCCCCCCGCCCCCTTTACAAAGTTTACATAGAGCAGGGAGTTAAGGAAAACAAAGAGGAATTTGGAAAGGGAATCATAATCTACGGAGAGGGAATAAAAACCCTGAGATTTGCTGATGATATTGCTATTTTATCTCAGACTACAGAAGATTTGGAGAAACTGTTGAATGGTATGGACAGAGCCCTGTGTAAGGACCACAAGATGAAATAAATAAGTCCAAAAGAAAAGTACTGGAGTGCAGTAGAATGAAGTCATGTGATGCAGGAAATATCAGATTAGCAAATTAACTTTTAAGGGAAGAAGATGCATATTGTTATTTGGGTAGTAAAATAACTAACGAGGCAGAAGTAATAATAAGAATGGCTATACGTTCCACTAACTGCATTTTTCAAGGTTTTCGGAGACGCCAAGGTGCCAGAATTTTGTCCCGTAGTTCTTTTAAGTGCCAATAAATCTTCCGACACGAGGCTGACGTATTTGAGCACTTTCAATTACCACCGGACCGAGCCAGGATCAAACCTGTCAAATCGGGGTCAGAAGGCCAGCGCCTCAACAGTCTGAACCACTCAGTCCGGCAAATGAGGCAGAAGTAAGGAGGACATAAAATGCAAACTAACACAAGCTAATAAGGCCTTTCTTAAGAAAATAAATTTGCCTACTTCGAATATTGATATAGGGACTAGAAAGATGTTTTTGAAAACTTTCATCTGGAGCGTGGCATTGTATGGTAGTGAAACATGGAAGATAATTAGCTCAGAAAGAAAGAGAATAGAAGCTTTTGAAATGTGGTGTTACAGCATGCTGAAGATGAGATGAATAGATCGAACCACGAATGAAAGGTACCGAGTCGAAATGGTGAGGTTGGCTAAATTTGACCAGAAGAAGACAGAATGATAGGACACATCTTAAGACGCCCACAACTGGTGCAGTTGGTTTTTGAGGAAAGTGCAGGCGGTAAGAACGGTAGGGGTAGACCAAGGTATGAATATGACAAACAGATTAGAACAGCTGTGCGATGCAGCAGTTACGTAGACTGAAAAGGTTAGCACAGGATAGGGCGGCATGGAATCTGCATCAAACCAGTGCATGGACTGATGACTCAAGCATAAAGCGCTATGATGCTGCTCAAGACCAAGTCAGAGGGAGAAGGCTCATCACAAGAGCAAATCTGACTGAATACCTCACGGCGACCTAATGATCATTTACTCGAGCACGCTACCTAGTTTCGCATTTTAATACTCTGAAATGCCAACCGACTGTGCCAAGATCGGAATCCGCAATCTTGACTACACACAGCGTAGATGAGGTAACGAACGATCCAAGGTATTAGTAATGGTGACTGATAATAAATTCCCGAATTACTAAAACCTCTGGGATCTAGAATGGAAGTACTGTAGCACCTTATGAACCGAGGGAGGGGTTTCAAGGAGAAACTCTTGACAGCCATAATCGTTGGCAAAACTGCGTCGCCGACTGTTTGGCGGGAAAAACGTGTCCGCGTGCTGCTTATCCTCTCTTCCCCCACTCTGCGGACCTCTTTCCGCTCACAATATTCTCGCGCCACTGGGCGCAGACGATTCGGTACAGACCGCATTGCGTAAGCAGACAGCAGCTGTCCAGACCGAGCAAACCGCGTAACTTACACATCAACATTTACCGCACTGTAACTCCCTACCCAAATATTGGGGGCAAGGTTCCTCGGGCTTGTCTTTTGCGTCATGATATTAAAAAAAAACACCGTTGTTTTTCACAAGTTGAATGGCGACTGAATAACCTTGAAATCTGTGCATTTTTATGATTGTATATACTGGATCGTACATATGTTTACAAATGTAAATCAAAATCATGACACAGTGATACATGAATGTCAGACGCTAAAACAACCTCGGCTGTCCATCTAAGAGTTCAAATTAGAATTGTTCAAGCCCTACGATCATGTAGATTCTTCTTCGAGAAGTCAGACTGATGCTTCCACATACCGAATCAAGAATTAGGGTACCGGTACCGTAGACAATTTTTGGTATAGTTTTGTCAATACAAGTAATCATGCTTATGTTGGTCCGTATTGACTATAGAACTTTATATATATATATATATATATATATATATACACCACCTAATCAATACGCAACATAATCTAAAATGATTATTTAACAAATGAAACCCATAGGATAGCAAAGGCGTATGCACCAAAATGTAGTTTTGAGAGAAATGCGATTATCGTCATATAGAATTTTACAATCGTCCTTTACACTATTAATACGTTATCTTCACATCTGAACGTTCCGATTTTTTTTTTTTTTTATCGAACCTTAATCGCATTGTTCTCCAAAACTAGCTTTTGGCACATACGCCTCTGCTATTCTAAGGGTCTCAAATGTGGACATGTTTCGGTTCTTGGAGCCATCATCAGCATACAACCACTTAAATAAGATTAATAGCACATACATAATTCAACACATTTGAAAGGAAATCATGAATATAGTAATGACATATAGGCGGCCCAGTGGTGTAGGAGTAGCGTACCTGCCTCTTACCCGGAGACCCGGGTTCGATTCCCGGCCAGGTTCGAAATTTTTACCTGGATTTGAGGGCTGGTTCAAGGTTCACTCAGCCTACGTGGTTAGAATTGAGGAGTTATCTGACGGTGATACAGCGGCCCCGGTCTAGAAAGCAAAGAATAACGGCCGAGAGGATCCGTCGTGCTGACAATACACCTCGTAATGTGCAGTCCTTCGGGCTGAGCAGCGATCGCTTGGTAGGCCAAGGCCCTTCGGGGCTGTAGTGCCACGGAGTTAGGTTATTAATAGCATATATCTTAATGATTGAGATAATTCAAAATAAAATATTGGAGCTCATTGATAAAGTTCATTGGTGAAAAGTTAAGTCATCTTATGGTAAATTTATGGACTTTTTATCAATAAACAAATAACCAAATATAAATTATGAAAGCCATCATATATGTGGTAGGCGTGAATATTTTACTACATAAGACATTTTTTATCCTGAAGGAAAATATGAAATCGTTTGCTAGAAATCTCTCCAGGAGGGGTTTCACAGGAGAATATTGCTATTGGTGGTGTTTGAACAAATTAATCATACACAAGATCCAACGGTTCATCTTTGGAACAATCACGCCTATTCCTTTCGTTAAATGTCAACAATGGTTTATATACAGTAATATCTGCGAGTCCAATACTCCCATCGTAGCAAAGGCGACATCAATGGGATCTTCTAGGGAAATCAATAAACAGACTTTTTCTTAATTCTTCATCAATTATCGCCATCATCTAAAAACTGCAATAAAGCATGGCATCCATGGTTAGAAGGTTTACAAGGCCAGTTTCATACCAATTAAAGATAACACGAAAAAGATCAATAAAGGTATTTTTATTATTACTAATTCTTTTTATTACTGTCAATATGGAATAAAGTGAACTTTTAAGAGGCCGTGCAAGTGGAGAATCAACGATCTATTGAGACTGTTTATTTTTTCCTTAGCCTTTTCCCAATCATCCGGGGCCGGCACTAATGTAGACTGGCCCTAGTTTTACGACCGGATGTCCTACCTGACGCCAATCCTATATAGAGTGAGGTATTCTTTAATGCATGTTTCTGTGGTTATTTGTAGTGTGGTGTGTTATACGTAGATGAGATCAGTATTAACACAATAACAAACACCCAATCTCTGAGCTAGAGGAAGTATAATTATTAGCTACATTCAGTAAAAACCTAGATCTGACCGGGAATAGAACCGGGGCCCTCTGAACCGAAGGTCACTATGCCAACCATTCAACCCAGGAGCCGGACTATCCTCTATTAAGACTAATCAGAAGAAAAATGGAAGAGCTCCGATCCATTAAGAATGAAAATGTCGAAAAAAAGTGTATTGGTCATGAAAGGCGTGAAAATGGCTCCGTAACCCCCGCAAACCTAATATCGCCGGGGTCGAGAAACAACAAGAATTGACCAAAAAGGTCGGACACGAATTTTTTAAGCAGGCGTGCACAAATGCTAGACTTAACTATCGCAGCCAGCTCACGCTCAGGGGTCCTCTTTTAGTCACCTACCACCCCATCGAGAGGAGGATAATAAAACAGATTAAGTTCAGAACAAAATTCACCATAACTACTTGAAACTGAGCCTACATCGGTCATCTACAGCATGCAGCCTCAGCTGAAAGAAAAACGGGCAGAGGGCGAAGTCAGCACATTCTGTGCTAACGAGCAAGCATCGAGACGGTTCTTAGTTTTACTTTTTTGTTGTGATTTTTGGTTCTTGGTGAGGCAAAACAAATCACTTCAGTATTCGAGAGGTAAGTTCAATTTCACTAAGGACTGAATTTTATGGTTCACCCGTAAATTGAAGTGTCTTTCCTCAATAAGAAATTAAATATACTGAAGGTGGGAAGTTTATTATATATGAACCCACGGGATATTAAATGCTAACATTAGAGTATGGTTAATCAACTCAAGCATGGACAACAATTGTCCGCCTCTGCTGTGTAGCGGTTAGTGTGATTAGCTGACCGGTTCGGTTCCCGGCTCTACCACGAAAATTCGAAAAGTGGTACGAGGGCTGGAACGGTGCCCACTCAGCCTCGGGAGGTTAATTCCCTCCTCAGCCATCCTCGAAGTGGTTTTCCGTGGTTTCCCACGTCTCCAGGCATATGCCGGGATAGTACCTAACTTAAGGCCACGGCCAAATCTTTCTCTCTTCCTTGTCTATCCCTATCTTTCCATGCCCCAACAAGGCCCCTGTTCGGCATAGCAAGTGAGGCCGCCTGGGCGAGACACTGGTCCTCTTCCCCAGTTGAATCCCCCGATCCAAAGTCTCAGGCTCCAGGACACCGCCCTTGATGAGGTAGAGGTGGGATCCCTCGCCAAGTCCGAGGGAGAAACCAACCCTGGAGGGCAAACGGATTAAGAAAGAAAGAGCAAAAGTACAGCAATTATCACAAATCCAACGAGTCGACTCTGTCGCCGCTATCGTCAGCTCAGCTCCCGCTTCACAACATCGGGTGACAGGGTACTCTTACGACGTCTGAGGGAATCGCGTTGAGTTGAGGCTGCCTGATCTACAGCCTCGTAGAACATTCGGGCGACTTTCAGATGTCCAGCAGCACGAGTGTTGCGTAAGCCACTCTCCAAGCAAGACGTTGTTCAAGGACATGAGCGACCCACCTTGAAAATTTTCCCTTTACATTCTCTACAGAGATGAAGGGGTGAACCATGTCGCCCAATATTCCAAGGAGTGGCCAAAAGAGAACGTAGGAAACGTTTGTGCACCGATGCATAAGTAACTTTTCTTTACATTCACGGTCAAGGCTACTGAGATATTACACCTGTTGCCAATCTTAAAGAATGTATGCCGATCCATTTAAACCCGTTCTTTCATAATAGGGTCGGGGATAACGGGAGATTAATGTATATGACATACTTTACGGCCGGATGCTCTTCCTGACGCCAACATCACTTGAGCTTATGATTATTTATTTATTTATTTGTTTGGGAACAATTATAGACGCCGAATTATAGAGTTCCACAATGAAAAATATATTTACAATGGAGTAGCACAATGCAAACATACAAAAATAAGTGAAAGAACAATGGTGAAAAATGATCTAATGACACAAATAGCGAAAGAAAATTTAAAACTAATAAAATAACTGTAGAGAGACAATTAACAACAATACATAGAGGCAAAAGAAAAGAACAAGGAAAATTAAAGATTGAAAGTAAAATTAAAAGAAGAACTTATAGCTAGGCACAGAAAGATAAATACAGATATGACACGTAAGTAACGGTATAGTAGAGTAAAAAATAAATAACTATTACAATATGAGCAATAAAGTGGACAGCAATAAGAGAAAAGAAGGAATATGAAGAGATAAAAGAGTTAAAGAGGGTTGGAATGCGGATAAATGAAGTTCGTTGAGTGGCGGAATACGGAATATGAAAGGGTGAAGGGGTGGATTTATCCTGGTTTTGCGAGTTGGGACATGTACGAAAAAGAAGGATGCAGGTTCAGAAGAACGAAATAAGCCGGAATCGAAGGTCGGCTACTTTCCTGCGAGGAGAGAACGGGCGAAGGTGTAACTTATCCAGTATCTGATTGCTGCTCAAGTTTTCACAATGAAATGAATGGTAGTGAGTGAAACTGGGTGAGCTGGAGAAAATAATTAGCTGCGATCCATGAATAGGAATTGCCTCGGCATTTGCCTACAAGTGAAGATGAGAAACCACAAAAAAACATTCTCAGGACATTCGACGGCGGGGTTCGAACCCGACAGTCTCCCGAATGCAAAGCTTGGCTCCACAGCCGTAGCGCGTTAACATGCGTGGCCACACCGCTCACCGCTAATCCTAAAGGAAAAGAAGAAGAATCACTATCAAACATCTTTATATAGACTATTCTGCCTTTCAGCGTTCCGTTTGCAAGCCTTAGTGCAATTAACTTAAAATCCTCCGCAATCCTCTATTTGTAACTAGCTCTGTGGCTTCGTTTGGTTCCATGGCTCTTATTTTTACATTATTAGAAACTAAGTCCACCATCGCCGTCTCGGTCGCCCTGTACATCTCTTAACCTTCATAATAAAGTCCATCATTCACCCAGATTACATATTCTCCTCCACTCCGCTCATATGGTCCCACCAACGACGCCGGTTTATGAGAACAGCTTCACCCGTCTAGTTATCTCCTCATTCAGAGTTCCCTCCTGCCATCGTTCCCCCTGTCTGTACCAGCAATTTTTCTCGCCACTTTCATGTCTGTTACTTCTAACTTATGAATATCTTGAGTACACGCACCTTTCACTCCCGTAACTGAAAGCAAAGTTGGTCCGAAAAATGACCGATGTAATGATAGTTTCGTCCAGGAGCCGACTTCTTTCTTACAGTAGAGCCTCACTGCATTAGCTTCGCTGCATCCTGATTTTTTTTTTTTCCTAGTGGATTTACGTCGCACCGACACAGATAGGTCTTATGGCGACGATGGGATAGGAAAGGCCTACGAGTTGGATGAAAGCGGCCGGTGGCCTTATTTAAGGTACAGCCCCAGAATTCGCCTGGTGTGAAAATTGGAAACCACGGAAAACCATCTTCAAGGCTGCCGACAGTGGGGTTCGAATCCACTATCTCCTGAATACTGGCCGCAATTAAGTGACTGCAGCTATCGAGATCGGCAGTTCTATCCTTTAGTATTTCAAGGTCCAGAAATACGTCGGCCACGGGTCGTCAGATACACTAGTACATAAAAGAACTTCTGCGCAGCGAAATCCGTACCTTGGCGTCTCCAAAACTGAAATAGTTAATGACACGAAAATCCAACGAGAAATGTCAATTTTACTCCGTTAGTATTATTATTGCTGTGTAGAAAATCTGTATATAATAAAAGTTATGCAAAACATAATTCCCGCCCTTTTACATCTCATAGGCTTTTACCGCACAATGCGGAGAAATACGATTATTGCATCTATTCGCTATGTTCCCAACAGCTCCGGGAATAGTACATCTATATAGAAAGTGTACAGTCAACCGTACAAAAAATGGCCGCAAAGAAATATTTAATTATATACAATCTTGTCACGCGAGGATATTCGTAACCTGTGGTTAGCCGGAGGCCAAAGAGATAATACTGTACCTGGAATCTTATCTACACAGTATGTTCATCTTCTTCAAACAATAAATTTTGAAAGAAGGTCATCTCCGACGATGAATTTTCGAGCAACAGAAGTTGCAAAAAATGCAATTTACAATACTAAATGTTTCATACATTTTGTTCAGTATGAATATTGAACTATGATGTTTTTCTGCTTTGGGGTGCGTAACCATTTCGGATGTTGGCGATCAAACATGGCAACATATTCTTTATCTGCAACAGATCTGAAGGGACCCGCCGCACTTGTACCGAATCATGTTCTCCGGTTTTTCAGCCAAGTAATTATATTTCCAGGACCTCTATTTCGTCTTTCAGCGCGGGTGAGGTATGGCCAACCATCAGAACTGCATTCCCGAATCAACAAGCACGACCGAAGATCTATCAACTTACTGCAACTTGTTTAATTTCATGTTTAAATTTATATTTATTCCAAGGTTTATTCACGAAAACAAAAATACTGACATCATCTTTGAAAGATACAACAATAAAAATTAACGAGACAATTGAAACTGTTCAAGATTTCATCTTCCTTCATCGTGAAGGAGAGTCCGGACTTGGAATAAAGCACTGAATTTCACTTGGCCATAGTGTATTGAAGCAAAATTTGACTAAGTCCTGGAAAAGCACAGACATCTGCATGCAGCAATATCCCGAATAATCAAGTATGGAGATGAAAGAAGCTCTTGCGTATTCACGGACAGCGAACAACACTGAAGATTTATTTTAAATGCTTTCATGTTGTGGTATGCTCACTACTTGGTCACTGGGATTGTAGACAACACTGGCTTGTTGTCCCTTTTCTCGTTTATCAGACGAAATATGTCAACATAGAAGGTTCATTACCAAGCTCTCATATTTTGGCCACACAACTAAAACTAGTTAACTGGAAAAATCGATAATCATTGCAATAAGTGGTGAACAAAGACCGGCTGCCCAAGAATCCGTCGATCTGTCACTATTAAACAAATATGTCAATAATAACGTAGTAATTTTCTTTACGCCCCACCAACAACTTTTACGCTTTTCGGAGACGCCGAGGTGCCGGAATTTAGTCCCGCAGGTGTTCTTTTACGTGCCAGTAAATGTACCGACACGATGCTGACGCATTTGAGCACCTTCAAATACCACCGGACTGAGGCAGCACCGAACCTGCCAAGTTTGGGTCAGAAGGCCAGCGCCTCAACCGTCTGGGCCACTCAGCCCGGCAAGCAAAGGTGCCAATACATCATCTCAAGGAACATGTATGAAAAAACTTAGCGAGCTATTATCCTTAAGGTGTCCTAGAGTCGGCATTGACTGCATGGATAAAATCCTGATCATTATATTCCTGGCGCCCAACAGTTCTCTTCTATTTATGGTCACAGGATGACGCTATGAAAAAGAAGACACTAGAGATCCAACCCATTTTCTGACAGCCAGCAATAGAGCAATAGGTTAAAAACACAAATGAGGAAATCTGAACAATTCAGTAGATCTGGTCACATTACCTGTGATCCGCGCCTGAAACATTGCAATTGTCTGTGCCGAATTAACAAACCAATGGTGTCTCTACAATCCCAATGACCACGTAACACGGGTGTAATTAGGGAGCGAACCACGATATGATAATGATCACGCGCTCACTACTGTAACCTGATTGAACTGCCGGCCACAACTACATAACTGTGAGTAGGACTATTAACTCCGTCTCTAGAGACAAACTGTAGAGCTATGAATTTTTATACGTCAATTATGTGGTGGCCGAAGGGCTAAAGTTGACGTCTTCAAATCGTACATTACACAAGTGGCACCACCTAATTATAGAGCAGGAGAAGCAGCCATTAGTGAGAGATGATTTACATTGATAATGACGTGCGCCAACCTCATAATGTATACAATGACGTACTTTTAAAAACATCCCACACAGCTCGATTTACCGTATTCTACGAGAAATGTAATGCTATTTATGACCACAAGAAATAATACATAACGACACGAAGAGGGTACCACTACACCCTGACATGACCCAAAACCGAATGGAATAGACACAGTTATGCCGCGTAACGTACAAGCTGTGATGAACATGAATAATAATCATAAAGGTGTGTGCTAGCGTAGTGGAACTGCTGGCTTTCTATCTGGACGGCCGAAGTTCTCTTCCCAGTCGATATCGGGTTGGAATCTTCACTTCAACAATCACGTGACGTGGGGAAGGACATACAGCCATCCATTAAAACCGGCCGAAATCCAGAATGAGCCAGGTAGCTCCATTGAGCCCAGAAATAAGCTCAAGAAAGACGTAATATAAGAAGGAAAAAAAATCAAATATCTCTTGACTGGGCAGTAAAGTCAATTTAGAAAGAACCACCGAACTCCAGAAACGGTACAGAGTAACATGGAATCACTACAGTAAAATAGCGATGTCGCGTAATGCGAAACTCCGTCACTGCAGGATAGTTGTTTTCCCGGAAGCATTAGATGCCTCAGAAACTACCATCTCTAGGAGGCCACTCTAAAAATGATGATGATGCTTGTTGATTACAGGAGATTAACACCTAAGGTCATTGGCCCCTAAGGGTACAAGATGGAAATGATATAATTAAAATTTTAAAATGTATCCACTGGCTAGAATTTAAAACAAATGAAGAGGAATAATGATTGTGAATTTAAAATACGCAGTGGATCTAATTCGCAATGCCTTATTTTCGGTAAAATGAAAGATGATAGGTAATGGTAGAATAAGACATTGCCTTAAAATTCAATAGCATATCAAGCAAATGACTATTTTAAAAAACACATTAAAACAAACACAAACTAAAACAGAGTCAAATTAATAAAACGCAGTGAACAATAATACAAAGACTAATATGAAACGCTACATTTATATAAGATAAAACAAACCACTATTCCTCATAAACCGGATGAGGTCTGCTAACTGCTCATCATCTCGCATGATGAGGGTTTTGATACTCAGGAATTTTTGACTACGGCGCAGATCCACCAGGTCTACGCACTCTGTAAGGATGTGTACCACGGTAAGATGATCGCCGCAACTACACACAGGAGGGGTTTTTTTCTTTCAGTAAATAGGAGTGCGTTACAATACCGTAGCCGAACTGAAGACGACATAATACCACTGCTTCCCTCCGAGAAGCACGAAGGGAAGTCCTCCATACTTTCGTTGTACCTTTTATCGCTATCAGCTTATTTGGAAGTGGGCCGCTTCATCTCACAATGAGACATAACCAAATGTCTCAGCTGAGAGCGAATATCACTTGCTGGAACCTTGTAAGGAAACGGGGACAATGTAACTGCCTCCTTGGCAGCCTTATCTACTAACTCGTTTCCCTCTACACCCATGTGGCATGGGATCCACGTAAAGGTGATTCTGGTGCCGGCACCCGACCACCCGGCCAGCAGGTCCTGGATGCGCTGCACCAGAGGGTGTCGAGGAAAACAGGTATGAATAGACTGTAGCGAGCTCAAGGAATCAGCACACAGCAGAAAGTGTCGGCGCTCATCGGACAGTGCGTACCGCAGAGCTTCAGAGATAGCATTGGGCTCTCTGCTGTATACACACTACAGGTTTCCGGCAGAGCAAAAAGGAACCTATCATTGTCGACAACGAGCGCACAGCCCTCTTTCGTTTCTGCCCTCGAACAATCTGTGTAAACGACGACTGAACTTGGATACCGGCCAACAACGGACACGAAGAGCCTCCGATAAATCGAAGGGTCCGTATTTTCCTACGGGCCAGTGTGCAGATCTACGATTATTTCAGGTCGTCGTATTATCCACAGAGGTAGCCCACTTGGTTGTCTGACAAGGCAGGTAACCGAAGGTATATCAAATAATCTGAGACTGCTATCCAAGCGTATTCCAACCGGCCACGTTGCTCGAGGAAAAGCAACGTACAGCCGACGGTTTCCATTGTGGAATACGGAAGGATAGCTTGGGTGCAGTGGCATCAGTCGCAAATTTGCAGCATAGGACTAAAACATTTGCTGGTGCCTCAGATGTAAAGGCGGCACACCAGATTCAGCGAACACGCTAGCAATGG
Source organism: Anabrus simplex (assembly GCF_040414725.1). Classification (NCBI taxonomy): domain Eukaryota; kingdom Metazoa; phylum Arthropoda; class Insecta; order Orthoptera; family Tettigoniidae; genus Anabrus; species Anabrus simplex. The sequence continues at coordinate 72,934,271 of NC_090278.1, forward strand.
GGATTGTGCGAAAAGCTCCCGTTGCCAACATATCCCCGCCGTGGTGGACGCTATTCAGTTTCGCAAGGACTCTTTCACTTTTTGATTCTTATGCTGTACTGCCGTAATCTAACCTGGATAAAATATGCGCCCTATAAAATCGTAGGAGCAACGTGCGGTCAGCCCCCCAGCCAATTAGTACTGCAAAGAAACTTCAAAATATTCAACTTCCTAGATAATTGCACTTTTAACTGCCGCACATATGCCTTCCACGATAATTTGCTATCGAAAAGGAACCCAAGATATCGGTATCAAATACTGGAAGAATGTCATTTCCTAAATAAAGCTCAGGATGTGAGTGAAGAGTGCGCTTCCGGCAAGCCATGCTCTAAAGTCCACTGTTCCACTCTCCTAATAACTTGCTGTAATTGTCGCTCTGCGATTGCCATATTGTGCGATCTATAATGCACAGCAAAATCGTCCACATATAGCGACGGAATTATTGCTGAAACAGCAGCAGCGACAATACCGTTTATGGCAATCGCAAAAAAAGTGACACAAAGAACCGATCCCTCTGGGACTACATTTTTCTTGCGAATATACCCTTCCTACCAGGACAGGGAATAGACGGAGGGACAACAAATTCGCAATAAATACCTCGGAATCTCCCAAGGGACGAGTTTTTGGCGAAGAATCCCTGAGGAGGACGAAATGGACTCCTCAGCAGCAGCAAAAATAACTTGTGTTTTGTAATTGATATCGCCGTCTACGTTCCGCCTGGTTACGTCGTTAGACAGCTAGTGATATGAACTTGTGCCACTCAGCATGTTTAAGAATCCATAGAGGAGGAGGATTGAAAAATGACAAATAGGTCTGTAACTTCCTGCATACTTAGGATTTTTGTCAGGCTTGAGGACAGGAATTACTATGCTCTTTCGCCACTGAGACGGAAACTTAGCATCTATCCAGATTCGGTTGAACACTCGAAGAAGATCTAACAGACTATCCTCACTAAGGTGTTTCAACATCTGGTTATGGACATTGTCTGGTCCAGGAGACGTGTCGTTGCAAAGCGCCAAGGCGCTGCGGAGTTCCCTCTCCGTAAAGGGCACTTTACAGTCCTCTGAAGCTAAAGGGGCAAAACTACGGTGATGACGTTCTGCCTACCGCTTTAGAGTGAGAAAATCACGATGGTAATTCTCGGAACCACACACATCCGCGAAATGACTGGCTACATGGTTAGCAATAGAGGTACTGCGTGCAATGGCAAATTCCCGGTACAGAAGACTATCCTTGGATACACGAAATTCGTCGAAGTTTAGTCCACACTTGAGATGACGCGAGTATGTCACGTCATAGACGACACATCTCTCCCACGAAGCTTTCTAACTCAGTCGAATAAGAACTCGGAGTTTCTTAAATGTTACCAAACTGGCCACAGTAGGCTGCCTACGACAGGGTTTATGAGCGCGACCGCGTTCTTTGATACCTAGTGCGATTTCTTCGTTCCACCAAGGAACGAGTTTTCAGCGAAGAATCCCTGAGGAGGAGGAAATGGACTCCTCAACAGCAGCAAAAATGACTTGTGTTATGTAATTGATATCGCCGTCTCTCCTGGTCACGTCGTTAAACAGCTAGTGATATGAACTTTGGCCAATCAACATGTTTAAGAATCCATCGAGGAGCAGCCTCGACGGATTTGTTTCAACAAAGTAAGAACAATGGGAAAATGGTCACTGTCACAAAGATCATCGTGTGTATTCCACCGAAACAGGAGAACCAACGTTCGGCAGCATAGTCTGACGTCTATGTGAAAGTATGTGCCGTAACGTACAATTAAATGAGTTGGTTCACCAGTATTCAAAACACATCAAACCAGCTCTCTTACTAATGTTTTCTCTTCGAGAAAGGGATATTTCCAAAAACTTGGAAAGAGCGGATAATATGCCCTATATACAAAAATAAAGGGAATAGATTACTAATGTTTTCAAATCCCTTCCCCTGGGATAAAGCGTTTCAGAGCCCCACATAGGGTGATGGACGTTAAAATCACCTAATAAGAGGAAGGACGGTGCAAGCTGATCTCTTAAGATCAGTTATATCATTTAAATTAAGAGGCTGGCCTGGTAGGAAATAAACATTATACACTGCTGCTACGACAGTCAGCGGAATGTGAACTGCTACAGCCTCCAGCGGGGTTCTTCGTTGAACCTCTTCGTTATAGGTATCAGAACGGACAAAAATGCCAACGCTACCGGAAGACCGGTTAGCATAATTTCGTTCTGTCTAGTAAAGTGAAATTTCTCAAGACCGTATGATGACCAGGTCTGAGATTAGTTTCCTGAATGCAGACTATATTCGTCGAATACTCACTAATTGGCTGGCGCAGCTCAGCTAGATACCTATCATAACCGTTACAATTCCACTGTAACAGTGACACAGTGTGGACTAAGAGAGAGTGAGTGTTAGGTTATACTTAAAACCTAAGCACTAACATCAGCATCTACATCCGTAGATGTATAGGAAAGCTCGGCGTCCATTCCGTCGTCGACGGACGAGGGAACTGACGCCCAGAACTTCGACCTTTTAAGGGGGGACGGGATGTCATCCTACGAGGGAAGCACGCAGGTTTTGAAGTAGGCGTATACCTGCTGGCGCTGATTCATACCCTCCAGATGGAGGGCATGATTTCCCTTCCATAGAAGTGCGAGAGCGCCTGGAAAGAGCGCTCCTCTTCGCCCTCGTGTCGTGTTTAGATGGGCTGGTAGATAATTTCCCCGCCCTGGTTGACGATGCCGCCTCCGCCGGCTTGGGCCCGGCTTTCGCCGACCTCTTGATGGGGGCAGACTTGCCAGCCCCCTTCGAGCTTATCCTCTTTGCGGCTTTGCTCACAGGAGCAACAGCCGCCTTGGGCGCAGCAATCGTAAAAGGTTGAAAAGATGTAAACGACGAACCTGGAAGACTTTGTGCTATCTTCGTGTAGTCTAGCATCTTGGCGGCAGCATTCATAGAATTGAACTTACGGCGCGCTTCCTGGTAGGAAATACCATCCAGGGTCTTGATCTCCTGGATCTTCTTCTCACCGAGATATATCGGACAGTTCCGATCTCGAAGTGAATGAAGACCAGGGCAATTAGTGCACCTGTAAGGAGTTGTGCACTCTTCCGCGCTATGAGCCACTCTGCCAAATGTACCATACAGAGATACCATAGGCCCGAACCTCTGACATTGACACAGCGTATGGGATGCGGGATGTACGGCCTCACATCGCAGTGATAGGCTGTTACCTTGACTTTTTCTGGTAACAATGATAATCTGAAGGGGACAATGAACGCACCTGTGCAACGTCTTAGCCGTTGACTTTGCGACGTGTGTCACGCCACGGTGCTTCATGTCTTCCATCAACTCATTGTCAGTGCTCAAGATGAGCTCTCAGTGGAAAATAACTCCATGAACCAGATTCAAAGTCTTGTGCTTCTCCACTATGACGGGAATATCGCCAAAGTTGTCGCACTTGAGCAACCGATCACCTTGCACGGCAGTGTGCGTCCTTAGCAACAAACTACCATTGCGCATTTTTTTAAGATCTTCCAGTTCGCCGTAGACACCCATGTGCCTAATAAACAAAATAGACTTTACCAGCTTCAAGTCACTCCCATCAGTTCTGGTAGTGAGCTCGATAGCTGCAGTCGCTTAAGTGCGGCCAGTATCCAGTAATCGGGAGATAGTGGGTTCGAGCCCTTCTGACGGCAGCCCTCAAGATGGTTTTCAGTGGTTTCCCATTTTCACACCAGGCAAATGCCGGGGCTGTACCTTAATTAAGGCCACGCCCGCTTCCTTCCATTTCCTAGACCTTTCCTATCCCATCGTCGTCATAAGACGTATCTTTGTCGATGCGACGTTAAGCAAAATAGCAAAAATAAAAGTTATGGTAGCAACCAGAAACCTAGGGAAGCAGGATCCCAGGTGCGCTTAGTCCCATGGTTTGAACCCTTTATGGAATTAAAAGTTAACGACTTCGGTAGGGGACCACCTTGGGTAGGCTGAAGACGTTTTGAAGCCATGCCCGAAATCATCCTCCCCGAGTGCCACCCACTCCGACCAGGGGCCTCTGTAGCCGAACCAAGCAGCCGAGGCAATACCCACCTGGTCGTAGCAGGTATTGCCCGGTGTCCGATGTTGAACAATGTCTAATACGGAATGATTGCGGGAAGGAGCACTAGGACTCCCTTCCTCCAATCACCCGCAATAGCATGTACGCCACAGCGAGGACAGAAATAAATATAGAGAAACAAATAAAAACAATTAATGATAATATGTCCTTCTGGCATTCGGCTGTGCGGGATCCTGTGTTGTCAAGCGAATACTACTGCACGGGTACATGGCGCTCCCACCCGCAGGATTCCTGGGCGGTCACGAGCGGGGTTTCGGCGTAATCGCACGTAAAAGGCCCATCTCCGAACAGCACGCACATCAAGAATTTTTAATCGATCTACAACTAACCCTAAAAAAGCATATTAACAAAAATAAAGAGGGGACCGATAGCCACATGACCCTCTCAGTCACCTACGACATGCAGGGATTACATGTAAATGTATTCAGCCCCTCCCATCCACACGGGGTCCAACACATGCCAAGCCGCAATCCATGTCCGCGCCAAGGTAACCCCATTTAGTCGCCTCTTACGACAGGCAGGGGATACCGGGGGTGTATTCTACATATGTGTCCCCCACCCTCAGGAGGTGTTACCCTTTGAGTCGCCTCTTACGACAGACAAGGGATACAATGGGTGTATTTTTCGTCTGCGTCCCCCACACACAGGGGGTTGATGAAATTGGAAAGCAAGAACGAACACTTCTTAGGAAAATATAAGGTCCCACCCATGTAAATGGCATATGGAATAAAATAACTATAGATCTGGACACAGACAACAGATAAGTTTACTGAAGCCGTACGCAGAAGTCGCCTGAAATTCTAGTCACATCTCTACAACGGACAATAACAGATATACTAAAAAAGAATTAACTATAATCAATTCAAAGAAGATCAACTGGTTCGAAGAAATTAAGCAAAATTTACAAGAAATAAATGCTACAGACATACAACAAAAAATTGTGAAGTCTATGGAATTCTGGTTGCAAATCACATTTGTAGGAAAACTAAAAAGACCACTAGAGAACAGTTGACAGAAGAACGGAAAATACACCACAGCGAATTCACGAAGAGATTTGGGGGCAGAAAAAGAAGCAGCCGTCAGACCAAGTTAACTAGTTCAAACGCGCTCTTTAACTAGGGATTACGAAGAAAGAAAGGAAGAAAGAAGAAAAAAGAATGAAAGAATAAACATGACAGCGACTTGTCGGCCTGCAGGCGTTAGCTTTAGTTTTAATATTAATAGCAGAAATCGAGAAAAACTCAAACTTTTACCCGTTACATTTGGGGTTGCTAGTGCCATACCGACCTATGTTGTGTCTTGCTTTCAATGAGGATGCTCTCACTGACGCTACATGATATATCAGGTAAAAATTTCACCCAAGTATTCACAAGGATTCGAATCTCCAGGATTTGGGTGGAATACCCGTAGTTAAGCCGCAGAAGTAACCAGAAAGCGAGAAAACCACACATACAGACGACGTGAAATAACATTGTTCCCCTTTCAAATATGATGACTCCAATGGCTACTCCACAGAAAATTCTAATCGTTAGAGAATTGTGTGTACAATAAATATTAGATTTTGAAACAACCTCTAAAGCCAGATAAACTCAACTGGTCCTCAACACAGCGAATTGGATTACAAAGGGCTCCAGAGCTGCGATCCTAAGAAGTTTCCGCGCGTATATTGTTTCCCTTTCCCTGCATGAGACAACAGAGCACGATAATTGTTCATGTCTTCCATCAACTCATTGTCAGTGTTCAAGATGAGCTCTTGGTGGAAAATAACTCCACGAACCAGATTCAAAGTCTAATTGTTTCTCCCCTATGAGACACAGACCTGTATGGAAGAGTAAATCACAGTGCGTCTACAATCTCAGTGCAGTCATCAGCTTAGATTTTTACAGACGACATATCATGCTTATTTCCCATTGAAGTACAGAGTTACTTCGAAAATTATGGCCGCTAACCATTGTGTTGGCACACCAAGAGTCGTTGTAAACTAACGTTATCACTTGATTAAAATACACCATAACATCCCACAGAAGATGGCCAGCATAATGGAGTTTTTCAATTCTGTTTCCCGTATCAATGTGCTCTATCGTGCATGTCTAATAATAATGTTATTGTTCTTACGTTCCACTAACTACTTTTGATGGTTTTCGAAGACGCCGAGGTGCCGGAATTTTTGTCCCGCAAGAGTTAATTTACGTGCCAGCAAATCTACCGACACACGCCCGAAGTATTTGACCACCTTTAAATATAACCGGACTGCGTGGATCGAACCTGCCAAGCTGGGGTCAGAAAGCCACTTCAACCGTCTGGGCAAGACCAACTCCAATACTCAAACCATAATATTGAAAAAAACAAGGCGGCCGAAATAGCCGACTGCTGGTATTGGCTAACACGAAAATATCACGTACATACACCAACGGTGTTAACATGATAAATGTATCACAGGGTAAATTACTGTTACACCTATGAAAATGTTCGGCGAACAATTACAACTAAGAACTAGAAACACACATATTCTACTAACATAAACGGACAGTCCCACAGCAAAAGAGAACAAGCTGATTACTTCGAAATTTCACTTAGTCAATAACGTTTTCTCTTAAAGTTCACTTTACTGGATAGAGAAAAATACATAATAAAACTGTTAAAATAATATTTATAACATCATTTTGAATGTTTAAAAATCCATTCACTCTCATGAGACCTGAAAACCTACAACCTGTCTTCCAGTCAATGACCGCGTCAGGGATGGGAGGAATGAAGCTCCCAACTTGCGACGAGGATAGGAATTGTGCCGGCTGCAGAGGCCTGTTGCACTCCTCTGGGGCAATGATTAATAACTGACAGACAAAATGAAATGATAGTGGAGAGTGTTGCTGGAATGAAAGATGACAGGGAAAACCGGAGTACCCGGAGAAAAGCCTGTCCGACCTCCGCTTTGTCCAGCACAAATCTCACATGGAGTGACCGGGATCTGAACCACGGTATCCAGCGGTGAGAGGCAGCCGCCTGAGCAATGGAGGCTTTTCACTCTCATGAAAACTATGAAACATAGCTAGCTGCCCTATTTTCGGAGTACTGGGCAATTTCTAATTGTCAGCACCCAATGAAAGGGAAAGGCCTACACCCGAAATGAATACCGGTATGCTAACACATGGAACGGGCATGACGATGCTAACATATGTTGACAAATAGCACAGCAAAACCCCACACAATGATGGCAAACTTATTAAAGAAACGTTCGGACACTAATGATACAATAAAGTTTAACCCATTGAAGAATCCAAACTAAAAACCAAACCCCACGGTACTTAACGACCTTGAAAGTGCTCTGGCCTGCCCAGAGACCGCTGCTCACCCCGAAGGCCTGCAGTTTACGAGGGGCCGTGTGGTCGGCACGACGCATCCTCTCAGCCGTTATTCTGGGCTTTCGAGACCGGGGCCGCCATCTCATTGTCAGATAGCTCCTCAATTCTAATCACGTAGGCTAAGTGGACCTCGAACCAGCCCTCAGGTCGAGAGAAAAATCACTGACCTGGCCGGGAATCGAACCCGGGGCCTCCGGGCGAGAGGCAGGCACGCTAATCCTACACAAGTGCAAAAACTCTATTGATTCGAAACAATGATGTTTTTAACCTACATGGACAAGCTTGAATTTGGAGTAGTCTTCTTGATAACAGGTAACAACAGCACGAATCGAAAGGTGTTGGTACTGTAAAACCCCATCTCCCTCCAAGTAACTATTTCTTCTTTGTAACAAGTGTACAGATTGCTCCATCTGTCACACTTACAGGTGTTGTACTCAAGATCCAGTAAAACATTTCTGGATGCAAAAACAGAGTCTTGTAAAATACACTTGTATCTAAATCATTCGACACCTTGAAGCACATAGACACTGACGGAACATCACCAAATAAATTATCTATGTAAATGATAATTTTTTCAACGAATATGTATAATAGGCTTAAAATTTACAATTAGAAAAAGGTATTTCCTAACCTAAGACTTATTCTCAAAAAGATGTCTGCACACTGCTGTTTTGTCATTGACTTAAAAATAGTCACGACGTATATTCCTAATTCACTTCTCTCTTAATGTTTTATTCCTTATAAAACGAAAGAACAGTTGAACGAGAGGTATTGTAGTTAGACTTAAAACCCGTTCACAACAAGTTAAAAACAAATTCTCGAATTAATGCGTATCCTAAGTGTCCACTGACTCTTATAAACACACCCGCACAACTTATATTCTGCAAAGAAACTAATATTTATCGTCAACTTTCATGAAATTACACTAACTACATACGAAAACAAACTCAAGTTTCTAACAATCCGAATACTCGATTCGCCATCTTGGAACGATCGAGAATAGCATTAAGGTCTTAGGATACAGTCCGTTTGGTCTGAGTCACACAGCGCAGCAAATGAATGTCGAACCACCGTCGGAGGCTCTGCGCCCAAGATAATCTTCGCCCACGTTCACGTTTCCTTGCTATGATTATTTCCAGGGCGCCAAAAATGTTCTGACCTAGGCGCCAGTGCTGAAAATAAAGTGTGATGCATAGGCCTACATGTTTTGGTCTTATAGTTTCCGGTATAAAATGTACAATTACAACAAATGAAGGCAACATAAGTACAGTTTTACAAAGCAGCAGTGCGTGGTTTTTCTGTGCTTTATGTCCATACATAAATCTTGTAGTTTGAGCACTCAAAATTCTGGTTGGATCAAGTATCTCTAATAATGGGCCATTCATGTTAATTAGCATTAAATTATTAAGGCTAGCTGACCCCACTGATGACCTCAAACTGTTATTTATGAGATTCATTAAACCAAACCCTCTCTCACAAGAAATGCTTGACACAGTTAACCTGACAATACAAAGCCACTGGCTTAAAAATCGGCAGTCTGTCGTATTTGACGAAACATGACAAAAGCTCACTTAAATCAATCCATCCATATAAACATCAGATCTACTGGAAGGTAAAACTTCGGAATACCAACGAGAGAAAAAAAATAACCTAGGCGCCAGACTCGTATTTCCCGTACCATTGCGACAAAGATTTTTCGAACCCCGATCATTTATATCAGGTTATGCCTGTAATTTCGGAGAATGTGATCGAAACAGGCTGCTTGCCTGAATTTTGCGAGGGTTAGGACAATACACGATTTCCTGGTCTACCGATGAGATTTTCAATCCGCAATACATCCATATTTCAAAGGCCTACTGTTGGTTCATTGATGAAGCCTTTCAAGTTCATCCTTCGACACCGTAAAATAGCATGGATAACGAATTCTGAATGGGAGGCATGTTTGCAAACGAAATGTTTTAATTTCTGAAAACAGTCCTTTCGCAACGCCGATTCTAGTTTTAAAATAAATAAAATAATAACCGGAGCCAACTCAAAATACTGAAAGTTAAAAATGATTCCAAAATCGATCCACTGGCTACAATTCAAAAAGATGACGATGAATAATGATTATGAACTTAATCAGTGGATCCGACTCGTAACGCCTCACCTTCCCAGAAACGATATTGAAACATTAGAATTACTGACCAAGGGACTGCTTACAAAGCACAATTCTGAATCCATGATACTTGTTATTTCAAGGGGTCCAAAATCCAGGTCAACGGCCCCTCATAATGGTACTTATCGCTAGTAAAGTAGAACCATGGAATTTCTCAAGTTACGTACTAATCAAGAGTAGCGTCGACTCACGGTGTTCCAAACGTTATGGTAGTACCACAGTCTAATATAATAGTCGCGAAGCTCTAATAAGAGGAAGGTTCACCCATTTGACAGGTGGAGCGACACTAGCACGTCTAGCGGCGAGGTAGAGGCAACTTGCTAACAGACAACAGGGAACGAATTACCACTAGCCTAAAATGATCATAACTTCTGAACCATTCATGCAAATAATGGACTGATAAGGTTACTGTAATCCTTATGAAATAGTGGAGGAGGTCAAACAATTTATTTCGATGAGGAGTTCGAGGATAATATTGACCATGGTAGAGCGCTGGACTTCTTAGCCCAACTTGGCAGGTTCGATGTCGGTCGGTCACTTGCTTTCTTGGCTTACGCTGCATGAACCGTCAACGATAGACCCCGTACGAATTATAGAGCATAGAAATCTCTACAAAAAAGTCCGGGGTGGTATATACCTATTTCGAACTAGTTGCCCTCTAGAAGCGATGTAATGTTATAGTCCGCGGTAAAGAAAAATAACTCCTTAAGATTAAATAAATATTTCGATATTATCCTCGAACTCCTCATTGAAATAAATTGTCTGACCTCCTCCATTATTTCAAAAGGATTACAATGACCTTATCAGGATATTATTTGCATGAATGGTTCAGAAGTTATGACCATTTTAGACTGTAGTGGTAATTCGTTCCCTGTTGTCTTCCAGCAAGTTGCCTCTACCTCGCCGCTTGGAGCGCTGTAGTCGTCTCGGATGAAAAATTATCAGAGCTTCGCGACTGTATATATTTAGACTGTGGTACTACCAAGTATTGTACGTGGCACAGGTAACGCAGACCTATGGTGTTTTTCACATAACGGCGCCATTCGTAGGCAACGCAAACCCACGGTGTTCCTCACATAGGTGTACTAATCATAGGGACTCGTACAACACGTGGTGTTCCTCACATAATGGGTACTAATCACAGGCAACGTAAGCCCGTGGTGTTCCGCATATAGTGGTACTGATCACGGGTACTGTAAAACCCATAGTGAACCACTCTCTATTGCTACTTATCACAAACATATTTTGTACCTGACATAGTGGTACTACTCGCCAAGTAAATGCGACCCATGGTTTTCACCGCATGATGGTACTAATAATAAGTAGTTTCATGGATCTAATTCAATTATTCCTTGGTCACCCCTTTTAGTCACCTCTTACAACAGGCAGGGGATACCGTGGGTGTATTCTTCATCTGCGCCCCCCACCCACAGGGGGTCCTAGTTTTGACTTCCATATCCGGATCTCATTCTTGTGCTAGTCCGTATCCTAGGTATTTGCAGTACAAGAACGGGTTTGAGTTTCGAACGACCTTCCTCATTTCAGAAACACCAGAATTCTAAGAATATCCTGAACACTGCATATACATAGAACGTGCATATTCAAACATACCTATCAAAAGCACAACGATTTCTACCATTCGACGCTGCAGATCAGTAATTCGGTGCACTATTTTCCGATTTCTACGTCGATCTCATGCATTTAGTAAGGGTGTAAAGAAGAGGGAATAGAAGTCTCTGGAACGAGCACAGAGTATGGTTCCAGTGTATGGGACCCTCACCGGGAATACGTGATACGAAAACCGGAAAAAAAATCAAAGGAAAGCAGCACGATTCGTTCTAGATTATTTCCGACAAAGGAGTAGTGTTACGAAAATGTTGCACACTTCGGGATTGGGAAGACGTGGGAGTAAGGAGATGAGATACTCGAGCTGTCAGTGGAACGTTGGCGTGAAATGACATAGGTAGAAGAATAAGCTTGAGCGGAGCTTTTAAAAGTAGGAACGATCATAATATCACGATAAAGTTGTACGGTAATTCAAGAAGACAAATTTGGGGCAAATATTCATTTATACGGGGAGGAGTAAGGGATTGGAATAAATTACCAAGGGAAATGTATGATAAAATTTCCAAGTTCTTTGAAAAGGTTTACGAAAAAGCTACGTGAATAATGGATAGGGAATTTGCCTCCTGGGCGACAGCCCTAAATGGAGATCACTGACTGACTGACTGATGTCTATGGAGAATAAATCGCGTTTCGTACGACTGAAAATATCTGCAGAAGACATAGTCCACCACTTATAAATCAAATTACAAATCAAGACGTCATAAAATGCAAGAAATTATCTTGTTAATAAACCATAAACTTCTTGGTGTTAAAAGGACGCGAAAAAGCATACAATAAAGAAAGGAAGCACTGAGCACACCGCGAGGAAAATGTTTTCCAATGTTATTACGCAACAAAACGAAACAGCTGTATTCATTGAAGAGCAGGCTATTGATTTGTACGTGGCAGGTTGGCTAACCTGTCAGAGCCAATGACCTTCATGCTGCCTGGTCACCTTGAGAAGAACCACCAACAGCAGCACAAGCAAGGAGCAACCTTATCCCTTCAAACCGGCTAACTATATAAGGTTGGGAAGTTCTCCAGACAGACGTTCTTGCTCTAAGGGATATCAACTCGTATAAGAAGCAGAATCATACATGTTCATAACATGCCATCTATTATTCATTTATTTTCATCATCACTACTACTTTTATAATTTAACAATTGAATGGCTGCTTTGTAAATAATACATAATTTAATTAGAATCCAAGCGCAGGACATTGCTTGGCGTAGGCCAGGCACGGCAAACTGAGCCATACGTTGCCGTGTTGGGCTGCCCCTGTAACCGGCGAAGCACAGTGTAAGGCGGGAATCAATAGATTCAAACTGGAGAGTCAAAACAATTCAATCAATATCAATAAAATCACAATAATGCAAGCAAAAAAATTGGTTTCGTGTTTGTGTTTTATCCTTCATAGTCCTTTTTTAAGGTCTACTTAAATAATAATAATAATAATAATAATAATAATAATAATAATAATAATAATAATAATAATTTGCATCTCACTAACTACTTTTAAGGTTTACCGACGACGCCGAGGTGCCGAAAATTCGCCGACCGGAAGTTCTTTTATGTGCCAGTAAATCTATCGACACGAGGTTGGCGTATTTCAGCACCTTTAAATTCAACCGAATTGAGGCGGGAATGAACTCGCCACTCGGCCGCCTGAACAACTCAGCCAGCCAAAACTTTCCTCTTCATATTCAGACAACACACTACACTATCAATTACCAAAAACACACAATAGTAATTACATCCCCCCATATATATATATATATATATATATATATATATATATATAGTGTTAGCGTCAGGAAGGGCACCGGCCGTAAAACAGGGCCATGCCTGACAGTTCGCACCCGCGACCCAACAGATGAGAGAAAAGCGGTAGATATGGAGGAGAATTCCTTATTGAGAAAAATATTACAAAATGTGTTTTTTCTTGTGAATGTATGTTAAACAAAATATTTATGTTACTGATGTAGTGATGTGTGATCAATATTTCCAACTATTAAACATGTCTTTACATAAGAATATGATAAATATGTATTATTTATATGCATTCGCAATTTTTTCGAAAGGGAAAACGCTTATACAATAATGTTTACAGTATTAACAGAGCCGGGATGAGTGGCTCAGATGGTTGAAGCGCTGGCCATCTGACTCGAACTGTCCAGGTTCGATCCTGGCTCAGTCCGGTGGTATTTGAAGGTGCTCAAATACGTCAGCCTCGTGTCGGTTGATTTACTTGCACGTAAAAGTGGGACTAAATTCTAGCACATCGGCGTCTCCGAAAACCGTAAAAGTAGTTAGTGGGGCGTAAAGGAAATATTATTATTATTATTATTATCATCATTAGTAAGAGCTTCCTTATTATTTACGTGAAGTACAGATATGTTTAAATGTGAACAAACCTACTGTTTTTCATTTTTTATACAATATGAAACGAACGATGAGGCACTGCGTTGTGACCACGCTGACCCAGGAAAATTTAGCGCGCCTGGAGCGGGAAGAGTTAAAGGCCGCGTGCACACCGAACGCGCTTCGCATAGTGTGTCGCGTGTTGCTCAACGCTAAGCGTCACGCTAAGCATAACCAGTGCTTTGTTCGTAATCCAGGTGTTCACACCGTCCGCGCTCTGCTGCGCTGAACGCCTATCTTACAGCTAAGCGAAGCGCCAGACAACGCGCAGTGTTGGTTAATTGCTTAGCGTTACCTAGCTGGTTCTGAATCTATGGAAGAAGAAATTATTCATGCAGTGTTTCAAACAGAATAAATATGGAACCCAAGACACAAAAACTATAAAAATGTAACTGTTTTGCAAAATAAGTGGACTTAAGTATCTACAACAGTTGTATCGCGTTCCTACAGTAAACATATACAGTAATATTACTTCTACTGTCACAATTTACTGGGCTTAACATTGTGACAGGATGAAATTGGGTATGAATTTTAGTGTCGGAAGTGTCCGAGGAGAAGTTCGGCTTGCCAGGTGCAGGTCTTTTGAATTGACGTCCGTAGATGACCTGCATCATGATGAGGATGAAATGATTATAAATACACACATACACCCAGCCCCCGCGCCGACTCTGCCGGTAATCGAACCCGGGACTCTGTGACCAAAGGCCAGTGCGGTAACCATTTAGCCGGACACTTTGTGACAAAGTGCATAGAATCTCCCAGACTCTGTCATATAGGTTTATAATTTTGCCAATGGAGAGTGGTAACATGAAGAATATCACTCTGCAGGCTAGTAGTGGGCTTGGAAGTAAATATTTCTGTTTATTAATTATATTTGTCACACATTTACTCCACTTTTGTTACACATGATTAATTATGTATGCTAATTGTAACAATATTGCAAAATACTATTTATAATTATTATATAAAGAGCGTGATTTAGCCGAAAATTTAATTTCCACGTGTTTGCTACACAGTGCTCCTAGATAATTTGGAAAATTGAATTTCTCCCAATACTTCTCTGCCACTTGACGCCACATTCCAGTTGCAGGGTTTGGAAGGTCAAAGGTATTCTTTGTCATTCTTAAGTAATCATAAAATGTATCGCGATAAAGTCTTGCACCTCTGTGCAAACGATGGAATTCTCTGAAACTAATTCGTTCTTCATTAAATTCATGAACCCACTTTCGATTCTTTTTCCTAATTTTCAATTTTAGGTAACTGTTATCCATCAGTAAACTGTTTCTAGTGTACTTGGATAACGGCATTAGTTTGTGACCACCCTAAAACGCCTCGCACCAAACTAAGCTGAGAGCACGGCGTAGAGTTTTCGGTGTGAACAGCAAGCACGCCTTGCGCTATGCATTGCATTTCACGCTTCACACTATGCGAAGCGCACTCGGTGTGCACGCGACCTTACACTTATTCAGGTAGCATGGTATATCCAAGGATAGGTGTAGAGGATTCCTGTTAGTAGTGTCTCCGGCGTCAGATTGCGAAAAGCGACCGATATCTCCGCGTGCGATAAAAAGGCAAATTGTGATGGCACGGCGCGACTTGTGGGTTGCTCTCGTGCTGTTGTCAGTCGGTATCGAAATTGGGTTAACGATAGGTAAACTACAACGCTTCGTCCGTTGACAGCGGCACATTGATGCCAGAGCCCAGCGGGGAATGGCGCGCATTTTTCCGAGCGATAGCGAGATATCGCGAACTGGTAGAACGGCGATGAACAGCGCAATGTTTCCCAGCACATGGTTCATCGAACGCTAATGCGCATGGCCTGCGGAGTCGTGACCCCTACCCCAATGCCGACTGCACACCACAAAAAACACGCATGAGGCGGGCGCACAAAGTCATCTCCACTGGACTGGTCTGGAAAAAGGTCGCTTGGATCGATGAAACCAGATTTCTGGTTCGTATACGCCGATTTTCATTGGAGGATATGGCACATGGTTGCACGGTCGAGCGGAGACAGACCAGCGGAAGACGTGTAGGGCACACTGGGACCCATTATTCCGGTACACCAATCCTGAACAGCTATCTATTATCTGGACGTTATTGAGAACAAAGTCCACCCGTTCAAATCAACAGTGTCCTCTCATGGTGACGGCCAGACCCAACAGGACAATGCGCTATGCCACATTGCTAAGATTTTGAAGAACTGTTTCAAGGAACATGATAGTGAATTTGCAACGACACCGCTCTCAAAAAAGTCCCGATGTGAGCCCCAGTGAAGATTTGTGATTCGACTTGCAAAAGCGGGTTCGTGCAATTTCACCATCCCAGTACGCCAACTGGAGGACCTGCTGCTGCGCTAGTGGTACCAGATACCCCAGGATACCTTCCGCCACCTCGCTGAATCAATACCTCGCAGACTGACTGCAATTCTATCAGCAAAAGCTGATCTACATTGTATTAGACATAATGTAATGACTCGTATGAGTAAATGAGGTTGATGGTGAAAATGTTTCTATCAATGGGACTGGAGCTAAACGCGGTGTGTGACCATATAGACCTGACGCCTTAACGATCATGGCCACCAAACGGTAAACCAAGCATGTAATATGCAGCAATAATAATCTCAGTCAGAATATTTCTCATTTAATTCAGCCTTTGTCCGGGTTCATTATGCATATCAGCGTCGACACAGATAGGTCTTATAGCGACAATGGGACAGGAAAGGGCTAGGACAGGGAAGGAAGCAGCCATGGAAATAATTAAGGTACAGCTCCAGCATTTGCCTGGTGTGAAAATGGGAAACCATGGAAAACATCAATCATCATTGATCTGCACTGAGGACTGTCACCAAGGTGATTGATTCCCTAACAATTGTTTACCTAGGCTTTTCTTAAATTATTTCAAAGAACATAGATATTTATTGAACATTTACCTTGATAAAAATTCCCATTCCCTAACTCTTTTTCCTATGAATGATTATTTGCTTCAATTTGTCCTCTGAAATTCTAAACAGCGTTCTCCCCACGACCTTTTAAATGGGCCCACCGCGCTGCCGTTTTTGCATATATTTGCTATTTACGTAATATTAATACATATATTAAGTCACCGGGTGCTCCAAATTAAAGTAAGTGTACTATAAGACTGTTTATTTAAATTATAAATCTTCATTATTGTTAGCATAACTGTATAGATTACATCAGAGTTTAAATGTTTAGCTTTACTATCACGTAGCGTTGTGCACAAGCGGTGTCTGGATTAGCATGGAATTGCATGCAAACTCTTGATTCCGCCTGTCATCACAAATATGTTTGGCACTCCACAGTAACCTAGTTGTCAGTCCCAGAGACACATGGTTATGAAAGAGCAGTAGAATACTGGAAGTTTTGTCTTGTTTGTGATAATTTAGCAGTTAATATTTACGTGTCTCATACCATTGTTAGTGAACTGAGGCAAATACAATGAAATGTTATCATATTCATTTTTACGCAGCATTCCCTGCCCGGTTACTCATTCCTGCCATCCAGCTGAGAAAATTTCTGGCAAGAAAGCTGGTAAGTATATCTTCATATTAAGGGCTCGGATGTTTAAGACCTAGAAATAGCCCAAATAAGTAAGCAAGTACGACCTCAAAAGAGACAAAGTATGATGTAAAAATGATGACATATAACCCAAAAATGTTTAATCTAAATATGGCCATTTTAAAATAAGTTATTAATTGAAACAGCCATTCCTTTAATACATATGTGTTAACTAAATACCTAAATACCTTATTCTTACTTTCATATTAACTTTCTGAACATACATATGTAGCAATTATTCACTGTCTAATATCCGTGATTCACTTATCAAACATCTGTGAATACATACCTATAAGGTACTCATTTTGCTAAGATTATCAGATCACCCAACATTTTAAAAATCGAAACATGTTCGCACCCTGCATTGTTGGTTTAAATATGAGAAAACTAGAATTCAATCTGCTTCTGAAATATTTTGAACATTTAAACCCAGATTTCATTAATATTACTCAAAAGCGTTGAAGTTTAAACTAAGCACCACGAAAGGAATTAAGTAGAGGTCTTTCAATACATTATAGAAGGGCGGCAGGGCATATCGTGCAAACTCACAAACCATTTTCGTTCTTCTCCAAGGGTGGAATTGAAGTGTATGACAAGATTCCACTTCAAAGCATCAGGCGCAAAAATATCTGATAATCACTTAACACATTCTTGTAAGAATAGAAGCTCCTTTCTATGTCACAAGACGTTATTTGTGCATATAGGAATAATGCTGTCGAGTACGCACTCGTCTTGAAATGTTCTGGTACCTTTCTCTAAGAACATCATTTATCTTGCACACACGGCGAAAACAGTCATTTCGATTAAGCACGTTCTGAAGTTTCCGTTTTACAGTGTCGCCAAATATTCCATGTGAATATTGTACTGGAAGTTCAACACGTCTCAAATTTTAATACTTGCATGAATTTCTAAGCTAGCAGCTTCTAAACGAGTAATTGCATTTGATATAATTCCCAAGTTCAACTATATAAATGCCAGAGTTTCTGTTGGAAAACAATTGCTGCACAATCTTAATAGAAGAGGCAGAGTATTTTACCTGCATTAAGTGCAGATATGATACCAAGAAGCAGTTCTGTGGACACGAGTTGGCATTCAATAAGTTGATGATTTTCCACAACTACAGCTGCCGTCAAACTGCCGAAATATGCCGTTCCTACGAAAATAGTTCAAAATAGGACCTTATGATAAAAAAAAGCAAAAATATAGATTTATATAAAAAATAAAAATAACTTAACTGCGACGATAATGGCCTGATTTGCACCAAAAACCAATCAGGCAAGAAAATGGAGAAGACTGAAAAAATAGGACTTTTTCTACGCATCCAAGCGCTGTTCATATTATAATCTTTCCTGCCATTAAAAGCTCCACTCAAGGTTACTTGTCTGCTAATGTCATTCTATGCCATCTCTCCACCGACAGCTTAGAACATCATGCTTTCTCAAGCAGCTTGTCTCCTTATTCCTAAGTCTTCCTAATCCAAACTTTTCAAAATTTTCATAACACTACTATCGTCAGAAATCACCAATAACAGTGCTATTTTCCCTTGGATCTTTTCCAGTCTTTGTATCAAGTGATCATGCAATGGGTCCCATGTAATGGAACCATACTGTAACTGGAGACCTACCAGGGACTTGTACGCCGTCTCCTTTACATCGTCACTACAACACCTATTTTGTAAAATGGAGAAGTGGTTATTACATACCATAAATAATAAACGTTATTTGCCTTACATCCCACTAACTACTTTTACGGTCTTCAGAGAGGCCGAGGTGTTGGAATGTTGTCCTGCAGGAGTTCCTTTACATGTCAGTAAATCTACCAACATGAGGCTGGCGTATTTGAGCACCTTCAAACACCACCGGACTGAGCCAGGATAGAACCTGCCAAGTTGGTGTCAGAAGATAAGCGCCTCAACCGTCTGAGCTACTCAGCCCGGCCATACTACTACTAAGGCCAAAAATGGACACTGCAAATGGAGCATCAGGACACAATTTTTCGACAAGGGATATTACTTTTCAGAATAAATGTAGATTTTAAATATAATTTTCTTCCTGTTTGTCTTTAGAATGTAGGAATTGGGATAAAAATTTCGGAAAAACTGCTCTAAGCCATTTCCATTTAAAACAAAGCATAAATTTTATTTAAAATTTCTGAATTTTTACTTTACCAATAGCACTATAGAAAAGTGATTAAATTTCACATTGATATTAGACGTTACCTATTTAACAGAAATGACACAAAATTTGACATTACCGATTTATCAGAATTTCTACAAATGCTATAAACACTGCATTACAAATGTACAAATAGTACCACAAAATGCTAAATGTAGAAGTGAAAAAAAGTAAATTTCTAATTTTGAAACTAAATGCATACCTGCCAACTTTACAAAACCAAAAATTTTTATATGAAAATCAGGAGATATCACGAGATACAATTGGTCAAAATTGCTTATTCTACATGTCTTGCACAAATCAATAGTACTATGGTATACATATATTATAATACTTACTGTCTCAAAACCCGACTGTTGCTATATGAGTCTACAAGGCTGAAAATTACACATCTCTATTCCCTCATAGGAAGTATGCGAGTGAGATGACTGGTTTCTGATAAGCCTTCCGTTAATAGAATGCACTCGTGCTCCACACGTGTGAATCAGTCATGAACTTAGATGCCATTACTTAAAAAATGCATCGATTAATATATTGCATCATGAGCCAACGTGATTACGATACGTGCAATGCTATGTTTATCAGGTAATAAAATAATCCAGAATTTTCTCCAAATGGCTCCAAAAATTTCTAGAAAAATCACTAAATGCTATCTTTGAAATCCTGTCACTAAAAAAAAAAAAAGACGACTCCAAATCTAGCGACTAGTCTCTGGAATCGACTAGACTGATGTGAACGAACACGAACATAGCACCCGAGAACGAGAGGTTGACAAATATATGTGTCGCACTATACAAGTTTCAGTAAACATCGCACATTCGTGCGCATTTCTCGTAATAATAAATATCGATATTTCATTTGAAAGCGACCAATGAGCAAAGGACTTCCAGCCACTGGCGTACAAAGCTGAAATGGTGGGATCTGAAAACAAATGTAAAAAAAAAAAGAGCTGAAATTGGGATAAATAATAAAATAATCGAGAGGCGGGGAAAAACTGTTGAAAATCGGGAGTCTCCCGCCTAAATCGGGAAAGTTGACAGGTATCTAAATGGGTCAGAAATGTTTTCTACAAAATTTAATTGTAAGTAGAGTTGGTAGGTTCTATTTTTTAATAGGACGGTTTAAGGCAGAGCATTTTCCTCCGAGTTGCTTCAGAGACTCCGTAATATTAAGTAGTACATACGTTACACCGAAGGTACTAGTCAAGTAGTTTTCACAGGGGCGGAGGAGGGGGTGGTGTTGGTCGAAGGAAGAACGGACAAAAATTTTAAAATACATATTGTACTTCATGTTTGTAATGAACACTGGCAGTACTAAACTGTATCCATCTTACTAATAAACGGTGTATAACCTTTATACAAGGTTTATACAACGTTTATGTGAAATTCGTTAGTAACAAACCGTGTATAAGCCTCCTGTGTATACATCTGTTATAGTTATTCATTGAATTGCTTATACAGACCAGGACCCTTGTATAAGCACTGTATAGCAGCGAGTAGCGGAAAAAGAAACGAGTGAGCAGTTTATTTTCGTGGTATTTATTGTCTACAGTAATATAATCGTGGTGAAACATTCGACTTATCCATTTAACACACATTGAAAAAATGGACGATAACGTTGATCTTCACGATATTTTAAACATAGAAGACATACACCATTCAGAGGTTATGGAGGCTAAACATCTTCGTAAAGCAAGACACTTTAAAGAGACGGAATGACAATGAATAATGGATCCAGATAAAAAATGGCATAACTTGAAAACCATAAGTAATATGATTTCCATACTCTGTAGTCAAATATGCAGAAATATGATGTATAAATGCCTAATAGAAACGTTTTTGATCAAACCTTTCTTTTAAGCTACAAAACAGTTTTTCCTTTCTCCTGAAAAGTAAGGATTTTGGAATGTGTACCCTTTTCAACTCGCCGATTCAATTAAAATTGCTTACGTTTTCCGTACTACCCCAGTTAGGAACTTTTGATCTTTTCTTAAGCTTTTCCATTTCTTTTTTAGCGTTCATTACACAAGCAACCTGAAGAAATGTTGATATCAATATAAGTCAATTGCCAGCTGTCTCACGGAATGACAACGAATAACTATAAAAGAAATGATGGCTGGGCGTATGTTTGTGTAATAATGTGTTACTAATAAATAGACTTTTGAAAATGTGAGTACAAAGATCTTACATCTTTCTCAAATTTGAGTATAAAAAGGGACATATTCCTCGACATAAAAAATGGTATAACTTGAAAACCGTACGTAATATGATTTCCATACTTTGTAGTTGAATACGCAGAAATATGATGTATAAATGCCTAATAGAAACTTTTTTGTTCTAACCTTTTGTTTAGCAAGAAAACAGGTTTTCCTTTCTCCTGAAGAGTAAGGATTTTGGAATGTGTGCCCTTTTCAACTCGCCGATTCAATTACAATTGCTTACGTTTTCCGTACTCTCCCAGTTAGGAGCTATTGATCTTTTCTTAAGCTTTTCCATTTCTTTTTTTTGGCATTCATTACACAAGCAAGCTGAAGAAATGTTGATATTAGTATAAGTCAATTTCCAGCTGTCTCACTTAGTATTGCCACCGCATTATCGATATGCCGTGCTACTGTGCGACTTTCTGGAAAGTTTTGCGCGTAGATAACCAGCAGAAGCGATCATAAGGGCGGTGAACGTGCGAAATACGTCGGTGAACTGCAGGAAGAGATTCCTATGCCTTGGAACGAATGTGTACGTACTGTATAGTAATACAATGCGTATTTTATTAGTACGCAAAATGTAAAACGCTTATACAGGGTGTATTCACTGTGTAACTAAACAAGAGTTAAACAACTGTATAAGGACTTTTTATTAGTAAGACGGTATATCTATTCCAGCAGTTGTGTTGAAATAAAGAATGATGGGTCCACTAGTAATAATCCATTTCCTTTGAACATGAGATGTTTTGTTGTCTATACGTTCACTTCTTTTTACAGAACAGGAAGATTACTTAACTTCAACATTGTGAAAGTTGAATCACTATCACTTTTTTTTGGCAACACCTGTATAAGGGATACTGTCTGGATATCCGTAGCTTCTTCGCTGTTAATATTGGGCCTTTTAGAAAAGTAGAATAGAAAATTGCCTGGTTTATTCTCTACGGCAGTTACTTAAAAATCAAAACACTTATAACAACTGTCGATTTTCCTCAACAGTGACCTTGCCAAAAGTACCCACTAACAAAAAATCAAAGACTTTTAAATGACAATATCATTTCTAATACCATAACGCAGGATAAGAAAGTTAATTCAATAAGAAATCACACTCGATTGCTGTCCTCATTCGTGAAGAACCAATATTTCATGAATATTTAAACTTTGTCACCAATGGAGAGCTGGCGAGTATAAATTTCACACCCGGCATTACTTGGTTCTTCCGATTCTTCTCTTGACAGGTTTACAGAACTTAACATGCAGGCTGAACTGTACAGGGAATGTACTCAACTGGATGGGAATCAATAAAATGAAGCCAGTTGAATTTTTCAACTGTACAAAGTATTGCTACCTACTTTCACTAATTACCCAACATCTACTATGGAGAACATAAAAGGATGTCTACACCACAAATTGTCCTACCTGTCCGTTGCGATGCTGATGCTGTAAATGTGGTGGGAGGAGATGTGGCTGAGGCAAGTGTGATGTCGCAGCAGCTGCCATCTGCTGGGGAGTTAGGTGGTTGTTGAGGAACACCAGATGTTCTGTAGCAGGCTGTAAAGAAGGATAACAGTGCTGAGACAATCTAAGTAGAATTCCTATTTCTTTTGCAAAAGAGACTGATTTCATCAAGTAATTAGCAACAAAAAATCTGCAGAACAACAGAGCATAAGGGAACAGCAGCTGCAATGCCTGGTTTGTACCATGGTGGCATTTAAAGCTGGCAGCATCAAGGCAGCGTCACTGCACCATATTACTATCTAAGCTACGTAGAACGCCGGCAAATACAATTTGGGAAGTTAGTGAAGATGACTGCCGGCCAGCCAGATGGCCAACAGATACCAGACTGCCACGTGGTCAGTGAGATGACATTGTCAGCCATATCGCTTGGCCTTCCTGAATGTGTTCATTGCCTAATACTTTAGACAGCTTCTCAATAGGTTTCATGAAGCTAAGTGAACCCTGTTCCAGCCCTCAGTCTGGAGTGGATGGGAATTAAAGCCTGGGCCTCCAGGTATGAGACAGGCACACAACCTCTATACCAGAGGTGCTCAGCTGGGCGCCCACGGGACAATATGCCCAGCATGAGCACCTCTGCTCTACACCATGGGGTTGGAAGGTTAGTTTACATAAAGTGTAGAACTTCAATTTCAGGAGTGCTTTCCAAATCACAAATGTCTGCCACAAGTTACAGTGAGCATGCACATTACATTCTGTGATACAAATGTTCATCATGTGCCAAGAAGCAGTGGGCCTTAATCTGTCAAGAGTGGAGTGCCGAGCACTACTTGCACGGCACATGCGTGTACTGTACTGCAATTTAGCTGTTATGATCAAAGCTGATTGTGTTTTAACTCATTTCTGCTTGAAACGGAAGGTTTAAGCTTTCGAACGATATACCTTGATCCCAATTTCAGTAGTGTTTTGTCACTGAAATTCGAGTGATATTCAAGGAATGTTCATCTCTGCCACCAGGGGCAAGCACTGTTTTTGTCTGCTATCTGTCAAATACCATGCACACTTCTTGAATTATAACTTTGTTTGTTGACATGACTGTCAACAGAAACAAACATTTTATCTATTCAGGGCTCTCGAGACTGCATTTCCCCATCCTTTTTCCTCATCACACGCTGGCTTGTATTCTGCTGGTCTTGAGCGGAGATGGCTTTTATAAACAAATGGGCGTGATTGAGTGTGGAAATAGAGGATGTTTTAGATCAGTTAAGTGGTTCTGACCAAAGTTTGTTAGATTCAGATGGTGATTTGAGTGAAGTGGTTCATATCACTCCACAAGAATTCCTTGGTTTGGAATCAGAGACGACTGATAATGCACAGAATGGCAATCTGCATGCCACGTCTAACACATTTCGGTGGGAAAACATCTAATTACGAGGGTCAAATGGAACCGTTTATAGGGAACCCAGGACCTAAGAATGAAGCCGTTGGGGAATGTGAAGGTGTGACGGTTCTTAAGACGTTCTTTATGGACGAGTTAGTGGAGCTAATAGTTCGTGAAACAAATTTATATCCTGAGCAAAGAATCCAATCAAGGGGCTTATTACCACTTCGTTCCAGATTGCGGGATTGTAAACCAGTCATGAAAGACGAGATGTTGTGATTGCTCTCCATATGCTAATGGCTATAATACAAAATCCTAATGCTACAAAGCTATTTTTCTAAAAGCTCTATTCTGACTATGTCAATTTTTGGGTGAGTTATTTCAATGGATGTATCTGAATCAGTAACTTTATGCATTTCAACAACAATGAGGCACATGATACACATCAGAAACCCGCCAAACTTTTCAAAATTTATCCGATGATGACGTGTACTACAAACAGAAAATTCGGAGAGAGACAGGGTTTCGGTGTCCAGACTGCGATGTGGGTCTCTGCGTTGAGGGATGTTTAAAGACCACACCAAACTCTACTATTAAGGTAAGATAGTATCATATTTTCGAAAAGATGGTGTTTTCTAAACATGTGAAAGTTTCATGAACATCCGTAAAATAATACCAAATTTGTGTTCTTTTGAATAAAGCATTACACGAATCTGGGAAAATTTAAACATCGCGGTCAGAACTCCTCCCGCATCACAGAGACGACCGGGCATTTAAATCCACCACGGTCAGTGGGTAGGGTCTGACACATCCCACTCTGATGAGTCTAGTGTCAGACCTAAGACGAAACGCTGGTTAACAGAGCAAACGCCTGAAAAGCCTTACATCTGATCTGTTTTTTGACATGCTCTCTTGGAGGAAAAATATCTAATTCCCTCCTTGGGAACATAGAATTTCCATTCAGAATTACTAGACGGGCAATAATTCCATTGTGGAGTTTTATCTCCCGTATGCAGTTATCAGACTGTGCCTCTTATATAGGGCTTCTGATAAGTTCACCTGCATACACCCCAGCGTCAGTGGGTAGGGTCTGACACATCCCACTCTGATGAGTCTGGTTAATAAAGCAAACGCCTGAAAAGCCTTACATCTGATCTGTTTTTAAAGTTTAAATTGACGAAATAGTGGACAAAATCTCTGAATAAAGGTTGCATAGGCAATAAACATAGAAATTAATGCAACTGACTTATACATCATTCATTATTGTTAGGTCTAGGAGTAGTTTTTTCAATGTCTTTTCTATCTGTAGTTCAGAGCCTCTCAAACGTCCAAAATCTCACGTGTGCAAATTGAGGAGCAGAGTTCCTGTGCACAGTGCATCGGTCCCACTCGGCTCGGATCAACACTTCGTCTCTGGGCTACTCGGCTAAGCTTGGCTCGGATTTGGAGCACTACGGAGCAAGCAAGGAAGAGGAAGACAGGCGGATCGAGCGAGACAGGCGTGGAGAAAGAGAGAGACAGCGCTATTGCTCCAAATCGAGGAGTGGGGGTCTGCACTCTGGTTAACCAAACGAAGTTGTCTTGTGCACTGTGCATAGTGCATGCACCCGGAGAGGC
Organism: Anabrus simplex; assembly: GCF_040414725.1. NCBI lineage: Eukaryota > Metazoa > Arthropoda > Insecta > Orthoptera > Tettigoniidae > Anabrus > Anabrus simplex. The sequence goes on from NC_090278.1 coordinate 72,960,370, forward strand.
CCTGCTGTAGTTGTAATGCAAGGTCTTTGGTATTCTTATTACTTGCTACAACTTCTTCCAGGAGTAGAATTTTTAAAATCTAACTTATGGCCTTGCTCACAAGAGCTTTCAGTATGCTGGCGGAAGCCTCTCGCAGTTGAGTTCCGTGATTCAAATCCCGGCAACTCCACGCGAGATTTGTATGGGACAAAGAGGAGGTAGGACAGGTTTTTCTCTCCAAAATAATTTCATCTCATCTGTCCATCAGGAGTACGACAGCCTACAGAAGCCGGCACGATTCCTCTCCTCAATGCTAGATGAGCGGCTTCCTTCATTCCATTTCTGATCTGATCGAATGACTGGAAACAGGCTGTGGATTTTCAAATTAGCTAAGGATATATTTTCACTATCTGTATTAGAACTCATTATGCGTGAGAGTTAATTACGCTGGCTAACTATCTACCTATAACCACTAACTTCAATATCTTTTAACAAAGTTCTGCAGTAATTAGAACAATTTTCAAACATACACTGTCTCAACAGTACTGCTGCAAGCACAACAACAAAGTCAGGTTATGTTTGTTTACTTTGTGGTGGCCAACCTATTTTCCATTCGGCACCTGTTGGTATTGCCAACCTATACAAATAAGAAGTACCTCGCTTGGTATAAGCATACAACTTGTTTGAAGTGATTGGGTAACATGTGATTTATAGAGAGACACATGGAGACAATAGACTGGACAATAAAATAAGACAGTACAATATTTTCCTAGTATGCACGAACGAGCCAAGGACAGGACAATAACTAGGTACTGTCCTGCGGGTTAGCCTTACTTCCTATCTGTCGGGCCAACCTCTTACCCCTACCACCGCTTCTACTGTCCTGCCCTCGTGTGAACACGCTCGGGACAAAGCAATAAGGAAATAAAGGTGGGATAGGAACACAAGTATTCGTCAAAATGCCACTAGAGTAAGATTCCAACTTAAATTGTTCATTAGTGTTTGTAGAGAGCACGAATACCTGTCTGTACTAAATATAGGAATATATCACAAGAACACGAGGGAAAAATTATAGAAGGCATTGCTTTTAGATTTAGACTGAAAGGAAGTGATAGAGAGAATAAAAAAAGCCTCTGATCAATGTATTTAACGGAAGTAAACAAGAATACAGGATTAAGATGCAGTCAGGCGCTGGTGCAGACAGCGTGTAACCTGTAAATAAAAAATACCGTGGAGTGGGGTGACATTGATCCTAAGGTGTGAGATTGATCAAAGCATTTCACTTCAAATTTCATTCTGTGCAACCTAAGTGATTTTAGGAAAATTTCTTATTTTTATTTTGGCAATGAGTTCATATTTTGAAGTTGGTGAACTGTAAAAATGGAGTGTGTACAAAATGGTGGAATGAGTTTAGAAGCATGTGAAAATATTTCCTGATAATCAGCTATTTTTGTGCTATAAATACTAAGAAAGGTAAGTCTTAAAGTTATAGAAACACAGCGTGACCATCATAATTATCTGTTACTGCTATTTATGGGCTATTATTTAATGATTTTTTATTTCTTAAATATTCATTCCTGAGGGAGATATTAACCTTCAAACTTGATGGGGTGACATTGATCACTTTTAAGCTTAACTGTTTCCTACCTGTTTTAAAAACAGTTTGTTATTGTTTAATTAATTAATAAATAAATAAGATTTTTTTAAATTCTAGGTGTCACAATGGGAAGGGTATATAAAAGGAAGCCTGGCAGTAGGACATATGGCAATTTCTCTGAAGAACAGATCAGCGCTGCCCTACAAGATGTAATAGACAACAACATGTCTCTGAGAAAAGCTGCTGAGAAGCATAAACTCAGTTATGGCACTCTCAATAATAAATACCACGGACTTAGGATTAAGAAACATGGTGGGCAAACTGTGTTGAGGCTAGAGGAAGAAAAAAGTCTAATAAAAGCTGTCATAACCTGTGCAGATTGGGGTTTTCCACTCGATTCATTCGATGTGAGGATGTTTGTCCAATATTATTTGAATAAGAATGATAAACAGGTCTCAAAATTTAAAAACAACCTTCCAGGACCAGACTGGGTCAGGGGTTTGCTCAGCAGACACAAGGATGAAGCAGGCAAAAGACTCGCAACAAACATCTCGGCAAACCGTGCAAAAGTGTCTCCTGAAGTGATTAAAGATTACTTTGTCAATCTGGAAAAATCTCTTACAGACATCTCCCCAGACTGCATTTTTAACTATGATGAGTCTAATTTGAGTGACGATCCAGGAAAGAAGCTCATCATTGCAAGACGAGGAGTAAAATACCCTGAAAAAGTCTGCAATCATTCAAAGTCGTCAATTTCGATTATGATCTGTGGGTCAGCTTCAGGTGTTCTTTTACCACCATATGTCATTTATAAGGCTGAAAGGCTTTACAATACTTGGGTGGAAAATGGACCAAGAGGCCAACCGTGTTGTGATGCGCCATGCTGTTCTAGAGGAGCGAGATACAACAGGACCAGTCATGGCTGGATTGATATGGATACATTTTGTGACTGGTTTGATACAATTTTTCTGCCACATGCAAAGCGTTTGCCAGGGAAGAAATTGCTTCTGGGAGATAACCTATCTTCCCACTTTTCTCCAGACGTTCTGCAGTCATGCAATGAAAACAACATCCTGTTTGTTTGCTTACCGCCCAATTCCACAAATATATGCCAGCCTTTAGATGTGGCTTTCTTTCGGCCCATGAAGCAAGCATGGCGTAAGACACTGACAGTATGGAAGCTTAGGAACAGAGGTCAGACCGGGCTTCCTAAGCCACAGTTTCCACAGCTTCTAAGGGAAGCGCTTGAGAAAATGGATAGTGTTCATCAAAAGAATGATGAAGTATGCCAGTCTGCAATCAAGAAGAACCTACAGGCTGGTTTTAGGGCAACAGGTGTGTACCCATTGGATGCTGGGAAGGTACTAAACAAACTCCCTTACAGTACTGACCCTAACATGGAAGAGAATATGAATAATTCATTGACAGAGTTTTTGAAAGAACAGCGGTATAAGGAAAATAATACCCCGCGCAGAAACAGGCAACTGAAAGTGATTCCTGGAAGGAGTATCACCTGCTTAGGACAATCTGATGAGTCTGAGGATGAAGAAGAAATCCCATCCAGTCAGTCTAGTAGTGAAGATGACGACGATAATGATGAAGATGATGATCCTCTTTACATCAATCCATCTAAACAGTGTGTTGCGTCAGGGAACTTTGTTCTAGCTAAGTTTAAGGGTGGGTCTCGTAAGAAAACTGAGTTTCGATTCGTGTGTGTGGTTCAAGAGGTTGAAGGTGATGAGGTGAAAGTCTTGGGAATGCGAAGCATGGGAGAATCAAGGAAAGTGTTTCGTACAGAGGAGAATGATATTAGTAATGTTTCATCCAAAGACATCATTGCTGTTCTACCGCAACCCAATCTTGAAGGAAGTGGTGCCAGATTGAGGTACATTTTCCCCACAAATATTGATGTCAAGGAAATGTGAAAACTGATATTAATTAAGTTTCTATGATTTCAGTGTTACCTAAGTTCCTATGATTTTAATGTTACCTGTGGACATGTCACTGATGAGGTTATTAATGAGTACATCAATAACCATTGGATTTATATATTGTATTGTTTGTTATTTATGTGCAAAGATTTACAGTCTTTTTATTTTTTCACTGTATTGATAAGAGAAATGTTCCAGTACCAGTTATATTTTAGAACTCATTTCCAATTTTTTAATGTATATTTTGTGCACTGGTAAATGATTTTTAATACATGTACCGTAATGTAACGTTCAGTTTTTCTCCTATTGATGTAAAAGGTGCATAACTGATTTAAAAAGTTTTGAGTTCCTACATAAATAATTCATTTTAGAAATGTTTTGTCTGTTCATTCCAAGAAGAGTATCTAATTTGATCAATCTCAACCCATCGATCAATCTCACCCCCTTAAATTCAACCAACCATTACTAGAAAACTACTTGGTAGAATTGGATGGGGGTGAAATTGGTCATATATAAGAGCCTCCTCTCCACTTCAGTGCTATTCATGGAAGGTGATCAATCTGACACCACACTATGGGTGAAATTGATCAGTGACATTTTTAATTTTTTTTCAGTCTTAAAAATATCATGAAAAATTATGCACCACATATGATGTTCTACTATTTGAGCTTAGTAAGAGGGTATTTTAATTAATTTATTATCTCCATTAATATAGAAGTTACGGTTAATTACACATTGAGAATGATCAATTTCACCCCACTCCACGGTACTGTGGTTCAAGTTTTCAAAATTTTCTGTTGACATCCTCATACACATTTTGTATTATTAATGATCTTCGAATTCCTTTAATAATAAAACAAACAATCTTAATGAAGAACTATGTGACCTTTGAACCACGGATTACAGCGGTGAAAGGCTGGTGCGCTGCAACACTCCAGCACTCATTCCAGCAACACACTCCAATATCATTTCATTTGTCATTCATTTATCATCGCCCCAGAGGAGTCTGACAGGATTCAGTAGCCAGCACAATTGCTATCCTCGCCGCTAGATGGGGGCTTCTCATTCCATTCCTGACCTGGACAAATGACTGGAAACAGGCTGTGGATTTTCACATTTACTTATAATTTCAACTTGCAAAACAAATAATTACTGTAAATATCTTCTAATTTTTAGATACCTATGTCTATTCAGTATTCTCCCAGAAAATTTCGTCAGCCAGGTGGCAGGAATAAGAAATGGCAGGGCGGGGAATACTATGTAAAACTTCAATATGAAAAATTACAATTCATTCCCCCAGGGCATTAATAATTATATCAGACAGGTAAACCCTAACTATCAAGCCAACAAGACATAACAGAGTATTTTGAACTTCTAGTATTCAACTGCTCCTTCCAAATCATGTAACAGTGGACTTACGCCTACCACTCGGTTGCTGTGGACATGTAGACTGCCATACAGGTTTGTGACGTCATGCGAAATAGAGGGCTAGCATGCGATTCCAAGCTAACCCATACCCCGCTCGTGTACGACACTATGTGGTAGTCAAGCTAAACATTTGATGATGTAATTGATGCAATTATGCTGACAATAATGATTTATCATTTAAATTAACAGTTTTGCAGTTTGCAGCATTTACATGTTAATTTTGAGCACCCAATGACTCAAAACAAACAGATTATTCGGCAATGAGTTGCCTAGTCACATGAAAGTACATCTAACATTTTTTTGTTGCTAGTTGCTTTTACGTCGCACCGACACAGATAGGTCTTATGGCGACGATGGGACAGGAAAGGGCTAGGAGAGGGAAGGAAGCGGCCGTGGCCTTAATTAAGGTACAGCCCCAGCACTTGCCTGGTGTGAAAATGGGAAACCACAGAAAACCATTTTCAGGGCTGCCGACAGTGGGGTTCGAACCTACTATCTCCCGAATACTGGATACTGGCCGCACTTAAGCGACTGCAGCTATCGAGTACATAAAATCAGCTTCATGGTCCGTATCGCACTTCAATCTTATGTTAATTTTAAGGACACTTCCTCTAAAGCATTACTTTGTCATTTTTATATATTTTTCATCTAAACAGTGTTATGTGGCTGAAGATGTTGATAATATACGAAACATGTACCACTTTTGACCATTAAAAATTGCCTTAAGCAATCATTGTATCGACTAGGTGGAAAATAATTAAATACTTAATTGTGAATCTGCAGCTATCGAGCTCGGTCATCTCGAACATGGCATGTTGGCTTACTATTTCCAAATAACAGGCAATGAGTTGCCTAGTTACATGAACCTCCTAGCATTAAAAGGCACTTCATGATACATGGCGGCAGGTTCCTCTTATATGCGGCATTTCTCACTGGACTATCATGATGCAGAGTACGTCACCTGGCGACAATCTATCCATGAAGGTCGAGCCAAATCTTGGTGCGGCTCTGTAATTAAGTGAATTACATAAAATAAATATATTTCCGTTCACTTCTCAAGACATGCAAAGGTCTCTTTCCTGTACTAGTGAGACAATTTGGAGGATTTAGGTACAAACCGCATCTTCTAACTCCCTCTGGTTTAAGAGGTTCAATTTTGTGAAACCCCACTGCAGTAAACAAACACTAACGCTGCCTCGCAAAAATGCAATCATATTTTGAACAAGTAATACCAACCTAACAATTAAACGAATACACAATTATGCTACTCACATCAATGATACTGTCATCACCCAAAGCCCAACGAGGAGGCTGCTTAGTGAATGGCGGAGGCAACGGGAAGTCAGGATCCGACTGTGGTCGCTGAAATATATAGCCCACCATTGCGTCGTCTTGAGATCGAGCTAACTGATGACGATTCGCATCTGGAATCTGCAAAGACAAAACAGAAGTTTGATATATTACAGTAACAACCAAATAATTCTTCAACACCTGTTCACATATTGTAACATTTATTCACGCACAGGAAAGAATCAAAACTCAAGAGAGAATGTCTAATAGATATAAAACATATTTAGGGTTCCTAGAACATGTTTGATGACTGCCTCGAACCCTCACCCCTACCTATCCAAGCGGAACACATCTGGTAAAAGCCACGACAGACACTTTTTAAAAAAACAGTACATTACGAATACACTTAACGTTTCTCAACCGTTAACCTTAGAACTGGCAAATGTCCAATATTCAACATGTTTTTATTGACTTATTTCTTCAACATAGGTCATGACAGCCTACTTCTTGTCGTTCTCAATGTTCACAGCAATCATGAGTTCAGTTTCATTCATATTTACAATCTCTTTGGGCACAATTACACAGAAATAAATGAGTGCAGTTTTCTGATGATCTGTTTGAGTGCTATTTCAGTAGTGTTCCTGAACAAACCTTTAAGGGCTCCACTTTGCTATTCTATTTCATTTTATTTGGTACTTTTGTGTTCGGTGCAAGATATTTAATTCTGTATATATAGTATTACTTGATTGATGATATGCATTTTTAATACAGAGTGCGTGTCTAAATATGGCACCGTTCGAATCCCACTATCGGCAGCCCTGAAGATGGTTTTCCGTGGTTTTCCATTTTCACACCAGGCAAATGCTGGGGCTGTACCTTAATTAAGGCCACGGCCGCTTCCTTCCAACTCCTAGCCCTATCCTATCACATCGTCGCCATAAGACCTATCTGTGTCGGTGCGACGTAAAGCCCCTAGCAAAAAAAAAATAAATATGGCACCTTCCCTTCATTACGGAAAACTACAAATGAAGTAGTACCAAATTTGTTGGAAGATGAAAGTGACTGACCTGATTTTTGAGGTTACTGAGAATGAACCGACAGATTCAAATCTAGAATGTTATCAGCTAATTTTTCACATCAAATATCGGAAAGTGAAAGTCATGGCAAACCTCTTTATAACATGGTCTAAGGTCATGCCTCCAAATGGTAATAACATTTTCCTGAATATTTTCAACAATATACCTTTCAGAGTGTTGAAACATTTGCTAGGGCATTACAGACATATTATTGACAATCTATACATTTCAATCAATCAATCAATCAATCAATCAATCAATCAATCAATCAATCAATCAATCAATTAATACTGATCTGCATTTAGGGCAGTAGCCCAGGTGGCAGATTCCCTATCTGTTGCTTTCCTAGCCTTTTCCTAAATGATTTCAAAGAAATTGGAAATTTATTGAACATCTCCCTTGGTAAGTTATTCCAATCCCTAACTCCCCTTCCTATAAATGAATATTTGCCCCAGTTTGTCCTCTTGAATTCCAACTTTATCTTCATATTGTGATCTTTCCTACTTTTATAAACGCCACTCAAACTTATTCGTCTACTAATGTCATTCCACGCCATCTCTCCGCTGACAGCTCGGAACATACCACTTATTGCAGTGACTAATCTCATGTTTTAATCCGTATTGAAATCTGTTGATATACAATAATAAAGTTTTATTATGAATCCACCTGTTCAATACATTATAATGTTGTTACATTTAAAATAACTTCATTAGTTAAAAAGTTATATATGGGACATGTTTCGCTCCCTTATAGAGCATCATCAGCCAAATCTGAATCTCAAATAATTGTTATTTACGTAAATAAAGACTTAAGAACTATTAGAACATTTTTGACAAACTTAAAACTTATTCTATTAGAAAATCATAAAATATAAAATCTTTGTATACATGGCTTAATTACATGTGCTTAATAGGAAGATAACATTAAAATTATGGAAGAGAGAGTACTAAAATATAAAATAAATAATATATATATCATGTCCAAAATCCTAGAAAGACGTGAAGATCAATCTTAGGAGCTAAATTTGAGGATTTTCTTAGCAATGAGATCTGGTAAAAAAGTAATTTATCCCTTGTGGATAAGAGTCTATAAAGATTTAAATTTATCGTCAATTTGATGACTGAACTTGTAACAGGATAAATGTTGGTCTTCAAGAAATTTAAATGCTTGTTGTCATGTGACCTCGGCGAATGCTGTTGAAAAGATATGTTCTTATAGATGTCAATGACCGTTCGTTGAACTAATGGATTTGATAAGGATGATTGAAAGGGACGTAAATCAACGTTTGTATTGAAAGCTGCTGCTTGGTTTATCTTGTTGAATGTCTGTAACAAGAAAAGGAATCTTGTAAGTAATCGGAATTTGTAAGAGTGTGCTTCTAGAAACTTCACTTACCCCTCCAATTGCTGTTTGTCGGTATGGTGTTGTCAGAGGTTATGTGGTGACTGTCTGTTCTATGTCTACTCCTTGTGTTGTAAGAGTGAGGTGGTGGGGGTTGAGGGGAGGGAGTAGGGGTAGGAGGAGAAATGTTTGTGGGTGTGGTTTTGGAAGGGGAATGTCTAGTAGGAGCGCAGGGAGGGGTCGAGTTATTTAATGTTGGATGATTATTAGTTGTTTTGGGAATGAAAACTTTGGCAAAATTACTTTTTTCTAGATTAAGCATCTTAAAGAGTTTCGGTAATTGTTCGTATAATGGATTTCTTATTTCAATTTCGTCATTTAAATTTTTTTTCCTTATTGAAATACTGGTCTAAGTGGATATAAATATTTTCTAATTCTGTCATTAGTTTACCTTTTTCTATCTTCTTTATAATTTTTAGGTCTTTCTCTATGGTTGTAAATTGGTGGCCTGACTCTCTCATGTGAGCACTCATCGCAGAATGTTTGTTGTGCTTTGTAGCATTAACGTGTTCTAAGTATCTTGTGAGAAAGTTACGGCCAGTTTGGCCAACATATGAACATTTACATTCTACACATGTTAATCTATAGATGCCAGAACTTAGATAAGGGTTCTTGTTGGAATTTATACTATTGTGGTTGAAAAAAATGTTTCTGTTTGTATTTTGTGTTTTGAATGCTACATTCACATCTCGTTTTTTGATAGGATTAGTTATTTGAAAAATGGCTGGATTGGTGAATGCAAATGTTGCGAATTTGGACTGCTTAGTTTTTTCGGGAGTAAGATTAGTTACTAACTTTTGTTTTACTTTATTGATGATCCGATTGACTATATTTTATATCCATTAATTGAGGCCAGATCTTTTATAAAATTGAGTTCCTTTTTTAAGTTACTCTCTGAAAGGGGGATTTTGAAAGCTCTATAAACTAAACTGTAAAAAGCCGCCTGTTTATGTGATTTTGGGTGAAGAGAATCATTTTTTATCGTTAGAGGAGCGTATGATGGTTTTCTAAATATTTGAAATTAAAAACTATCTCTTATTCGTGTTACATTAATATCCAGGAAGTTTATTGAGTTGTTAGTTTCATCTTCTTTCGTGAATTTTATATTTGGGTCAATATTATTTAAGAAACTCAGGATTTTTTCCACTATCATTTTTTTGGCTATCTATTATGACAATGACCTGATCCAAAGGCAAAGTCCATTTATTTTTGTGTTTATTTTGTTTTGCTCCAAATGATCCATATATATGTCTGCCAGTATGCCCGACGTGGGGTCTCCCATTGCTAGGCATGTTTGATGGTAAATCTTTTTATTAAATGTGAAGTAATTATTGTTTAATACAAATTTCAGTAGGTTTACGAATTCATCTATTTCACATCTACTTAATTTACTGTATGTAAGGAGATTGTGTTTGATGATATTGATGGTTTCTTTAACCGGTATATTTGGATACATGTTGGTTACGTCGAATGAAACCATTTTATGTTGTGGTTGTAAATTGAATTTTCCTAGTTTATTACAAAATTCTATTGAATTTTTGATTGTTGATTCGTTGTTAAATTTGTAATGTCTTTTGAGGATATAGTGTATAAATTTGGATGTTTTATACGTGGGGCTATTTCTACTGTTTATTATAGGACGTATGGGTACGTTGGGTTTATGTAATTTGGGCAATGCCCTAGCTGTTGGTAACTTTGGATTCATATTTATCATTTTTTGGTGTGAAGTAGCATTCAAAACACAAAATACAAACAGAAACATTTTTTTCAACCACAATAGTATAAATTCCAACAAGAACCCTTATCTAAGTTCTGGCATCTATAGATTAACATGTGTAGAATGTAAATGTTCATATGTTGGCCAAACTGGCCGTAACTTTCTCACAAGATACTTAGAACACGTTAATGCTACAAAGCACAACAAACATTCTGCGATGAGTGCTCACATGAGAGAGTCAGGCCACCAATTTACAACCATAGAGAAAGACCTAAAAATTATAAAGAAGATAGAAAAAGGTAAACTAATGACAGAATTAGAAAATATTTATATCCACTTAGACCAGTATTTCAATAAGGAAAAAAATTTAAATGACGAAACTGAAATAAGAAATCCATTACACGAACAATTACCGAAACTCTTGAAGACGCTTAATCTAGAAAAAAGTAATTTTGCCAAAGTTTTCATTCCCAAAACAACTAATAATCATCCAACATTAAATAACTCAACCCCTCCCTGCGCTCCTTCTAGACATTCCCCTTCCAAAACCACACCCACAAACATTTCTCCTCCTACCCCTACTCCCTCCCCTCAACCCCCACCACCTCACTCTTATAACAGAAGGAGTAGACATAGAACAGACAGTCACCACATAACCTCTGACAACACCAAACCGACAAACAGCAATTGGAGGGGTAAGTGAAGTTTCTAGAAGCACACTCTTACAAATTCCGATTACTTACAAGATTCCTTTTCTTGTTACAGACATTCAACAAGATAAACCAAGCAGCAGCTTTCAATACAAACGTTGATTTACGTCCCTTTCAATCATCCTTATCAAATCCATTAGTTCAACGAACGGTCATTGACATCTATAAGAACATATCTTTTCAACAGCATTCGCCGAGGTCACATGACAACAAGCATTTAAATTTCTGGAAGACCAACATTTATCCTGTTATAAGTTCAATCATCAAATTGACGATAAATTTGAATCTTTATAGACTCTTATCCACAAGGGATAAATAACTTTTTTACCAGATCTCATTGCTAAGAAAATCCTCAAATTTAGCTCCTAAGATTGATCTTCACGTCTTTCTAGGATTTTGGACATGATATATATATTATTTATTTTATATTTTAGTACTCTCTCTTCCATAATTTTAATGATATCTTCCTATTAAGCACATGTAATTAAGCCATGTATACAAAGATTTTATATTTTATGATTTTCTAATAGAATAAGTTTTAAGTTTGTCAAAAATGTTCTAATAGTTCTTAAGTCTTTATTTACGTAAATAACAATTATTTGAGATTCAGATTTGGCTGATGATGCTCTATAAGGGAGCGAAACATGTCCCATATATAACTTTTTAACTAATGAAGTTATTTTAAATGTAACAACATTATAATGTATTGAACAGGTGGATTCATAATAAAACTTTATTATTGTACATACCACTTAGTCGAGCAGTCCTTCTTCTTTCTCTCAATTCTTCCCAACCCAAACTTAGCAACATTCTTGTAACGCTACTCTTTTGTCGGAAATCACCCAGAACAAATCGAGCTGCTTTTCTTTGGATTTTTTCCAGTTCTTGAATCAGGTAATCCTGGTGAGGGTCCCATACACTGGAACCATACTCTAGTTGGGGTCTTACCAGAGACTTATATGCACTCTCCTTTACATCCTTACTACAACCCCTAAACACCCTCATAACCATGTGCAGAGATCTGTACCCTTTATTTACAATCCCATTTATGTGATTACGCCAATGAAGATCTTTCCTTATATTAACACCTAGATACTTACAATGATCCCCAAAAGGAACTTTCTCCCCATCAACGCAGTAATTAAAACTGAAGAGGACTTTTCCTATTTGTGACATGTTGCAGATTTGTGTACATATGATCGAAAGTTTTATTATTATTTTGAATTTAGGAATCACGATTTTTGAACAGACTGTATATATATTTTTCTAGTCAAAACATTTATGCAATTTCCTGTCACCATAATAATCCTCAGTGTATTAGTTTTATGTAGATATAAAGATTTATTTCGTATTTCGTGGATATTTAGTATTTTATTTAGACAAGTAAAAGCTGCCACCACAAAATTTTTAGGGTTAATCCGTGAACAAGAGAAAATTTCACGAATTGCTCGCATGGCTTTATTGGAGTAGTGTCCTTCAGGTGCAGACCAAGAACATGTATTTTCTTACTTCTCTAAATACATTCTATCTCTTTGCTTAACGTGGAAGTGAATCTCTTGGAGGCTCGTCTCAAACAACTTAATATTACGAAGACATTTTTACATTTACAATAAAACTTAAAATAATATTTCAGAGGACTTTTGTCTCCATGAATTAACAAATAATAGTACAGGTGACAGTAATTAGAGTAATATTGTTTGTAACAACAGATTTACATTGTTGTTTTCTGCTCTATACTCACGAATTCCTTCCAGCAAGCCTGGTAGGATGTTTAAGAACGATGTGCCTCCATTTATTACGGTCCTGGTACACTTCTTTTTTCTCTAGGGCATCCTATGTTTCTCCTCTCTTCTCTAGGTCTTCTCTTATATAATCTAACCACCTTTTTCTACGGTGTCCAATTGGTCCCCGCTCTGGAACGATCTTTTCAAAATACTTCCTTGGTGTTAGAGTCATTTGCATCTGCTTAACGTGTCCTAGCCACTTCAGCCTTTCTTCCATGGTCAGGCTGACCTGCAGGTCTCTTCATATCTGATCATTCCTAATTCTGTCCTTCCCTGTTTTCTGTACAGCTGATCTAAGGAACTTCATTTCAAAAGCTTGCAGTGAACTTACTTCTCTTTTGTGTACGATGCAACTCTCCAGAATGTACGTAACGTAACGATGGGCAGGAGATAAGTTAAACAGGGTCTGTTTAGCCCTTTGAGGAACGCTCTTGTCCCGCACTATGTTCCGTACTTGATGGAACAAGTTGGATCCTTTTTGCACTATACTGCTACAAGAAATTAAGAATGGAACTAGACAACTTCTACTTTTTTTTTAGTATCTTAAGCTGCATTCTAACACTATAACCTGATATTTTAAATGAATGAAAATAGTAAAAGGAGATCTACACGTCCAACAGTAAATACAGTCCCAAATAACCAATTCTTCAACAACACAAGTTCTATACAATTTTCTATCTTCATTCCAGTTCATTGTTTCCAATCCCACAAGAACTAGCAAATATGTGTCTGTAATTTTGTCTGCGCACTTCAAATATTTTACCACAACTCCGTATACAGAAATCAAAAGTAGGTTCAGTTAAATCTTTGCCTCTTACCTCAGAGGAAAACAAGTTAATAAAATTTCTCTGAATTTAAGCTCAGGGATAGACAGGTTGTTCCCTGGGCTATATACTTTGTGCTTAAGCATACAGTGGCGTTGCAATATCAAACAGGCCAAAACAGGAAATAAAAGTTGTCGAAATACATTTTTCTAATCTTTACGAACACAGGAGGAGCTAGGTTGCGGTAGAAGGTATCTAAAATTTCTGATTGTACGGAAAATTATGTGTCTGCGGACGGTCGCCGCGTATTTCCTGTGAAACCCGAACCCACGTGAAAATTCATAACCTTTCTTGGGACTGGAACTTTAATATTGTCCCAGATTTGGCCGTTCCTCTCATCTTAGGTACTGACTTCAGGTTAGCTACTGGATTGTTGATTGACTTCATCAGTCAGTCCTTCGCTTTCCGTTTTAGGTCGAGCGAAAGTTTTCCCTTTGAGTGTCCCTTCAGAAACAAGCCCCTGTGTTCCTTATCTGAAGACAAATCTTACATCGACCTAAGTGATCTGTCTGAAAATCAAACTTTCATGCTAAATAGTCTCCTGGAAGAATTCCCTGATGTACTGTCTGCAAAGCTAGGATGTGTTAAGGAGTTTTCATATCGTATCATACTGAAAGATGACACGCCTGTTAGACTCCCTCCTTTACCTTGTTCTCCTCCTAAACTAGTCGCCATGAGGAAGTGCGTCAATTATTTGTTGGATAAGGGTGTCATACGCCCGTCGAAATCGCCTTACAGCAGTCCTGCCTTTCTAATCCCCAAGAAAGACGGTCAAGCGTGTCTAGTCATTGATTACAGGGTGCTGAACCATAAGGTAATCTTCGACAGTTTCCCTCTTCCTACGATAGAGTCCGCCTTGCAGTCCTTCGGGAAAGCCAAGTTTTATTGTCTTCGACTTCAATTCAGCTTATTTTCAGATTCCCTTGGATCCTAGTTGTCGCGAATTTACTGCTTTTGCAACTCCTTTCGGCCTGTATCAATTTAATAAGGTGCCTATGGGTATCTCCATTGGTGGTCAAGCTCTAAGCCGCATACTCGACACGGTCTTCAGTGACTTAAAGTTCTCCTGTCTGCTTTCGTACCTCGATGATGATGTGATCTTTTCCAACAATTTTGAAGAACACATTGCCCATCTCCGTGAATTTCTCTCAAGGCTAAAGAGGCATGGTTTTACGGTACACCCGGAGAAAGTATCCTTATGTACCAGAAGAATCAAGTTCTTGGGACACATCATCTCCGATTCTGGCATCTCTGTAAATTCCGACAGGGTGAAATGTATCCACGTGTTTCCTAGACCTAAGAATGTCCGTGGAATCCATAGATTTCTTGATATGGTTGCGTTCTATTGTAGGTTCATCCCAAACTTCTCTGACATTTCTGCCCCTTTGAACCTGTTGAAAAGAAAGAATACTGGTTCCTGTTGGGGTGATGCACAAGAACAAGCTTTGAGCAACCTCAAGGATGCCCTCTGTCAGCCTCCGGTCCTGCACAGTCCCGATTTCGACAATGACTTCGTCTTTCAGTGCGATGCTAGTGATATTGCAGTCCCTGCCGTCTTGAACCAGAGGTTAGAGAATGATAGTCTGGATCCTATTGCATACTTCAGCAAGATGCTACATGGTTCAGAATTAAGCTATTCTATTTATGAGAAAGAACGCTTGGCTGTCGTTCTCGGTGTTGAAAAGTTTCACTCCTACCTAGAACACTGTCATTTCTGGATTCACACCGATAATCAGGCCTTATCTTGGATGAGCGCAAACGTAAAAAAGGAAGGGAGAACGGCCCACTGGATACTTCGCTAGTCATCTTATAAATTTACTGTTGTGCATGTGAGAGGCAAGGACGTCGTGGCTGACTGTCTGTCGCGCATGTTTGATGGCGTGGAAAATCCCAATGATAACGTTGAATGTAGTTCTGGTTCTAATCTTTCGGTCAACGTTCTTCAAAATTACCCCTGGAGCTTTACAAATATAGGTGAATTCCAAAGGCAAGACGATGAGTGTGTTAAGACAATGGACGGGATTTCCAAGAACGACCACAGCTACGAGTATTTCGAAATTAAGAAGGGTCTCTTTTGCCATAAGTGTCCTCGAAAGTGTTTATTCCCCGTGCTTTGAGAACTATGATTCTGAATTATTACCATGACTCATATTTGGGAGTGCACCTTGGACAGCTAAAAACATTCCATAAAATCGCTCGAAATCACTATTGGTCGAGCCTAAAGAAAGATGTCTGTGAGTATGTCAGAACCTGTGACATTTGTCAAAAGTGCAAGCCCGCTCAAAATAGTCAGGTCGTATTTCATTCTGCCGATGTGGCTAATGCTCCTGGAGAGAAACTATTTATTGATTTCTTCGGACCTCCAGTAAGATCCCGGAACGGACATATCGGCATACTATCGGTCATTGATGGTTTTTCTAAGTTTGTTTGGCTGTTCCCTGTCCGGAAAATTAACTCTGCCATCACCACTAAATTGTTACCCAATCAAATTTTTGCCATTTCTGCACCTCCCAAGACATTAGTGTCAGACAATTCCTCTGTCTTCACCTGTTCTAGTTTTCAGAATATGTGTTTTCCGTGGGGTATTAAGCATATCCGTCTTAGCCCTCACCACCCTCAACCGTCTCTAATCGAAGATTCCATCGTAACCTCAAAACATGTTTATCTGCCTTTCACCATAATAATCAGTCCCGTTCGGACTCCTGTTTGTCTTTTTTCAGCCTAGGTTTCAATACCGCTGTACATGAATCCAGCCAATTCACGCCAGCCGAACTGTTTCTGGGCAGAATCCCAAACGATCCGCTTATGTTGCAGTGGAATATCGAATATCTCTCCCCTCCTTCCCGTCGCCTGAGTGTGGAAGAAAAATGGAAAATAGCTTCCGATCATCTGATAAAAACGAAGAACAAGGTGGCTCTGAGATATAACAAGGGGAGGAAACCAGTCCCATTTAGTGTTGGAGACCTAGTTTTAATCAAGAAATTTCCTGTCAGTTAATCCTCGGACCATGTCAGCGGGAAAATATGTCAGAAATGGTCTGAGCCAAAAAGGATCGTTAAATTCCTGGGACCTGTGACGGTCGAACTGGAGGACGTCGCTACGCATGACTTCTCCAAAGCCCATGTATCCTTGTCGAGAATGATTGCTGGTACAAACAGGTGGGAACAATGGCACGAGGGTACTCGGAATGAGGAGATAAAGGCTCATTTAGGAATGAACTCGATGGATGAAGGTGTACACATAAACTGGCTTCGGTGGTGGGGTCATGTGAGGCGAATGGAGGAGGATAGGTTACCTAGGAGAATAATGGACTGTTATGGAGGGTAAGAGATGTAGAGGTAGACCAAGGTGACAATGGTTAGACTCAGTTCTAACAATTTAAAGATAAGAGGTATAGACTAAATGAGGCCACAGCACTAGTTGCAAATACAGGACTGTGGCTACGTTTAGTAAATTCACAGAGGCTTGCAGACTGAACGCTGAAAGGCAAAACAGCCTATAATGATGTATGTATATTGTGTATGTTTAATGCGGCTGATGATGACCCCGAGTAGGGTTGTAACTAGTCCAATGTAATGTAAATAACATTGTAAATACAACTTAGTATTGAATAGGTGGAAGACTCTCCTGTGTATAATTTATATGTTACCGTTGCTCGCATCGGATCGGGCCATCGTAGGTGTGTAAGCAGAAAAGAAATTGTGAATGCTGTTTGTGCAAGGATTCGATGTAATCCTTTGTGTAACAAAAAAATTTGTCTCATGGAATGAGTATCTCCACGAAATATGTCAAGTATTTTGAAGAATGATTTAAGTGTCCGTTGATATAAAAGATACATGAAGCATTTACCAACTGAAAAACAGGAGGAGATACGCCAGGATCGATCCCAGCATCGCTGCTGCTGACTGGCCCAGAGGAAGTCCGGACCTCAATCCATTGGATTATTCTCTGCGAGAGAAGCTTCAGGCAATATCATGTCCAAAACGGAACCGCAATATTGAGGTGTTAAAAAAATCTATCACGTCAGCTGTCAAAGAATTCCACCGGAGACGATTCGTGAAGCTACCAATGAGTCGCCTCAATGTCTTCGCTGCTGTGTTGCTGCACATGGTGATCATTCCGAATAAGAGTATATTCATTCTGCAGCATTTTGTGCGTTTTTTTCCTTCAGAATATACTGTACAGTTTCTTTGGTATTTTTAAGCAAGAACAGGTACTCAAACAATTACTTTCATTGAATTGCTTTTTACCGCTGTGAACCAGCAACTAATACACGATTATGAAAGTACATGCATCAAAAAGTACCCAATCTCAATCAGTCATCGTCATCATCAATGTCCCACTCCAGTCGCCGGGGTGTGCGCACAGTAATCCACCTGCAGTGTGTTCTCTTCTTTGTACTGAGAATCTGAGAATAACAATAGCTATTAAAAAAAGAGATGAAATTGTAACTGTTTTAAAACTTTTGTTCATAGCTGTATCCCCTTCGCATTACTCTCTGCACTTTGTGGGACCACTGAATTGGATGATATAATGGATACGCTCGTAAAGAATGCACTCTAATAATTTCATAGTGAGGGTCAGAAATCAAACAGGGAGATAATAAGCATGCTCCATAGGACTTTCCTTCTTTTGTAGATGAGCACCATAATGCTCTGTTTCTAGTTGCATAGCATTTGTCCTTTCTGACTATTTGTTTTTAAAATTGTGCCTACCAATCTGTTGCATGTCACATTCAAGATTATCACAACTCTGCTGCAATATAATGTGGACTATACTCTTCCTGGCTTCATCTGGTTGAACAATTTCAACGTCTACCAAATTTAACATAGACCCTGGCAGTGAACCGGATCTTTTTCCTGAATGTTAATACATTTCTACCCAACAGAAACACAGTACACACCTAATTTTTGTATCATATGACTAGGAATAGTTTGTTTAGGTATAGTAGCCCTGAAAACAATGGGCTATACACAGTCCAACCTTGCACTCCTTGCACCACCATCTCCCTTCTTTTCACAGTACAGGTGAATCATCAGTCTGTCTCTCTTCGTCTAGACAAACAAATAAGCCCAAACTTGTAGAGGTGACGTATTCCTAACGTTTGTATCCGGAGTGAAATACTGGAGGTAAGAACTTGCATTTGAGGTGCAACAAATAAAAAATTTCCATGAAAAACTACGCAATCTCAATCACTACGCATAATAATCCACCTGCAGTGTGTTCTGTTCACTGTACTGAGAATAACAATAGCTATTAAAATAGAGATGAAATTCGCATGCAGAGTCTTCATCACTATCATCTATTTTTGAACCCGCTTCACCAATAAAATATCCAAGATACCACTATCATTGAGCAGGCATGAGGACATGTTTGTACAGTAACACAGCTGACAGCGCGACATGGTGCGCTCAGCACCCGGCGAATCAAGTGCTTCGGTATAGGGTACAGCACGGAGAAAATACCCTTTTTTATTGTTTCAGTTTGCACTTCCCGATAACTGCTGCATTCTAGTGTATACTTGATAAACTACTACCCCCAAGCAAGGGACAGGAACCGTATGGAATATGTACAGATGCCTATAAACACGTGCGAGTCATGCCCGTATACGATACGGGTGCTGTTCAAAACCAGGAAAACAGTGTACCTGTATGGGCATAATGTTGGAAGTGTTAAAGCAACCTTGACTACAATGACATCAACAGGTGGGATGAGTCCCTTTGATGTCGGTGTCGATTGGGATTGTATGGGGTGAGAATTCTTCTGTAGAGATCTTCACAAAAAAAAAAAAAAAAAAAAAAAAAATTGCCAGAGTTGTCATACAATTATCAGACCAGAAATCTTTTTGTCTGTAATGCCATACAAGGGTTAGATATCCTGTTTTGTGGTATCTGGATATGGCAGTTGGTAGACGTCTGGTCGCCCTTGTGAGTCCGAAGTTTTGCCTAGAACTGCATACCAAGCGGTCCTTGTTGCGGTCACAATCTTCTTCGCTGCTCAGCAGGATTTTCTAACCATTCCAACGGGAATGTGATTTGTACTCCAGAAAGGTGTTTCTTCCTGTGAATCACATGGTTGACATAGTCACTTCAAAGAAGAAATACATCTTTTTCGATCTTGTACTCGTTAGCTGTTTCAAGAACAGAACATGTTACAGCTTTCTTCACATTTATCCACCTTTCTCTAACAGTTCTGATCAAAAGCAGAGTAATCTGTTCAACAGCATCTGCTTCCTTCTCATTAACTCATTGGACCCGAGCCAGGGAACCATTCCGTGCTTCGTCTCGGTGGACCAAACGTCGGACCACGGAAATGTTCCATTGTCTCACTGTACTACGTAATTCAACTTTTCCTCAAGAGATGGCAGACTGAGCTGCATTTGTGATTTCTATAGGGGCTCCTTCTTTGCAATGTTGAGACACCCAGGACTTGTTCAGTTGGTTTTTTAATTTTTTTTTGCTAGTTGCTTTACGTCGCACCGACACAGATAGGTCTTATGTATGGCGACGATGGGACAGGGAAGGGCTAGGAGTGGGAAGAAAGCGGCCGTGGCCTTAATTAAGGTACAGCCCCAGCATTTGCCTGGTGTGAAAATGGGAAACCACGGAAAACCATTTTCAGGGCTGCCGACAGTGGGGTTCGAACCTACTATCTCCCGAATACTGGATACTGGCCGCACTTAAGCGACTGCAGCTATCGAGCTCGGTTCAGTTGGTTTTTGAAGGATGTGTAGGTGGTAAGAATGGTAGGGGTAGACCAAGGTATGAATATGACAAGCAGATTAGAGCAGATGTAGGATGCAATAGTTACGTAGAAATGAAAAGGTTAGTACAGGATAGGGTGGCATGGAGGGCTGCATCAAACCAGTCTACAGACTGATGACTCAACAGTAGGCTTCAAGTTAAAAGGAAAATTGTCCAGCTCATAAATGTAAATTCAATGAATCATGTGTGTAAGGAATGTGCCGATATTTTTATTGACAAGTGCCTTAATGTGATGATACAATGCTTTTAAATGAGAAAAAGACAAATCTAGCCGTGAAAGTTCAGGCAGGACTACTCAAGCTAAAAAAGTAATGCATAAGTGAAAGATCAAGCCCTTTCACAGCAGTCCTTTTCACATCTTGATTATGTGTCTAATTTCAGTCTTTAAATAATAACCTGTTAAATAATTCTTCATTCATTTATCCAGAATTGCTTTAGCAACTTCAAAGTTAATCTCAATAACAGTTTCTTTCTGGATGTAATTTATTTATCCATTTTCGTATATGCATTTCCATTTATATTTGAATTTAGCACGAATTTTCAGGTCACGTCACTAGGAGCGCCATTTGCAAATTGTCTCCCATTTTAACAAGGCTAAATCCGTGTCGCGTATTGTCTCTACCGCATTTGTTTTTATTCACATCACCCTTTACTTGCAATCTTTCCTTCACTGTCTCGGAAAAGAACCCTTTAACTACCTGAAACATGCATTTTTCCAAGTAGTTGCTACCACATCATAAAATCAACTAGGTCAATTTCCATTTCAACATTTGTGATATGATCAACAGCAAACCCAACCTATAGCCACATATAAGCCAGATACTTTTTAAAGATGGGCAAACATACAAAGGTCGATCAAATATAAACGGGTTTTTTTGTTTCTGAACATCAACAGTCGGTAGGAGTGACCCCGAGTTTCTGCTATGCTTAGGCGCGACTGTTAGGAGTGGGGAGAGCTTGCTGTTAGATATCGCCAGTTGTTTCTTCAGTAACACTCATGATGTCGGAGCAACAGGTGCACCCCGCCATTGCGCAACGCATAATTATAAAATTTCTTGCTCGTGAAGGAGCTACAGCAGCGTAAATTTGCCAGAAATTGACTGCACAGTTCGGTGATCAAAACATTGTCAAGGACGCGTGTGTGTAAGGAGTGGCAGGACCAGTGAAAGCCAAGACTCTACTGTCAGCTGGCAAGGTCCTTGCAACCATTTTTTTCAATCAGCGAGGCATTTTGCTGATTGATTTTTATCATGAGCGACACACAATCAATGCTGCTTACTACTGCGAGCTGTTGAACATGGTGAGGGTTGCATATCGCCGCATAGGACGATACCAAGAGGTTTGACGCTGCACGGCCCCAAACTGCAGCTCTGTCTCCAAGCTACAGGAAATGCACTGGACTACACTTCATCATCATCATCATCCTCCTTACAACCCAGACTTATCACGAGGCTGTGATTTCCATTTCTTCAGACCGCTTAAAAAAGCTCTAGGACGGCAACGATATGAAGATATCGAGAGTGTGGAAGATATTGTGCACAACTGGCTGGTGACAGGACCCTGTTCTTTTTACAATGAGGGCATCAAATAGCTGCCCATACGCTGAAACAAATGCATTTCCAAAGCAGGAAACTATGTGGAAAAATAAATTGTAATTGCCTTGTGTTTTTTACTACATGAATTTAAATATTTTTTTTCTTTTTTTTTTTGCTATTTGCTTTACGTCGCACTGACACAGATAGGTCTTATAGCGACGATGGGACAGGGAAGGGCTAGGAGTGGAAAGGAAGCGGCCGTGGCCTTAAGGTACAGTCCCAGCATTTGCCTGGTGTGAAAATGGGAAACCACGGAAAACCATCTTCAGAACTGCCGACAGCGGGGTTCGAACCTACTATCTCCCGAATACTGGATACTGGCCGCACTTAAGCGACTGCAGCTATCGAGCCTCTCTCTGAATTTAAATAATAAATTAAATCCTGTTTATATTTGATCCCCCATCCTACAATCATGTTTGATACACAACTTCATCTTGCAGTCCAGCTAAACCATAAATTCAGAGAGATACTTATTTCAAATTCAGCAATTCATGAAAATGGCAAAACAATATATGCTTGAAACACAATTAAGTTACATACGTAACAATCCAGCTGCATCATAAAATCAGAGATTGCTAATATACTCTCCTTTTCAAAATCTATAGTCCATAACAGTGGCAAAAGCAAAATATGTTTTGTACACAATTATGGTACATCCTTAAATTCAACAGAATAATAATAATAATAATAATAATAATAATAATAATAATAATAATAATAATAATAATAATAATGTCTTTTACATTCCACTAACTACTTTTACAGTTCCTGAATCTTGTCTCATAGCCTAGTTCTTTTACCACTGGAGAGACACGGATTGAATCTGCCAACTTGAGCTCAGAAAATTGGTGTTTTACCGCCTGAGCTTCTCACCCTAGCACAATACATACAATGAAGTTTACCAATACTCTGCATTTCAAAATCAATACGCTAAGTTAGTTGATTAAAACGGTAACACAAAATGTTTGGTACCATACAAAATTACATCCTAAACATTCGAGTAACATCATAAAAGCAGTGATGTTTATTAATACTCTCCATTTCAAAACCAGCAAACTTAGTCCATAAAAATGGCAAAATGAAATGTTTTGTTTATCCCTGACATCCCACAAGTCAAGAGACAGCTAGAAAAAACCAACGAGAAATCAAGAGTAGGCCTAGGCTACCTGAATACCAAAGGATGCTGTATTTAGATGCTGAACCTACTGCAAGGAGCTAGTGACAACAGAGTCATCCAATGCAAGTCACTATGCAGCAAGAAATAATGATTACTCTACACACTGTCTTTACATTCACAATATAATGTCCCATCTCATTTTTCTTATTTCTTTCCACTAGCTAGTCAACTATCCAAAAATTATAATCTAACAATTCACATTCACTGGATAGCAATGTTCTCCCAAATCTATATATATATATATATGCTATTGTGATTACGACTGCCAACAATATTACGAGAATTACTCACTTGAAAGAGGAGACTGTAGTGATAAACATTTCCAAACACTACCATTTCCACTTAATGCAAACTGATAAAAGTATTTAGTTTCTAATTAGAGTTTAACAATATCAGCACCCATTCTCACGTAGATCCAGAAATCTGAAAAACAGCTAGCCAACAAGTGATTCGTCAGAAAATGCAGAAGTGTCATACCTTTTACTAATACAATAACATTTCTATCCATAAGCGTTAACAGTTCACCGACATTAAATCATCAGTCAAATACCTAAAATCGAATATATGATACGGCAATTCTCACGATATCTCCTTGATACAACATAACCTTTTGAACGTTGAGGTTATGATTCACTAAATTAACTGGTCAATATGAACCAAACAAATAACATAAATGTCATGTCATCTATATCATGCACTTCAGTATCTATATAAATGTATAAAAACAATTGTTCAGAATGGTACAAACCTGTGGTCGTATAATTTGTGGAGAAGAGACATGACCATTGGTATGGCTCAACATTCCGTTCCCCTCACCTCCTAACCACTTCATTTATATCGAGATCTGAAAGAAAAATAACTTTACGTACACACTGCTAACTTTTCAAATCACAGCACACCGGTATGTTGTAACGGTTATTAATCTGATTTCTTGAAACATATATATCCGATATGACTTGACACTTCAAGACACAATGGAAAACAATGGCAGCACGCTCTTGACAGTAAACACAAATACCAAAAACGAGTGCAATAATATGCATATTTACTGGTTAATTACAAATAAAACTTAATTATACGAGGACGTATTTACCTTATCTTGCTTACACAGACGCAAATCTCATGAACTACTATGATTTCAGTTTATGTCTTAAAACCGATTCTGCGCCAAAGCTGCAAAGGAAGAACAACTTCACAAAGGGATGAATATTATTTTAGCGATGATGTAAAATTCGGAAGTAAAAGCTATCACTATCACAACGATGTAATATTTTTCAGTGATCACATGAAATAGTAAACACACGAAACATCTTTCTCTATATACAAGGATGGAGAGCGATAATACCTTAAAGATTTTAAGCTAGCACATGCGACATTTTTCTCTCGCAACGCATGCTGGGTAATGTTATTGGAGTCTTGAAGCGGGAATTTCAACTACACAAAATGGTGTAAATTTGTATTGTCGGTCGGCCAGATTGCAGCTTTTAACTATTAGAGTTATAAATAACGAAACAGAAGTTTGGGATAATTATCCCTTTAAGTAGTAAGTATTAATATACAGTTGAAATTATTCAGTAGTGGGTATATTCCCAGTGAAGGTTGCAATATTTTCCCTAGACAAGAATTATTATTACAATTTCTACAATCTTATACCAAAATAACCACTATATATGTCATAATGCTGTCACACCACGTATCAAATAGCAGAATATTTATCATGCCTTGAATACTTTGCAGTCTACTGACACTTTTAGATCTATTTTTTCTTTTCGTTGTTTATTTCTACATTTTTTCCTTTATAAATATCAAAATCTCGCTTGGAAACATCCTCCATTCAAAAAAGTGTTCCATCATAAATTCTTAATTGGTTTTGTTCCTTTCATTCTTTAACACATATTGGTGTCAGAATTAATAAATAAAATTATTACTATTTGGAAGAAAGGTCTAGCTGAGATTAACTTACATAAGAGAGCGTTGTCCTTCAAAGACTTCATGATTTATATCTTAATTTTAATCGGTAACCTATGCTGGAACATTCTAATAAGGAAGCCTCTGATAGTCAAATTTCCTGGAATCTGAGACTGTACTGTATTATGGAACATGCTAAGAACATCACTACCTACTGAATGAAAATCAGTTCCAGCTGTATAGTTAGGTTTCTGCTGTGGTTCATGGTGGTAGAATACGTCCATAGTATCCCTTGCCTGTCATAAGAGTTTAATAAAAGGGGACCTCAGTGGCTCTCTATATAGGAAAATGAATTGGCGACCATGGGGTCACAACTGAGTCTGACATTGCTTCCACTTACTTTGATAGGCTCGTCATTTTCATCTTTCTCACCTGAACTCCCTTGGCCATTGGCAATTGTTTTTATCTCTTATGACATTGATGATAAGAGGTTCACAAAACCTAGCAAGTCTTTCATTTTCAAACCCATCGCAGCCCTTTCCTATCTTCTCCCATTACCTTCATTCTGCAAAGTGGTTTTTCTGCTTCTATGTCCTGTTTATATATTTCATTTATCTGTCACGTGGCTTTTAGTGCTGGGGGTAGCTGAGGACATGTTTGGCGGTCTTTCTATTTGATGCCAAGGGCAATCTGATTGTCTGTATTTGGGATGATGATAATGAGATTGAGAAAGGGTGAAATCAGTGTCGTCACATAGCCTACTCCTGCTGAATAACACCAAGTGGTCTGCTCAAGGTTTTATGCCTCCATACAACAGATGAATCACCATCAACAACGTCATATGCCCTCACTCCACTGAATATTGCGGCGGGGTTTGGAACCGAATTCAGGTTTTTGGCACGCAATGCAGTGATTTTAAATTTTATGACACCACCTCTCCTATCCAATTGGCCAACATTCTGATGGTGAAATTTTTTCCACCACCGCGACTCAAACTATCAAACAATGGTGTAATGCCTTAACGATCGTTGCCAACAGGTGGGAATTGTTTATCCCTGTGATTAGTGTTAAAGGATGGTTACCTAGAATAACTTCCTCATAAAATAGTAATCAACACCACTACCTTTTTAGGTAAGCATTTCAGGAGGTGGGAGCTCAGTGAAATAAAATGAATCAGCCTCAAAATTATTGCAGATAGCACCATGTTAAATACATTTATTAACAGCATTATCATGTTACATGCCAAAGACAGAAAACTGGAAATGTAGACAAAGGAGAAACACGATAGGTCTGAACAATGATATAATGATGATCGAACATCATCCATTTCCCTTGTACACCTCCCGCTGGGTTGAGATGTTTATTGCACCTTTCGTGTGTCCAAACACCACTGTTCCTCCTTAACTATGTTCCAATGCAAGCTTCTTTGAATTATATTACTCTTAATTGTTTTCAACCCCCTTAGTCTGGGTCTCCCTCTTGCCCCCCTCTCACTATCTGGGTTTCCATTATCGAATTTGGTATCCTTCTTTCTTCCATCCTCTTAATATCTCCAAACCATCTAAGTTTATCCCTCTCCATTCTGTCATAAAGCTTTTCCACTTCAATTTCCTTCCTGAGGTCCTCATTTCTTAATTCTGTCCTTTCTTGTCTTCCCTATCATACTTCTTAAAAATTTCATTTCACTGGCCTGGATTTTATTCTCCTGTCTTTTTGTCAGTGTCCAGGTCTCCACAATAGTAGTATATCTTATACGTCACCTCTTTACACTTCATTGGTACTTCTTTTCTCCACATCCTCTGATAGAATTCATTCCCCTGTTGAAAAATTTTACTGATCTCCATGTCCAGCCCTGCATCCTATATCAGTTTGCTTCCCAAGTACTTGAAGTCGATAGCTGTAGTCGCTTAAGTGCGGCCAGTATCCAGTACGGGAGATAGTGGGTTCGAGCCCCACTGTCGGCAGCCCTGAAGATGGTTTTCCATGGTTTCCCATTTTCACACCAGGCAAATGCCGGGCCTGTAGCTTAATTAAGGCCAGGGCCGCTTCCTTCCAATTCCTGGGCCTTTCCTATCCCATCGTCGCCGTAAGACATATCTCTGTCAGTGCGACATAAAGCAAACAGCATGTAAGCAAGTACTTGAAGCTCTCCACAATTTTAAGGTTTTGTCTTGTTTTTTAATAATTCCCTTCCCTTTCTCCTCTAGTCAAAACAAGTGTCTTCTTCATTTCCACACTGATTTTCTTTCCATAATTTTCCAATCATCTCACTCAAAACGTCATATTGCCCTTACACTTCCTTTCTCTTTGCTCCTCACACCAGAATACCATCTGACAGCATTACCTTCAGTTAGCTGTCCCCATATTTTACCTTTGTCTCCTTCACAAATTCATCCATATGCATTATGAATAACAGTGATGACAGCACACTTCCTTGCTGTAGTCCAGTTTCATTCCAAAACCGCTCTGTCCTTCCCATATGCATCTGGATACTGCTGCAACAATTTATGTACATTACTTGCCAGTGGCGGCAATTAAGGTGGTTGGCGACGTGCGAGAGGGGAGTCAGTCGCCTCTCCTCCACTTTGTGTAGAAAGAAAGTTTTTATTCCATTTTAGCCACCAAAAAACCTGGAATTATTTTATAACTAGCTGATGTACCCATGCTTCGCTACGGAATTCTATATTGTATACCAAATTCTAGGTTAGGTAGTATACACCTTGTGAGCAAGATTGTATTATATTGTATAGCTCTTAACGTTACCCTAAAAACGCGACGGGGAAGTCACCAAACGTCTTTTCTCATTTAAAGATAGGATTAGGGAATATTCATTGTAATGGTAGGCCCGCTTGCCTACCATCAGTCACAATCAGGTTGGAAAGTTTTCATTATAATGGCAGACACTTACTCTCCACCTTTTTTTACATCCTCAGAAAGACTGCCATAGTGGTTTTCGTAACTGAATTAAACATAGGTCATTACAAAGACGTCGGTAGAAATGGTGCGATTTAAAGCAATATGAAATACTCGATCAAATGAAACACCACGCATTTTCTCACTTTTATCGAACAGTACTACGCTGCCGATCTAACAGTCCAAAGTTCCAGAGCTGGAAAGACCAAGCCGCAGACAGCCGTGATCCGTGAAAACTCTTCACCTTTTTTCGGCGGGGGGTTGGGGGTCGAATAGTGGAGAGTCTCAGTGCAAATCTATGTCCTTTCACTAATCTGTTTCCTAGGAGTACCCGTTGAGTCGGAAAAATCTCATTTCACTACACTGGCAGCGGAAAGATCTGACTTGGAGGCAAATTTTTCCTCCAAGCCAGAAGAGAAAACTCCTGATCGCTGCTAAAGTGGAATAAAATGAATGTAGAATTTAATAAAAGTGAAGAGGAAGACGCTTTTCTTAAGAAACGGCTCTTTTCAGGGTTGAATTTTGAATTATTTAGTGAATTGTAGTGCTATAATTTGGAATAGGCCTAAATTGTAATTCTAGACCAGGTCATACTACTATTCCTAAGTGAGCCTCTGCCAAATGTGCACGCTGCTCATTCAAAACACCGCGTCAGAGTAGGGATCGAATAGCTGGAATACTATGATGAACCAGTGTGTTATGTACCGGCAGTATCAGACAGTGTATGATGCAGAGGATTGGCATGCTAAAGAAAAATGTTTCCTAACCTCCCAGCTATTTCCCGCCAATATTCATTCAGGCTGTTATACTCGGTACGCAACAGTAATCCCATCAATCGGAGTTGATTTGTTTTTTTTGCTAGGGGCTTTACGTCGCACCAACACAGATAGGTCTTATGGCGACGATGGGATAGGAAAAGCCTAGGAGTTGGAAGGAAGCGGCCGTGGCCTTAATTAAGGTACAGCCCCAGCATTTGTCTGGTGTGAAAATGGGAAACCACGGTAAACCATCTTCAGGGTTGCCGATAGTGGGATTCGAACCTACTATCTCCCGGATGCAAGCTCACAGCCGTGCGCCTCTACGCGCATGGCCAACTTGCCCGGTCAATCGGAGTTGAGTGGCAGCATAACAAACAAAGAACATCACAACAAACAATACCGTAGTCAATGTAATGTTATTGTTGATCAATGTTATGCGCTTTCGATATTCTAGGCCTTCACATTTAGTTTTCTTCCGACTCTGATATACTACTCTTATCATAGTCGGTACGGTAAAACTGAATAAAACATAAATGATCGGAAATTGTATTCTCTACAACTTTTGTTATGTAGTACTTTTCTATAGGACCAATAACAGAGGTAGGGTATTTAAAAATTAAATTTTAGTTGCTGCCCCTAAACTACAATTTAATCCAGGGTCAGTAAAGTTGTTTATAGCTTAGGCTATAGTTTCTTCTTTCTCAACTCTATATACCGATTTTCATTAAATTCTGTTCACCCATTTTCTCGTGGCTCGGCGTTGATGCGGACTTGGCAGCAAAAATCAAGATTCATGAATATCTCGGTCATCGTAACCGGTACGGTAAAAATGTATAAGACATAAATGATCGGAAATTTAATTCTATGTAACTTTAGTTATGTAGTATTTATCGATAGGACCACTAATAATATAAATATTTGAGAATTGAATTTCAGGCCTTCCCCTAAACTACCATTTCACTTAGCGTGAATAAAATAATTTATAGCCTAGATTGTAGTGGCTCATCCCCCGACTTTACATACCGATTTTCATGAAGTTCTCTTCAGCCGTTTTCTCGTGATGCGTGTACATACATACAGACAGACAGGCAGGCAGACAGAAATTACGGAAAAGTAAAAAATGCATTTCCTTGTTACTATGGACATGACATACAGAAATACCATTATTTTCAAATTCTGAGCAATGTACAGACAAAACTCTTATTTTATATATATAGATAAGCAATTTATACAAACCCCGTTGTCTATCACCTAATTCTTTCCTTTATATCTTTACATATTTCAAAAAAGGAAAACTTAGGCAAAATATGCACAAAATGTCATTCAACACAGCTAACCGATTTTTCAGCGCCACAGCAAGTAGTGGAGACTTGTGCAGCAGAGTGCATAAATGCGATTAGCATCTCATGGCACAAAAGCTGAATTGTGCACGTGTATTTGTTCTGTTGGTGAAGGTTTCACTCTATACTATTAAATCAAAATCTCAAAACACTACTGTTACTGCAGTTACAGACACCAAAATAAAAGTAAGTATGGAGATTACTGGATAGATAAGGTTAAAAGTATTATTGAAAGGTTGGGTTTAGGAAACTACTGGGAGGAGTGAGAAAGGAGGAAAGAAGTGTGTTACAGGAATACTATAAAAAGGGTGAAAGATATTCAAGTACAGGAGGTGGTAGCTGACTTTAGGGAAGAGGGTGATCCAAACCATGTTTAATGGAATAAATAGAGTAGTTAATTTAAGGATAGGAAATATGAATAGGACTGAGAGAAGAGTACTAATTTGGTAGGTAATAGGTATATATAAGAAGAAGGGATAGACAAGAAAGAAAGACACTATGATGTAGCAAGAAATGAAGGCCATCGGGCTGCAAGTATTCTGAAAAGGACTCTAGATAAGCTGACCCATACAAATGTGATAGTGACAAATGTACCCCATAGACATGATTTAATTTACTGGTCAATTGTGAATAAACCTGTCAAGGACACAAATAAGAAATTCAGGCAAATATGTAGTCATTTCAAAAATGTTACACTGTTAGACATTAGTAAATTAAACCAAACTTCTCATACAAGGCATGGCATGCACTTGTATAGACTTGGGAAGCAATATGTAAGCAAGTTAATAAGTAACATCATTACAAGTAAAGATCAGGAAATGACTGTCCTAGAACTACTTAGTCCGGGAAACGTGTGTTAGATTCTGGACCCAATAACATTTCAATCCAGAATTAAATACCGGTAATGACTTGGAGGGTGGGATTAGCCAGTTCAAAATATTTCATCAGAACATTCAATGTCTTAAAAATAAAATTTTAGAATTACAATAATTTTAAATTCAATACAAGATGTTATGTTTATCTGTTTGGATAAACACTGGTGTAATAATGATTAACTTGTACTCATTAATATTGAAGATTATTATCTGGCAAGTAATTACAGTCGGGTTAATAAAGAGCGTGGGGGCAGTTTGTATTTTTGCTAAGTCAGGAAGTGAATGTAAAGAAAGGAAGGATCTTGAAGTGCATAATTCTGAATTAGAATTTGAACTAACTTCAGTGGAATTTAAGCTTCTCTATGGTAAAAGGGTAATTCTGTTAACCGTGTACCGTTCCTCGGTGCTGATGTGGAGATTTTGTTAGGAAAATTAGATCAAGTCCTTCATAACATTTTTGGTAGGAATAGCAGCGCAGAAGTAATACTTATCACAGTCTAATAATTGGCCCATTGAATGCGTAGTTTGTTCTATGCTAATTTGTAGACAATGTATTCTTGAATCTTATGCGTCTGTTTGGTACATGTACGTTAATTTTTACAAGGAGTTGTGGACAATTCACCAAGGAATGAAGCAATTTAAAAATGAAGAGTGTATCCAATAATTCACGGCGTTGTGACAGGCTATGCAGATTTAAGGACTGTTGTAAGGATGTATAATCAACATTATCATATGAGAATCCTGCTCTAAATGAATATAAATTTATGTTGTACTGAATCTAATCTATGGATAGAGGTCCGATGAGAAGGGTTCCAAACAGGTGTACAGTATTCTAGTATAGGGCGTACCATAGACACATACAGCAATCGTAGGTAGCTAAGTTTGAAAATTCTCTGGAATATCTAGTAATGCAACTCAATCTTTGAAATGCTTTCTTACAAATATTTTCAATATGTTCATTAAACGATAGGTTATAACTGAATGAAACACCAAGGTCATTAACTTGTGAAACAGGAGTTAGTATGTTGTTATTACTAAATTTGTACTGAAATGATATTTTCTTCTTGTTTTTTTAAAAAACAATATTATTTTACATTTCTCATGATTAAGTTTCAACCCATTTTGAATACAGTACTTTTCCAGATGATGTAAATCTTGAAGTTTTAAACAATCAAGTGGACAATTAATTTGCATAAATTTTTTTGCATCATCAGCAAACAAAAGCAATTCAGAATTCTTAAGTATATTTTTAATGTCATTTATGTAGAGAGTAAAAAGTAAGGGTGCAAGGTGAGACCCTTGAGGAACTCCACTGGTAACAATAATAGGCGCAGAAAAATGATTCCTTATTTTAACAATCTGCAGGCGATTTTTAAGGTACGATTCAAACCACGAGAGGAGAGGCTCATTAATTCCATAGCCTGTTAGTTTTTGCAGCAAGGTATCGTGGTCGACAGTGTCAAAAGCTTTTGAGAAGTCTGTATAAATGCAGTCCACTTGGGAGTGGTTCTCTATTGCATCCAAGAGAAACTGATAGAATAAAAAAAGATTGCTACAGGTTGACCGTCCTGAAAAGAATCCATGTTGCTCATCAATTATGATGTTTCTAAAGAGTGGTGTGATTTTGTCAAGAATTATTGAGTCAAAAATTTTGGAAATATGAGAAGAGATTATAACTGGTCTATAATGTTTTATGTCAGTTTTATCACCATTTTTGAAAACTGGACTAACAAATCCTTTCTTCCATTCCACTGGAAAAACGCCTTTGTCTATGGAAGCTAAATAAATGAATGAATGAATGAATGAATGAATATGTATATTGTGCGGAGAAACAAGAGAAGATGTTTCACTTGTTAAAAGCGTGCAAGTTAACTCGAATGGAGAGATGAGTGAAAAACAGTTGGAAGTTATGAACCAGGCAGGTAACAATCAGAAGGTCATAGGATGGGTAGTGGGAGAATGGAAAAGCATAGGGAATATAATTAAGTTTTTAGACGTAGTTAGGAAACAATGTATAAAGAAATTAAAGGAAGTTGAAGTAGCAGGGAGGGTGTAGAAATAAGGTAGTTAGTGTGATATCCTTGTTTTAGTTTCTTGTTGATGTAAACAAAAAGTGAACATAGAGAGACGCTCATATCAGCATCAGATTATCAAGGTCTCACCGCACTGTTGGTTAACCGAGTGGGGGAAGGGAGAAGGGGTGTGTTTTAGGTCAGTGCTCAGCTGCCTGACTGAACGGAATAAACGTTGGGGCAAGTGGAGAGCAGTTGGTTATCCGTTGGGGATGGAAGAGGAGTAGAGGCCTAATTAAGGACAAGATGGTCATGTATAGAAGAATGATTGCAAGAATGAAATAAGAGTAGACGCCTAAGGTTGAAGGTCATCCGCGAGGTAGGGTAGGAGGTAACACCCACGCTGACACGCATAGAGTAGAAGACAAAATTTGCTCAGAGAGTATCAAAAATTTACCATTTTGTAGCTATTTTGTTTCAATTTTGTTGTACCTTTTTATACATTTTTATTTTCTATAAATTTTTGTGCCCCCCAATTAGAATTCCCAATCGCCTCTACCGCTGCTTGCACATATTCTATAATTTATTTTCCAAATCATTTCTGTTCCATTACTTTCCATACCTTTGCTCAAGGTACACTACTGTAAGCTGTTTCTAAATCAAGGAAAGTCATCACCAGGGCTAGGATTTATATACAATAAAATTGCCTAATATGTGCATACATTAGATGTGGACTAAAATATGTGAAAATATGGAAGGAAATGTGGATTTATTTTTTTATAAAAATTAATATAATTACTGTAAAAAATGAAATGAAAGGAGTATGGCTTTTAGTGCCGGGAGTGCCTGAGGACGTTCGGCTCTCCAGATGCAGGTCTTTTGACATGACGCCCGTAGGCAACCTGTGCGTCATGATGAGGATGAAATGATGATGAAGACGACACATACACCCAGCCCCCATGCCAGTTAAATTAACCAATGATGGTTAAAATTCCTGACCCTGCCGGGAATCGAACCCGGGACCCCTGTGACCAAAGGTCAGCACGCTAACCATTTAGCCATGGACAATACTGTAAAGAAAGCCTGCCATGTGACCATGATTGTTAAGACGTTGAAGTCTAAACGGTCTGACACCGTGATTAGCCAGTTCGAGTCCCGTTGGTCGAAAAAATTTTCACCATCAGAATGTTCGCTGGCAGGGCAGGGGAAGTGGTGGTTAACAATTTTTAATCACTAGATTGCATGCCAAAATCCTGGATTAAATTCCAATCCTCTCCGCCGTGCTAATATATGGAGTGAGAGTACATGATGCTGTTGATGGTGATTCGTCCGTAGGATAGCCTTGAGCAGACACCTTGGTGCTCTTCAACAGCAGTAGGGTATGAGCCGGCACCCTCTCCCTTCCTACTATCGTATCCCTTTCAGACCTGAAAGAAAACTGGAGGTGTGAACTTTTGTTTGTACGACAAAAACTGATTAAAATGCTCTTAAATTCATTATTTTTAGTTTATTTTACGAAATACAAATTAACATCTGAATAAAGACACCCACACAGTTGTGCATCCATGAATGAGAGAACTAAAGCACTTGCCTTATGTGCACACCCATTGAATGGATATGAACCTGCCCACCAAGGACTGAGGTCTAGGAGGAGTTTCCTGAAAACCAAATATTTAAACGAATCTGCTCAATCCACAAGGTTGAGATTATGGAGAACTAGAAATCCTCAACTTGCTGGTTGGATGCTACCAATTGAACATCCTCCAGGACACGAGCAACATTGGTCTACGTGGAAATCCTTGAACAGGCTTCGCACTGGGGTTGGTAGATCAAGAATCAATATGGTAAAGTAGGGCTTTCCTGGTACATCCAGACAATGTGAATGTGGTGAAGACCAAACCACAGCCCATTTCATGAACTGTAGTAAATGCCCTTTAAGTTGCACAATAGAGGACTAGATGGCTGCAACACCTAATGCCCATGATTTGGCAAAATTCTGGGCAGACACTATTTGATATGTATGTCATTAAGTACCATTGTGCTATATAAAATGTATGCTTCTGATACGAATAAATAAATAAATAAATAAATAAATAAATAAATAAATAAATAAATAAATAAATAAATAAATAAATAAATAAATAAATAAATAAATAAATTCAACTCAGTATATGTACATGATCAAATATTCTATTTTACAGTGTCAAATAATTTAAAACAATTAAAATCTTTGTTCAAACACAAGTATACATTACATTTTCTACACTAAGGACGAGTTTTGCTTTTACAGTCCTTTTAGTGGCAACACCTTGCCATCAGACCTGAAAGAAAATGGAGGTGTGAATTTTTGTTTCTAGATCAAGAACTTACCAAAATGCTCTTAAATACATGTATGTATAGTTTATTTTACAAAATAAGAACTATTGTCTGAAAAACAGCACCCACATAATTGTGCGTCTCAGGACTTAATTCATTACTTACAAGAAATTTTAAAAAGTTTAAAAATCATCTCAGTGCATGTGAATATACACATGTACATGATCAAGTGTTCTATTTTTCAGTGGAATGATTTAAAACATTAAATCTTATACATTACATTTCTCAAGTAGAGTATGAGTTCTGCTTTCACGGTCTTTTTGATGGCAGCACCCAGCACTCCTGCTTGCATTGCCTGTCGGGAAACGTAGCCCGCACACTGCGTATACACGGCTAAGTCATGTAAGGGCGAAAAAGCGAGTTCCCAACGCTTCAAAATGGGGACCCACCAGCTAAGGGAGACAACCCCGAAAGAAAACATCGGCCCTCCATAATTGCTGGGGGTTGGCTTTGGGCTGAGAACCTAATCTGTAAAAAAAACTCTCGTTACGAAATCTGAAGAAGAAATAGCCGGCCTGACCTTTTCACGATGACCTCGCAAACGTGTAAAGGTCTTGAGAATTGGTTCGTGGAATGTTTTAACTCTTTACCAAGCTGTAAACCTCAGAAAGTTGCTCGATCAGCTGGATGAGTAGCGACTAGATATTACTGCTATTCAAGAAGTGAGATGGATTGGTGAAGGAGTGATACAGAGAAAACTTCACATGCTATTCTATAGTTGCCACATGAAGGATCACATGTTTGGTACTGGTTTATTGTCAATAAGCAGATAAAACACCTTATCATGGATTTTTCGGGCAAAATCGTATAGATTGTGCAGACTTAGAATTAGAGGGAAGTTCTTCAATTACAGCCTTATCTGTGCACACGCTCCAACTGAAGAGAAGAGTGACGAAGATAAAGATTCATTTTATGATGAATTGGATGAAATTTATAATGAGTGCCCAAGAGCAGACTTTAAAATAATCTTCAGTGATTTGAATGCGAAGATAGGAAAGGAAGACAAATACAGACCTTGTATTGGAAAATATAGCTTGCATGATATTTGTAATGATAATGGAATCAGGCTTATACATTTTCCATCCTCGAGAAATATGGTAGTGGGAAGTACAACTTTTAATCACAAGGACATACATAAAATGACATGGAAGTCTCCAGATGGAAGTACTTTTAACCAAATTGACCACCTCCTAATAGATGCAAGACACTTCTCTAACTTGATGGATGTTAGAAGTTATAGGGGGGCTAATATTGCCTCTGACCACTACCTTGTGGTAACAGCTATTAGAAGCCGAATATCTAATGCAAGAAAGGTACATGGATCCAATGCAAGAAAGTTCAACAGTGCTCGGCTGAAGGAGCCCGAAACTGATCTCAGATATGTTAGCTTGCTTAATGAGGCCCTGACCAATTTGCCTAATAGTGAGAGTATTGATGAAATCTGGAAGAATCTTAAAGACACACTATCAAAAACTGCAAATGATGTTTTAGGAAGGGAAGAGAAAGTCTGGCACAACAATTGGTTTGATGAAGAGTGTGCAAGAGCAACAACCTTAAAAAATGGAGCATACAAGAGAATGCAACAGAGGAACCACACCCAAAAAGCAGTGTAAGAGTATAGAACTTCCAGAAGAGAAGAAAAGAGATTGCACAAGAAGAAAAAGAGACAGTATGAGAGGAAAGAATTAAAAGAAATGGAGTGGTTGAAAGGGATGAATGATGTGAGAGCTTTCTATCAGAAGTTAAATAAAAGTCGTAAGAATTTCCAGCCTAGAACAAGTCTGTGTAAAGATAAAGATGGTATAATACTGGGCAGTGAGGCAGCAATACTAGAAAGATGGACCCAATATTTTGATGAACTGTTGAATGAAAGTCCAGGTGATAACCAAGTAACCTTACCTCCTGTAAATACAAGAAAATCAGACATAGAAGTACCAATACCTTCTATTGAGGAAGTTGAGCTTGGCATTAAGAAGTTAAAGAATAACAAAGCCCTGGGAATGGGTTTAATACAATCAGAGCTTGTGAAAAATGCTGGAAAAGAATTTGTTAAACACTTTCACGAACTAGTACCCAAGATATGGGTAGCTGAAACAATCCCTGATGAATGGAACGTAGGTATCATCTGCCCGATACATAAGAAAGGTGATATCATGATGTGCTCTAACTATAGAGGTATCTGCTTATTATCCATTGCTTATAAAATATATTCCAATTTTCTCTTTAGCAGATTGGTGCCTTCCGTGGAAAATGCGGTTGGTGACTATCAATGCGAATTTCGCCAAGGAAGATCTACTATTGATCAGATCTTCACAATTCGCCAGATACTTGAAAAATGTAAAGAATTTGGAATTGATACACACCATCTCTTTATTGACTTCAGATCAGCCTATGACAGCATTGATAGAAGTAATCTCTATGTAGCAATGGAAGAGTTTGAGATCCCTAAGAAATTGATCGCCCTTGTGAAAGCTACCGTGGAAAATACTCAGAATCAAATTAAGATCCAGAATATGTTTTCAAGTGCTGTAACAACCAAGAACGGAGTTAGGCAAGGAGATTCATTACCATGCCTTTTGTTCAATATAGCCCCTGGAGAAAGTTGTTAGAGATGCAAGTACCAACACAAGGGAAACCATCTTATATAAATCAGTTCAAATTTTGGCATATGCAGATGGTATTGATTTAATCGCAAGAACACCAGGAGCATTGAAAGAAGTTTTTACAAGCCTCAAAAAAAGCAGCAAGAAAGATGAATTTACAGATTAATGAAGGAAAAACTAAGTATATGCCCGTAACCAAGAAAGACTACCTGAGTGGGTCTACATTAATAGAAATTGGATTGGATTGGATTGGATTGGATTGGATTGGATTGGATTGGATTGGATTGGATTGGATTGGATTGGATTGGATTGGATTGGATTGGATTGGATTGATGTTATGCATACCTTTATCTACCTTGGATCAGAAGTTAATTCCAAGAACAATGTTAGTTCTGAAATCCAAAAATGTATACTGTTTGCTAACAAGTGCTATCATGGCCTCAGAAAACATCTGAAGTCTAAGCTGCTGTTTAGGAAAACTAAAGTCCTGATGTATAAAGTTTTAGTAAAGCCTGTATTGACATATGGTGCTGAGACCTGGACACACTCAAAATCTGATGAAAGACAGCTCGGCATATTTGAAAGAAGGATTTTGAGGCAAATTTTTGGGCCAGTGGAAGAAAATGGTGTCTGGAGAAGAAGATATAATAATGAATTGTATAATTTATATAACGAACCGAACATTGTTAACTGTATAAAGATAAGAAGTAAAGAATGGGGAAAACTTCTTCAGAAGGTTGATACACTGTAGTGTTAAAATGTCCCTGGATGAGAAATGTAAAAGTCTAAAATTGTTCAACAGTTCTTTATGAGACGTCACTGATCTTGATGTTCAATAACACACACACTCCTTTGATTTCTGTATTACAATGTTAAATGCTCTAATTTTAAGTTTTAAAAATGTCTTTTTTATAATTTAGATGGTAAAAATGGAAATGGCGTATCAGTGGTGTATCCTGGAATCTCCACTGAGGCATGCAACTAGTAACCGTGCAGTTAACACAATGTATTAAGTAAATTTCAATTCTACTCACCCTAATTGCATGTAGGTGAACTCGAGCCAAACAGTTTTACTGTAAGTTTCTGGATTGAACGTGCGTACACAATTCTTGTTTTCTGTTTTTAAATTTACGAGGGTCCGCCTCTGTGGTGTAGTAGTTAGTGTAATTAGCTGCCACCCCCGGAGGCCCGGGTTCGCTTCCCGGCTCTGCCACGAAATTTGAAAAGTGGTACGAGGGCTGGAACGGGGTCCACTCAGCCTCGGGAGGTCAACTGAGTAGAGGTGGGTTCGATTCCCACCTCAGCCATCCTCGAAGTGGTTTTCCGTGGTTTCCCACTTCTCCTCTAGGCAAATGCCGCGATGGTACCTAACTTCCTTCCCTCTTCCTTGTTTATCCCTTCCAATCTTCCCATCCCCCGCAAGGCCCTTGTTCAGCATAGCAGGTGAGGCAGCCTGGGCGAGGTACTGGTCATCCTCCCCAGTTGTATCCCCCGACCCAAAGTCTGAAGCTCCAGGACACTGCCCTTGAGGCAGTAGAGGAGGGATCTCTCGCTGAGTCCGAGGGAAAAGCCAACCCTGGAGGGTAAGCAGATTAAGAGGTCTCGCGGCTTTAACTATTTGCATCTTTTCATCAAACGAACGGACAGTAAATGTCTTTTCAAACTGATTTACAATTATATCCGTTTGAGACTCATCCATCGTTAATACCACATGTGCGCAAAATATAATAAAACACCGAAAATGACGAATAGCACAGGAACAGCACACACAGAATGAACTCACCAATCAGCAAAACACACAATGAATTAACTCACTAGTTAGCCACAACTCAAGCACTGGAGGTAAGTCACCCCAGTGGCATTGGTCAGTTTTGTCACGTTGGGTTCTCGCTGGGGGGTAATCTGTGTGTCCCATTCGCTGTAAACATGTCGACTTCTCCAAGATGCTAACAGATGGCAGAGGGTAACACGGGTACGGGGTGACAAATTCTGACCAAGTTTCAATTGCAGCGAAATCGTTCGGAGGGTTTCAGAACTACGTCTGCCACTGAATGCAATTTTAAGATTGAATGCCTTACGTCCGTAACTCCTACATTTGCTGTCTCTTTCTTCCGAGAGTGGAGTAGACGGCGAGACTACACCAGCACCACACGTAATCAAGAAACAGAACTAGTACAGTTGCGCGGACCTTTTGAACTTCTGAGAGATGAAATCGTTAATATTTGACCTGAAACAACCTAAAATCGTAAATCAGACAGTTCTTTGTGTTATCATAATGCATGCAATGAATGCCTTGCATTCAAGGAGAATAAGCCCCTGTGGCGTATGACTTTTAGTGCCGGTAGTGTCCAAGGACAGGTTCGGCTCACCAGATGCAGATCTTTTTGATTTGACATCCGTAGGTGACCTGCATGTCATGATGAGGATGAAATGATGATGAAGATGACACATACACCCAGCCCCCGTGCCAGCGAAATTAATCAATTAAGGTTAAAATTCCTGACCCTGCCGGGAATCCAACCCGGGACCCCTGTGACCAAACGCCAGCACGCTAACCATTTAGCCATGGAGCTGGACATTTGGATATGTTTTTATAACACTTGCATCAGCAGGAAGTCTATGTTTTCTAAATGTTTAATTAATTAATTTATTTAGTGTATGGCTTTACAGATACAACACACAATGATTTTGAAGAACAAAACTATATATTTATATCCAGGTTACTTATATAGCTAACTGTCTCTGAAAGCGCATGAGCAAAGTCACTGATATCGCCACTGTACTTTCTTTTTGGACATTCGTTGATAATATGCAGGATGGTCTGCTTAGAGGCATCACAGTCGCAGTTAGGCGTAGGAATTCTTTTCCACTTGCAGTGGAAATCTGCGCAGTTACCATGGCCCAATTGTATCCTGTCAAGAGTAGACCAGGTTTTCCGAGGAAGCTCAAATCCAGGTGGCAGTGACGATCCTATTTGTGGCAAAGTTGACTCAGGCCTAGTATCTTGTCTTCCCTGCCATTCATTAGTAGTGTTGAAGTTGGTATTCTTCAGTTCTATTGCAGTTCTTATTGGTGGATTTCGGGACCTTAGATGATTCAGATGAACATCAGCGATGTCGTCATGTATTGCTAATTGGGAATTATTTTTTAATTTCTTAAATTCCCTGAGGAGAGCGTTTTTACTTCGAAGATCTGGTGGGGAGATATGGCTGAGAATAGGTAGACAATATGTGGGTGTAGACCTTATTGTGGCAGTGACGAGACGCATCATGGTTTTTGAGCTGCATATCT
Organism: Anabrus simplex; assembly: GCF_040414725.1. Classification (NCBI taxonomy): domain Eukaryota; kingdom Metazoa; phylum Arthropoda; class Insecta; order Orthoptera; family Tettigoniidae; genus Anabrus; species Anabrus simplex. The sequence continues at coordinate 73,001,719 of NC_090278.1, forward strand.
ATGAGGTTGGTGTGAGGGCTATTCAGCCAAACAGGAGCGCAGTACTCAGCAGCCGAGAACACAAGTCCCAAAGCGGTGCATCGGAGTAAAGTTGCTGTTGAACACCAAATTGTACCACATAATTTTTGGATTACGTTGTTGCGAGTTCTTACTTTGGATTGGACGTTACAAAGGTGTTGTCTAAAGGAGAGTGTTCTATCTAAGGTAACTCCTAGGTATTTAGGGAATCTATTATGTCTCAATAACTGATTTCCAATGTACACCTGCAATTGTTTGTTAGCCATCTTGCTGTTTAGATGGAAGCAGCATACTTCTGTTTTATTGGCATTAAGTGTAAGTCTCCACAATTTAAAGTACTGTACCAACACTTTTATGTCGTCCGTTAAGGTTATCTCGGATTTCTCGAATGTTGTATCTCTGGTAGCAATAGCCCAATCATCGGCATATCCAAATTTTCTTGAAAATGTGGCAGGCATGTCTGAGATATATAGGCTAAATAAGATTGGAGCAAGAACAGAACCCAGAAGAAGTCCATTATTTAGTGATCTTTTGGTGCTCACAGAATTCCCCATATGTACTTGAAAAAGTCTTTGGCTTAACATATTATTCAAGAGCTGGGCAGTCTTCTTACATGGTATCACTTTCAGAAACTTGAAGAGTAGGCCATCCTTCCAAACTGTATCAAAGGCTGCTGTCAGATCAATAAAAGCCACTGATGTCTTAAGCTTTCTCTGATAGCCTGCTTCTATGTAAGTTGCAAGAGACATTATTTGGTCTGTAGTGCTTCTGTTCGGTCTGAATCCTGCCTGTTCCACTGGGATTTTCTCGAGGATAGCTGGGCCAATTCTATTGAGAAGGAGCCTTTCTAGTAATGTATATGTCACACTAAGCAGGGCAATAGGTTGATAGCTCTCTGGTTTATCGCTGGCTTTGCCTTTTTTCAAGATGGCTATGATCTTTGTTTGTTTTAATAGCTTTTGCAATTGCCCGCTCTGTAGAATGTTCATGAAGAAGGTGGACAACCATACTCTATCCCCACAATGAATGATAAATTCTGGGTGAATACCATCCACACCTGGTGCTTTGCCTGGTTTGATATCAGCAATTGCAATAGTTATCTCATTCTGAGTAAAAGGTCTGGAGTATTCCGATATATCTGGGACACTGTCCTTCAGGATTTTCAGATTCTTCTTTATTCGTTTCGTGAATACTTTATCCCTGCTACTTTTGAATGTCGTGACTATATGAGATGCAATTTTGTTTGGGTGAATTTCTGAATTCATTCGTGTAATGGGTTTTCTATCCTCCAGCTTCCTGAGAAAGGCCAAGCTTCACAACTGGATTTTGTAAAGTCAAGAGATTTAACTTTTGAAATCCACTTTTGTCTTCTTGCAGAATCTAAACTATGTAAAAGTTGATCTGCAATTTCGTGATCACCACTATCAATGTATTGTTGATAAAGATTATCTGTTTTCTCACTCCATCCAGGGATATACTCTCTACGAAAGCCCCTAGGGATGTGCTTTTTTGCTGTAGATATCACAGCTCCCACGAATCTCTCATATCCTCTACTTGTTGGTGGTATCTTTCGCAAAACATTGTTGAGGTCCTCTTTAAAGGCAGACCAGTTAGCTTTACTGAAGTTCCAGCGTGGTCGTGGGGTAGTTGAAACTAGAGGAATCTGGATTCCAAGCTCATAGAGGACTGGTCGGTGCTGGCTATGAGGAAAGTCTGTGAGCACTTTCCGGATGATTGGTAAGGATTTATCGTCTTTGTTTCTAGACACAAAGCATAAGCCAGGGCAATACTCTAATCTCCATGCTGCAGATCTAAAAGTACCTCGATCTTTGGCGTCAGAAACATGGAAAAGGTCATTAATTTCAACCCAACCCATTAGCGCCTCTCCATTGTCTTGTTGGTTCAATAATTCCACTCAAAATCAAATCAAATCAAATCAAATCAAATCAAATCAAAATCTCTTTATTTGCAAATGAGGTGTCTACCTTGGTGGCAAATGGTACACTAAAATACATTATTGTCAAGCACTAAATATTAAATTAACAAGAGAAGAAAATTTTTCCTATAATACAATATTATTACAATTTACGCTAACAATGTTTTCTATTAAACACACAGCTCATCCTTAATAAATTTATATTGTTTACAAAATTCTACTTATATCTCCTGTACTACTTACAAATATAGTCAACTGATATACAGTATGTGGAATTACTTCAAATGATACTATACAACTGGTATAAGATTAATATTTACATTGCATTTATTTATTTACTTTTTTTTTTTTTTTACCCGTTCTGGATCCTAAGTAGCATAACGACCTGCTGCGTCTTAACCAGAGCCCCTTTTGCCACCACTTTTCAGAGTTCCTGAAGGGCCTTCACAGCTACCGTAGCGGTCCCAGGGCCCTCGAACTCCCCACTGTACTTCACCCCTACAGGCAGTCCCCTACAGGCAGTCCCCTACTTTGGCTGTCCAAACTCCTTAGACCAGGGGATGGAATTAATTTATTCACACACATTCTTTTATTTACAATAACCTGCACTGGTCGAATGCCCTCTAACACTTCATTTATTTTCGCTGTTGCTGTTTATTCTCTTCTTGAATATCTGTACAGATTTTGGAAAAGGATCAAACACTACCCCTGGTAAACTGTTCCACTCCTTCACACCCTTCCCAATGAATGAAAATTTACCCCAATCGCTTCTGCTAAAATTCCTTCTAATTTTATATTTGTGGTCAGTCCTGCCGATATAATTATTTTCCAACTGAAGCCTCTCACGGATATCTCCCCATGCTTCTTCTCCTGTATAGGCTCTATATAATCCTGTAAGTCTAGTTTTCTCCCTTCTCTTACTTAAAGTTTCTCACCCAAGTTCCTTTAACATTTCTGATACACTACTCTTTCTCCTGATATCCCCTGTTACAAATCTTGCTGCTTTCCTCTGCACACTATCTATTTCTTTTATTAGGTATTCATGGTGAGGATCCCAAACACTGTTTGCATATTCCAATAATGGACGAACCATACTCAAGTTTCAACTACCACACGACCACGCTGGAACTTCAGTAAAGCTAACTGGTCTGCCTTTAAAGAGGACCTCAACAATGTTTTGCGAAAGATACCACCAACAAGTAGCCTCATTATGACATGTAATGATCTGTATGCTTTCCCAACAATGTCATCAATATGATCCTTCCAGTGCAAATTACTTTCAAATCTCACACCTAAGTATTTGCACTTGCCATCTTTTGGGATAACTACCTCACCCAAAGTATATTCAAATTCAGTTTTAAAGCTCCTGTTTGTAAACGTTGTAACAGTTGATTTGCCTCCATTAACCTTCATATTATTTTCTTCAACCCACTGTTGGATACTTTCAAGGTCCCTTTGCAATTCTGAACAATCCTCAATGTTGTTTATTTCTCTATAAACAATTATGTCATCTGCATACAATCTTATTTTTGATGTTATATTGTTCCCTAAATCATTTGCGTATATTAAGAAAAGTAACGGACCGATTATACTACCCTGTGCAATTCCCTTCCAAACTTTCTCTTCCTGAGATACATTATTTCCTACTTTGACTTTCTGAACCCTTGAATTTAGAAATGCTTTATCCAACGTGTAACCCTTACGTCCAATCCTATTCCCTCCAATTTCTTTAATAATATTCCATGTTCCACTCTATCAAAGGCTTTGGAAAGATCTATGGCTATGCAATCTAACTGACCTCCTGAATCCAACTGATCTGATATGTCCTGCTGAAATCCCACCAGTTGTGCCTCACAAGAAAATTTCTTTCTAAATCCATACTGGCTCCTCATGAACCAATTTTTATCATCACATATCCCTCTGATGTACTTCGATATTAAACTCTCCAGAATTTTACAAACTATACTGGTCAGGCTGATTGGTCTGTAGTTCTCTGGTTTCCTTTTATCACCCTTTCCTTTATAAATTGGTATTATTATAGATTCCTTCCATTCCTTTGGTATTACACTATTATTTATGACATAGTCAAAGAGAAATTTTAAATAAGGCACTATGTACCACCCCATTGTCTTTAATACCTCCCCAGTAATTTGATCACTTCCTGCTGCTTTTCCTTGCTGAAGCAGTTGGATTTCTCTGAAAATATCTTCGTTTGTGAATGAGAAGCTTCTTGTTTCCCTCTGTCTCTCTCCCTCTCTATCTTCTGTTTCGGTTTCCAACTCTTGACAATCATCTACTGAATCTCTAAATTCCCTACTAAAGAGGTTTGCTTTCTCAGTATCTGTTAAATAGTGTTCACCCCCTTCTCCCACCATTGTAGGAATTTGGATTCCTTTTCCTTTTTGATTCCTGATATATGAATACAGCTTTTTCCATTTCCCTTCGTGGTCATTACCCTCTTGAAGTATGCCATTCATATAATTCTCTTTTGCTTCCTTTTTCACTCTATTCAGTTCCCTCATTAGCTGTTTTCTAGTTTCTCTACTCTCCCTACCCTCTTTGATTTTCCTGTTTACTATTCTACATTTTCTTTTTAATTTTCTTATTTCCCTTGTATAATAAACAGGGTCTGAGGTCATTTTACCCTTCTTAACACGTACAAATCTCTTCTCTCCTTCCCAAATAATTCCTTTAAATTTAGCCCAAAGTGTATCCACATTACTCCCTTCACTTATCCAACAACTGAATTGTGATTTAAGGTAAGTCCCAAATTCATCAACTTTAGTTTTTCTGTACAATTTCTTGTCTTGTGTAACCCTCTTATTAAGCCTTTTTGGTACGAGTCCTACATCCATTATTACAGCCTTATGGTCTCCTATTCCTTAAATTACCTCAGTTTTATCAACAATTTCCCATCGTTTAACCAAGAATACATCTAGTAAGTTATTGAGACGAGTCGGTTCTTGTACTACTTGTGTAAATCCTCCCTCCCAAATTAACTTATTTGCCAGTTTCAGTTCATGGGCTTCACTTGCAGCTCCTTTCCATTCAACTTCAGGCAAATTTAGATCTCCCCCAATTATTACCATATCATTATTATTGTTTTTACGAGTATAATCTATTATTTTTTCAAAGATTTCCATGTCTCTTTTCTCTCTTCCAGGCCTGTATGTTCCTATAATTCCCACTTCCTTCATATTATCACAAACTAATTTTATCCCTAATATTTCATCCCTTTCATCAGTAAACCATTCATGTGAACAGTAAGTTTCCTTCACCAGAATAAACACCCCCCCTCCCTTTTTATCTCCTCGGTCTCTATGATAGACTGTGTACCCTTCTGGAAATACTTCTCTATTACCCACCCCTTCTTTCAACCACGATTCCACTCCTATCACCACATCAGTCTCATAAGATTCCATCAATGTACCGAATTTTAATTGTTTATTTACTACACTTTGACAGTTTACCAAGAGCAATCTCAGACCTCCTTCCTCCCTAAAACTTGACTGTTGCAATTGGGTAACTTGAAATTCCTTACTATCCTGAGTTTCTTTTTCTAGTTGACTGAGCCAGCTCGAAGTACAGCTGGCTCTTTCTACTAGTTTTCCTGGTCAGTATTATAACTCAAGGGAGTTGCCTGTTTTACAGTACATATCTTAAGATTAATAAAATCTAGAACAATATTTGCTATCTTTCGTTTACCTGAATTGTTTAGATGGAGGCCATGTTTTGTAAACAGTATCTCTCAAAACTGCTGCATTCAATAACCTGAGTATTCCAAAAATGTTTACAAATTTTAACAATATCTGTATTGACCTTGTCCACTTCAATGTTCACACACGAGTCTCTACTCAAATCATGCCTGTGGGGCACGTTCACTACAAAAACGTTAGTGTGGGTCAGCTTCCCTAGTGTATGTTTAAGTTGTGATCTTACATTCTTGGCGTCGTCGCGAGCTACGTCGTTCGTCCCACCGATGATAAGCACTGCATCGCCGCTTCCGAAGTTCCTAGTTGCTGCTTCTACGTTTTCCACAACACTGCTGATAGAAGCTCCTGGATATATTTCTCCGGTTGCTGCTATATTTCTTTACAAAAAACAATATATATATGAGTCTCCACCTTATCAATACAAATTTATTTTACATTAAGCTGGTAAATATAGTGCTGCTATATTCTCGTCGTTAATCACTCCCGCAATTCCCCTTCCTTGGCTATCACCAAACACAGCTACCTTCGCTGATTTAGGCCTAACTGGGTCTTGAATCTGAATTCTAGGCCTAAATTTTAAACTCCTGATGATGGCTGTTGAAGTCTCCTACATAGACAGCCAGGTGTGGATGCACATCTAAAACTTGACTAGGCCACTTGATATTTGGTGGTTTATAGATATTTGAGACTACTGTGTCACCTATTCGAGTAACAACAGTGTTAATATCCTCGCTTGTACTGGAAGAGACAAGGTAGGCATTATCTACGGTGGAGTGTAGGTAGGTGGCATTACCATACGCTTGATGATAGGTAGCTCCCAGAAGATCATATCCTGCAATCTTTCCTCTTGCTCTCAACTGCTGATCATTGCAGCATGCGTTTCTTGGATAACTACTAAGTCAAATTCATAAGAAAGTAGCAGTTTAGACAGTGCTTCACTCTTGGATCGGCTAATGCCTTCTATATTAAGTTGGCAAATACGGACAGTAGTAGTAGTAGTAATAGTAGTAGTAGTAGTAGATTTTTTTGTTTGTTTGTTATGGCAGGGGAAAATCTTTTAAAGACACCACTTTGTGTGGGAGTTGGATTTCCACCAACTAAAAACCCCTGCCCTCTTCACTCAGACCTTTCTGGAACTGCTTGTCGGCATGACATCAGAATGGAGTGATGTATATTATTAAGTTCTTCCTTTCTCTTCTTTCTCCTTCATCCCCATAATGCTTGTCGCCATTGCCTTTACTGTGTTCCAGGCAAACGGGCTCTCTAACATAATCTGAACCAGATTCCCTGGCGTGAGTCGTCGGTCAAGTTGTTGGCAGGCTTTCCTTCGTTCTTCTTCCCATCAAACACAGTAGAAAAAAGTGTGTTCTACTGTATCCCTTTCAGAACAGTACCGACAACCATCTCCCTGCGTCTTTCCCATCTTCATGGCATATACGCCGAATCTTCCATGTCCTGCCAGGATCTGCGACAGATAGTAATCTACCTGCCGATGTCTACATTTAAGCCAGTCTTCTATGTTGGGTATTAGCTTTTTTGTCCATTGGCCAACATCGGTTGTGCCATCCCATCGGTCTTGCCAGTCTAGTAAGAGTTGGTTCCTCGAGGCTTTCTTTTCTTCAGCAGATATAGTTGCACCCCTTTCATGCCAAAGTTTTCTCTCTACAACGAGGAGGTCAATGGGAATACTGGCAGCTACAACTTGTAAAGCTGCTGTCGAAACAGTTCGATATGCACAGGTAACTCTGAGCAGCATTTTCCTCTGTAGTAGTAGTAGCAGTAGCAGCAGCAGCAGCAGCAGTAGTAGTAGTAGTAGTAGTAGCAGCAGCAGCAGCAGCAGCAGCAGCAGTAGTAGTAGTTTTATATAAAACACGAGTCCCTTACTGGTGGAACAATGAAATAGACATGCAAAGGAAAGACTGCAATTGCAAGAGACGAATTCTTACAAAATCTAGGAAAAAAATCAGCCAGGTCAACTTAATACAATTAGAAGCTGACTATAAGGCATCAAAGAGGCAACTAATGAAGCTAATAAATGATTCTAAGAGAAATCTCTGGCAAAAGCTATGCGAAGATCTAGACAGTGATATCTGGGGGGCGGGATATAAGATAGTGACCGGTCGAATAATCAACAGGGTACCAGTTCAGCTCCCAGCTGATAGAAGAAAAGCCATAGCAATGAAGTTGTTCCCTTGTACTAATGACAGACTTGAAACGGAATCTGATTTTTGTGTTGCAGAACCGTTTACTGTGGTTGAGTTACAAGAGGTAGCATGCAATATGAACACTGGTAAGGCACCAGGTGTAGATGGAATCCCACCAGAAGCCATCAAGTATGCAGTTGAGGTGGCACCTGGTTGGATCTTATCAGTCTTCAATGATTTATTAAAAAAGCGTGAATTCCCCGATGAGCGGAAAGTAGCCAAGCTAGTGCTGTTATTGAAGGCAGGGAAACTATCATTAGATCCATCAGCGTACAGGCCACTTTGCTTATTAAACACCTTGAGCAAACTTGACAAAGGGTTGATTAAAACTAGACTGGAGAAAGAACTTGAACAACAGGGAGGACTTTCTTCGAACCAGTTTGGATTTAGAAAGGGTAGAACCACAACCCAAGCTATTGAAAGGGTGATTCAAATACAGACAGAAAGCAGTGAGAAATGGGCTGCCTTGATAACGCTAGATGTCAAAAATGCTTTTAACACTGCTTCTTGGAGCATTATTTTGAGAGAACTTTGTAGGGTGAACATTGCTCGATATCTACAACAAATAATCATTAAGTATTTCAAAGGACGAAGAATACGACTTCATGATTTAGAAGACCTTGAAATGAATGCTGGCGATCCACAGGGATCTGTCCTAGGACCCACCTTGTCTTACGCCTGCAGCTGACAAAAGGGACAACATCTATTGGTTATGCAGATGACCTTGCAATAGTGGTAATAGCAGAGAATGTAGAAGAACTGACCTTCCGAGTAAATGAATCACTGAGACAAGTTAACCTTTGGATGGTAAATAATAAGTTGAGATTGGCTCCACGAGGCTGTAATTTTGAAAGGTTCCAGGAATTGGAAAAATGTCCGTTTTTTGTTAAATGATACAGTGATTATCCCAGGGAAGTCTGTATGATACCTTGGGGTTCTTATTGACAGGAATTGCACATTTGGTTCCCATGTGATGGCAGTAACCCAAAAGGCAGAGAAGAAGGCATCGGCATTAGCCAGACTTATGCCTAACATCGGGGGACCAAGAACAGTTAAGAGACAGATTATGTGCTCTGCAGTATATTCCATTTTACTTTATGCTGCACCTATCTGGCACAATGCACTCAGGAGGAAGATTCAGCGAAGAGCTATGGAAAGAGTACAGAGGAAAATGCTGCTCAGAGTTACCTGTGCATTTCGAACTGTTTCGACAGCAGCTTTCCAAGTTTTAGCTGCCAGTATTCCCATTGAGCTCCTCGTTGTAGAGAGAAAACTTTGGCATTGAAAGGGGTGCAACTATATCTGCTGAAGAAAAGAAAGCCTCGAGGAACCAACTCTTACTAGACTGGCAAGACCGATGGAATGGCACAACCGATGTTGGCCAATGGACAAAAAAGCTAATACCCAACATAGAAGACTGGCTTAAATGTAGACATCGGCAGGTAGATTACTATCTGTCGCAGATCCTGACAGGACATGGAAGATTTGGTGTATACGCCATGAAGATGGTAAAGAAGCAGGGAGATGGTTGTCGGTACTGTTCTGAAAGGGATACAGTAGAACACACTTTTTTCTACTGTGTTCGATGGGAAGAAGAACGAAGGAAAGCCTGCCAACAACTTGGCCGACGACTCACGCCAGGGAATCTGGTTCAGATTACGTTAGAGAGTCCGTTTGCCTGGAACACAGTAAAGGCAATAGTGACAAGCATTAAGGGGATGAAGGAGAAAGAAGAGAAAGGAAGAACTTAGTAATATACATCACTCCATTCTGATGTCATGCCGACAAGCAGTTCCAGAATGGTCTGAGTGAAGAGGGCAGGGGTTTTTAGTTGGTGGAAATCCAACTCCCACACAGAGTGGTGTCTTTAAAAGATTTTCCCCTGCCATAACAAAAAAAAAAAAGTAGTAGTAGTAGTAGTAGTAGTAGTAGTAGTAGCGGTAGTAGTAGTAGTAGTAGTAGTTTGGTCCTGAAAAGGACCTTTGGATAGTGAAGCCATGTTCATTAATGTTGTATCTTGACCAGGAGAGGAATATGTCTGCTCGCTTAGCACCACCCGGGGATCATGTGTCGGGTACTTTAAGGTTAAACCTACGGACGTGAGCAACAATGGATCCCCTCTAAATGCTTAATAATAAAGTATTACATGTCTTGATGTTTTTTAACATACTTTGACTTCTACAACTAAACAGGTGCAAGTTGTCTGTTTTTTCGAAGGGGCGAATAAAATAAGTTTAAAATTTCAGGTCATTTGCTCGAGGTCAAGTTGTCTAAGTTTAATGCCTCATTATCTGAAGTGAGATGGTGAAAATATTCCTTCCTTCATATTTGCGATCTATTGGAGAATTAAATAAAATTCAGGAAATCCAATCATCAAAATTTAATAGTGCTTCGCCCCAGTGCGGCATGGGCTCATCAGTTGGATACCACACCTTTTATCCGATTAACTAAATGGAAGAAAGAAAAGAGTTTTTCTGTTAGAGAACGTCTATGAAGTACGTTATAAAAAATATTGTATGTTTGTGTTACTTACTTTCTTGTTGTTGTCTTTAGTTTGTCACTTGTGTATTTGTCGGGAGTGTGCTGTGTACTGTCTCGTGTACAACTGTGGCTAGCTATTGTGGCATTGAAGGGGAAAGGGGGTGGAGGAAGTGAGGGCTTGGAGATGAGCTGGGATAGGAGGGAGCGTGTCCTGCGGAGTCTTAGTTGTGTTTCTTGCTTCTGTTTATTAACTCTCTTGAACTAAATATTTTTTGCGATAGGGATGGCGGCATTGAAAAGGATGTTTGTTATTTCGTTAAGATTAAAATTTGGGTTAGCATATTGATCCATATATTGATATAAAATTCCTCCAATATATTGCGCAAAGGGCCCTTTGAAGTTTCATATCGCTTTCAATATTACAAAATTTATGATATTCTATGTGTTGTCCTATGCAAGAGAAACGGTTGTATTTTAAAGCGTTTACGTGTCGTTTTTGTTTTTTTTGCTAGGGGCTTTACGTCGCACCGACACAGATAGGTCTTATGGCGACAATGGGATGGGAAAGGCCTAGGAGTTGGAAGGAAGCGGCCGTGGCCTTAATTAAGGTACAGCCCCAGCATTTGCCTGGTGTGAAAATGGGAAACCACAGAAAACCATCTTCAGGACTGCCGATAGTGGGATTCGAACCTACTATCTCCCGGATGCAAGCTCACAGCCGCGCGCCTCTACGCGCACGGCCAACTCGCCCGGTTCGTTTTTGTTAACGGATTTAGTATTATGCAGGATAGTGGAGTAAAGGAGTCATCATCCCACTGTTCAAAAAGGGCAACTGACAGAAATGTGGAAATTACAGAGGCATCACACTGTTGTCACACTCACTGAAGCTTCTGGAAAAGATCATAAAAATGAGACTTAGGAAGATAGTGGAACCTTCGCTTGAGGAAGAACAACACAGGTTCAGGAAAAGTCGAAGTACTGTGGATCTTATCTTTGCAGTAAAAATACTGACAGAAAAGTACTGGGAATATGGAAGAAATCTTGTGATTGCATTTGTGGACATTGAAAAAGCATATGATAGTGTTCCTCGAAATAATAAGATATGGGAATGTCTGGAAGACCTAAAGGTGCCAAAGTACTTAATTGACAAAGTCAAGATGCTATACCAGAAGTGCTACAGCTGTGTCCAGATAGGCAACGGACGATCAAAATGGTTTGAAACAAGGAGCGGTATCCAACAAGGAAGTGCTCTGTCACCACTCCTGTTCGTAATAGTAATAGACAAGGTCATCAAATCTATCAAGAAAATGGACAGTGAACCAAATGCCCTGGTATTTGCTGATGATGTGCTTTTATGGGAAGAGACAGAAGCTGAAGTTCAGAAGAAACTTAATGAATAGAACAACACATTCAAAAATTTTGGTCTGAAGATGAGCAAAACAAAGACAGTGGAAATGACTGTCAACAGGGAAGGAAGAAGCTCAAATATATTTCTGGAAGTAGCAAAAATTGAATCCGCTTCCCATTTCAAGTACGTCGGAAGCACAATCTCGAAAGATAACACTGTTAGGCAGGAAATACTCAGCAGGACACAGAAAGCATCGAACTTCTATAGTCAAGTCAGATATCTTCTCTGGGACTGCAAAATACCATGAAAAGTGAAAACAATCATGTACCACACTTACTTCATACCAATTCTCACGTACGGTTTAGAGACATGTACCCTATTAAACAAAGACTTCAGTAGAATCCAAGCAACTGAAATAAGATTCATTAGAACCATGAACCAAACTACCAGAAAGGACAAGATCAGAAATGAAGTGAATAGCAAAGTAGCTGGTATTGAGGTTCCTATTACCAGTGCCATTAAGAAATGCAGACTTCAGTGGTATGGGCACATAATGAGAATGAACAGGGAAAGATCTGCCAGAAAATAGTTTGACCTTAATCTCATAGGAAGAAGCCCACAGGGAAGACCAAGAAAACGTTGGATAGAGACTGTACGATCAGATGTGGAGGAGAGAGGACACAAATGGGAGGATGTACTGGAACAGAAGATGTATGAAGACAGAAGAAGATGGCGAGTGCTTGTACACCACACCCGGGAAACTGGAGTTGGGAAATAATGATGATGAGTGACATTATTGCAAGAAGTTTTATAGGCTCTTCTTAAATTATGTCTTTTAATGATGTTTGTTATGGGATGGATATTGGCATTGTTAAGAGTGAAAATTCCTTTGATTTGTTTTCTTTGATTTTGATTTTGGCTGATGTTTTATTTTTTGGGCGATTTCATTGATTGATTCTCTGTTGTATCCGTTTTATTTAGCTATTTCATGGATTAAGTTTAGTTCTTTTGTTTAGGTCTTTGTGAGATAGGGGGTATATTAAATGCTCTGTATCATGCTGTTCTTATGGGCGTTGTCATGAGTGGAATCTTGTTTTATTGTCATAAAGTAAGTTTCTAGCAGGAAACCAAAATTTCATTTCATCGATTGAAAATATTAAAAATGTTCAGACTCTTTAGGCTTTTGCAATTGTATCACTGGTAATTTCAAAATTGAAAAAGCCTAAAGAGCTTAAACATTTTTGTTTTATTGTGTTTGATGTTTGTGTGGGTCTTCTGTATATTTTATTTGTTAGGTAATCTTCTTGCCTGGTGACAGATAGGTCTAGATAATTTAAAGTGTGGTTGATTTTGGGCTCCATTGTGAATTTTATGCGAGGGTCCAGTTTGTTTATCTGTTCTAGTATGTTTTTCCCATCTGTGAATCTTCCCTCTAATACAACAAAAATGTCGTCCACAAACCTACACCAAAAGAAAATATTCTCAATTTTCTTTATCTTTGAGCGTTCAGCTAATACCCCCGAGGCTGGTAACCCTATAGGGAGGTCCTGTTGTTTGTAGATAGCATTGTGAAATCTGAAATAATTGCTATTAAGAGCAAATTCTAGCACATATACAAATTTTTGTGTTCCTAAGATACTTAGGCCACTATAATTTTTTAGATTGGTTTCTATTAGATTTATTGGTTTTTTTTTTTGTATGGGTATATTTTGTTACGTATTAATAATATTGTATGATACTAAACTGTGATATTACTCAATTTTCAATATTCTTTTGTGATTTTTCAAAATTCTATTAAGTTTCACTTGCTTTTTTTTTAGCCAAATATATGTAGTGCTTCTTAAGGAACTTTTGAATGAAATGTGATATTTTGTATGTTGGACTTAATCTAAAATTGAGGCGCGCGGCTGTGAGCTTGCATCCGGGAGATAGTAGGTTCGAATCCCACTATCGGCAGCCCTGAAGATGGTTTTCCGTGGTTTCCCATTTTCACGCCAGGCAAATGCTGGGGCTGTACCTTAATTAAGGCCACGGCCGCTTCCTTCCAACTCCTAGGCCTTTCCTATCCCATCGTCGCCATAAGACCTATCTGTGTCGGTGCGACCTAAAGCCCCTAGCAAAAAAAAAAAAAAAAAATAATCTAAAATTTATGATGGGCCTCCTAGAAACATTTTCCTGGTGAGTTTTACCAGTTCTTTCAAATATTCCACCTCCTCATCTCCGAAGACAAATGGCACTGAAGAAAGAATGGATTAAATGCTGTGACAATCCTCTTCTACCAATACATCAAGACTGCCTACGTGAAGATCTCAGGCTGAAATCTAGGAAACCTTCTTGGTTACTAGGAAAGAGGCTAGTCCAAGATGAATTTCATACTAACACTGCCTGGCGCTATGGGTGGGCAGCTTCAAACCCTGACAGATTAGGTCTAATTTCGGATCCAGTTATGCAACCTCCTGGTTTCAACTTAGCCAGAAAAATCTGGTCATCACTTAATCGGATCAGAACTCAACATGGCAGATGCAACTTCTGGAAACACAAGTGGAAGATTACCAGCGATCCTTATTGCGACTGCTCTGACGTGCCTCAGACCGTTCAACATATCGTCACAGAGTGCCCACTCCGAAGATTCAGTGGGACAATAAAGGATATCCACGAGGCCAGTGATGAAGCTGTGAGTTGGCTAACAAAACTGGACATTCAGCTTTAGCAGCAATGCAGATATTGATGAGCTCAAATGTATAAATATAGTTTGTTTATTACGTACTTGTTCTGTGTGTATAGATGAAACTGTTTTTCGTGTAATTGTACATATTTGTTAATAACCAAATTGTAACAATGTATCCTCATGCCATACGAAATATATTTAGTTGTTGGTAATCTGGGATTCATTATGGTTAATTTTGAGATTTCTTGTTCGTTTAGAAGGAAATGGGTGTTTGTAAGTTTTTCTGGATTTTGGTGGTTGGATATTTTTGTTTTATTTGGAATGTGTCATCGAGGAAGCATTGTTTGATTTTAGTTATGTATTCATTTTTATCAAGTTGTATGTCGTTGACAGTAATTATGTTTTTGTTGTTGAGTTTGTTAATGTATTGTGGTAATCTTTTTCTTACTTCATATCTGATTTCATATCGCAGATCGGGTGGAATTTTGTTCAGAGCACATTCAGTTTCTGCAATAACTGTGGTGACATTTTGGAAAATTGAGGGGCCAAAACACAACTGGAAAAACACCTCTCTACAGGGTTTATGTCAGATCTGTTACCTGGCCAGTCAAGCACAGGTATATGATGTTTTTGAACTAAATCTCTGTTCTGTAGGCCCTCAGGCATGAAGTTGTAGCACTACTGAATATGCCAAAAATTTGGTAAATGATCTTCCAAAACTTCTCGATACCTGCTTCCACTCATAGAGACATTCTTTTGGAGGAAATGTAGCCCTCCCCAACCATAAATGCCCCTAAATTTGCTTGACACCATCATACTATCAGGATGTTTAACAATCTTAATGTTACGCCTTGGCCTCCTTTCTACTCTGACCTGTTACCAGACCAGCCTGAAAATGCTTTCTTTACCTTCTGCTAGTCCTCAATGTCCAGTGTTGATATGCTCTGCAGATGTGTAGTCTTTTCTTCATCTCTGCGAATGGGGGTGGTAGAATAACATCCACAGTGTACCATGCCTGTTGTGAGAGGCAGTTAAAAGATTCCCAGGGGCTCTTAACTTCAGAGCGTGGAATGGTGACCCATGGGGCCCTTAGCTGAGTCCTGGCATTGCTTCCATTCATTTGTGCCAAACTTCTCACTTTCACCTATCCTATCCAATCTCCCCTCGTCAACTCTTTTTTTTTTTTTTCTGAACCCAACATTATTAGGTTCGCAAGGCCTAAGGAGTCTTCCATTTTCATGACCTTCATGGTCCTTGTCTTTTTTTTTTCAAAGTGTCGGACCCCCTTCATTTTTTCCCTCTGATTCATGTTAACAGAGGATGGTTGCATTGTTTTTCCTCTTGAAACAATAATCGCCACCACACCACTCCTCTCCTCAGTTAGAATTGGTTCATTGGCAGCACATTCAAGCTTGAAGTTCCAACATTATTGTTATTATTTATTTAGGATATTGTTTCAACCTCCTATGTGTTACGATTACACAACTTCCTTGACTGTTGATGTTTCTTTATAATTATTATTATTTATGTATTTATTTTTTATTTTTTATTTATTTTATTTTATTAATTTTTTAAAATGCAAATACTCCTTCATTCTCTGGCTTGCTTTTGCTCGGTCCTCATCTGAGAACACCCTTCTTGTTCTCATGGGTTTCTCTACAAACAGATCTGTCACCTCCACAATTTTCATTCTGTTCACTGTTCTGTTTGTAATATCTCCCTCCTCAATGCCACATTTTTTAAGATCCTGATGAACTTCTTTCAGCCATGGTACTTGGGTCTTTCTTCTTTCCTAGAAGATGAGGATCTTACTTGCTAGGCGTTCCGATCCCATTTTTCTCAGGTGTCATAGGTAGTCAGTCGCCTTTTTCTTATCGAAGTTGAATTATTTTCGCATTTTTCATACAGCTCACATGGAAGGAAAACTAATTTCCTGTTGCTTTCTTGGGTCCCAGAGTTTTCCTCAGAAATTAATGCTCTTTCTTTTCTATTTCAGTAATCCCCTTTCTGGCAATTGTCTGTGCTTCATAGAGGAAAAGTTTCCTGCCTTAGTTTGAATGCAATCTCCATCTTCTTTGCTCTCTTTTTGATAGCTGGTTTCTCGTTGTTGTTAGGAGTCAGAATCTCCCCTAGATATTTGAATTTGTGGACTCTCTTTATGTCACCATACTTGGTCTTCATTGTCCATGTTGGTTCTTTGGGATCTATGTTCATATACTTAGTTTCCTCAAAGAATATTTGCAGTCCTGCCTTTCTGCTATTTCTTGTAAAATCTCTATCTGTGTAATGGCAGTCTTTAAATTTTCAGCGAAAAACACTGAGTCATCTGGAAATGCAATATATTCAAATTTAAGTCCAGCCTTTTTGTGTCCTATCTTGATTCCATTTGGGATATTTTGCTGACTCATTTCTTTTCTCCATTCCCTTATTACTTTCTCCAAGACACAGTTGAAAAGTACTTGGAAGTACTTGGAATCACATCAAATGTGCAATTAACGACGTAAGTCAAGTAAAATTAATGGATGCTGGAAGAAGGAAAAGCAAGCCATGGATGACAAAAGAAATCCTGAAGCTGATGGACGAGAGAAGGTCTTTTAAAAACAAAGATCCTGTAAAGTATAAAAGTTTGCAGAATTTAATACGACAAAGAATAAGGAATGCAAAAGAACAACAACTCTCTGAGGAATGCAACAAAATAGAATTAATGAATTCAAAATATGATTTTTCAACATGTACAAGAAATTGAAACAAGTAACTGGTGCATATAACAAGAAGGGTAGTGGAGTCCTCCTTAATAAGAACGGTGATATCTTAGCAAGCACAGAAGAGAAACTGAAGGAATGGATGGAATATGTTCAAAATCTCTTCTTGGATTGCAGAAATGTGGATCATGGTGCTTGGGCAGACGATGGTGTGGATATCAAGAATGGGAAGGCTCCAGGCCCTGATGAGATGTATGCTGAGATACTGAAACTGCTTGAGAAAGAAAAATCCCTTTCATAATTAGTTGACCTATTCAATAGTATTCACCACAGTGGAACCATTCCTCGAGACTGGCTGAAATCGACTTTCATAATATTGCCTAAGAGAGCCAATGCAAAATTCTGCAATGAATATAAAACAACTAGTTTGATGAGCCATGTTCTGAAAGTATTCCTAAAAGTCTTGCATGCAAGAATTTATCATAAATGTGAGGAGAATATCGGAACCTCGCAGTTTGACTTCAGACATGTTTTTTTTTTTTTTTTTTTTGCTAGGGGCTTTACGTCGCACCGACACAGATAGGTCTTATGGCGACGATGGGATAGGAAAGGCCTAGGAGTTGGAAGGAAGCGGCCGTGGCCTTAATTAAGGTACAGCCCCAGCATTTGCCTGGTGTGAAAATAGGAAACCACAGAAAACCATTTTCAGGACTGCCGATAGTGGGATTCGAACCTACTATCTCCCGGATGCAAGCTCACAGCCGCGCGCCTCTACACGCATGGCCAACTCGCCCGGTCAGACATGGTTTTGGTACTAGAGAGGCATTATTCAGTCTGGAGGTATTAGTCCAACGATGTCGAGATGTCAATGTCAATGTTTTTGCTTGTTTCATTGATTACGAAAAGGCCTTCGATACAGTCCGCCATGATGAACTTATGAACATTCTTCGAGAATTATGACTTGATGGACGGGACATTCGTATTATTGGTAATCTCTACTGGAACCAGTGTGCTGGCATAAGAGTTGATGGTCGTGTCTCGGAAGAAGTCTCAATTATGAAAGGAGTTTGCCAAGGCTGTATTCTTTCCCCCATGCTTTTTAACATCTATTCAGAAAAGATTTTTCGAGATGCTCTTTACGGAAAGACTCAAGGAGTTGTGGTGAATGGTTTCATCATAAATAACATCAGGTACACTGATGACACTGTGCTACTTGCAACCAATCTCCAGGATCTACAGAAACTACTTAATGCTGTCACTTAAGCCAGCAGCACAACGGGCTTGAAGCTTAATGTAAAAAAGACCAAGTGGATGGTTATAAGTAGGAAAGAAGATGGCATTCGAGGTAATCTCACAACAGCAAAGGAACATATCGCGAGAGTGGCAACATTTAAATACCTGGGATGTCACATCATTGATGACTGGGACCTTACTCACGAGATCTGATGCAGAATTGAGCAGGCCAGAACGTTTTTTCAGAGACTTAGAAAACTTTTGACAAGCCGTGACCTTTCCATTTCACTACGGACACGACTACTCCGGTGCTACGTTTTCAGCATTCTCTTATACAGTGTTGAGGCATGGACACTAACTGAGACCATGTGCAAGAAGTTGCAAGCATTTGAAATGTGGATGTACCGAAGAATGCTGAAGATACCTTGGACAGCTAAAATTACCAATATAGACGTTTTGCACCGTATGAACAATGAACCAGAAATTCTCACTACCATCCAGAGAAGGAAGCTAGAATACTTTGGTCATATGATGCGGAACTGTAAATACCTTCTGCAAGTAATACTCCAAGGGAAAATTTGGAAAACATGGTCCGGGGAATAATAGGACATCATGGCTCGGCAATTTGAGCCAGTGGTTTGGGGTGTCAAAGCTTACTCTGTTCAGAACAGCTATGAACAAACAACAGATCATGCTAATGATCGCCACCGTTCTGCGAGGACATGGCACATGAAGAAGAAGAAGATTAAATACAATAGGTTTTCGGTGGTGGGGCAACATATACATGATGTAAAACACAGTTTCACCACTATAGACCAAGATTTAGAAATTCTCAAGACTTTAGGAAAAGGCCCTCTCCTTGATGCCACTGAAAACTGTTTTATACACCTTGATCAGTTTTTTAATTCCAACCTAAACCTAAACGAAATCTCGGAGAAACCTAACATCCTCTTTGACTTTCTCATCACGGTTTTTAAAAGCATCAAGTTCTCAAGTAGGCATTCGATCTTTCACGCCATACACAACACCCTCTCGCACTACATGCCCCTACCACATCGCCCTCCAGACCCGCCTTAAACACCTTCTCCTCATCTCCAGATTCCCCAAGCCCCTCCCCGGTTTTCCTCATACCTATACCTCTGCTCCGTCCTTGCTTACACATTTGTTCCAGTTCTCAACTCCTCTACACATGTTAAGTTTCATGGCACACTGTGAAAGGTGAGCCTCATACTATTTTTGCTTTATTTTGTCTTGCCACTTTGAGCCTTCATACTAAATTAGATCTCCTTCTTTCTTTAGGCCTCACGTTCTGCATCGGACTGAGAAACCTTGGTCCTGCACACTAACATAGGACCCACATGTATACAGCTATCCACCTTTTGATGTTCCAGTACAACATAAGCTTAGAAGACTCTGACAAATAACAACAGTACAAAAGTTGCATCCCTCTTTGAGACTCATTTTACCATGTTACAACGAGTCAAGATTTTAAAATGTTTATCAAGTTTTTAACTACATTCAATCATAAACTCAACATTAGTGATTTCAACACCTACATCAAGATTACATAAGACTATTATGCAGCTAACATGCTACCTATTTTAATTTTTACTTTTAAGTGTGAATTGTGTCAATGTTTAATGTATGTATATATATATATATATTTTCGTCCTCTTGCTTGGCTCATGTGATAGGCTGATGATGACACTAAAAAATGTGTCAAAACTGGTACCACAATAAATATGCGACAGAACTGTATTATATTGAAAAGGTGGAACCCTTAAATTCAATTGACCTTTGTAACTCTTTGTTAGGTCTTAATCTTCATTGACCACCAACATATATAGGTCCCAGAATCTTCCTTAGGATCTTCTTTCTTTCTTCTCCAGTTGTTCTAGCAGTCCTCTGCTTGTTAAACCCAAGGTCTCTGCAGCATTAGTCCTTCTGGTTTGATCACGGTGTTATCGTGCCTTAGTTTTGTTCTTGGATTTGGTGAATTCTTGTTGTACCCATCTTTCGTCAACTGGTACGCTAATTCCATCTTTTTGATTCTTGCCTTGATTGCCTCCTGTTCTAAGCCATTAGACAGGATCATCTCACCAAGATATTTGAAGCTCTTGAATTTTTCTACCATCCCTCCTGTTGTGTTCATGATTTTTGGAGCTGATTTAATGTTTGTCATGAATTTTGTTTTTTCAAAAGAGATCTGCAAGCCCATCTTCATAGCAGTTTCACAACGAATACTGATTCTTTTTTTTAAAAATTAATTTAGAGTCACTTTAACCATAAGGTCTTATCGTGACTTCTAACTGTATAATTTACATTAAATGACAGTAGAGTGAAGAATGAAAGGTATTTTTCATATTTTAAACTGAACAGTTAAATTTTTGAATACAGACCAGTGTCTTTGAAAAACTTGATAATTTGTTTGCACAGTGAAGGAGATGAGAGTGCCCCCTTAATATCCTTAGGTATACTGTGGTACTGGCGCCATTTGTCATACAGTGAACAGTCAGTAATGATGTGCTTCATAGTCAACACACTATTGCATGCTGTACAGATGGAAGGCAGTTTTTTCTCAAGGAGGTAGCTGTGACTTATCTTGGAGTGGCCGATCCATATTCTAGATATTAGGACTTGATCTTGCCTGCGAAGGTTGTGAAGATAGTGTTGTACTGTAGATTCCGTTGTTACTTCGTGGAGTTTGCTGTTTGAAGTTTGAACCATTTTATCTTCCACTGTTGGTATAATTTTGTTTTAGCATAGGCAATAATGTCAGTGTGAGGGGTAGCTATTGTTAGATCGCCTAGCAGGAGGTAAGTGGCGTCTTTAGCTGCTTGATCAGCAGATTCATTGCCTTGAATGAATACCTCTATGAGAGGGTATTCACACAAGGATGACTTGTTTGCCTTCTTTCATGATGTTGTTAAACAACAGTTGTATTTCTTGTACAAGGAAGTGTTTCGATGATGGACTTTCTATTGCGTTTAATGCACTTTTTGAATCAGGAAGAATGATGAAAGAGTTATTGCAGGTGCTGGTTTTCAAAATATGTAGCATAGCCTGCTTTATTGCGTACAGCTCATTAGAGACTGTATAGTAGTCAGGATATTATAATCCCACATCAATTTCTTTCCTCACATTTTGATCCATCAGTATAAATTGCAGTGTGCCTTGGGTATTTATTAGAAATTTCAAGAAATAATTGATGGTAGTGAGATCTGTCAATTTCATCTTTGGCACTGTAATTTATTTCAAAGTTAATTGTTGGAAGGGTAATAGTCCATGGTGGGACATTAAGAGAGTTGTCTGTGAGGAGTATTGGAGGGATATTTAAATTTAATTCTTCAAGAAACTTGGCTATTCTGACATAGAAGGGCTGTGGTTGTGATCCTTATTTAATGTGTGTACCTTGGTGCTTGTTAGGAAAAGCATAAAACTTAATTCTTGATTCACTCATAGTTGCTACCTTGAGCGCATAAGTCAAACTTAGTTGTCTACGTCTAACTGCGAGTGGTGTTTCATTTGCTTCTATTTAAATGCTGGCTACTGGACTGGTACGGAAGGCTCCTACAACAATTCGAAGAGCTGTGGACTGGATGGAATCAAGGATTTTGAGTGAAGACATTCTACGGAATTGTATACAATGCTGCCATAGTCTAATTTAGCCCTAATAATGGCTTTGTACGTGTTCATTAGCACTTGGTAGTCTGCCCCCCAGTTCTTTGCTGCCAGGATCTTCATTATGTTCAGCCTTCGCAAGCAGTCATCTTTAAGGTTTTTCAGGTGAGATATCCAACTTAACGTAGTGTCGAACAAAACTCCTAAGATTTTCATAGTTGTTACTGTTTCAATTTTGTGATTGTCCATGTACAGCTCAGGGTCTTGTACAGTATGTTTACATTTGGAGAAGAGTATGCATTTGGTTTTAGTTTTGGAAAATTTGAACCCTGTAACTTTAGCCCATTTTTGGATATTATCAATTGATTCTTGAAGTAGCTGTTGAGTAGTTAGTTTATTTCTTCCTGCACATAGTATAGTCAAATCATCGGCAAAAAGGCAAGCCTTTACTGGTAGGTGAATGTTGGAGACAATGCCATTTATTGCAACGAGGAATAATGTGACACTGATGACTGATCCTTGGGGAACTCCATTGTCAATGGTTACTTCATGTGAAAGAGTTCCATTTGTCCTGACTTGAATTCGGCGATCTTTAAAGAAATTATAAATGAAGTAAAGCATGTTTCCTGAAATATTATGTTTCATCAATGTTTCAATTAGATAGTCTTTCCACACCATGTCATATGCCTTCTCAATGTCTAAACTAACAGCTATGAGGTGCTGATTATTCAGGAAAGCTTCTCAGATTTCTGATTCTAAACATATCAGAGTATCTGCTGTTGAACGTGCTTTACGAAAACCATTTTGTGCATCACTAACAAAGTTATATGTTCCAAATACCAGCATAATCTCTTGTTAACAATTTTCTCCATTAGCTTACACATTGTATTTGTCAAGGCGATGGGACGATAATTATCTGGAATCAAAATGTCCTTTCCTGGTTTGAGTATAGGCACTACAATAGCACAACGCCATTAATCTGGAAATAGTTTGGAACTCCATATATAGTTGAAAATAGCAAGTAGATAAATGAGTGCACTATGTGGAAGCTGTTTTAAAAATTCATATGGAATGGTGTTGGCCAGGACTAGATCTGCTGCATTTGTTGAGTTCTGTAACAATTTCTTGTAACTGTAAAGTATCATTATAAGCATAGTTCAGTGTAGGTACAGTTTCACTTAAGTCTATTGGATCTCGAGTTGTTTTCATGTGAAGAAATTCAGGTTCATCATTGTTATCGCTAGAGATGTTTGAAAATGATTTAGCCAGTTGATCAGCTGTTTGTTGAGGTTCATTTACAACTGACCCAGCTACTGGACCTCTTAGAGAAGTAATACAGAATTTATTGTATTTACCACTTATTCTTTGGATTTTATTCCACATAACATTTTGTGAAGTTTGGGCAGTTAAGGAGGAGATGAATGTTAACCAGGAGGTTTTCTTACTTAATTTTATTTTATTTCGTGCTATTGCTTGATATTTCTGAAAATTGATTTTATTTTCAGGCATGGGATTTCTTTTGCACAGGTAGTAAGCACGGTTTTTATTTTTGGTAGCCTCTTTACAGGAGTCATTGCACCAGGGAACCATTTTCTTGAAGGGCATAGGAGTTGTTTTTGGGATACTCTGGTCAGCAGATATAATTATTACTTCAGTGAAGTCTTGAACAATATCACTGATGTTCTTAGAAGGAAATTTATTTGTTGGAGTTAGATCATTTAAATAGTTATTTACAGTCTTTCTAAATGGTTGCCAATTTGCCTTATTTAAATTCCATTTACAGTATTGGGGTTTTGATGTGCTGTCTGGAGAACTTTGATCATCATTAATTATGATGGGGAAGTGGTCGCTTCCTTGTAGAGTTGAATAAATGGACCAGTTAAATAGTGCAGCTATATCTGGCATACATATAGTTAAATCTATGCTACTGTATGTTCTGTGTGCTATATCAAAACGGGTTGGAGCAGTTGAGTTCAATAATACTAGAGAAAATTCATCTAGTATCTTCTCTATTTCTTTTCCCCTTGTATCAGTATTGCGACTACCCCATAAACTGTTGTGGGTATTAAAACCTCCCATC
Source organism: Anabrus simplex (assembly GCF_040414725.1). NCBI lineage: Eukaryota > Metazoa > Arthropoda > Insecta > Orthoptera > Tettigoniidae > Anabrus > Anabrus simplex. The sequence goes on from NC_090278.1 coordinate 73,025,723, forward strand.
AAAATGAAGGGTTTGGGGAGTTGGTGTATTAGGTTTCTTAAAGCATCAGCATGAGATGTACTATTCGTAGGAAAATAAACATTACATACGCATATAGCTTGTGGTAGGTATAATAAAACTGCAACTGCTTCTAAATCAGTAGTTAAAGGAGCCTCTTGATGGTGTAAATTATTTTTAACATAGGTAGCTATGCCTCCACTTGCATGATTTGGATTAATTCGGTTTTTATAATGTACACTGAACTGTCTTAAATGGGAAACAAAGTTGTCTCTAAAGTTAGTTTCTTGTAGACAGACAACAGAAGGCTGATGTTTATTTAGAAGAAGTTGTAAATACTCTCGCTGTGATTGAAAACTATTGAGGTTCCAATGAAGTAATGTTATAGTCATAAGAATGACAAACAGGTGTAGAGGGAATTTTATCATCATTATGTGAGGGAAGTAGAGTTATCGCTGGAGTAATCTGGAACTAAATTGTTAATTGCTTCACCTCGGTTTTCACTGCTAGCCTTAAGCAGTTTCTTGACTAATCAAGTACTCCTGTTCTTAATGGATTTTTCAGTGTAGTATGGCATTGGCGTAGCCAGGGAAGGGGGGGGGGGGGAGCAGTGGGGCCGGGCCACCCCCCAAAATATTTCCTGAAACTAGAACGACGATCAGCCGCTGTTTTACGTGTGGTACGAACAACTTAAAAACTTACGCCGAAATGTTAAATTAACGTGTTGTTGTTGTTGTTGTTGTTTGAGTCATCAGTCCATAGACTGGCTTGATGCAGCTCTCCGTGCCACCCTATCCTGTGCTAACCTCTTCATTTCTGCGTAACTACTGCATCCTACATCTGCTCTAATCTGCTTGTTGTATTCAAACCTTGGTCTACCCCTACTGTTCTTACCACCTACACTTCCTTCAAAGACCAACTACACAAGTCCTGGGTGTCTTAAAATGTGTCCTATCATTCTATCTCTTCTTCTCGTCAAATTTAGACAAATCGATCTCCTCTCACCAATTCGATTCAGTATCTCTTCATTCATGATTCGATCTATCCATCTCACCTTCAGCATTCTTCTGTAACACCACATTTCAAAAGCTTCTATTCTCTTTCTTTCTGAGCTAGTTATCGTCCATGTTTCACTTCCATACAATGCCACGCTCCACACGAAAGTCTTCGAAAACCTCTTTCTAATTCCTATATGAATGTTTGAAGTGAGCAAATTTCTTTTCTTAAGAAAGCTCTTCCTTGCTTGTGCTAGTCTGCATTTTATGTCCTCCTTACTTCTGCCATCATTTGTTGTTTTACCACCCAAGTAACAATATTCATGTACTTCCTTTAAGACTTTGTTTCCTAATCTAATATTTCCTGCATCACCTGCCTTCGTTCGACTGCACCCCATTACTTTTGTTTTGGACTTATTTATTTTCATCTTGTACTCCTTACTCAAGACTTCATCCATACCATTCAGCAGCTTCTCGAGATCTTCTGCAGTCTCAGATAAAATAACAATATCATCGGAAAATCTCAATGTTTTGATTTCCTCTCTTTGGATTGTGATTCCCTTTCCAAATTCCTCTTTGATTTCCTTTACTGCCTGTTCTGTGAAAACATTGAAGAGGAGGGGGAACAAACTGCAGCCTTGCCTCACTCCTTTCTGGATTGCTGCTTCTTTTTCAAAGCCCTCGATTCTTATCACTGCAGACTGACTTTTATACAGATTGTAGATAATTCTTCGTTCTCGGTATCTGATCCCAATCACCTTCAGAATCGTAAATAGCTTGGTCCAATCAACATTATCGAATGCCTTTTCTGGATCTACAAATGCCATGTACGTGGGCTTGTGCTTCTTGATTCGATCCTCTAAGATCAGACGTAAAGTCAGGATTGCTTCACGTGTTCCTACATTTCTTCTGAAGCCAAATTGATCTTCTCCCAACTCAGCTTCAACTTGTTTTTCCATTCTTCTGTAAATAATACGTGTTAAAATTTTGCAGGCATGCGATACCAAATTAATGGTGCAGTAGTTTTCACACCTGTCAGCACCGGCTTTCTTGGGAATAGGTATAACAACATTCTAAAATACCAATATAAATGGTCCGTTATTGGACATTATAAATTTTCCAGCTAACTCATTCTTGCTTGCCAGCGTTTCGCCCTCGTGTGCTAGGGTGGGCTCATCAGTTGGTACCTAACACACCTACCAATACGCTGGCTAGTGCATAACGTGGAGGCCACTGTGTAGGCTAACTGGAGCCACCGGCAGTGCCAATGTACTAAGAGACTTTGTCTCATTACCAAAAATTGATGCCTGCTTGGCCATCAGATGATATAGATGTTGATTCCCATAGGGAATCTGAAATATTTGTCCTGAATGAGTAAATTTATAATACCAATATAAATGGTCCGTTATTGGACATTATAAATTTTCCAGCTAACTCATTCTTGCTTGCCAGCGTTTCGCCCTCGTGTGCTAGGGTGGGCTCATCAGTTGGTACTTAACACACCTACCAATACGCTGGCTAGTGCATAACGTGGAGGCCACTGCGTAGGCTAACTAACATCTATATCATCCATATCATCTATATCATCTATATAATCTATATCATCTATATCATCTATATCATCTGATGGCCAAGCAGGCATCAATTTTTGGTAATGAGACAAAGTCTCTTAGTGCATTGGCACTGCCGGTGGCTCCAGTTAGCTTACGCAGTGGCCTCCACGTTATGCACTAGCCAGCGTATTGGTAGGTGTGTTAGGTACCAACTGATGAGCCCACCCTAGCACACGAGGGCGAAACGCTGGCAAGCAAGAATGAGTTAGCTGGAAAATTTATAATGTCCAATAACGGACCATTTATATTGGTATTATAAATTTACTCATTCAGGACAAATATTTCAGATTCCCTATGGGAATCAACATCTATATCATCTGATGGCCAAGCAGGCATCAATTTTTGGTAATGAGACAAAGTCTCTTAGTACATTGGCACTGCCGGTGGCTCCAGTTAGCCTACGCAGTGGCCTCCACGTTATGCACTAGCCAGCGTATTGGTAGGTGTGTTAGGTACCAACTGATGAGCCCACCCTAGCACACGAGGGCGAAACGCTGGCAAGCAAGAATGAGTTAGCTGGAAAATTTATAATGTCCAATAACGGACCATTTATATTGGTATTATAAATTTACTCATTCAGGACAAATATTTCAGATCCCTATGGGAATCAACATCTATATCATCTGATGGCCAAGCAGGCATCAATTTTTGGTAATGAGACAAAGTCTCTTAGTGCATTGGCACTGCCGGTGGCTCCAGTTAGCCTACGCAGTGGCCTCCACGTTATGCACTAGCCAGCGTATTGGTAGGTGTGTTAGGTACCAACTGATGAGCCCACCCTAGCACACGAGGGGGAAACGCTGGCAAGCAAGAATGAGTTAACTGGAAAATTTATAATGTCCAATAACGGACCATTTATATTGGTATTAATAATTTACTCATTCAGGACAAATATTTCAGATTCCCTATGGGAATCAACATCTATATCATCAACATCTATAACAACATTCTGCCGAAAATCGGATGGGACTTCTCCTGTCTTCATACATCTTACACACTAAATGGAATAAGCTTGCCATGCTGCATTCTCCTAAGGCAGTCAGTAATTCAGAAGGAATGTCATCAATTCCAGGTGCCTTGTTCCTATTTAGGTCTCTCACAGCTCTTTCAAACTCTGACCTCAAAATTGGGTCTCCCATTTCATCAGCATCAACAGCCTCTTCATGTTCCAGAACCAAATTATCTACATCTTTACCTTGATACAACTGTTGGATATGTTCTTGCCATCTTTCTGCTTTGTCTTCTTTCTCTAGAAGTGGCTTTCCATCTGAGCTCTTAATATTCTTACACCTAGATTTCTTTTCTCCAAAGGTTTCCTTGATTTTGTTGTATGCAGCATCTACCTTTCCCAGGACCAAACAACCTTCGACATCCTTGCACTTCTCCTTCAGCCATTCTTCCTTAGCTACCTTGCACTTTCTATCCACTTGATTCTTTAATCACCTGTATTCTTTTCTGCCCTCTTCATTTCTAGCATTCTTGTATTTTTGTCATTCATCAATCAGGTCTAGTATCTCCTGAGTTATCCACTGATTCTTAGTTGATCTTTTCTTCCTTCCTAACATCTCTTCAGCAGCCCTACTGACTTCATTTTTCATGACTATCCACTCTTCCTCTATTGTGTTTCCTTCAGCCTTTTCATTTAGCCCTTGTGCCACATTTTCCTTGAAACAATCCCTCACACTCTTTCCTTTCAACTTGTCTAGATCCCATCATTTTGCATTCTTTCCTTTCTTCAATTTCTTCAACTTCAGATGGCATTTCATGACCAACAAGTTGTGGTCAGAGTCCACGTCTGCTCCTGGGAAAGTTTTGCAATCCAACACCTGGTTTCTGAATCTCTGCCTAATCATAATGAAGTCTATTTGATATCTTCCTGTGTCTCCAGGTCTCGTCCACGTATACAGCTGTCGTTTGTGGTGTTTGAACCAAGTATTGGCAAGGACTAAATTATGATCAGTGCAGAATTCAACCAGCCAAGTTCCTCTTTCATTCCTTTGTCCCAATCCGAATTCTCCTACTGTATTACCTTCTCCTCATGGCCTACCACTGCATTCCAGTCTCCCATCACAATTAGATTCTCGTCACCTTTTACATATTGTATTAAATCTTCTATCTCTTCATATATTCTTTCGATTTCCTCGTCATCTGCTGAACTAGTAGGCATATAGACCTGCATTATTGTGGTGGGCATTGGTTTGTAGCGACAAAGAATCTACTAGCAAGGCTCAATAGGTATAATCATAATTCTCCATATTTGTACTGCCTAAATGAAAGGATAATACTTAGGATTGTGATTCGCGGGAATACTTCCCTGTAGAGGCCTCATTATTGGAAATGTAACCATGTATTAACAAATGTCAAGATATGAGGAAAAGGGAAAAAAAGTGAAATGGCGTATGGCTTTTAGTGCCGGAGGGTCCGAGGGCAAATTTGGCTCGCCAGATGCAGGTCTTTTGATTTTACTCCCGTAGGCAACCTGCGCTTCGTAATGAGGATGAAATGATGGTGAAGACGACACATACACCTAGCCCCTGTGCCAGCAAAATTAACCAATTAAGTTTAAAATTCCCGACCCTGCTGGGAATCGAATCCAGGACCCCTGTGAACAAAGGCAAGCACTCTAACCATTTAGCCATGGAGCCGGAAAGGAAAAGGGCAATTACCAAGGGATTACTCATTTGGGGGCCTGAACATGACCACCGAGATAACTGGGGCCATGGCCAGAAACAGCTGCAAACATACAACATAGTGTCAGATTTTGCACATCGGTTCTAGGAAACAACAATGTCCTAGGGATCCTCGGGTTGTACCTTGGGTGAGAGATGCGCTGTGTTTAATTTGCAGCGTTGGGAAGACTGTGACAGGATTTTGAACTGTACGTCAGTTCCCCATTTTGTGCCATATAAGTACATTTTTTTTGAAGAGGGCCATTTCGTCACTGAGAAGTCGAAAGTATGTACATCCTCGGTAAGTTATGAAAAAGTTTTTTTTAAAATTCTAACAGTAGCAAGACAATCGCGGTTGCTTGCCTAAGTTCGATTTGGAAACCTATATATTTTGTCAAATGCCCGGTGACTGATTGGAACCTCAAATTGCACCATCAAAAGTGCGGGTAAATATTTTGTAATTGGCGGGCGTGATAACTTAGTTCCACTGGTTCTATCTTCTTATCAGGACAGCCCAGGCTTGAATCGCAGTCGATGCATGAAACATTTTTAAAATGGGAAGTCACGTTGTATTGATATGGATTCTACATAAAACACTAGATCCCGTCCCTTACTTTTCTTTATACTTTTGAGCCATAACCGTGTCATTTATGGAGGTGTATTTTAAGTATCCAACCATACTTCGGGCTTACCTTGCAACTTAAATGGTGAGCGGATGCAGTGGCGCACCCACAAAATAATTTCAGTGAGTGGGCTGTAAGTCGAGGCCAGTAGTGTGGATACAACGTTTCCTTGGAAGGGGTTGTGAGAAGATTTTTTTATTTTTTATTTAGAACTAGCGAATGTACCCGTGCTTCGCTACGGTATTCTACATTGTATTCGAATATCGAAGTAAATAGTGTGCATGCAGTAAATAAGATTGTTTTAAAATTGCATGTCTCTTAGCGTTATCCGAGAAAGAGCATGGGGAGGTCCCCGTACGTTGTTTCCAATGTAAAGTGTTTGTTATGGATTTGTGATATAACGGCAGGCTCACTTGCCTACTGCCATTCACAATCTGGGAAGTTTACATTATAATTGCAGGCCCCATTGCCTACTATGCGGACAGAATCGATTTGGGGAGTTTTCGTTAAAATGGCAGCCCCCGTTTCCTACTTCCAGACAGATTACAGTTGAGGAGTTTCTATCATAATGGCAGGTAATTACTCTACTATCACTCGAAATTGAGTCGTGCAGTTATCATTATAATGCCAGGCCCATTTTCCTACTTCCAGCCAGCTTACTGCCAGTCACACCAAGTTGGTGAGTTTCCATCAAAATAGCAGGCCACTATGCCTAATGCCAGTCACATTTTAGATGAGGACATTTCTTTATAATGGCGGGCACCCTTGCCTACTGCCAAACACAATCGCGTAGGGGAGTTTTAAACAAAACTGCATGCTCACTTGCCTTCTGCAAGTCAAATCGAGAAGTGAACTATTCATTACAATTGTAGACCTTCCTTACTAATGACAGTTACACAGGAGTTGGAGAAGGAACCCTTTCCTACTGCCAGTCAAAGTCGGTGTGGGGAGTACTGATTACAATAGCAGACCCACCCTTTCTCGATCGCTACAAACCGACATCAGTGAATATATATAGATCGACATACGAAAGTATATGCGTGTTTACAATATTGAAGACCTTCATTTACAGATTAACTGCTACTAAACGTACGTCATATCGACAAAGGATTATACCATAAGACACGCCGGATTTAGTGGCCTAAATGGCTGGTCCTATGATATGTCATCTATTCTTGGGTCAGATTGAGTTAGAAACGTGGAACAGGGTAACGTTCTTGTAAGATTATCTCACATTACATTACTTTTCGGATAATTATGTGACAGCTACATACATAGCATTTGGCTCATATATGGCTACTGGGTGGGCCAATTTTTGTGAAGAGTTTGATGATTCTGTATTTCATATAAGTAATCGAAGGTATGAATTATGCATGTGAAAATTCCAAATTGACTTAACATCGATTAATAGAGAAAAATCAAACGTAAAAGGGATACAGATACGGCAAAAAGTCATAAGACCAAGGTTGTAGATCATTCCAAATTGAACGGAGATTGTGCAATCTGTTATGTGATAGGAATTTCCGAAGGTCTGCACCATCATTAAAATTGCCTGCATATTTCGATATTCTTCGGGGATAAAAAGTGAAAAATTTAATGATCTTGGATGTTTTCCGTTCGTTACAGGCTAAAACGTATAATTTTGTCAAATTTCAATTATCTTCTTTTTCTTCTGGCAGATTATGCCACAATCTGGATTTTGGGCGAGGCGGGTAAAAATTAGGACTTTCAGGAAACTAAACCAAAAATTATGCAGATGGTCATTATTACCCCTTAAACAGAAAGCTGTACGAAAATTTCGCCAAAATAGTCAGTGTAGAGGCACACAGTAATTACGATTTGATTTATATAGATAAGGAATCTGCTCCATGTAAAACACCTTTTTGGCTATGTCCGCTGGACTTAACCTGCAAAACTGACCATTCATGATATCTCCCTTATTAATCCTCCTGACGAAAAAATGCACATGAAAAAAAGGTTTAGAGGTGGAATTCCATCACGTTTGGTCGATTTCCAGTCAGGTTGGTCTTGTTCTGTATATATTGTGGAAGAGTAAAATCACCATTTCGGTTCCCTATAAACCGCCAGTCCATTCCGGAACATGAAATGTTATTTACGTTTAAAACCTACCTTTGGACAGGTGGATGCCAAATATGAATTTTGGTTCGAATGTCTTCAGTAGTTTTCAAGTTGTAAGGAATACGCTTTACACGCACCCGCTCGTGAGTTAAGTCCGATGGGACTTGTACAAAAGAACGGTCCGTTAATGATATCTCCCTTATTAATCCTCGTATCAAAATGATGCACATGAGAAAAAAGGTTTAGAAATTAATTTCTACCAAGGCAGGTAGATTTAAATTAATGTTGGTTGTGTATATTTTGTGGAAGTGCAAAATCACTGTTTCGGTTTCGTATAAACCCCCAGTCAGTTCAGGGATTTAGAAACAATATTTGCCCTAAAACCTATCAAGGACAGGTGTATTCTAAATATGAGTATTGGTGGAAATACATCCAGTAGTTTGTAGCACTCGCGTACATACGGCGTAATTAAGGAAGAAAATAATACAGTTAAGAAAGTTGAAAGTAACAGAAAATGGATTATAACTGAGGACAGCCGGATAACGACAAATATGTAAATGCCAAGTTAATGTATTGGAAAATCAAATGCCCCTCAATAAATTATGCTAGTGTGAGTTATGGATATAATAAAGCGGTAACAGAGGAGAAATTTAGGTCCATTGATTCCTAGGTAAACAAATAATAAGAAGATGACTAATGGTGTTATTACTTAATCTATTCGAAGGCGGTTATAACATCCAACGATATTCCGCCAATATCCCGCAGATAGGCCGATTGACGCCTCTCTTGCCTTCTACCCAAGGAACAACCACGAATTTAAAAGCATGATGAGGAAAATGGCAATACGTTACTTCCCTGCTGGCATGCAGTCAGAGACGTTGCCATGGTAACCTGTAGGTTCGTTGTCGGTCTGTCGGTCACTCAATGCAGAGCATGGTACCAGCAGAAAATTGTAAATTTCTCCGTCATGTAAAGAGTAAGGTAAATTATGAACATAATGAAAGTTGTTTATAATGAAGAGACGTTTCACGTACGGTAAACGAAGTTTACAGAAAATCAATAGTATAAGAGAAAATGGAGGAAAACCATTCTGGTTTTCCTATAAACCCCCCGTGTATTCAAAGATTTTAAAATGATATGCATATCGAAACCTTCCCCGGGATGAGTATACTATAAATATGAAGCTTAGTTGAGATCTATCGAGCCGTTTCGACGTGATGGTGGAAAAACCATTCTGGTTTTCCTATAAACCCCCGTCTATTCAAAGATTTTAAAATGATATGCATATGGAAACCTTCCCCGGGATGAGTATACTCTAAATATGAAATTTGGTTGAGATCTATCCAGCCGTTTCGCCGTGATGGTGGAAAAACCATTCTGGTTTTCCTATAAACCCCCCGTGTATTCAAAGATTTTAAAATGATATGCATATCGAAACCTTCCCCGGGAGGAGTATACTCTAAATATGAAGTTTAGTTGAGATATATCGAGCCGTTTCGACGTGATGGTGGAAAAACCATTCTGGTTTTCCTATAAACCCCCGTCTATTCAAAGATTTTAAAATGATATGCATATCGAAACCTTCCCCGGGATGAGTATACTCTAAATATGAAATTTGGTTGAGATCTATCCAGCCGTTTCGACGTGATGGTGGAAAAACCATTCTGGTTTTCCTATAAACCCCCCGTGTATTCAAAGATTTTAAAATGATATGCATATCGAAACCTTCCCCGGGAGGAGTATACTCTAAATATGAAGTTTGGTTCAGATCTATCCAACCGTTTCGACGTGATGGTGGAAAAACCATTCTGGTTTTCCTATAAACCCCCCGTGTATTCAAAGATTTTAAAATATCGAAACCTTCCCCGGGAGGAGTATACTCTAAATATGAAGTTTGGTTGAGATCTATCCAGCTGTTTCGACGTGATGGTGGAAAAACCATTCTGGTTTTCCTATAAACCCCCCGTGTATTCAAAGATTTTAAAATGATATGCATATCGAAACCTTCCCCGGGATGAGTATACTCTAAATATGAAGTTTGGTTGAGATCTATCCAGCCGTTTCGACGTGATGGTGGAACAGACAAACAAACAGACACGAACAATTTTATTTATATAGATTTGCTTTACGTCGCACCATAGGTCCTATGGCGACGATGGGAAAGGAAAGGGCTAAGAGTGGGAAGGAGTTAAGGTACAGCCTCAGTATTTGCCTGGTGTGAAAATGGGAAACCACGGAAAACCATCTTTAGGCCTGCTGACAGTGGGATTTGAACCCACTATCTCCTGGATGCAAGCACACAGCTGTGCGCCCATAACAGCACGGCCAACTTGCCCAGTGGATATGAAAAAAAGCTGGTTCTACCGAGTGCGGTGACGGATCTTCTGTAGATATTGATGGTTTTGATTGTCACCATGTACAATCATAGCTTCTGAACTCTTAACATAAACTGGCTGCATTATTGAAACTGTTCGTAAAATTGATAATATCATTCTTCGTTTGTGAGGAAGTAGAATTTTCATTTAATTAGTCTTCTTATAAAAAGGAACCACTTTGGTACTACACACCTTGAAGGTGACTACCTTCCAGGTCATAGATATTTTGATTACGGGAGACTCAAGGCCAACTCTACTGCACCCACAAACAAGGTTGTGTCTTCCCCATCCCATGCCTTAACTCTGTCAGTGCCGGGAATCGAATGCAGGATGCCTTAAGTCAAATTCTAAAATAAGGAGACCTAAAAGTAACCAGCCGGTCCCGCGGTGTAAGGGTAGCGTGCCTGCCTCTTACCGGAGGCCCCGGGTTCGGTACCCGGGCAGGCCAGGGATTTTTACCTGGATCTGAGGGCTAGTTCGAGGTACACTCAGCCCATGTGTTCATAATTGAGGAGCTATCTGACAGTGGGATGGCGGTCCCGGTCTAGAAAGCCAAGAATAATAGAGGAGAGGATTCGTTGTGCTGACCACACGACAACTCGTAATCTGCAGGCCTCCGGGCTGAACAGCAGTCGCTTGGTAGGTGATGGTCCTTCAGGGCTGTTACGCCATGGAGTTTGGTTTGGAAAAGTGAACAGAGAAGGACGCGATACCCCTGCAAGGTCCTGTAGCTTCCAGCTAGTTCTTCTGTCCGGCCTCGTGCATTTAGGACAGTTGGAAATCGTACGCCGTAATAAATATTCCTCATAAAACCTTTGTAAAAATACTAACGGCATTTATTTATAACAATAATCACAAATGCCTCCTTTTCATGTGGCTCAGTTGGTTGAGTCGCTGTCCTTCTGAGTCCGAGTTCGCAGGTTCAAATCCCGGCTTGGGTCGGTGGCCCTTAAAACGGTGTTGAAATGGCAACAGCTCCATGTCGTCGGTTATGGCGCGTTAATAAAAATATACATACGAATATTAGCGTCACAAAACTGTAACTTTATACTATCATATTCTGTATCCCAGGCTTGCGAGGGAAACTGATTAACAATTTGCTTTATGTCGCACCAACACAGATAGGTCTTATGGCGACAGTGGGATAGGAAAGGCCTAGGAGTGGGAAGGAAGGGGCCATGGCCTTAATTAAGGTACAGCCCCAGCATTTGCTTGGTGTGAAAATGGAAAACCACGGGGAGCCATTTCCAGGGCTGCCGATAGTGGGGTTCGAATCCACTATCTCCAGTATGCAAGCTCACAGCTGCGTTTCCCTAAACGCGAGGGAAACTAATAGGACAAGGTAAACTCTATCTAGCATATGTTGTGATGTGAAATTTTTCTTTACCAACTAACAAAATATATATACGGTGTCCATACGCTTTACATTCTATATTTATTTATTTATTTATTTATTAGTTCCTGAAAGGCATAACAATCTATAATGAAAATGTATGTATGTATGTATGTATGTATGTATTAGTGCCTTCTGTACAGTGGCTCCAGGCCCTCTCGTATACTTAACCATATACTAATCGGAATATTAAATAAAATACCGAGATACTTAAAATAGTTAAAACTACATAAATTAATAGAATTGAAAATAAATAGAATTGAAAATAAATAGAATTGAAAATAAATTGAATTATATTACTAACTAAATTAATATTAAAACTAATTAATATTAAAAACTCTTAAAAATGACTAATCCTCAGGCACGCACACATTCATATTCAACCATTAAGTCAGCTGTCCTCAGCAGGTAGTCTCGGCAGGTGACCTTAAATAGTGATATAATAAAAGCTAGTTTCTCCGACGTGAGTTGGCAGGGAATTCCATAATCTGGCACAGCCGCCACAAATGATCTATTAACTTTATTTTTGGGGTGCAGTGGAATAGAAAGAATGAATCTAGAACGTGTATTGAAGTTGTGAAATGATGATAAAAAGATTAATTTAGAAGAAATATACAGTGCCTGACTTTCAGTTACCATTCTAGACACCATCGTTGAAGTGTCTAGCTGCTGACGTTTATCAGACATCAACCATGAGACAGCCTGAAAGTACGGGGTGATATGAACATCATACCTGATATTGTAAATAAATCGCAGGCAGGAATTCAGTGCTCATTGAAGTTTAAGTGTTTCTTCTCTCGTCATGTCAACTAAAACAACGTCACAATAATCAAGATTAGGGAGAATGAGTGTCTGTATGAGTTTGGCCTGTAGCTCAAATGGAAATACATCCCTCTGCTGTTTAAGAGGGTGAAGCACTCCAAAAATCTTTTTTTACGTATTTCTTTAGTGTAATCAGACCAATCAACTGTTTCATTCATTATTACACCGAGATTTTTAACCGTGTTACTGTAGGGAGTAATGTTACCATTCAGTAGGATAGGCGGGATTACGACATTGTTTGAGCAGCTCAGTAATTTTCGTGATCCAATTGTGTTTACCTGAGATTTTGTGCAGTTTAGTATAAGAGAGTTTCGTTGTGCATATATATTGAGTCTTCGGAGGTCATTGTTAATATCTTGTCTTGCAATGTCGATATATTTGAAGATCGTCAGCATAGAGGTGGTGTGTGTTATTTCCTGTCACAGATGGTATGTCATTGATATAAATACAGAAAATTAGGGGCCCTGAATTACTGCCCTGTGGGGCAACACTAAGTTTCATTTTCCATTTAGAGGCCTTGTCGTTTACTGTTACACGCTGTTGACGGTTACTCAAGAAAGAAATAAAAACCTGAAGCGCAGCCAGGTCGAAATTTAGCAGTTTCATTTTCTTTATCATAGTCGGAATTATTATAGTGTCAAAGGCGCTACTGAAGTCAAGAAGAATAAATATAGTGAGCAGTCGTTTGTCCATAGCATTTCTAATGTCTTCAGTAACCTTCAAAAGTGCTGTCGCGGTACTGTGACCCTTCTTAAATCCAGATTGCAAAGGGTCCAAAAGAGCATTTTTATTTAGGTATTCGAGAATTTGCTTGTATACTAAACGTTCAAAGGCTTTAGAAAGTGCAGGGAGTATAGACATAGGACGATAGTCAGAGAGGGATTGTGGGTTTAAACTCTTAGGTACCGATATAATATTGGCTGTTTTCCAGGCAGTAGGGAAATTTCCGTTTAGTAAACAGTAATTCAGTATGTGCGTCAGTAGTATAGGCAGGACAGCACCCATAATGTTATGTATAAAAGTAATAGGAATATCATCTACACCTGTAGCCTTCGATTTAATGGAATGCAAAGCTTTTTCAACCTGATTTTCTGTGACACTGTGAAATTTGAATCGTGGATTGGCTGGAGGAGAGGGCGGTGAATCGGTGCAGTTAATTGGGGTAGGTTGAATATTTATTCTATTAAAGTAATCGTTCACTTCATCAAGTGGAATGTCAGAAGTCGTCTGTCTCTGTTGATGTTTTCCTATTCCCAGAGCTCTAAGTAGGTCCCATGCGCGATTAGAATTTAAGTTGTTAGCTAAATTCTGGAAATATATACATTTCTTATTTCTGATTAACTGCTTTTTTGCAATGTTTCAAGATGCGGTAAGATTCGAAGTCTGTGTCATCTAGAGTTTGTTTATAATGTCGAAATAACGAGTCACGGTGGGCCATCGTTCTCTTGGCTTAATCATCTAGCCATGGTATTCGACGCGTGTGTGTGTGTATTTCTTTGCCACATTATTTGTATAAAATGTCACTTCTTTATTGCTTAACACATGACCATTATTACAATAACATTACCGTATTTATTCTAAACCAGAATATTGCATCTTTACTCACAGTTTATTCTTGCTTTCATTTCACTTATACTCGGAATATATGAAATGCTGCAGTTATGTTTGGATGGGAGTAACAGAGGTAGCCGGAGGGGGCGGGGTTGTATTCCAAGGAGTCCAGACACCCCAGGAGTTTTAAAGAATCTACTTTTATTATGCATTTTATATATAACGTATATTAATATTAGTTTCCGGAGTCCGACTCATTGACTGAATGATCAGTGTTGAAGCCTTCGGTTCAGAGGGTCCCGGGTTCAATTCCCGGCTGGGTCGGAGATTTGAATCGCATTTGATTAATTCTTCTTGCTCGGAGACTAGGCATTTTTCCCAACACTTTCCTCTTCATATTCAGACAACATACTACACTACCAACTACCAAAGAAACACACAACAGTGATTAAATCACTCCATATAGGGTTGGCGTCAGGAAGGATATCTGGCCGTAAAACAGGGCGAAATCCACATGTGCGACACAGTTCGCAGCCGCGACCCCACAGGTGTGGGAAAAGTAGGGGGGAGGCTGAAAGAAGAAGAAGATTACTATTAGCTTCCGGAATCCGCGCGAATCCACCACTTTTACTTGGATCCAAGGACACTAATTTCCTTTTTATGTATTCTACACCACCTAAACTCTCGAAGTTTGGACACCTATCAAAATAAAATTCTGGATGAATGGGCCCCCCCAAACTGAAATCCTGGCTACGCTACTGTAGTATGGATATAGTTTTTGAAGGGCTTGGGCTAAACCCTCTCGATCTTGGGTGTAATTGGAAGCTATTGTTGCTATGTCATTAACTCCAATACTGTTTTCAAAAAAGGATTGGAGATGTAAGTAACTGAGGGGAAAGGACTGAGGGTTGGCTTTTAGAACTTGCTTAATTGGCTTAAGCATATCACTAACAGTTGTGCTTTCTTTTTCTGTCTTTGGTTTCTTGTAATTTTGCTTTGTCTTGTGTTTCCCTGCCTGTTCACTTATCTTAGGTTCAGTTTAGGGAGGTTTCTTAAAATCAAGATCTTTTCTGCCTGTAGTTTGACTGCTAGATAGTGATATTGGCCTCTTTGATCCAGCAAGATGAACACATGGGGGGTTTTGAGGACATTCCAAAGGAGAGGTTAGAGTCGTTTCAACTGAGAGTAAAGGCCCACAGTTTTGATTTTGAGAACACTGAAGAGATGTAGATGTAGCAGTTGTCTGAAGAGTAGTTTGTGGGGGAGTACAGGAAATATTTTCTTGACAGTTTGTTTTAATTTTTTGTGTATTCTCTACTAGTTGGGGAAATTCCGTTAGATTGATCTTGCCATGAGAATGATTGTTTTGATTTAATGAGGAGCCTTCATTTATTATTTCATCATTGTCACGACAGTTTCTGGCTAAGTGACCCTCAGTTTTACAAAGAAAGCAGGTGGGTGTGTCAGAGGATAAATAAATCCAGTAATTGGTACCCTCATATTCGATTTGGAGTGAGTCTGGAAGTTTGTTAAAGTCTTCATTTTGAACATAAATCTGTCTCCGAAAACTGAGAATGTGAGAAAATCCAGGGATTGTTAAACCTGCTCTAATAGGTGATATCTTTGACATTGATTTAATGCCAAGTTTCAGAAATTCCTCTTCAATAACAATATTAGGTATCACAGGGCAAACATTAGATAGAATAACTCGTTTATTTTTAGTTAGGTCTTATTTCCAAGGAAATATTATTTATGAGAATCTTAGGATGTTTTGAAATTAATTCTTCAACACACTTTTGACTTGCAAGGAAGATACATATTCTTCCATTAGATATCCGTGAGACAAATCGGATGTTACTAGGGCTAGTCACTTTTCCAATTGCTAGAATATAATCTTGGATACTAATACCATCACAAGATTCAATAACAATAGCTTGATCTTTGGTAGGATAGGATTGCATTTACCTTGGATTGTTAGGAGATTGGTTAAGTGTGTTAAGAACAGTAATAGAGGTTGTCATGTGGTTACCCGGTTCACCGGTACGGGTAGGAATTATGCTTTCTTTATCCTGTCGATTCATGAGGTACGATGAGGTTATAGCAAATACAGTAGAGACAATACACGACACTTACGGATTTAGCCTCGTTAAAATGGGAGACAATTAGACGTTGGCGCTCCTAGTGACTTGACCTGAAAAGTCGCGCTAAATTCAAATATCAATGGAAATGCATACACAAAAATGGATAAATAAATTACGTCTAGAAAGAAAATATTATTGAGATATTAACTTCGAAGTTGCTAAAGCAATTCTGGATAAATGAATGAAGAATTATTTAAAAGGTTATTATTTAAAGACTGAAATTAGACATATAAACAAGATGTGAAATGGACTGCTGTGAAATGGGTTGATCTTTCATTTATGCATTACTTTTTTGCTTTAGCATTCCTGCCTAAACTTTTAGGGTTAGATTTGTCTTTTTTCTCATTTAAAAAATTTTGTACCATCACATCAAGACACTTGTCAATAAAAAATATCGGCACATTCCTTACACACATGATGCAATGAATTAATATTTAAAAGCTGGACAATTTTCCTCTTAACATGAAGCCTACTAACAGAAAGAAAATCTATAAAATCCCGGCTTTAATCTGAGAAGAGGGATAAAAGAAAGAAAAAAGAAAGTATGAAAATATTGTCGATAGTGATGCTTTGAGGAATATTTATGTACAATTAGAGTAAAAATGTAACATACCCTTGGCTGTATAGTCAAGGATTTTTAAAGTCGCTGGCTTGGA
The DNA here is from genome assembly GCF_040414725.1 of Anabrus simplex. NCBI lineage: Eukaryota > Metazoa > Arthropoda > Insecta > Orthoptera > Tettigoniidae > Anabrus > Anabrus simplex. The sequence goes on from NC_090278.1 coordinate 73,042,637, forward strand.
AATGATCTGAACAGATCTTATAATTCTTATATAAGCGTAACGTCTCTTCTTTCTTGTACACCTTATCAAAATCACTTCTATGAAATTTCAAAACCTACAGACCACACCTACAACAACACATCGGTATTGAAGGTTAACTGCTGCACTATACAATAAAATATGCGTATTATATTTTAAGCCAGTTAAAATATGGGTCGAGCAGGTCAGAAAATTATGAAGTACTATAAAAATCTCTTTGTCACTGAATGAATATAGCGTATATGCAAACACAATATTACTTACATTTTCTTGTCACGAGGGAAGCAAACGAAAGACCACGCATTCTTCTCTAATTCATAGTTACTGCAGCCAAACACAGCACATACCTTTCCCCTCATGTTGAGAGGAGATATCAAGGAATGACACGCGCTACTATTAAATTATGTCAACTCACTGAAAACGCATAAACACCAAAAACTTCACACACAAATACACGTGCTCTTATGACAGAATCAGTAGTTCTCAGGTCTACCCGCTAGAGAGAGCTCTAATAACTGTCCCTCGATATCTCGCTGAGTGTCGCGTATTGTCTCTACTGTATTTGGTTATAGGTATGAGATTGATCCTTTAATGAACACTAATCTCCACAATGAAGATTTAAAACCACAGTCACTACAAAAGTACTTAGCAGCTTCACTCTGGTGCTTCAGACGGTAAATTTTAGCTTAGAATTACCGATTATTCAATAGTTCCAAGCGACAATATTATACGCGAACATCATGTAACTCACTGCCATCTTGATCTTGACTGATTCTTCTACTTGCTGATTCAACACTATTCACATAGATAGCCAGATCATCTGCAAAAGGAAGGCAATTGAAGTTCACCCTTTATTTCGTGCCCCAACCCTGAATTCTTCTTCTTCATCTTATTATTATTGGCTTTACGTTGCACCGACACAGACATGTCTTATGGCAATGATGGGATAGGAAATAGCTTGGTGTGAAAAGGAAATGACCATGACCTTAATTAAGGCACAGCCCCCAGCATTTGCCTGGTATGGAAATCGAAAACCACGGGGAAACTGTCTTCAGGACTGCTGACAGTAGAGTTCAAACTCATTATCTTCCAAATCTTTCTGGAGGTGATGCTGAATGGTCTGGACTTGCATATCCTGAAACAGATCTTGATACCTATTTTTAACTGCAACTGTAACACATGGATTGATCAACACTTCACGTTTTAAGTGGTTGATTTTTATTTTCCACCTAAGCCTACTGTTTGCTGTGGTGTTGTGACAGTAATGCTGCTCCATTTTAAAATCACAAATAGTCTGCCTGATGTTGTGTATTACGAGAGTTATTTCACACAAACAAAAGAAAATTTTATTAAAGGAGAATTGCAATGATACTGTACTGTGAAATGTGTGCCACTTGCACATTAAACTCCAAGTCCAGCTTCTGTTGAAGGAAAAGTCTTTTCATAGAACAGACGGTTTTGTCACATAAACAGATTACTACAACACTTAAGATATATACAATATTTACACGTTGCTAGTACACAAACTAAATGAAGACTTGCTGAGGGAGAAGTGCTGCATAGCAGCTGACTTGCAAAGTCGAAGTGCTCATTCAGGAGCTGAAGACTTGAGAATGTAAAGTTTGGAGAGATGTCAGCGAGTCCAGAGATAGAAACCTCACGAGCTAGCCTCAGTCAACTTGTTCAGTAAGCTGCTTCTGAAGTAAGGTGTAGCTTGACGTTGGACAACTGACTGCTTCTCTCTTGGCCCACTCACTTACATAGGGTCTCGAGCGGTGACGTGGACTGTCAGCTGGTATTTACAATTCTTGTATTTATTATCCACACAATTCAATACACAAAATGTTTATTGTCCTAAAGGGACATAACAATACAAACGTTAACTGTTACATGTTTCGCTTGCTGTATCGAGCATCTTCAGCCATCTTTTATACAATTGACTCAAGGTTAAGTCATTCATTAAGTCCTATTTACAATAAGTTTGCACATTAAAAATGTTTTACACAATAAAGTGTTGTTACACTTGAAAAGTAAACAAGAAAAATTGACAATTAAAATGTCTCATTAATGGACTAGATGTTAATTACATAATATTGATAAAATGTCATCACTACTTAAAAAGTAAACAAGAGAATTTGACAATTAGTATGTATCATTAATGGACTAGACACTAATAACATAATATTGATGTCCAAGTCATAGTAAATATGATTAATTTGGCTAATTCTCGTTTGATTCTTGATTTTTCCAAACACTGTTAGTGTATTATCGAAGTTTCAATGTTCATATGAAAATAGTAAATGTTAAAAGGTTAAACTTGCAGTATTTTTCTGTTGTATTTTCGTTAATTTAGATCTACGCCATTATTAGGGGATGGTTCATTGGATGTTGATACACTGTTGTATGCATCATACTTGTAGTCATCACATCTTCAAACGATTTGAGTCTGCCTCTATTTACTGGTCAGTTTGTTATTAAGCTTGGTTTAAAGGGACATCAAAATTATTACACAGACATGATGTTTTGTATACTGCAACATTAAGAATGAATGTGTCTCTTTTTTTTCAAGCTTTTTTGTTTAGTTGCGCTTGTTGCAGTATTAAGACTATTTGTCATCGTCTGACCTTCTTGACCGGGACTGCTGTCTCACAGTCACATATCTCTCCAGTTATACTCACATAGGCTGGGTGGAACCTGAACCAGTCTTCAGATCCACATAAACCTTGCTGACTTGGCCAGAAGTGAAACCTGAGGCTCCTGGTAAGAGACAGGATTGGTAAACACTACTTTACAATGCTCAAACCTGCTGATACTTATCAACAAGAACATTACTCTGATGGACAATTGTTAGCTGAGGTGTGCTCCATCTCTTCTGCTGCAACTCATCTCTGCTAGATAGCATTACTATTGCAGTTACAATAGTTCGTGATGGGTTCTCACGATACTAACGAACTCCAGAAAGGAATAAATGCTCTAGGAACATGGGCTGAATAAAACAGACTGCAAATAAACGCAGAAAAGACAATACACATGGTCTTCAGGAAATGAGGACGCCTATCCGCAAGGGACAAAATTTACCTCAAACATGAACTTCTACAAACTACGAACAGCTTCAAATATCTGGGCGTAACGGTCCAGACAACAGCACACTCATTCAGAATTCACACAACACAACGAGCAGCTGCCGCAACCAAAGCCATCTACGACATCATGTCATTAAGCAAACTTTCCCTGGATACAGCTATAGCCCTCTTTGAAGCCAAAATCGTTCCTATTCTAACATACAGAATAGAGATAACATGGGAAAAGTTAAGCTATAAAGACCTAATACGAATGGAAAAAGTGAAAGCCAGATTCTTGAAAACAGCCCTCGGAATTTCAAAGTACACCAAGTCAAGACTAGCATATGAACTCACGAGAGAAACATTTCTAATCGAGGACCTAAGATGGAAATTCAACCTGCCCTGTACAGACAACTGGAAGAAACTGCGGTTAGAGAGGGAGAAGAAGAAAAAAGGAGATATGGTCAGAGTTCTACTCTTCAGAGGCCATGATGAACAGAGCATGGACTGGCACAAACCAGGAGCTGAGACATTTTGTAAATTCCACGGCAGTCCATGGCTACCATCACAAAATCTGTAGGTCGAAGACATACCACGACCCGGACTCGATGTGCATATGTGAACTCTGTGGTAAACATTGTGACCGTTATCACGTACTGTCGTGTAAAAATCATGTGAAATCTATCATAGACCTCTGTATTGATTAATGTATCCTAATACTGCACAACTTGTGCGCAATAAAGTTTATATATTAATAGTTCACATATCAACAAAGTGTACACAAAAAATTCTTCTTCCACTTCAGTCAATCATTTTCTGGTCATCTTCTATGATAAGTTTTCTTTTCAAATTGCCCAGTAGCTTTTCATTCATTCTGTTCTTTTCCATCGCTCCGTATCTGTAAATACTATTTTCATTGTATGTTGTTTATCTATTTTTAGTTCAAATTTTATTTTTATGTTTTTCATTTTCTTGAAATTTTCTGTTTTGTTTTGCAAATCATTCAGAGGTTTTTCTAGTTCTTCCATATCCTCTCTAATTTCCTTAATCCATACTACTTGTTGCTTCAGATTTCGGAGTTTCTCCATAATTTTTCTTAGTAATCTGGTTACTGGCGTCATCATAATGTGATGAAAAACAGAGATCCTCTTCTTCCATATAGTATCTGTAATGGGCTCCAGTTCTCTGCACACCACCTCATTTGGCACTATCTACCATTGTCTAACTTTTTGATACTTTTTTATTTATTCATGTTCTAGCTATTCTTTCCTCTACTTTTATGATTTCCTGTTTCTCTGAGTGACTTTAGAAAGAGTTTTGCTTCCATTTTTCACCTCTGGTTGAACCACCGCCTTTTAAATTTTGTTTTGTATGTTATAATTTCTCCTAGGTATTTAAATTATTTCACTAATTTTCTTTTCCTGTTATTTACTGTTGTGCGTTTTTTCTTTTTTCTTTTTCTTTTCTGGCTACCATTATCTCAGCCTTTTAAAATGATATCTGGAGTCCTTTATTCTGTTGTCTTATTTGATTTCTGGCTTCTTGAATATTAGTTAAAGTTTATTTGATCTGTCTTGGTTCCAATTTTTATCTTCTTAGAATTTTCCTTGTACGATTCTCTCAACACACATTCTAGAGCACAGCTGAAAAGTAATGGTGATAAACCATCTCCCTGTCTTAACCCTGTTTTAATTGTAAATGGCTCAGATATTTCTCCTCTAAATTTTACTTTGGATTTTGTGTTTGTTAGGGTTAATTTTATCATTTTTATTAATTTGGAATGAAGTTCAAAATTGCTTAATATCTTCATCATTGAAGATCTGTGGATACAATCATAAGCTTTTTTGAAGTCCTAAATGGTTATGACTTGTTGCTTTTTCCTCTTTTGTAGACATTCATTAGTCATTTTAAGGTGATTATCTGCTCTAGGCAGGTTTTCCAGGGCCTAAGTCTTCCCTGGTATTCTCCTAATAGATACTTTTATTTTAAAAAGAATCCAGAATTTATGAAACAACACAAAAAAAAAAAAAAAAATCTGTTCAGAAAATGGCAAAATAGATATTCTTCATTGAGCGAGAGATTATGCAGTTTGGGTCATCTAGTTGTCAGCTTACATTTGGGAGATAACAGATTCAAACCCCACTGTTGGCAGCCCAGAAGATGGTTTCCCATTTTCATATGAGTCAAATGCTGGGACTTTATCTTAATTAATGGCACTATCCTTCCCATTCTTTAACCTTTTGTACCACATTGTTGCCATTAAGACCTATCTGTTTAAGTGCAACATAAAGAGAATATTGAAAAGAAATCTTCAAATCTTCAAATGGTTTAATTAAACTGTTGGTGCTGTATTAATAGGATAGGTTCAATAAAAAGGTACTTAAGTGAATGGTGATGTTGAATTTCTTGTGTGTTTCAGTTGTATAGGCAGGAGGGTGTTCGTATTGAAAAAACAAAACAAAAAAAACAGCCAACTTAAGACTGATCAGCGTAAATGAGATTGCACCAGATATCAAGCTCACTGGCCAACACACCCTCCTCTAGTAAGTCCATAATTATACTTATAATGTTGCTGATTTACAAATGCTTGTGCGTGATAACAATAAAGTTTCATCTTTTATTAGCTTTTATGCAATACTCCAGGGATACATTAGCACATCTAGGATTCAGTGTGGCAGTGGGTTGATTCATGTATCAATGCTAATTTTGAAAATGCATTTTGAAAATTTTGTTAAGAAAGAGTTTCATGTGGTATGCTGATATGTTCTGTTCCTGTGTGTTTTCCATGATTGATGTACCATGTAGAGTTGTGGAAAAATGAGTTCTTAGGTGGTAATAAAGCTTTTCCAGACCCATGTCCATGTAACATATTTTCTTCTTGTACATGTGAGGAACATATCCTGAAAGGTTGGCTGTACTTTATTATTATACCTTTTATGTGAAGGGAATAGGACGCGGTGCAAGAGCTTGAATCCTCATGCATGCATGCAAGTCTTCAGAGAGTGAACAGTAAAATGAAGATAAATAGGAAACTATACGTTATAGGAAAGAACCAACAAAAGATTTGATGACAGTAGCCACGTACGCACACACACAATATATACTTGACAATGAATTATGACACTTCACTCCAGCTTGCTGGTATTTATACTGGAACGGGCGATTCCTCCTTAGTCTTGTTTGTGATTCTGTGGTTAGCCCTATACTCTCCTGCCTTTATAGATCAGGAATTAACCTGGTACACACTTTTTGTGTAGGTTGAGTGAAACTTAGTGCCAGATGCCTCTTTGAGAGTGTAAATCTTGTTTCTAAAATGTTAGTTGAAAAAAAAAAAAACACCTTTTCATAACTGATTTACATCTTCACAGATGAAAGGACTTCACACCAAAGAGCTCTATCAACGTCGATAAACCTTCGACTTTCGTCCTTCAAATAAGATAAATACATCTATAGACAACCGAATGCTTTTTCCTTGCTCCCACAATTACGAAAGGAAGACTGTTATCTTATCATAACACATTCGACTTTCACTCCTTCAGCCAGTTAAATAGACTATAGGCAGCTGAACAGCCATTTAAGAGATCTGTTGTCTTATCACAACATACGATATTGACATCTGTAACAGTGTATCAGCTTTGCTTTTTCTTATCATCTTCAAGGAGGCACATGTCTGTTTCATTATAAAGACTGAGCTGTTTACTGCCCTACCCCAACAAGATTTTCAACGCTCCGGAAAGTATATTCATGTGAACTTATGACATGCAGCTTGATACTGCAATTTTAGCCAAGGACATTCTAATATTTTGTATGTTTAGACTGACACCTATAATGATATCCTCTTTTTATGGCTTGTAAGAGCAATCAGGATCCTGATTTTTCACCATACAGGTTTGAATTTGAGGCTGATGATGCCCTTAATATGGGCGAAACATGTCCCTTAACATTTTATAATAATATTTAATTTCTAAAAAGATCTCTTTGTATTGAATAGGTGGATATATAAATAAACACTTGTAACATACTTTGTATTTACGTTCATTTCAATACGGACCTAACATGAGAATTATAACATGTAACTTTATAATCATCCAAACATTCTGCAAAATACTATATACTGACCTAAAACCTTCTTGAAAGATGAAATAATGTCAGATCATCCCAAATCGGCAAAAAATGGGAAAGAAAAAAGCATTATTATCCTTCGGTATACTGCAGAATGAATTTCTATACTAGTGAGCAACATTCTAATGCGAACGGGAAAAATAAGATGACATTTCAACAACATCCACCCTCTGGTTATCAGAAATTACCTGCCCCTCTCAGAAAATTTCCGAGTCAAATCCAAAGCATGCTCTTCCCTTCTCGATAATGACACCTCCTTTGCTCTTTCTGACACCAATCTGTTCTGAATAATATCATGTAAACACAAAATTTGCACATTATTTGTTAGTTCTGTGATCAAACTTTTCTTTTTTTGTAGTTTGTTTCGCACCCAGCAGCTGCTTCTCAGTGGATGATTTTCTTGAAGCATCCTTCCCGCTGTGATGACAGTTTTGTCTTCAGAACCATTAGCGATTCCAGTATAGAAGTGCTTAATGTAGGCCTGAATTTTCCGATTATTCCTATTGTACCAGGAAAAGTTTTTGGGGAAAGGGCATGAGTAGGACCTCAGGGAGTGGAACTTGGTTTTGGAGCCGATACAGAGTAGGATAGACTCGCAGAGCGAATAATAGATGGTTAAAATTCTTTTTTTAACAATTTATTAATTCTTCACCCTGCAATATGATTATTGGACTCAAATCTGGCATTGAAATTAAAAGTTTGAACGTAATCTTCCTGAATTCTGTTCATAAAAATTAAATGAATATCACTGATTCCAAAGTCTTTCATATGTGAGAAGATGAGGTATTAGATTTCCACCTAAAGTCTTTCTAAATATGAGCACACACTTGTAATTGCAAACTGACATGAGAAATTAAATTTCTGTTAAAAGTTTTCAGTTTTTCAGTTTGTAAACCTTGATGTATAGCACACTTGAAAAGCCTAAAGTCTTTCTATGAGATATGAAAATTAAATTTGAAAATTAAATTAATCACTTCTGAGAAACTATGAGAACTCTGAAATATTTGTTCACACGCGGCACTGAAGTTTCCACTGTTCAAAATTAATGAGAAAATTTTAGTCAGTTTGTTACTACTCACTTAATGAAAGAAATGTTGCTACAAATGTTGAAGGATGGATGTCTGGAATGTTCCGTGGAGAATCAGGATCGGCGGTGTTCCCTTAACACACCATGTTGACGTCCCCCGATGAGGTGATGATAGCTGGAACTGGATCGTGTAGAATTGCAGGTCGTTAAGGTGATTCTTCGCACACGAAAAATTCACTTAGTGCGAGTAGTTATCACTGACACTGTCATTTACTGTTGAACACAGTTTATGGCGTAATTGAACTTTAAGACGTTAAATGAATAATCACAGTCCTTCCTGTATGAAATACTATTTAAGCTTATAAATCTCATGTTTATTCCGTATTGGCTCAACACAACTAAGGTTAAGTTAAGAGTAAGTTCCCACCTTCCAATACTTATCAATTTCTATATAATAGACTTATTAATTACATAATATAATCCATATAACCTCTAGTACATGTTTCGTTCCGATATGGAACATCTTCAGCTAAAATTGGTAAAATGGCAAGACAATTAAAATACATTGATGTTAAGATGATACATAAGCTAAAAGATATGATAAAATGGCTCGAAAATTAAAACATATGATAAAGATGATGAGATAAAGTTCATTCATGTTGGTTGAAAACACAACAAGTCAGTTTTCAAGTGGCGAATTAAAAACAGCGATAAGGTTCTTCATGTTGGAGGCGTGTACATTTTGTCGATCTTGAAGATAAATTGAAGAATACAGGATTTTCTTATATGTGATTTATCGGGGAAATCTTGATAAAATAACCGTAGTTGAAGTTGAGTTTGGTAGGATTATTAAAATGTGTCTGAAACGAGAAAAGGAGAAGTGAAATAGAAAATATTTTGAGGAGAAAACCTTGTTAAAAATGTATGTTCGCGAGAAAGAAGGATAATAGAGTTGATTACCTTAAAGACAATCTTGTCGTATTTAACGTCCTCCCTTACGCCGTGTTGTTAACTGACTGAGTCCTGTGTACGTGTGTGAGGTGCTTGCGGTGGGCGGGGAGTATTGGAGGGAGAGGTAAGTGACGTGAGGGGAGCGGGTGAAGTGTTGTGTAGGGTGGAGCTTACTGAGGAGTGGTGTTGTGATAGGCTAGGGGAAACGGACGGAAAGGTAGGGGGACAATTATGTAAGGTGGAGCTGTTCGGAAGGAGGTGTGTTGGTTGTTTGTTGGGATTCTTTTTGATGGTTTTTCTGGATGAGTCTAAATTAGTAGCCTCTTCTAATAATATATTTATGTTTTCCGTAATTTCGTTAACATTCTGGTTGGGATTTCGCTTCTGATCAATTTCAATATAGATATTTTCAAGGATATTCATTAATTTACCTTTGTTTAGCGTTTGTAGAATGGTTAAGTCCCTTTCTATCGATGTAAAATTGTGTTTATATTCGGTCATGTGAAGACTCATGGCCGAGTACTTCCTGTGTTTTTCGGCATTAGTATGTTCTTGGTATCTTACTGAGAAATTGCGGCCTGTTTGTCCGATATAAGAAGTGGCACAATTTGAGCATTTAAGCCTATATATCCCGGAATTTAAATATTTGTTATTACTTGCAATGCTTTGGTGATTGAAAATTAACCGTTGATTGTTGTTATTGGTGCGGAAAGCAATATTGAAATTAAATTTCTTAAAAATGTTAGTAATCTGGTAAATATTCCCGTTATTATAAGTAAAGGTGGCGAAGTTCTTCTTTTTATGTTCTTTTACTAGCTGCGTTTGAGGTTTATTCTTCATTTTATTCACTAATCTATCTATGTAGTGTTTTGTGTATCCGTTGCTTATCGCTATTTTATAAATGAGATTAATTTCTTTTTGGAGGTCGTTTTTAGATAAGGGAATGTTGAAGGCTCTGTTTAACATGCTTAAAAAGGAACTCTTTTTATGTGCCTCAGGATGGTATGAATCTTTTCGTATGGTATTTATAGTTTGAGTCGGTTTTCTAAAGATTGTAAAGGCCAACTTTTCTTCTTTCCTTTCGATTGTTAAATCAAGGAAATTTAGTTTTTTATTGTTCTCAGTTTCTAATGTAAATTTTATGAAAGGGTCCAAACTGTTGATTTGGTCTAATAAATTAGTGCTACTATTGATTTGTTCATCTATAATTGCGAAGATGTCGTCGACAAACCTTAGCCAGATAATGATGCCTTTTTCATCATTTAAAATTTTATGTTTTTCTAAGTGATCCATGTATATTTCAGCAAGGATACCTGACGCTGGAGATCCCATAGGAAGACCACTTTGTTGGTATACTGTGTTATTGAAGGAAAAATAATTATTGTTAAGTGTGAATTCTAGGAGTAACATAAATTCTTCTATTTCATGGTTACTAAGTTTTCTGTGTGTCTTTAAGTTGTTCTTAATTATATTTAAAGTTTCTTTCGTGGGGATCGTAGAATACATATTAGTGACGTCGAAAGAGTTCAAGGTGAAAGATGATTTTAATTTTGTGTTCTTGATAATTTTACAAAATTCTATTGAGTTATTGATTGTGGTTCTGCTTTGGAAAGTATAGTACTTCTTTAGGAAGCTATTGATAAATTTAGAGGTTTTGTAGGTGGGGCTATTTCTAAAGTTAATAATTGGTCTAATGGGTGTGTCAGGTTTATGTATCTTAGGCAAAGCCCTTGCTGTTGGTAGTCTTGGATTCATATTAATTAGGTTTGATATTTCGTTCTCATTAAGGATGAAATTAATGTTTTTAAGTATTTGTTTTAATTTTCTTTGGACAGAGTTAGTCGGATCTTTTTTAATTTTTGTGAAAGTATTATCTGAAAAAAATGCTTCGGTTTTTTCTATATATTCTTTTTTATGCATAATAACTGACACATTGCCTTTATCTGCCTTTGTGATTATAAGGTCATTATCTTTTATTTTTTGTTTTAGGCCTTTTATATCTGTAGAAGGTAAATGGGGTGTGTTAACTTTCTGATCTTTAAATAATTCTACAAGTTTCTTTTTGACTTCGAATTTAGTTTCGAGTTGTTGATCTACTGGAAGTTGAGCTATGACCTGTTCTACTTCAGCAATGGTTGTTATGTATTGCTTTTGGTTGTATGGATTAGACCAATTATGTTTGGGTCCTTTGTTGATAATCTGCAATTCTTTGTCCTCGAAAACAACGTCAGTTAGATTCTTAGTCGGGGGGTGAAAGGTTGAATTGGGTTCAATGTTAGTGGAGGATTCTTTTGACTGATTTATGTTTTTTTGATTTAGAGTAAGACCGTGAAGTTTTTTGTTCAAGATTTCTTGTTTCTTATCCAAGATATTTTGAATTTTTGTATCACCATATTTCAAAAAGGAATCCCATTCAATAGGGGCCATAAGGGAGGAAGCTTCTAGATGAGCGTTATATAACTTAGAGTTTAAAAAAGACTTTTTTCTGTATAGAAATTTAATTTCATTTTTGAGCCATAAGTCGTTAGTTTTTTCCTGAGTAGCTTTGTGCCATTTTGTTGTACAAGGTTTTCTCTGTACTGAATTTAGAAATTTAGGAACGAGTTTTTGATGTAAACATTGTTTTAGGAAATTTATGTCTTTGCCAATTTTTGACAATTTAATCTTTAAGTTCAAATAGGTATTTGATTGTTTTTTTGCCTGGTTGGCTAAATTACAGCTTATAAATCTCATGTTTATTCCGTATTGGCTCAACACAACTAAGGTTAAGTTAAGAGTAAGTTCCCACCTTCCAATACTTATCAATTTCTATATAATAGACTTATTAATTACATAATATAATCCATATAACCTCTAGTACATGTTTCGTTCCGATATGGAACATCTTCAGCTAAAATTGGTAAAATGGCAAGACAATTAAAATACATTGATGTTAAGATGATACATAAGCTAAAAGATATGATAAAACATGTAAAACGAAACATGTACTAGAGGTTATATGGATTATATTATGTAATTAATAAGTCTATTATATAGAAATTGATAAGTATTGGAAGGTGGGAACTTACTCTTAACTTAACCTTAGTTATACTATTTAAGGTCGTTACTGAAACGTCCATAATTACACAGTTCACACTTGAAAAAGGCAAATCATAGTCTATAATCACAGTCTTTGAACACGGTCATCAAGTCACTAAGGATTATTTTCTGATTATCTTGTTATTATAACGTCATATTACCTCAGAAAAAGTTCTTAGTATTCACCCAGATTACTACTGTAAGTCGTATACTAATATGGCGTGAATAAAGAAATACAGTTCAATACTCGAAAAGAAATGAGTTCTGGTAATTCTACACATTAGTTTCTGTAGAAGTTCAATATCATGTGAAGTAAACTAAGTCTACACGTAATGATATATTCTGTGAACGTTAAATATTTGGTATTTGCACTTCAATAAGTTCACTCGTATTATATTCTCAAATGTCTTTAGAATTAGACTGTAGTCGTGACGCGATGTACTAAATACAGTGCAACGTCTTTTATAATTTTGTCGGCGATATAACTTCGTGTTCCGGAAACCCGACGACAAGTACTTTCACCGTGACTGCGCGGACATACTGTACGAGGGTCGGTCTCTCCTCTGTCTCACTCACACACATCTGTGTACTCGTCCTTGTACTGCGCTGCTCTGCTTGTTAGCCTTGACATATATATACCGGCGCTGGGAGCGGTGGTTTCTCTTGGCCATGTGACCGTGAGAGTATAATTTTCTTAGACTTTAAATTATTATAACTCAACAACCATGGGATGGATTAATTCGAAATTCACAGGGATTAACTTTTATGACGTCCGCTACAATTCAGCGTTTGTCCCGTTGAAATTGGTTAAGGCGTTGAAAAGCTTGCGAAAAGAAAATTCTTTTCGAGAAATATCTCTAGGGGAGGTGAGCTTCGAGCGACAGGTGACGTCACTTGACTTCGCCTAGTGCACTCGTGAAGTCTGGCACATGCTGGAACATTCCTTTATTTAAATGTTCGTACGTCGGACGGATATTCTATGCTGGAATAACGTTTCTTTCGATTGATATGGGCCAGGACATAGGCTTTCCTGGTACACTATCAACACTGAAAACTCTTTCTGTGGGAGAGTTACTGTCAGGTACATTTAATGCTGCAAATTCAGCATTACTTAGCGAAGAGCAGAGTAGAGCTCCTTCATTCACAATGAATTTTACAGCGCTCATGGGTAGCAAAAGGAAATAACAATTGCGTAAGTATCGTTGCCAAATCACAAGCAGTGAAATGAGGAGCGTTGAGCAGTAATGCTCAAAAGGATTAGACAGTTTTTCCTCTTCCTTTCCTTTCATACATTTTTTTGGTGATAATGTCACTTTTTCTGTGATAATTTCCTCTTTGACTGAAATGCCATAATCATGAGGTGAAATCCGTAATAGTTGGCACATCTGTATACAGTACTTGGTAATGAGGATCTAGTATATTCGGGATGTGGCCAGAATACCAAAATTCTAGTTTCACCCTCCAGGAAATCCACAGCGACACGAGATGAAAAGCACAATACAAGGAGAGGACAGCATGCCCTCAGGCCGGCCTGCCTCACTCATCCCTTGCAGGAAATATCATAGCAGACAACAACAGTGCTGATATAACAATACCATCACAAGAAGATAGCCATTCAAACTTCATCGAAGGATTGTCCCTGATACGTAAATTTTCTATTTCACCAATGTCTTATTGCCCAACCAAAACTTGGCAAACCAGGCGAGTTGGCCATGCGGTTAGGGGCGCATAACTGTGAGCTTGCATCCGGGAGATAGTGGGTACGAACCCCACTGTCGGCAGCCCTGAAGATGGTTTTCCGTGGTTTCCCATTTAAACACCAAGCAAATGCTGGGGCTGTACCTTAATTAAGGCCATGGCCGCTTCCTTCCCATTCCCAGGCCTTTCCTGTCCCATCGTCGCCATAACACCTATCTGTGTCGGTGCGACGTAAAACGAAATAGAAAAAAAAAAAGAAGGCAACTTTATACATAGTTTGAAATGCATCTTTCTTAATCTGTTTACCTTCCAGGGTTGGTTTTTTCCTCGATTCAGCGAGGGATCCCCCTCTACCAGCTCTAGGGCAGTGTCCTGGAGCGTGAGACTTTGGGTCGGGGGATACAACCGGGGAGGAGGATCAGTACCTCACCTGCTATGCTGAACAGGGGCCTTGTAGGAGGATGAGAAGATTGGAAGGGAGAGGCAAGGAAGAAGCAAGGAAGCAGCCGTGGCCTTAAGTTAGGTACCATCCTGGCATTTGCATGGAGGAGAAGCGGGAAACCACACAAAACCACTTCGAGGATGGCTGAGGTGGGAATCAAACCCGCCTCTACTCAGTTGCTGCGAATACAACATTACTTAGTGAAGAGCAGTGTAGAGCTCCTTCATTCACAATGAATTTTACAGCGCTCATGGGTAGCAAAAGAAAATAACAATCGAGTAAGTATCGTTGCCAAATCACAAGCAGTGAAACGAGGAGCATTGAGTAGTAATGCTGAGGCTGAGTGGACCCCATGCCAGCCCTCATACCACTTTTCAAATTTCGTGGCAGAGCCGGAAATCGACCTCCGGGGGTGGCAGCTATTCACGCTATACCACAGAGGCGGACTAAGAAATGGGTATCTTTTTAAAATTATTATAATTAATTATATACAGAGGTATCAGCACACTAAATTTTTTACAAAACCGGTGTTTAGACTCTAAGATCCATCCATTTTAACTGTTTTAAAACTCAACGTGACAACACACTCATGTAAAATCTAATGTTTTCAAAATAATTTCAACACTGATGATGGACCTCAAGAGTCCAAAAACCGGTTTTGTAATAAAATTTAGTGTGCTGACACGACTGTATAAGTACTACCATCAGCAGTTAATAAGATGGCTTTGTTGTAAAAATGAAATGGGGTATGGCTTTTAGTGCCGGGAGTGTCCAAGGACATGTTCGGCTCGCCAGGTGCAGGTCTTTTGATTTGACACCCATGGGCGACCTTGCGCGTCGTGATGACGATGAAATGATGATGAAGACAACACACACACCCAGCCGCCGTGCCACAGAAATTCACCAATTACGGTTAAAATTCCCGACCCTGCCGGGAATCGAACCCGGGCCCCCTGTGACCAAAGGCCAGCACGCTAACCATTTAGCCAAGGAGCCGGACATGGCTTTGATATTTTATAATGATTATAATCTTTTTTTAATACATACTTGTAAATTCCTGTTTAATTCTATTTTGGGGCTTTCGAAGATCAATTCTTTTCTCAGTGCCACACATCTCCTTAAGGGCATATGTTTGTGAAGACCATAGTGAAGAAGTGGAAAATCACTATTTTTGCCATCATAATGTGGACAGAAATACTTATTCTAGTTCGACAAAAATTATCATTTGCAATGAATGAACACTGTAGACTGTTATTAGTTTGTGATTAATTTTTATGATAGTTTATTCCTTGCAATGTTTTTATGGCTGTTAAAATAGCATTTACATTACAAGTGTCATTTCCAAGATAGGACCCAAGGGTTTGGTTGATTGGCTCTGAAAAGAGCTTCTGTGAGCTGTCATTTGTTTGTGTACTATTGGTCAGATCTTGTTGTTAGGTATGGACGTCTGAAATCAAGATCTCCGCCCATTCAGACTGCAACAGAACTCATCAGTTGGAACTTTAACAGTTCTGATGAATGGTAATTGGAGTGGTCCAACACAGCTCCAGATGAATGGCAGATCCTCCTTAGTCTTCTCAACAGAGTCCGTATCAATCATGGACGATGTGGGTCATTGTTGCACAAATGGGGTATGTGCTCCTCCCCTGAATGCGACTGTGGTGAGAAGAAACAGACTATCTGTCATATTGTCACTGAATGTCCAAGGGGGTCATACCCGGTCAGCTGAAGGAGTTTGTGTGTGCTTCTGACATGGTTGTACAATGGTTGGACAGTTTAGATTTTGAGTTTGTGAACTGTTTTTTGAGATTGGTTGATTGTTTGAAGTTTTATATTGTTTGTTATATTTTTTGAATGTTTGTATGTAGAGTTATGTACTAGCCATAAGCTAAATAAATAAAAATTTCTGAGATCACCCTTCCGGTAGCTTGGGAGTGAATTTCCAACCTTAAAAAACATTACAAGGAATAAACTGTTATAAAAAATGAACCACGAAGTATAACAGTAAGTAATAAGCTAATAACCATCTACAATGTTCATTCACTGGATATGATGTTTTTCCACTTAAAACAAGTACTTCTGTCCAAATTATGATGGCAAAAATACCGTAGTGATTTTCTATTACTTTACTGTGATCTTCACAGACATGTCTCCTTAACTGTCTCAGTCAACAAGTTGGTTGATATTTCTACAGAGCAACACATAAAAAACTAAATTTGCAGATAGCTAAGGTAATTCATCTATCACCGACTTAAATATTTCAAAATTGTCTGCGTTATATACTCTTGCTTCTAACCATGTCCTAAAACAAATGTCCAGCTGGAAATGCAAGATCTAGATTTTTGGGCTTTTATCAAATTAATTCTTGTTGGGGTTTTCATGAAAACTGTTTTGCCACTTGAAATTATTTTTCCATTTCCAGATATAAAGTACTTTCGGCTCACATAGTACTCGGTGTAAACTGTGCAAATTCTATCATGTATGGGAAGCTTGCAGAAACACCTTCTGCTGCCTTCGTCATATCCAGAGCAGTATCCATACATAAGAGTAAAACATTATCAGATTTGACCCCATGTGGCCAAAATAACTACAGAGATTGTTTGAATAAGCAAGCCATCATCACATGTATTGATGCTGATATTTCTCTACATGCTAAAGAAAACACTGCTTGGACTATTTAATTATTTTTTAGCACCTCTACCACATCTTTTCCCACTTAGAGTTACTGTATGTGATTAGTCATACTCACCCACATTTTTGTTACTTTCACATTCCAACCTGATCTTAGTTTTTCTTTGCAATATGCAGGGGAACACAGTTTTCTGGTTGAGAATGTGTGCATTTTGTAAAAAACTTTCTAAGCTCTGGGCTGTCAATTTATAAAGGAATATCAGATGCAAAAAAGTTTTGCATAAATCTGCAAATATTCACCCATTTTCAAAAATGTGGAAGTTGCTTCACCTAAAACAACTTGTCCAGCACCATTTGCTTATCATTAGTTCAACAGCCCCTTGGGAGCCCTGCCCTTCTTCAAAAGTTTTCACATTCCTCTCTATTTAGAGCCAATTTTTTCTAATTTTGAACCCCCTGTGTCTGTATATCTTGCCTCACCCATTCTTCCCACCTCAGATCAGTTTATGTCTTCCAACTTTCCTTCCTCCTTATGGCATGGAATTGAATATCTTTGTCATCTGTCTGTTGTTTGTACGCTGTAAGTGCCCAACCCATTCCAGCCTTCTGACTTTCATGGTTGTAACAATATTTGGTGCATTAAACAATTCATAAAATTCTAAATTGTATCTTCTTCTCCATATCCCAACTGGTCCATATATATACGTTAATAGTGTATTTTCCTTTCAAATACACTCGGCTGTCTTTCATCATATTTTGGCAATAACCAAGTCTCAGAAGTATATGACAGTATTAGTCTCACTAGAACTCTATACATTATCATCTTAGTTTTCCTGGTTATTGGTCTGGATGTCAGATTTTTCCTGAAACCATAAAGACATCTGTTCATAGAAAGTATTTCAGTACTGATGTTATTTCTGTAATTTACTTCTGATCCAAGGTAGGTGAAGGTATGTACAACTTCAAACTTACATGAACCAACATCTGTATGTCCAGATCCATTCATATAATCCTTTACTTCACCATCGGCAGTGCTGAAGATGGTTTTATGTGATTTCCCATTTTTGCACCAGGCAAATTTGATGGTTAAAATTCCCGACCTTTCCAGGAATCGAACCCGGGTCCCCTGTGACCAAAGGCCAACACGCTACCCATTTAGCCATGCAGCCGGACAAACAACAAGCATCATCAACATTAAGGCAACGGTCACTACATTCCCATTCCGTGCCCTTTCTCATCTACGTGTCACCAAAAACCTCAATGTGTTAGTATGATGCTAAATCACTAGGGTAAACAAATCTTTATTATTACTGCATTATTAATTTGCAGATGCATCTTTTTTTGTTGACTTCTCTAACTGGAGAAGAGCTTCTTTCATGGCTCTTTGCATTCTTCCTATTAAAACAATACCATCTGCATTATGCTAAAACCTAAACAGAGTATACAGTAATTCCTTTAGTGTTAATGCCAGCATCTCAAATAACTTTCTCTAAAGCAAAATTAAAGACGGGCTAAGCCAAGGAGTCCTCTAGTCAAATTCGTTGTTTCCAGTGGTTATAGGACTTGAAAACATATTCTGAATCTTAATTTGACAGCAGATATTTTCCATGGTAGCTCTTACTAGTGTGATCAGCTTTCTTGGAGTCTGTAGTTCTTCCATTGCTGCATAAATGTTACTTCTGTCAATGCTGTCATAGGCCAATCGAAAACCACTGAAGAGGTAGTGTCTCTACTCCCAAATTCATTACATTTCTGTAGTACCTGATGTATGGTAAAAATCTGATCTACTGATGATCTTCCTTGACGAAATCCTCCCTGGTAGTCCCCTATTGCATCTTCTACAAACGACACAAACCTGTTAAACAGAATATTGGTAAAGTTCTTGTATACAATGCATAAGATTGATTCTCCTGTAATTGTAGCATACCACTTGGTTCATCAATCCAAATCTGAGATGTGACCTGCACAAAAAAGGTTCCGTGACGTATTTGTCATGGGTATCATCACATGTATAATGAAAATACACCTCACAAACACAACAGTAACATTGGGATTGTGAGCTGAAGGAAACGGATACATTGTTGCACCAACCACCATGTTCTGGCAGGCCAACAATTACTGACTAGACAGTTGAAACAGCAAGAGCTACCTACAAAGCCCGAAAAAATTGGTGTGTGCCTGTAACCAATAGTTGAGACTTTGTTGTATTGTGCTTAGTTTAGAAGTTATACAGCTCTGAAACTGAAACATTTCTTTACAGACACCTGTATTTGAACTCAGGTCATGATTGGGACAAGTTGGTGGAGGAAGAATGGTACAAGGACAGGATGAGATGGAGGAGGCTCATATACCACACCCGGGAAACTGGAGATGGTTTAGGATGATGATGACCAACTACATTCAAATGTACATATTCTGGCTTGAAGTTGTATGTACTTCAGCTACAACCAACCATCTCTTTCTCACTACACACTGTCTTGAACTCCCTGGGATAAAGAGTACGAATACGAACTATATTTAATTTTCATGACTGCACTGTTCTCAAAATAAACTTTCAACACATTCTTTTTCAGGCATTATCTAAATTTATTTATTCATAAATTAGTTTCAAATGACAGAATAAAGAACCTAACAGTTATAAATTAGTTAATAGATGTGCTGTCCTGGATAATGACACTACACTGTGCGTAACTATTAAAATGTGGAGAACTATAGCACTTCCATCAATTTTGAAAGACTGTATTTTTTATGCAGATGATAAAACCCTGTTGCCATAAGAGCTAACTGTGTCGGTGCGACATAAATCAAGTTGCAAGATAAAACCCTGAATTTTAAAGGTGCAAAGTGTCACACAAGCAAACTTAATAAGGAAAGGCTTACCAATTAACCATACATATGTAATTCAACCAGTGTAAATATTAGTCGTCAACATAATTCAAAATTCATATATTGCAAATTTTGTATTTTCATTGTCATGTTTTCCCGTCTATGATGCCCATATACTTGGGTCCTTTCACAAAGGTATTCACGAGATTCCACTGTATATGTAATGAACCCTCCTCTGCGAACCATGTGACCTTGCCGCGGTGGGGAGACTTGCGTGTCCCAATGATGCAGATAGCCGAGCCGCAGGTGCAACCATATCGGATGGGTATATGTTTAGAGACCAGACTAACGAATGGTTCATCGAAAGGGGGGTAGCAGCCTTTCGGTAGTTGCAAGGGCGGCAGTCTAGATGATCGACTGATACGGCCTTGTAATAATACTCAACATGGCTTAGCTGTGTTGATAATGCTACATGGCTGAAAGCAACGGGAAACTACAGCTGTAACTACCTCCCGAGGACATGCAGCTCTCTCTGTATGAATGATGTACAGATGATGGCTTCCTCCCGGGTAAAATATTCCGGAGGTAAACTAGTCCCCCATTCGGATCTCCGGGTGGGGGCTACACGAGAGGGGGCGATCATCAGGAAGATGGATACTGACATTCTGCGAGTCGGAGCGTGGAATGATAGAAGTTTGAATTGTTGTGGTAGGTTAGAGAATCTGAAAAGGGAGATGGATAGGCTAAAGTTAGATGTAGTTCGTATAAGTGAAGTACATTGGCAGGAAGAACAAGATTTTTGGTCAGGCGACCACCGAATTATCAACACAAAATCGAACAGGGGAAATGCAGGAGTTGGTTTAATAATGAATAAGAAAATAGGGCAGTGGGTAAGCTACTACGACCAGCATAGAGAAAGAATTATTGTCGTCAAGATAGACACCAAACCAATGCCCACCACAATAGTGCAGGTCTATATGCCTACTAGTTCAGCGGATGATGAAGAAATTGAAAGAATATATGAGGAGATAGAAGATTTAATACAATATGTAAAAGGTGATGAGAATCTAATTGTGATGGAAGACTGGAATGCAGTGGTAGGCCAAGGAAGAGAAGATAGTACAGTAGGAGAATTTGGATTGGGACAAAGGAACGAAAGAGGAAGTCGGCTGGTTGAATTCTGCACTGATCATAATTTATTCCTTGCCAATACTTGGTTCAAACACCACAAACGACGGCTGTATACGTGGACGAGACCTGGAGACACTGGAAGGTATCAAATAGACTTCATTATGATTAGGCAGAGATTCAGAAACCAGGTGTTGGATTGCAAAACTTTCCCAGGAGCAGACGTGGACTCTGACCACAACTTGTTGATCATGAAATGCCATCTGAAGTTGAAGAAATTGAAGAAAGGAAAGAATGCAAAAAGATGGGATCTAGACAAGTTGAAAAAAAAGGGTGTGAGGGATTGTTTCAAGGAACATGTTGCACAAGGACTAAATGAAAAGGCTGAAGGAAACACAATAGTGTAAGAGTGGAGAGTCATGAAAAATGAAGTCAGTAGGGCTGCTGAAGAAATGTTAGGAAGGAAGAAAAGATCAACTAAGAATCAGTGGATAACTCAGGAGATACTAGACCTGATTGATGAACGACAAAAATACAAGAATGCTAGAAAGTGCAAGGTAGCTAAGGAAGAATGGCTGAAGGAGAAGTAGATAGGAAAGGTAGATACTGCATACACGAAAATCAAGGAAACCTTTGGAGAAAGGAAATCTAGGTGTAGAGTTCAGATGGAAAGCCACTTCTAGGGAAAGAAGACAAAAGCAGAAAGATGGCAGGAGCATATCCAACAGTTGGTTCTGGAACATGAAGAGGCTGTTGATGCTGATGAAATGGGAGACCCAATTTTGAGATCAGAGTTTGACAGAGCTGTGAGTGACCTAAATAGGAACAAGGCACCTGGAATTGATGACATTCCCTCTGAATTACTGACTGCCTTAGGAGAAACCAGTGTGCAAGATGTATGAGACAGGAGAAGTCCCATCCGATTTTCGGCAGAATGTTGTTATACCTATTCCCAAGAAAGCCGGTGCTGACAGGTGTGAAAACTACCACACCATTAGTTTAGTATCACATGCCTACAAAATTTTAACATGTATTATTTACAGAAGAATGAAAAAACAAGTTGAACCTGAGTTGGGAGGAGATCAATTTGGCTTCAAAAGAAATGTAGGAACACGTGAAGCAATTCTGACTTTACGTCTAATCTTAGAGGATCGAATCAAGAAGAACAAGCCCACGTACATGGCATTCGTAGATCTAGAAAAGGCATTCGATAATGTTGATTGGTCCAAGCTATTTATGATTCTGAAGATGATAGGGATCAGATACCGAGAACGAAGAATTATCTACAATCTGTATAAAAATCAGTCTACAGTGGTAAGAATCGAGGGCTTTGAAAAAGAAGCAGCAATCCAGAAAGGAGTGAGGCAAGGCAGCAGTTTGTCCCCTCTCCTTTTCAATGTTTACATACAACAGGCAGTAAAGGAAATCAAAGAGAAATTTGGAAAGGGAATCACAGTCCAAGGAGAGGAAATCAAAACCTTGAGATTTGCCGATGATATTGTAATTTCTTTTCTGAGACTGCAGAAGATCTCGAAGCTGCTGAATGGTATGGACGAAGTCTTGGGTAAGGAGTACAAGATGAAAATAAGGAAGTCCAAAACAAAAGTAATGGAGTGCAGTCGAACGAAGGCAGGTGATGCAGGAAATATTAGATTAGGAAATGAAGTCTTAAACGAAATAGATGAGTATTGTTATTTGGGTAGTAAAATAACTAATGATGGCAGAAGTAAGGAAGACATAAAGTGCAGACTAGCACAAGGAAGGAAGAGCTTTCTTAAGAAAAGAAATTTGCTCACTTCAAACATTGATATCGGAATTAGAAAGATGTTTTTGAAGACTTTTATGTGGAGCGTGGCATTGTATGGAAGTGAAACATGGACGATAACTAGCTCAGAAAGAAAGAGAATAGAAGCTTTTGAAATGTGGTGTTACAGAAGAATGCTGAAGGTGAGATGGATAGATCGAATCATGAATGAAGAGATACTGAATCGAATTGGTGAGAGGAGATCGATTTGGCTAAATTTGACGAGAAGAAGAGAGAGAATGACAGGACACATCTTATGACACCCAGGACTTGTTCAGTTGGTTTTTGAAGGAGGTGTAGGTGGCAGAACGGTAGGGGTAGACCAAGGTATGAATATGACAAGCAGATTAGAGCAGATGTAGGATGCAATAGTTACGTAGAAATGAAAAGGTTAGCACAGGATAGGGTGGCATGGATCCCTGCATCAATCCAGTCAATGGACTGATGACTCAAACAACAACATGTAATGAACACTACATAATATATTGAAAATTTATTTCCAGCCAGATTGTAGGTATACGTGCACAAGCAATCATCGAGAGATGGAACTTTCCTAGTAGCAAAATCTGTGTGTAGTGAGAAGCTGTTTTCTACATTAGACTTCCAAGGGAACAAAAAGATAATGGATAAGCTCAACTGATAGGTTAAAAACAATAAAACAGCTTTGAGGATAAAAGGATGTGAAAGCCTCATTTGTAGGAAAAT
Source organism: Anabrus simplex (assembly GCF_040414725.1). Lineage (NCBI taxonomy): Eukaryota > Metazoa > Arthropoda > Insecta > Orthoptera > Tettigoniidae > Anabrus > Anabrus simplex. The sequence continues at coordinate 73,066,129 of NC_090278.1, forward strand.
TAAATAAAAAAGCAAATTTGTAATATACAGAAATATATTTGTAAAATAGTACTTTTTATATTTCATCTAGTAATTATCGTATTGTCAACTACAAAACAGGTGAATAATGGAAAGTACAAATAGTACACTTATATCATACAGGTTTTTTAATGGGTAATACATTTTTGACTTATAAAATTATATTTTGTAAAAGAAAAGGGGAAGTGAAAGAAGTAGTTATAGCCAAGTTTCTGTACATAACAAACACACTGAGCAAGGAAACTTTACCAGTAACTGGAACATAAAAAGGTCTTGAGACAGTTACGTCACAAGCATGATAAAAATCCTTTGAAGAGAAATTCCTCCTTTCTGGTGGTACATTTCGTACATTTACATTCTGGATTATTGCACATTTCTCTGTTAAGGAATCTTGCAATAGTCAAATTGTGTACTTTTGAAAGCATGTATTTTCTTGATGTCCTTCCTGATATTTTTGTAAAAATATCAAGTGTAAACATGTAAGGTGTTCTGAAATAAACTAATAACATAGCACTCAATCTTATTTCAACTGAAAAATAAGAACTGTAAAAGTCTCTATATGTTTTAGTGTCACAATGTTGAACATTATATATATTTTTTGAAGTTGTAATGGCTCACTTTACAGTACTGGCACTTTATGTAACCAAAATGAGGCCCCACAGCCCAACAACCCCAAAGGGCCTTCGCCTACAAGCAACCACTGCTCAGTCCAAAGGCCTGCAGATTATGAGTGTTACGTAGTTAGCATAGCGAATCCTCTCGGCCGTTTTACTTGGCTTTCTAGAGCAGTGAAGTATAGCACAGCTGATCTAATGAAACTTCAAAATTTTAGTTCAATCCATTTCCATTCACAGTAAATAAAACCCTGTACATCATATTACAATATTAAATGGGTTATGTTTTGTAAAATGATATGTTACAATGTTAATATTGTAAATAACTATTACAGAACTAACAGAATTGACAGCAGCCACATATTCTGGTATAAATTTTCACAATGCACATAATACTATGCTATTCAGTACATCATTATTTTATAAACATGATATGGTAGCAGATAAAGATACAGAATGATGTATTCTAAAAATGCTATTTCTATAAGAATGAACAGATAATAGGTGACCAAGTGAGTTTGCTGTGCAACTTGAGTCACCCATCCGTGAGTGTGCTCTGTTGGTTTAGACTGTTATCCAACAAAGGCTTATATTCAATACTGTACCAATTTTTTCAGGATAGAGATTCACTGTAAAAATGTAAACAAAAAGCAAGCATAAGGGAAGATAAGCATGGTATGGTACCTGCCTAAAAGACAACTTATTAATAATACCAATATAGTTGGTCCATTATTGGACAACTGGTTGATCAAACCAGCAGACTGTTGAAAAAATAGAGAATTTTAAATTGAGCATTTGCTCTGCTTTGAAGCAAAGCCAAGAGGCAGGCACTCACAAAGATCAAGTAAGGTATGTAGTGGACATCCTAGAACATCTGCTGAAGATATAACACAGTATGATCTTAGACAAGCAGCTGTGGACATCTGACCCGAAATAAACAGAACAACCCGTGTTGGTGTTGACTATGAAACATAGTTTATGTGACGTTGGGTTGTATGGACATATGCCTGTCAAGAAGCCAATTTTAACATAAAGACACTTCAGTGAGCCAGACAACACAAAGATTGAACCATTTATCAGTGAAAACGTGTGCTATGGACTAATAGTCAGAATTTGAGAAGTTTGGGTCAAATCGTCATGTAAGAATATCTGGCGTTGTCCAGGAGAAAGAATGCTAGAAGGTTGCCTAACACCAAATATGAAGCGTTGGGGTGGTAGTGTTATAATTTGTGCTTGGTTTGATTAAAATAAGGAGGAAGATTTGGGTGAGAGTGGGAGGTATCATGAAAAAGGAGCAGTATCTTTGCAGTCTATTGAGCAATGCAGTAGTATCTGGAACTCAACTTGTTGGAAGAGGGCTTGTTCTACAGAAGGACAATGACCCAAAACAAACGTCAAAGATGTGCTTTAATAAGTATGTAAAAAACAAAGAATCATCAAAAATTCTACAAGCAACGACCTGGCTTCCTCTGTTACCCAATTTATCACCAATCAACTTGTTGTTTGATGAACTTGTTCATAAGGCAATAGTTAACAGTTGTGGAGATCTGTGGCAATGCCTTTTGAAAGCAGGGGGGCAGAGATGTTGGGAAAACTAATCAGAAGAATGCAATGTATTTGGTGATCACTAATCAGAGTGAAAGGAGGAGAGACAGAGTTTAAACAGTGTAGCTCTAAGGACACTGTTTTCCACTGAAATGAAATGTCGTATGGCTTTTAGTGCCGGGATATCCCGGGACGGGTTCGGCTTGCCAGGTGCAGGTCTTTCTATTTGACTCCCTTAGGCGACCGGCGCATCGTATTGAGGATGAAATGATGATGAAGACAACACATACACCCAGCCCTCGTGCCATTGGAATTAACCAATTAAGGTTAAAATCCCCGTCCTGGCCGGGAATCGAACCCAGGACCCTCTGAACCGAAATCCAGTACGCTGACCGTTGATCCAACGAGTCGGACTGTTTTCCACTATTTGAAGCATACATTACTTTATAGTGAGTTAGTGTATAATGGATCCTATGTTGGTATTTTGTTTTCAAATATAAGTCATTTGTAATATCACTAATCTACTACCTAACAAATCACAAAAGAACTGGAGTTCTCTTAAGAGCTGGGGGTCATCCAAAAATTTGCGTAATGAAATAGGGTTTACCATTCTGAAAGAATGTTTCTTGAGGGTCCACCTTTTTAATACACTATATGCTTTTTTATTGATTTACATAAATAATGAGATAGGGTCGTAACAAAATGTGACAGATGTGTAACCTAGCAGCCATGCAGGCTGGTGGTCATCTGAAATTAGCAACTGTTGATGGATGGCCATGACCGAGAGACATAGAAATGGTCATAGATTGTACCATAAGGAAATTGATGCCATTCTTTCTATCTTCCCTTTTCTTGTATTTATCCCATTTTTTTATCCCAAATTAATATGGAAGATCTGCCCAGTTCGCCCCTTAAATAGTGTAACTGGGCCAATGAGTGGTTCCCAAATTTAAGCAAGTTAATGTCTTTAGCGTGACTCCACCTTAGACTGTAGTACAGAGTAAGCGAAACAGGCACATAACAAGAATGAGGTTTCGGAAATTAAATTGACCGTGCTTGAACTACTGAAGTAATCTGCATGACTTTGCCTTCGACTGCAGTACAGAGTAAATGAAACAGGCACACAATGAGAATGAGGTTTCAGGAGTTAAACTGAAATTGCTTGAATCATTGCAGTAATCTGTGCATAATGTGATATAATAAAATATGCACATATTGTGTAATTTATTACTTAAAACAACTGATGTAGTGGTATATAAATGGACATGTTAATTCAGTTTAATAAGTTTTAATCACTGCAAAAAAGAAGTCATTACATTTTCAATGCATGAAGACAGCTAACTTACACATATATTAAATTATATTAATTACTAATATGGATAATTAAGGGCCTGCCTGGCCGAGGCGGTGAAGGCATGCTCGGTTCACCCGGATAGACGTGGGTTCGATTCCCCGTCAGGAGGTCGAAAACTTTAAGAAACAAGATTTCCACTTCTGGGGCTGCACACGGCCCTGAGGTTCACTCAGCCTATACAAAAAATGGGTACCGGGTTAATTCCTGGGGGCAAAGGCAGCCAGGCGTAGAGCTATTCACTCTACCCCACCAAGTGCCGAGGTTACGGATAGTGGAAGCCTTTCCCTTCCACCCCTCCAAGGGCCTTCATGGCCTGTACAGAAATGAATTACTAATATGGATAATTAAATAGTAATCCTACAATCCACACATAAATAAATACGTCATGCATATTACCCGTTATTAGTATCACTAACACCAAGGTGACACTGCCTCCGTAAATGCAGTTGCTGATGACAAAGCACATGGCAGGGCTGGGTGGTGGTGATTATTTTAAGAGGAAGTACAACTAGGCAACCACCCTTTCATAAAACTGATCAGAAGGGAAAAGGAAGATGTCAGACACATAAAAAAATGAAGGTATCAGCAAAAAAAAGGAATGGCCACAAAGGGTGTAGAAATGAGATACTTCTTAGGTCTCGGGTTTGGAATAGAACAAGAGCTGACCAAGTTCAGTTGGATAGGGAAATTGAAGGTGAGGAGCCTGACATAAGATAGTGGAAGCAATATCGGACTCAGCTAGGGGTACTGTGATCGACAACTCATGCCCCTGGTCTTCCTTTTAGTCACATTTTATGACAAGCACAAAATATCGTGAATGTATCCTACCCACAGGGGTCAGGGCAGGGTTGGAGAGATGATGATAATATGGATGAAGACAGACTTATTAAAAAATTGTTCTTAATGTCACCTTGAAATCTGTCTGCCCTCCAGAGGTCTTGTTCATTTTGTTGCACTTATTCCACATAGTTTGCACATTTTTCAATGGGTATGTACCAGGTGTATGCATAAGTTTTTGCATGTTTTTGTGGTAAAGAAAACAAGTAATTTTCAAGGGAAATTCATTTTTTGCTCATTCAAAATATTGGCCATTGGCTTCTACACACTTTGCCCATCTTTCAGGCAAGTTACGAATACCATGCCAGAAAAACTGCTCGTCTTTTGCAGCAAACCATTCCTCGAGCCATTTTTCAACGTCCTCAAAATTGTTGAAGTGCTGCTCTGCGAGCGCGTACTCCATTGATCCAAAGAGGTGATAGTCAGATGGCGCAAGTTCGGGGCAGTACTGTGGGTGTGGAAGGATGTCCAATCCAAGCAATTTCAAGGTGTCTTTCATTGGTTTTGCTGTGTGAGACGGTGCATTGTCATGTAACGAAATCACTTCGCCATGTCTTCTGGCCCATTCTGGTCATCTTTCAATCAACGCGTGATTCAAATGAATCATTTGTTGACGATAGCGTTGTGCATTAACGTTTTCTCAGGGCTTCAATAGTCTTTGTACTTTTGTGCTCTACCAGAGCGAGCACTGTCTTTCACATTGAAATCACTACGTTTAAATTGTCGAAAATATGTCCCACATGTTCTAATTGATGGGGCGTGTTCCATCATATGTTCTACCAGCAAACGATGACTTTCCAAAGCCTTTTTCTTTTGATTAAATAAAAAAAGCAATGCATGCCGCAAATGTTCTTTTTCAGACACAAATGTTGACATGATCACTGAACGATACAACACAGACGCTAGTGTTTGGCGGACTCAACTTGTATGTGTTGGTAGGTTAATGTCAGACGAACAAACTGATGTATGTGTCAAATTCATATGCCGTGTACTGTTCGCTGGCGCCATCTGCTAGTAAAATAAGAAACTGTATCAATACGGATCTAACGATGAAGTTCGCAAATTGTAGTATCTCGTAGTGAAACCGGAAAAGACTTACGCATACACCTGGTAGACATAGCCCTATGTTATTAAGTCTCCATATTTGTAGACAAATACTGTGTTGTCAAGTCATGTGTACGACTACAATTGTGCCAAAACCATTACAATAGAACTGAGCTCACAATGGTAGAGATATAAACGAAGGACAGTCCAACCCAAATCCTTTGAAATTTCTTCTTGTTTATGCTTTCTTTATTTTTCCGCTCTCCTTCCTATGTACGATAAGCATGATCTGCATCAACACGTTTTATCACCCTGGTCTCAAAAGGAATACCTCTTCTCGCAAGCCACTGTCCCTCATGCCAACTTTGGACTGGCAGTTCATATGATATTAGTTTCATTTTTCATATTGATATTTCTACAATTCTCAATTATAAATAGTACTGATTAGGTGGAAACATCAAACCTTTTTAGTTGAGAACTGGAAGGGGTTCACACAATCTGCTATGGTACAGTGCGTTATCTAAAACAATAACCTTGTGTATTAAGCAGCAGATGTTTCTGAAAAACATTTTTTTATACCAACCTGCAGTTGTCTAATCACCAAGCGAATTGGCTAAGTGGTTGGGTAAAATAACCGTGAATTTGAACCCCACTACTGGCAGCCAAAATTTTTTTTTTTAAATTTCCTATCTTCACACCAGGCTCCACTTTAATTAAGGCCATGGCTGCTTCCTTCCCAGTCCTTCCTCTATGGTATCCCATCATCAAAGGCCTAAAATGGTGTGATGTAACAGAAACAGGAAAAGTAATTTCATCCTTGGTGTCAGCAATGTTCCTTTTGCATAGAAAAGTTGAAGTAGCACTTTGAACAAAGCTGTTCTCATGTCTGCATTAAAGCACAATATGCGCCCGATCACTTCAGAGGGTTGTAATCCTGAACTCAAGCCTTTAATGGTTGCCTGTGAAGTCGATTACTCACAAAATCGTTGTACATTTCCAATCTTTACTGTCACAGAGCCCCACATTTACCCATGGCTCATCTGTATATTGGCTTTCTCAAATCCCTAAACCTTTCCATCTGTCTTAGGTAGTATAACACCAACAAATTGTATCATCTCACTGTATAAATGTAGCTTTATTTCCCCTTCTTTGATACGGAATTCAGATCCAATATTAAAGGAATCTATGCTAAGTGGAACAAGATAAATTGGCAATGATTTGTAACTGTTAACTTCAGCTAAACTAACATTTACAGTGGAGGCAATGTTACCTAAGAATATGCAAACAATTAATACATTTCCTGCAATAATACAATTTTTTCTGTCCTTTTCCTGTAAGTTTTACTTTTGGAGGTGTTTGTTCTACAAATGGTTCTTTCAGAACACCCTGTTACTCTGGAAGCTTTCTTCATTGGATTACTTGCATTCACTGTCGAAAGTAAATCTTCAAATATATATTTAACACCATTTACCTTTTCTTCCTGCACAGACTGACGAAACTGCTTATTTTATGTGCTTCACCTTTAATAATAGTTCACTGTCCATTTAACTAGTCATCACCGAGCTCAATAGCTGCAGTCGCTTAAGTGCGGCCAGTATCCAGTAATCGGGAGAATGTCGGCAGCCCTGAAGATGGTTTTGTGTGGTTTCCCACTTTCACACCAGGCAAATGCTGGGGCTGTACCTTAATTAAGGCCATGGCCGCTTCCTTCCCATTCCTAGGCCTTTCCTATCCAATCATCGCCATAAGACCTATTTGTGTTGGTGCGATTTAAAGTAAATAGCAAAAAAATAACTAGTCATCCTCCGACATACCGCCAATTTTTTTTTTTTTAAATGCTATTTGTTCGGGGTGTCAACCCATGTGGATCTTTTGCCCCTGCTGGAATTGGAATGGCGGTTGTGTGGAATGTTGTGTGAGGAAAGGAAGATTAAGGACGTCACAAACACCCAGTCCCCAGACCAGGGATATTAATCATTACAATTAAAAAATCCTGACCCGGCTGGGAATCGAACCTGGGGCCGCCAGGTGACAAGCGGACGCGCTGTCCCCTACACTGCAGGGCCAGACTACCGCCATCCTTATCACCCGCGATGAGCAACAAACAGATATTCCTGAAGAAAGCAGCCCAATAACCAACTCAATATAAATGCCACCCCTGCCTATCACCAATTTACCACTGATAGCATAGGTACAGAAGTGTCGTATAGTCTTAAAAGGGTACTTGATATATCACCAACTGTTGATTTTTAATCTGCAGATACACAGAGAATTTATCTTGAAATGGAAACAGGGTTCTTACCTGATCTTATATGAATGTGAACAGGCTGGATGCTGCAGACCTCCTTTAGTACCTCATTACTTCGAGTGACATAGTGAAAGGGATTTACTTTATCTGCTCTGGAAGAATGATCATGACATATAATGGGAATTTCTTCACGGCTTAACACCGTGAATGTTTCTGGGAATAGTTTTTGAACTCTGAACAAAGCAATTTGATGGTAAATAGCTTGGCAGTACCTCACCCGGACCTGTTATGAACTTCAATCCTGTCTCTGCTATCTGCCCTGTGTGCACAAGTTTCTACAATGAATAAACAAATGACATTAAGTGTAAGAAAGAAGTGTATGCTTATAAAGAATGGTGTCCTTCTGCTATTCAACAGAACAATGCCAACGATTGTTCATTGTTGTGGAGAAAAACCACAAGCAGACAAAATGTTGGAGAAGAGAAAATCTTAAGTAGATGGATGAAACATTTCTGTCAGGGAAAAAACTGAAACGTATAATAAACCATTCTCCGGGCCAGCTTTTGAGCAGATTATTATTATTAGTTCTTTAACATAAATCATACAGATTACATGGATGGTCTAGCAAAAAAGGGCAAGCTCCATGTACATTAGTTGCTTCACAGACCTACTAAGGTAATATATACAATAATTACATTATTCACATATTTACACTGGTAAGTGGTATAGGCCAGGGGAAGACATGGGTGAAAGGGGCTGTGCCTATGCTGTAGTCACATTGTCGGAGAGGGGTAAGGGGGCGCACATTCCATGCTTCATGTGAGCACGAGTTACAGCAATGCTGTCGCCAATGCAGAGCTGCCTTACTTATTCAGTAGATGCCTTGATCATGTGGGTGCAGTTAGAATCACAGTCCATTTAAAACAGCAGTGGCGGTATGGGACTCCACAAATATGAACACGTTACTGCATTAATTCTTTCCAATGTCCTCAAGTTAAAATCGGTGAGCTATGCTGTGTTATAATACAACTTTCAATCGTGCGCCAGTTCATTTGGCAACCTAGGTGAGCATACCAAGGCAATGACGTTGCTTTTGCTTTAGTCTATTCAAAGGTGCCCGGAGTATAGAAGAAGCTTTGATTATTCCAAGTCAACGCAAAAAATGAACTGCAACCGATGTCACTAAGGAAGCTTATTGATGACAAATTAGGCATTACAGACATGGCATACAACGGATATAAACATGAGAGTGATGTGTACAATATGGATACAACCTGATAACACAATATCAAATGCTACAGTAAGGGGTTGCAAGAAATCGAAGGACAGAATAACCATTGTATTTTGTGCCAATGCCAAACAAAGTGATGCATGGATGACCACTGTCAAATTCAACAAATGCACCAAAAATATTTCTACAATAACACGAGAATAAAGATAACCATATAAAATTTGCATGTCACAGTACTGTGTGAATACAAGATACCTACATAAATTAAATGTTTAATTAGTATTATTCCAGAAAATCCCTGAGTGGTATACCAAATTAATGTTTTAAAATATGACCTTGGTTTAATGCCACTCACTCTATGGTGCCAACTAAACTCTGAACTGGCCCTACCCACTGTACAGGATACTTCCCCCACTCCATTTTATCGGTCGCATTTGTTCATGTTAAGACAAGACTGACTATTTAAAAACAGTACAAATTGTTCAGACAAATGTCTTTGCGTATATCTTAAGTCATTTTCATTCATGCAAAGCTTCCCATCTTTTCTTTTTTTTCTTTTTTTCTTTTGCTATTTGCTTTATGTCGCACCGACACAGATAGGTGCTTAACTGTGCTAAGTCCCAACTGACGAGCCTAACTTAGCACACGAGGGCGAAACGCAGGCAACCAAGAATGAGTTAGCTGGATAATTTATAATGTCCAATAACGGACCATTATATTGGTATTACAGATAGGTCTTGTGGCAATGATGGGACGGGAAAGGCCTGGGAATGGGAAGGAAGCGGCCGTGGCCTTAATTAGGGTACAGCCCCAGCACTTGCTTGGGGTGAAAATGGGAAACCATCTTCAGGGCTGCCGACAGTGGGATTCGAACCCACTATCTCCCGGATGCAAGCTCACAGCTGCACGCTCCTAGCCGCACGGCCAACACGCCCGGTTCTCGTATTTCTAGATAGGTGGCTTTGGACACAGCATTGGAAGAGTTTATATCTTTCCCGTTTCCATTTTTCTTCAGGATAAAGTGTACAGTATACAGTTTCTCATGCATTTTCTAAATATGGCACCGCAATGTGTTAAACTTACCTGTAGAAACACTAATAAGTTGGCAGTGAAATGCAATTATGTGGCAAATCATGAGTGTAAACATCACCAGAGACCTCTACCTTCTAACCGATTGACTCAACCAGTCACTACAGACTCAAAAGACAACTGCTAGATATTATGAAGGTCAAACATCTCCAGCAGTCTACCATAGAAAACACGGAAAAGCAGAACAACACACAACTACTACAGCAGTCTGCCGGGGGGGGAAAGGTTAACAAACATTCAAGTTACATGGGAGAACATGAACAATATCAATAATTTACATTCTGGACACACCACTCTGAAAGACTGCAAAAAAGAAAAATATGAACCTCATGATTTATCATACATAAACGTGTTGACATATCACAGAGAAAAGCAACAAACTGGTTGAAGGAACGTTGCAAAGGAAAATGCCCAAGTAAGGATTTTTAAAATCTCTGTTAAAGAGTTATCTTATCCCCTGTAAATTAACGACATAAACAAATGGTTATTTATATATGACAGCGAGATGTTTTGAATGCCAAGTCCATTCTTCTTTGACTCTCCCTGCTGTGCTGCGAACATTTGCCCATACTTAATCAGGACTATATAAGAGACTACTACAGTTATTGTGCTAATTTCTTCTAACAATAAATCCAAGCTACCCTCAATACTTTTTACACTTTCATCCCCTATCTAACATTAAAATCAAAACAAAAAATCTACAAAGAGTAATGCTTTGAATTACACATTTTTCAAAGTGCACTTTGGTTTCAAAAATTATTTTTATTTATTAAACCACACTTTTCTAATAGTACCCACACATATTGCTTCAGTTACCACAAACATTTCAATCAATTATCACAGTTATTTAGGTAATTAGGGTACATCAAAATTTCCCTCTTATAAATCTTTGTTATCCCCTGGAACGGTCTTTAAGGTTTAAATATGGCCCCCCCCCGGATGCGACTTTTCAGGTTGTAGACTGTTAGAAAAGAGTATCCGCAATGACCTTGGCTGGTAACGCTCCAGCTGACCCTAGTGGGATACAATGCTGTTAGAGTAAAGGTCAAGAGAGTTGGTCAGTGGCTTGCGAGACTTAAGATGTGTACTACAGAGGAGCAAACTGTTTAGTGGAATGAGTTTTATTGGAAGGTGATTAATACAGGATAACACTACAAAGAAGATTTTACAAACAGTTTTCCAACTCAGTTCTATCACACCGTGATACTGTGCGAGATTTAACAAGTAAATTTTTAGCCGTGGTGCCATATTCAGTGCTATGAAGAGCAGTAGACCACCAATTTTAACCCTTTCAGCCCCAAATTATTATTTTTGGGAGAAATTATTTTTCTTGTTTAGAACAGTAGTTTTAGAACACAGTGATCATGTTTCTTAACAATTTTCAAAATTTCCCACATAAATTTAGAAAATCCAGCATGTTGCTCTCGGTTAACATTGGGAACCTGTGGCGACATTCAAATATGATGTACATATTTCACAGAGCAATTTACATGGTGTTCTTCTGTACACAAAATTATATTTAGCAAACAAAATTGAAAAGGTTGAATCTTACTTAGAGAAATCTCTGTGATCTCAGGTCAATATGGAAACAAAATGACGTTTATATCTTTGTATATATAACAGTGTCACATTATTCTACAGAAGTACTGTAAATAGAGCAGTAAATCATGCATCAAAATGTAAGGTTTCCTCAATTACTTGTTATGAAATTGGAAGAAGCAGTTCTTAGCTCCTGTCAAGCACAAATTAACTTTCCATTTAGAGCAGGTCAGTTGGGTGATTCCAGTAGGATAAAATTTACATCGGCCTTTCTTTCATACTGAGGCCAGTGTCCATATGCATCATAACTGGCCTTGGAGCAAAATTTTTTCAACTGGGTTCTGGAATTGGACTGTCACTTGGTAGCTATGCTTTCAGCTCAGAACCTTCCCTGCCTTAGTCAGTGCTTGAGATATTCCTAACTGAAATTGTACAAGGGAATACCAACATTTTTCTCCTCGGTGCTTTTTATGTTTACATCACAGTAGTCAACCATTCACTACTGCAACACTAATACACCAAAACACAATTCCTATATACCACTTGATAAGTCTAATGTCTATTTTGTACAGCGCAAGCAACATATCTCCTAGATCTACTCCCTCCCATAAACTGATTATACTCTTTCACCACTTGGGGACAGTCTATTTCCACAGTTTTCTTTTCCAACTGGCTCTATCATTGGCATTTATCTCCTGGATCTACACCTACATATGTAGAAATAAAGTTGAATCCTTCCCAACTGAACCACCGAATCACTATCTTCGAAGTCAAACAATGTCTCGTCAACAAGCTTTACAAGAATATCCTCTGATTCTCTATCTTTCAGTACCCCACCAAAATGCTTAATCTTGGTCATTATTGTTTTGTGGTTAGGAAATGGTAACACAGTTTACCCCTTGAGTCCCAATGTTGATATAGATTTACACCATCAAACCTATTTTTAACAAAATAATATTTCTAAAATTTAAGTTAATCTGGTACACAAGGTATTTTTAAAGCTTGTTACACAAAACAAAATAAGTACACTCATAATGCAACACACTCTCACTTATAAAATGCAGAATGTAAAACCAAGATATAATCGTCCATGAGCATGCAGTACAACACTGTCAACTTTTTTTATGTAAGAGAATGTAAATACGACTTTTCTGCCATCTCTTGACTCATTATAGAAGCTTATATCTGTAGTTAATTCACAGCAACATTGGGATTCAGGGGAAAATAATAAGTTCAGTGCATGTACGTAATGAATATCATGTTAATCTAAAGCAATATCGGGACTTTTGAAAGGGTTAACTGAAGAGAAACTTTTTAATATTTCCAATAAGCTCCTTAAAAGTCTGCCTAAATCCATGTGAAAATTGACACAGCAGACTGGCGTATCTGTCTTCACAGCGCACAGAGCAGGAAGAAAGAAACTAAATATCAACCTACACATTTTGTGTTGTTCAGCAGTTGAAACGCGAACTCGTGTCCTCATCCCGAGGTGGTGCAGCTCTTTTCAGGCACATCCCCATTGGAGCTGAGCTGCATGTAACATTTCAACCACATACCAGCCCTCCTGCCATTCTTAAATTTTTGGCAGTACCGTGAATCGAACCTGGGCCCCCAAGGACAGCAGCTAATAACACTAACCGTTACGCTACGGAGGCGGGTTCAGCAACAGTTGAAGTTGGTGGATGCCAAGAAGAGGATTTTAACTGAGTTTCAGCGGTTTGTTAATCATCATGGAAAGGAAGTGTAAGAACATCTTTTACCGATGAAGCTTGATTTCACTTAACTGGTTACTTTCTTTTAACTTATTAGTAGTTACATGAAGTCAAAATACCCAACTCTGGAATCTGAAAATCCAAATACAATTCGTGACATAAAACTTCATTCTCACAAGATTCGCGTGTGGATTGCAATCTCGTGTTCACAAATGATTGGGCCGATATTTTTTAACACAGTAGATTCAGAAGTTAAACCCCCCAACCACATGGCGCAACAGCCCCGAAGGACCATGGCCTACCAAGCGACCAGTGCTCAGCCCTAAGGCCTACAGATTACGAGGTGTCGTGTGGCAACACAACGGATCCTCTCGGCTTTCTAGACTGGGGCAGCCTTCTCACCGTCAGATAGCTCCTCATTTGTAATCACGTAGGCTGAGTGGACCTTGAACCAGCCCTCAGATGCAGGTAAAAATCACTGACCTGGCCGGGAATCGAACCCGGGGCCTCCGGGTAAGAGGCAGGTGCGCTATCCCTACACCATGGGGCCGGCTAGATTCAGAAGTTAACCTTAATTAAATTTTTCACCCATTCATTGTGGAACTGAAAAACAGAAGTGATGGACTCATTCTTCCAACAAGACGGAGCCACAGCTTATACCTCCAATAGCTCCATGCAATTTTTAAATGATATATTCGGGGATCAAATAATTTCATAAGGGGTCCGACCTCCATTTGTCACTTCCTGATTTCTTTTTTCTCTGGGGAGCTGCCAGGTCCTTGTACGAGTCTAACCCCAAAACAAATGAAGAATTAAAAGTAGCCAAAACAAATTTTGTGAACTGTGCATAGTCAAACATGGCTGAAAATATATTATCATTCACCCACATTTCAATATTTAAGGATATTTGTCAGCAGCAGCTGAAAAGACAAGGATAAGACTCATGATGACACATGTGTGTTAGAAAGAGAACGCCCACTAAACTGCATAATCCATTCAAAGGTGAAGATGCGCAATACCCGTTTTTCTTGAAATACACTGTTCCTAAATTATATCTGGACCATTTTTATTACTGCATGTGAATTAAAAACCAAAGTTTGACGATGTACTTACAAATATAGTTTGACATGGAAGATTGAGTTAAGAGAAATGCCCCATTCCAAGTTGGCAAGCTGGTCCTTTCCCCTGTGAACGTAACTGCTGCACAACCTGTCACGACCACCGAGTCTTACACCATACAAAGTCGTCGTGACTGCATTTCATCAATTATCATCTACCAGCTTTGTGCACTGGCTTAACTATGAAGACACTAGCCAAAAAAAAATATGCAGCCAAAACAGTACTGGCAAAATCTGTTACACAAGATCATCCTTTCCCGATCTAAACACCTCTAATGATAGTTTCACAGTTAAGGTCCTTGAACATTCTTCCTTATCTTCCCCAAGAGATTCCAAAGTTGGACATCAACTGGTGCTCAGTGTCAGAGAAACACCTGAACTAAACATTAGATAAAGGCTCCTTCCTTCTCTTGCCTATTTCCCACTACTTTTTTCTTCATAACAGTGTATAGTGGTCAATATCACTCTTATTCTACCAAAAATTTTGTACCTGGGCCTTTTTGTGTGTGTGTGTGTACTCTATCAACACATACTTACACAGCGAGTAGCTACTCTCCATCAGTTTCCCATACAAACAACAGTATGCTGCACAATACAATAAATAAAGACAAACTATACTGGAACCTGACAGAGATTTGTGTACCTTAAACTGCTTAAGAAAAAAATATTCATTCAACATTCAAATCTGACTAGGCCTATTTACCTATGGCATGAAGCTGGTGCCTGGATTGAAAAAAGGGAAACAGCATCCATGATTTCAGGGAGGAATATCCATAGCCCCAGTCTGGTCAATAAGCAATATAATGTTTCTGAATTGAAGATTTCAAACCCAAAGAAACATTAGATATAGTTTGAGATCATTTAAGTTTTTTATATACTATTTCCTCTTAAAACAATAATCACCATCACCACCTTATATACTACACCCTTGTATTACACCAATCACATTTCAAAATGTCCATAATTTGCCTTCACACAGCGTGTATGGCCTCATTAGGAAAATCCACAAATGCTGCCATCAGGGAGAATAAAACTTCAATAATAGGATGCCTCTTGTTGCAATCAATCCCCTCAATTACTGACCATAGTTCGTAGTTCGGTGGGTTGAGATCAGAGCTACCAGATGACCAAACAGGAGTGGAGATGAAACCACGTAGCAGTACACAGATCTCCAGCCACTGTTGTGTCACACCCGCCTTGTGATCTGGGTCAGAAACAAACTGGAAGATCCAGGACAATTTCCACATTCACTTTGGCATTGGTTTTCAAGTCTTTTCCACAAAAATGAAGCCTGGGAAATCCCTCATACCTCACTCTTTCCCAAAACACGACCAAAGTCAGGTGGTGGCCTATATAGACTTTGGGAACTCTCTCATGAGCTTGAAGCATACACACTGTCATTTTGGTGGTTAAAATTCTTTGTAATGATGAATGTTTCCTTGTAGGTGAGGAGAATCTTACAATGTCCACTATTGCCGTTGTGCTGCAGGAGCGTCTCAATTTCAGTTTCCATGGACAATGATTGTTGGAAATATTCATCACACGTGCCATACTTGCTTCTGAACAGGATTTTGCTGGATGTGAGCTGCCAATGATCTTACAACCACCATTATTCATACAATGCACGTTCAACCAACTCTCATGAGATATTTCACGTTGCCAGCCTTGGCGAATTGTTGGATTGTCCAAAAGTTAAAAAACTTCTGCTAATCTCCAGGGCTTTCTAGATAGGTAACTTTCCAACCCTAAGCAGCGCCATTACTGCAACCATTTTCTTATTTTGTCACACTCCATGCTAACAAGATCTCTTTCACAGTTGGACACACAATGATAGGAGGATACAAGGCAAGCCAAACGTTGGTAACAATATTTATGACTAGAGGCCCTATTTCACGGCTGGATGTCCTCTTTCCTACAGGCAACCGCATTCACAAGTGTGGCTGGTAGTATAGTGTCTTGTGTGAATATGAAGAGGAGTATGTTGGGAAAACACTAACACCCAGTCTCTAAGATAGACGAATTAACCAGATGCAATTAAAATCCCCAACTCTACTGGAAATTGAACCTGGGCCCTCAGACCCCAAGGCTGACCATTAAGCCAAGGAGAGAGACCAGGACCACTGGTGTCCAACCCAAATAGCGAGAGCACTGAAAATGTGAGCTGAGCAATAAAAGTCAAGATATTAGTCAGGCTGGTACCTCCACAGATGATTGAAAAACCAACATTAGTCATTTAACAACTCTTGTTTGCATCTCGCATTATGTTCCTCCTTAGATGCTAATGGAGATGTTAAGAACCAGTTCTGCAGCCTACTGAAAACAACCACCACCTATTCTTAACACAACCAACGAGAGCTTGGTAAATTAAACACCAATATTGGGAGACCCTCTAGAGGAAAATGCGAGTACAGAACAATTTCAATGACAGTGAACTACTGCTTCTTGGTTTGTCCTTGAGTTCATCACCGAGGCTCAGCATGACAGCATTGGCATATCCTTAACTACACCAACCAGTGGTAAGAAAGATGTCTTGAACATTAAGATAGCAAGAAATACCAATCTGCATCCGGGAGATAGTGGGTTTGAACCCCACTGTCGGCAGCCCAGAAGATGGTTTTCCGTGGTTTCCCCATTTTCACACCAGGCAAATGCTGGGGCTGTACCTTAACTAAGGCTACAGTCGCTTCCTTCCCACTCCCTCCGTCGCCATAAGACCTATCTGTGTCGGTACGACGTAAAGCCAATTGTAAAAAGAAATACCAACGACTGCTGTACAGATGAACTTATCTGCTGATTCAGGTGAAACAAAGCATTAGTTGGAAAATTCTCTTCATAGCATTGACTAATCAAGTCAGTACTCCAGAAGCGACTTGTATTTTTTTCCTGAACAATGTGCGAAATATGCAAAGGCTAGCAGTGCAAGGACGAAGCAGACCAAAGAAGTAAGTCTAAGAACATCAACAAAAGCAACTATATCTGGTTTGCTCATAGGTTGCAGCCATACTTACACAAGTCAACATATCGACATCAACCTGCATATAGGGAATGAAGTGGACAGGGCCGAAGCCAAGGGCATCAGAGACGGATACAAAATCTATTACCATGGCCGAAGGTCAAATCAGAACGGCGTCACTGTGGCTCTAACTGGGAAGTTTCAGGACAGTGTAGTCCTAATAAGCCGCATCACAGACTTGCTGCTTTCCATTAAAATTGACTCCCAACACTCCACATTGTCTCATGGTATGCACCATAAACAGAATAGCCAGAAGACAGGAAAGGTGACACCCATCTGTTTGCTGAGGGTGAACACACGTTTACTGGTGGAGATTTTAATGGCCCTGTGGGATCAGATAAGATGGGTATCCTAAATGTCACAGTGCACGAGGCTACGGCAACCGTAGCACTGAGGACTGCATTATTCTTGACTGTGCAGAAGTACGTGATCTCATTGTCGCCTACACTGGTTTCAGGAAATGGCCATCCCAAACATCTCAAATTGACTGCTGGCTTTTCTGGTGAATCAATCTCAAAGTGTTCACGAATGCTCGGGTAATTCCATCCAACAGCATAGTTCTACAACACCGCTTACTCGTTTTATACCTCAGGCTGTATCTTCTTCAGAACGAGAGGCTGCCACACGATTGCCATTAATTGATGGATGCTGTCTGAACATAAAAGCGAGTTGCCCTTGAGACACTTACCGTAGATCCTAACCTACGTATACTGAACCGGTATTGTTAACAGTGTCCATACCATTGCTGCTGAAATGCTTGGGAGGCTATTCATTGACAAACAGGTCTAGTGATGGAATAAAAATACGCAGACTGCAATTTAAGTGAAGAAGCCGCCCTTCAGGGCCTGGCTGGCTTCACACCTATGTAATGATCACCAGCAATAATAAGCCCTGAATTCTGCTGCAAAACGAGCAGTTGTAGTAGCCAAGGCCCAGCATTATGCATACTGTATAAGCAACTATAGAAGACATGAGAGAACAAAGAAGATATTCATTCTAGCTAGATCTGGCATTGTTTCTCCCATTATATTGGACACACCATGAATATCAAGGATCAGGACCACCAAGTCCTCCGAGATCCTGTGACAATCCTGGGTCAATGGACCGGAACTTCTCACTGATCAGCAAAGAAGAGTTCCCTCACCCACCAATTTAAAGATTGGAATGCCTCTTTGGACCAGCTCCAATGATCACTACGGAAGAGGTGTGTCAGGCTATCAGCAAAATGAAGAACGTGAAGGCGAACGGTCTTGGTGACATACCAGTGGAAATGTCAAAGATACCTGGACAGTGTAGAGTTGAATTTCTGACACGTTCCTTCAACTGGATTGTAGAAGCGGCAGTGTCCCGGATCTGAACCACCAGTACGGCAGTTCCCATTTGGAAAAAGGACTATGTCAGCAAGTGTTCAACTACAGACCAATTGGCCTGCTATGTAGCACTATGAAAATTGTTGAGTGCATTCCTGACAGTTGTTGTTTCCAAGACTGTCAAAATCAAATGCAATCAATATGACTTAGTGCAGGGAAGTGGAGCAATGGATGCCATACATGCTACCAGATTGCTCATAGAAAAACAAAAAAGAACAAACCTGTCTGCAGGGCCTTCTTGGACTTGGGTAAGATGTTTGATTGAGATCCTGACAAACAGATTTGGCATGAATTCCGAACGCATGGTGTTTCTGAGGTTTACATCCGCTGGACAAAGCTCCAGTATTCTGAATGTAGCAATGTGGTATGTGCAGCAGAGATCTCTTTTTTCCCCCAATTGGGTCAGAACCACCAATGTTCGGCCCTGTCACCCCGGCTTTTCATCTTGTATACGGATATAACAGGTGGTAACCAAGGACACTCCTATATGCAAACGATATACTGTTGGCCGCAGAAGGGGGACACCAAGTTAGAAGAAAACGCAGTACGGCTGAACACCAAGAAAGCCAAATATATGGAGGGATAACCAGGATCTCAAGAAGGCTCAGCAGTACAGATCTCTTGGCTTTCTTATCTGTTCAGGCAGTGTAATGCCACCCGATGTCCATGCTCGTATCAGTGAAAGTTAGCTGAAGTGGAGGTAAGTCAGTGGAGTCCTCTTTGACCTACCTATCCACCTGAAGGCCAAGGTTTACACGAGCATCATACCGCCCAGTCACCCTCAATATGGTTCTGAATTCTGGTCAGCATCTGTTAAAAAACAAGCACTGCACGTCACAGAGATGTGTATGCTTCGCTGGGCGCTCGGTCTGACATGATGCGATTATATTAAGAAGAGTAATATCCGAGCAATGATGGAAGTTGCACCCATAATCGAGAAGTTGTGGGAAGCTTGTTTATGCTGGTACGACCATGTCTTGAATAGTGAGGAGCAATCGGTCACCTCTACCCAGATGGACACTGCCCCTGTGTGCAACGTAATAAGCAGCAGTTTGATCAGCTAAAGGAACACATCCAAGGCGTCTCTCCTACCGGGCGAGTTGGCCCTGAGGTTAAGAGTTACGCAGCTGTGAGTTTGCATTCGGAAGATAATGGGTTCAAACTCCACTCTCGGCAGGCTAGGAGACAGTACTGTATTTTGTGATTCCCATTTTCACACCAGGCAAATGCTGGGGATGTACTTTAATTAAGCCTAAGGCCACATTCTTCGCACTCCTAGGCCTTTCCTATACAATCGTCGCAATAAGACATATCTGTGTCGGTGGGATGTAAAGTAAATTTTTAAAAAAGTCTCTCCTAGTAATGACTCTGATCACAGAAGTGGCGAGTGGCATACAAAAAATTCTGCGGCAAAGCAAAACAAGTGCTAAGAAGAAGACCAAAAAACACAATCTGCACTTATATACCTGCCACTGGAAATAAATTCAATAAATCGTGCACAGATTAATATCTGATGAGATCTTTGGTCCTTAGGGCTAAAGCACAACAGAAGCAACTCAACACTTTATGACCAACGAGCCGCTAGAAAAGGCTGGGACCAAATATATATAACATTCCTTCATGGCAGAAAAAGAAATACTTGATGCAACTGGGTTATCCTCACTCTTTAAATTCCTACTACATATTAGCGTAGTTCAAACTGAAGAAGAATCTTTTAACCTCAACGTCGAGGTGACCTCGACATTATGTTCCGTTCTACATGAGAAGTTATTTATTGAAGTTCTCTGACCTGATTGTGGTCGATCCATATCCCTGGAGTTTCTAGAGCTAATTTTTGTACACAAAAGAAACCATTCTGTTATCTCCATGGATATAATACGAGATATATGCATGTGTGTGTCATCATGGTTACCCGCGGCCTATCAGCTGTGTTTACAGTGAGTGATGCTGCACATGTTTATCTGTGAGAGCGAATTGTCTTGGTTGAATTTGCGATATAAAATCGGCAAATATGAATGAAGAAGAAATACGCAAGCACGTTTATTTAGACAGCAGTGACGATTAGTTATTTGAATTAAACAAAGAGTTTAGAGAACTGTCAAGTGAAGATAAAGGTGTAGTGAGCTCCAGCACTGCAAGCGAAACTTCAGCATTAAAAAAGCACGGAATGATCCCGGACCATCATATGCTGTTTACAAAGATTCAGATGAGAAAGTTCCAGTGACTGCTAGAAAAGCAAGACGACACGCGAATGGAATGGGCCGGGGTGGAGGAGGGGATACGGCAAACGGCAATGATTGTATAATGTAACTATTTAAAATAGTTTATATAGTATTCTCATTCAGTTCAACCAAAATTTTATGTATTGATCATTTTTATAATGTTTCTTTATACTCTTCGATATGGTGTATTAGGAAAATACGTCTTTAAATTGTGAAACAAAAGATTGTGTGATAATGTTTTGTTCTTTGATCTGACCACTGAGGAAGGGAATGGTTGAGATAACCTGAAACATGTTTGGTTTAATAAATAGCTTTTCTTTCATTTAATGAGTGTATTGATCAACTATTTTAAATAGTTACATTATACATTCAGACTAGTCAATACGGACCAAACACAATATTAACCTATCATGGTTAAGTTTATTAACAAACGGCAACGATGACGCTTCTCAGGTCAGGATTTATAATTTCAGTAAAAGTGATGCTGAACATACTTCCGCACATACAAATGGGAATGCAAACGGCAATAGTGTTTACTGGAATGTAACATTTCATGACAGTGTGCCACCTAGACCGAGTTATTCAGTAGGTCAGAAAATTAGAGGACCGCAGGTTCAGCCTAGCTGCACCACTCCACTTCAGTTTATTATGTTGTTCTTTCCTCTCTGCACTGACAACCAAAATTATTATGGAAACTAATTCCTATGCAATAGAATGTACGGTAATAATCATAATAGTATAATTATAATTACTAATAAAAATTCTGAGTATAACCTGACTAGGTAAAAATGTGCAAAATTAATTTAGACCAGACTGTTGGAACATGTGACAGAAAATTGGACTGCAAAGGGTTAACATTTACGATGTACAAGGATAATTTGAAAAGGAATGATAGGTTCTAAACATTTATATGAATGTCTAAAATAGTGAATCTGTTACATTTACTGAGATTTTTAAAATAAAAAATAATATATATAAGGAGACATTCAAAACAATATTTTAGTGTCTATTACAAAGTATTTGTGAATAATTAATATAATTTTGAGAGCTGTTTCTCAGTAATAAAAATAAAATCGAACTGTACAGACTTCAGTGAGCATCCACTTACAAAAATGTGGACAGTCCAAAGGTCCTCCGGAATTCTTAAAATAGTTTTATAGGAATGTCAACTTCTCTACCCAATTTCAAGGTCTTCTACTAGATATTATGGTAAGCAACTAGATATTGAGTAGCAACTATTGCTAATAGCGCTACAGCAAAACAATTACCAGTTTCAAGAGAAAGTCAGTCAGTACAGTATTACGATGGTAACACAGTGTTATGATGAGTTGTGGCTTGAAGGTTTATCGTTATAAACTTACCTTCGTTCTATAAAATAATAATAATTTCTAACGGAGTGCAGCTGTTGTAAGGCAGACCCTCCGATGAGGGTGGGCGGAACCGGTTGTGTAGGTAATTACGTGTAATTGTAGTGGAGGATAGTGTTATATGTGGTGTGTGAGTTGCAGGGATGTAGGGGACAGCACAAACACCCAGCCCCCGGGCCATTGGAATTAACCAATGAAGGTTAAAACCCCGACCCAGCCGGGAATCAAACCCGGGACCCTCTGAACAGAAGGTCAGTACACTGACAATTCAGACGAGTTGGACAGAAAATTTAATATAGGGGAGGGAACCATAGACTTTGCCGGCCTTACAGAGACTCCTCCGAGTGCGTTTCAGCCACAACCAGATTGTGAAGACTAAGTGCAGTTTTACCCAGAAACCTTCGTATAAAGATCTCTGATTTTGCTACAGGACTGATGTAGAGAAAACTCCAGAAAATGAATGGAAATAGTTAATTTAAATTTTTAAAGCTTAAATTTGGATAATCTGAAGTAAGGATTTCATCGCAAGTTACTTTCGTAACGGTCCCACAATCTGAAGCCTGAAAATGATACACGAAATTCTCTATCTCTATTGTAGCTTTCTAGTTATGGTCGGGTAGTCGCTATTATTAACAGACTTAACCTTTGTCTCTACAACTGTCAATATGTGTGGGACTGGAATGGCCCTGACAATCGTTTGTCTATGGGCATCTGCACTTGGCCACCAGAAATCTTCCCCTTCCCAAGTCGTCAACCTTGAATGTCAACAAACAATTGAAAACTGTTTCCATGAAGCAAGTTTCAAAATGAAAGAAGACAATGCAGAAATTTTTCAAGAACTGCAAATACATGTGGAACCTGAGCGATGGTAAAAAAAATAGTGACCAATGTCAGTTATTACATGAATTCAGATGTTGATACTGAAGTTGCAATATGTGGAGTTCTGACAGGAGGGGAGAACATCCTAGAAAAGGCTGAACTGACCATGCCTGAAGCTTTCAAAATGGTACGAAATTTAATGTAATTTTCTGAAGCTCAGTCAAATGTTTGTAAATGTGTGTATCAAACTTCAAATGAAACCAGAAGTTTTTGTCTATCATGTTAAACTAAACAAACACAATTAACAAAGAAATCACTAACATTTTTAGTGAGTACATGTGCTAAACTGTGAGTAAATACCAGTGGCGAAGCTATTAGTTAATGAATGGGTAGGCAGGAAATCTTAGCTTAAAATTTCTTGTACAGTAGTTCCAAACGTCTAGTTTTCTTGGTTACAAAATGGCCAATCAGTCCTTCAACAGCTCATCACTAGGGCCTGGATTCATATGCACGAAAACGTCCAAAAATATGCATGCACATATGTACTAAAAATGTTGAAAATATGCACTAAAAATAGAACAAGTATTGCCCAGTTACGTCCGTTGATGTAGAACAATAATTTTCAGCGTATAAATTAATTCTGTCTGACAACAGAAAGTCATCGATCGTTGAAAACATTGTAGATAACCTACTGCCATGCATCATTTTGCAAAGAATGAAACATGATTTTCAATTAAACACTTGAATTGAAATTAAATAATTTGTTTGGTAAGTGTATTTTGTTCTATTTTTAGTGCATATTTTCAACCTTTTTAGTACATATGTGCATGCATATTTTTGGAAGTCTGTGTGTTGTACATCCCTTGACAAAATGAGAAGCCTTTCCTGATCAAGG
This sequence comes from Anabrus simplex, assembly GCF_040414725.1. Taxonomy (NCBI): domain Eukaryota; kingdom Metazoa; phylum Arthropoda; class Insecta; order Orthoptera; family Tettigoniidae; genus Anabrus; species Anabrus simplex. The sequence goes on from NC_090278.1 coordinate 73,090,164, forward strand.
AAAATGCTTTCAGTGTCATAATACAAGCAGATGTACGGATAATGATCCTTTTCACAACAGCTATATCCTTCTTTCTGACATTCCTACCTCCTTCATTAGATATTTAATTTCGTTTAGAAATCTTAGATAATCGATCACACGACAGAAAATATATCTGTATATGCACTAATGTTCAAAATATGCATCTGCATTTCAGTAATGCACAGAATTACATCAGATTTGGTCTTATGCTGCAGTAGAACAAGGAGATGATCTGTATAAACAAAAAACTCTCTAAAGAGAGAGCACATAAATGAATTGGGCCTTCCTAGGTATGTTAAGCAACCCAACAGTAGAATTGTACGACTCACTGTCTCAACCGTCACCGTTCTGTGCAATATCCTAAACAACCTGTCTTAAATCATGGTAGTGTAAAAATGTTGTGTGGTCTGCTCTGGAATGAAGCGCCAATGGGAAGTACAATGCTTGCGGAAGTCTGAATCCACTGAATTCCACAAGATGAGCTCTCTTTTACTAACTACGAAAAAATGAGTGAAACTCTGTCACCTTATGAATGAAGAGCCTGACTGAATTTATTGTTTTGGAGCAATACAGAAGAACAAAGTTTTGTGGGCATAGCAGTGTAGAAATAATACCCATCGGCAAACTTGTTTAATGTAATGCTGAAAACCCCCATGCTTTCCTGCCATTGTGGAGCACACGTCATATGTTAGACATACGATTTTATCAATTACTTCTCACTTTCACAGAATATTGAGAATTCTGATAAACCAATGCAGTCCTAACTATTTAAACACCATAAATCTTTCTGTGGGATCCAGCTTTGAGCAGAACCTGAATATTACACCGACATGAGATCCATATGATACATCTAAGGTCTCATCCGCCTGAATACCAAAGAAATCAGAAGAATCTAACTCTACTTTGATCTTCTCCTGAAATAGGGCAGTTACAGATTCAATTCATTCATTCTGTATATCGCTTGATGTGCCCTTAAAGCCCGGCGTGCTGGCTAAGTAGCTCAGACGGTCAAGGTGCTGGTCTTCAGACCCCAATTTAGCAGGTTCAATCCTGGCTCAGTCCCGTGGTATTTGAAGGTGTTCAAATATGCCAGCCTTGGTCTGTGGATTTACTGGCGCGCAGAAGGCGTGCGGGACAATTCCGGAACCTCCAAAAACCATAAAAGTAGTTCATGTGATGTAAAGCAAATAACATTATTATTATTATTATTATAACCACAACATGGGCTGGAGATGATCTCGAATGTACTGTTCCTGTTTTGAAAGATCTAGCAACTCTAGGTAACTGCTCCCGTTGATCAAGTCTTCCCCTTCAAAATGACCTCTAAATCCAAGCTTCTGTTTCCCTAGAAAACACACAATATCAAGTATCCCAACAACAAGGCGATTTTGTTTTACGACTCATTATGTTTAACGGCTTTAATTCTTTCGCCTTCAGATAAAGTGAAAGAACGGTCTATCAACCCGCGTCCCAGTAAAACAAATTTCTCCTCATTCTGAATATCGTCATTGCCGGGACAAAACCTCCTATGTGATAATATTTTTAGAGATATACTGACCCGCAGCACATACATTACGAAGAGTGAGAATGCCTTGATAATATTCACACAATATTGCACCTTAGATGACAATGTATTTGAGTACTATTTTCGTTGTATCGAGTCATTCTTGGTCAATTCAAATTTTTTCAGATTCACCTTAGAGTTTGAATTAAAAAGTGTCTCCTTGTATGTACCTACAGATGTAAATCAGTTTAGACTACTACTATCAATAAAGAACAATGTAATCTGGATGTAGTAGAGATCTACGAGGCAAAATTATAAAATGCCAATTTGATTCTCGACAATCCAAACTAGTTTCAGGTAAAAGTAACTCCTTCCCATGCCAGATATGTGTAAAGCTGCAATAAAAGGTATAAGCTGAGTTTGGCATTTTCATTTCCATGCTGGGCTCCTCTTAATCCTTCCTGCATATCTATTATCTTCCTTGATTTGCAATCAGGACTGATAAACCCTATCCCTTTACAATGGCTATCACCAACACCACCTTAATGTTACAAGAAATATTAAGGAAAGTGTTTTCATTTCCATGCTGGGCTCCTCTTAATCCTTCCTGCATATCTATTATCTTCCTTGATTTGCAATCAGGACTGATAAACCCTATCCCTTTACAATGGCTATCACCAACACCACCTTAATGTTACAAGAAATATTAAGGAAAGTGTTGGTCGACACTTAAGAGTTAATCTGGCTCCATGACTAAAGGGTTCCCTCGCCCATGGGGTCCTGCGTTCGATTCCCGGCTGGGTCAGGGATTTTAACTTTCACTGATTAATTCCGATGGCCGAGGGCTGTGTGTGTGTGCCGTCTTCAGCATTAGAATTCAACATAGATAGGGCCCCTGCCTCAGACGTGCAGCAAGCCACTCCAGAAGCCAAATGCCGTTATATATACAGTTACTTCAAAGTAAGTTGAAAAACGCATATCTATTATAGCTAATAATGTGCACTGCAACCTGTAATTAAGTGCATGTGGCCTCCTTGTCATAAACAACCCCTGTACTGAAAAGCCATTTCCTACTACATTAGAGATCCTCTTCTGCATAAGGATTTGTGTGTGAGCATTCATGAGCTTTTCATAACAACGTAAATATAATCTCTCTGGTAAGATGCTGCTGAGAATTTTAGAACAGTGTGTGTATCTACAAAATATAGAAAACACATCAGCGAGATGTTAATATGGAAGCAAGCCTTTTCTTCATCAGGTATTAATAAGGGTAGTTGCAAAAGCACATGATACAGTCTAGTCTTTTCCACTTATGAACTTTACAGCCTATTGCCTACTGCACATATATGATATGAGTAAAAAAATAGGAACCAGAGATAAGGCTTTCTGCAGATGATGTTATTCTCTATAATCAGTAAGTTAAAAGATTGAGAGCAACTTCAAAAAGACCTGAGCAATGTTGTAAGATCGACCACACAGAATGGTATGATGATAAACTGGCTTAAAAGTGAGGCTGTGAGTTTCACAAATAGGAAACGTCCTCTCAGTTATAATTACTGCATCGATAGGGTTATTGTTCCTTATGGGGATCACTGTTAAGTACCTAGGTGTCAATATAAGGAAAGATCTTAATTGGGATATTAAAATGAATGGGACTGTAAATAAAGGGCACAGATCTCTGCACATCGTTATGAGGGTACAGGTAAACCCTGTTATACGCGAATTTGTTATCTGCGATTTTGGCTATAAGTCCAGTACTGACATATGCTAACAGTATGTGGAAGCTGTAATGTGTTGAGGAGGGTACACACATACGTGCCAAAGTCTGTAACGTACACTTCGTCGCGTGCCAACGTTAAATGGGGCAAGTGCATCTTCTATCGTGTTTGTAGAAACGTGAATCATCAGTTCCGGTCAGTAGAGCTGTGAAGTTGCACTTGACAGGTGTTGTATTTAAAATGCCGAGTAAAAGGAAAGATGTGTGCCTATCGAAAAAAAGAAGCATATATGAAAGTTTTATCCGTTAGAAACATAAAGTTAGAAGTTGTGGATTGCTGTGAGAAAGGTCAGCCTATTGTTGACATTCAGCATGCTCCCGGACTTAGTGAATCCACTGTGAGAACTATTCGTGACAATGCAAAATCAATTTGAAAAACTGCTCGATCTTCTTCTAATTTTAATGTGACAAGTGACCAAATCTTGCTCGGAAGCGATCGAAATAGAGAAAATTCTAAGCCATTGGATTGAGCATGACAACCAAAAACACATGCCTCTCTCTGGAGCTGATATTCAAGCTAAATCCAACAGCTTGTATGCAGAGTTTGGTTTATTATTGTGTGTTTCAGTGTGAAATCTTTAAGTGTATAATTTTTTTATTAAAATGCATTTCAGAAACAAGATTGTGGTTATTTTTCATAAAAATAATAAGAATCACTGTTATTTTAACCTTAATACGGGAGTAAACGGAAACCCAACCCTATAAATTTCATATAAAATGATTCTCGAATTACGCAAATTCGGTATGCGCAGCAATTCCGCGGAACTTAACTATGGCGTAGAGGTCTACCTGTATTTAGGGGTTGAGTAAGGATGTAAAGGAGAAGGCCCTAACTAGTCTATGAGACCCTCACCAGGATTACTCTATTCGAGAACTGGAGGTAATCCAAAAGAAAGGCAGCTCGATTTGTTCTGGGAGAATTCTGACAAACGAGCAGTGTTACAAAAATGTTGCAAAGTTTGGGCTAGGAAGATTTGGAAGAAAGGAGACAAGGTGCTTGACTAAGTGATATGTTCTGAACTGTGTGGAATGACATTAGTAGACAAATAAGTTTAAGTGGTGTTTTGAAAAGTAGGAAAGATGAAATATGAAGATAAAGATTGCATTCAACATGACAAATATCTGTTCATAGGAAGGAGAAATAGGGATCGGAGTAATTTACCACGGGAGATGTTCAATAAATTTCAAAATTATTTGCAATCATTTAAGAAATGACTAGGAAAACTACAGTCAGGAAATCTGCCACCTGGACGAGTGCCCAGAATGCAGATCGGTGGAGACTGGCCAGAAAATACTAATAAAATTATATTGTATGCGACACATTGGCTCTTACTACCAACGCAGGCAATCTTGCACTTAAAAATGCTACCTTTCAAGTGGAACGTTCCTACACTTCTGAACACACTATCATTAAATTATAAGAGAAATGAAAAAATACCTTTCATAAAATGGAAGGTCCTTTGTTAAGGTTGCTCCTCTTTATCATAGCCTGAAATGACTGTTTCAAGAGAAATAAATTCATACATAAAAGTTTATGAGCAATAAATATATATATTTTAAGATGTTAAACATCTCTATATAACACAGTTATATATCATTTGGTTACAAAATTAATATATAATGAAATTGGTTCAGTTTTTATAAAATGACATGTTAAAAATAAGGCTTCTCGAATTACAGAGAAATCTAATGCAACTTTTCAATAAACTCTGAATCAAACTGCTTCAATGAAGCTCGCTTCACAGTATTTACACCGGTGACATCACATTATTATTGTAAATTAAAATAACAATTTATTACCTAGGTCTAAGCATATGATCACTCACAAATGCACTGAATCAATGATGGACATAAGATTTTTTTTTCTTATTAAATGGTGCCCTACTGGACATTTGTTTGCTAGGACAGGACCAGATAACTTCAAATAAGGGTGAAATTCTCATAGGTTCTTAGGATGGCAAAAAATATAAAGACACTAGTAGGAGTTGTGATGGTTTCTCATAATCAGGATATAAAAGGAAAGACACATTAGTTGAGTTGTTCCTATCTAGTTATGATTAAAGCTCAGGTTGTTATTGTTTCAAATGACCATACTTTAAGTTCACACTTTGTACAAAGCAAAATCTCCTGTCATTGAAGTCATTCTTTTGGGAAGTCTAGCTTTCATTGACCACAATAATAACCATGATAGCTGAAGCTTGTTTTGGTGCTAGTGGAGGGATAGAATTGTACAAGAATTCCATGTAACTTGAACTGTGTAGTTTCAGTCTTCATTTCTAGCATTAACTGTATCAGATTGTCAGGTTTCATATTGATGGTGTAAGTGAGAAGGCATATGTGCTACAACAAATTATTCTTTTTCCCTTGCAGAATATAAAATATACTGATGATATTTTCAGCTTCAAACTGAAATATAATGTACAGCAAAATGAGGTAACACTAGGAAAACTGAACAATATCCAAGGTATTAATACAAACCAACAAATATGAATGATATTAGTTAGCTTTTATAATACACATTTCAAAACAAATTTTATGTCAATGGTTTATTTACAAGGCAGGGTCATCTTAGCCGACAATGATGCAATCCCAAAAATTATTTGAAATCTGAAAATAAATTTCTTTTTCATGGAAGAAGGCATAATACTGGAAGTTTTCATGACTTAAAAACAGGAATACTGAATGTCACTGATACATCGAAGAATGGCACAGCACAAACAGTGAAAACATTGTCATGGATGTGAATGGTAAAGATCCCCTTAATGCAATATTTTGAAAGACAAGAATGTGTTGAGTACTACTGTGCATAATGATGAAAGAATTAGGAATGAAGTTAGCAATTCCGAGAAAATACAGGTTGTTGCCCGCCTTCCTCTTCACCATGCTTACTCTGCTGTTATCTGTGATGTGGACAAACATTACCCCTGATCGTTAGCTAGCGACAGGGTTAGGTTGGAGATCTGTCGCGCATGAATGTCGATGTCAAGCGAGAGATTGTGACAAAATTACTATTAGTGGCTGGTTAGATTCTGGTCTAATGCAAAGGACTGTAGAGGATAGGACTAGATTATAATTTCCTTAGGAACAACGTATGCATTGTGTAGGAAGCATACACTTGCTGCCAGCCCTGACAGCGTCTTGTGTGGTAGAATGCCTTGGTGGAGGGGATGTGATGTCAATGTTTTTGCTGTGCCACCTATCAGAATATGAAGTGTTCGTACAGTAGAACTGTGTACCACTGAACATGAACCATAACAGTTTGTAACTCATACACCCAGCCTGTACACACACATAAAAAAAACTGATGAATACAGCAGGGAGAGACTGGTACGTAATCGATAATAACTATTCCGGATTTGTATGCACAATCAAAAGATAAAATATACTTGCAAAATATATGGTAAATCAAACATCAAATTAACTATACGTTTTGTAGGAAATCACGGCTGTTACAGTATACTATATTAGCTGTAGTGGATAGTTCTGTTCGGGTAGCTATTTTAATGTTTACTTTTAGGATTTGTATTACCTGATTTAAGTTATTTTTACAATTTCTTTATTGTGACCATTCATAGTTTACAAACGTTTTGTAGATTTAGAAATACTGTGAGTATAATTTAACATTTTAAGTCAAGATTATTCAGCCCCTCCCATGGGAAGTAGTCGATCCTTTCAAATATATAATAGAAGTTATAACTGTATGTAATTGCACATCCCCCTGATGATATGATTTACATGATTTCAACTGACAACAATCACCCTAGAGACCCAGAAACTACAAAAAAAAACACTCCTTTCAGTCATTTTCTTTTTCACCCCTTCCAAATCAACATAAAAAATGTCACAGCTCATCTTGGCGACCCTGAAAATTGTGGATTTGACACCAACATTCTTCACATTTTACCCCTTCCCCTAGGGGTGTCTTGCCTGCACAGTCTTTTTTCCAGAATAGTAAGTCACATGAGCACAAAGTTTGGTCGAGAGGTAGGCTGGAACATACACAAATAATCTCGAACATTTTGGACTTTTCTTTGACAACTTCTCAACCCACCCAACATCTCCCTTCCATGCAGATAGGGTTTGAACTTGCGCTTAAACAACATTCAGAGTACCCCTGTTCTTCTCAGTGACCTGAACAACTACAGATTATTATTATTATTATTATTATTATTATATGCCACTTCCACCTCTAGGGATTATCCCGACAGTGTTTTTCTCCAGAATAGGTCATATGGGTTACAATTCATGAGTTTAAAATATTTAAGGAGATTCTCTTGTAAATAACGAAAGTACCTAACACTTGGGGTGCTATTCGGAAACATTTTCGTGATAGTAGTATGGAAATGTGGACCTGGCGAACCATAAAGATTAACAGCAGATTAACGATAATTAGAAATCAGCCTTTTCATAGCCAAAGCACTTTGGTGCTATTCACAATAATTTATGCTGATAAGAATATGGTAATGTGGTTCCAAAAACAATGACTATCTCAGAACATTAATGTTAGCTATGAGTTTAAAATGATGAAGCAGAATCTCTCCTTGGCCTTGCCTATACTCACACACATGCTTTACTTTGACTCTCCACACCTGTACTCTACTGTAGACTCCTTAAGCTGACATTGCTATGGTTATGGCCGGTCATTTCTTCATCCGAATCTAACAGCGGGGATAGTGAGGTGACAATTTCCCCATAATGGTTGGTTCAGGGGCCTTAATAAAGGATTTTCAGCCCCACAGGAACTTAGAGAGTTGTGTTCTTCCCTTGCATGAGGTATGTCTTGCCCTTGTACGACAAATTTCATATTTTGCCTATGTTAATGTGCCAAAGGGCCTAGAAATGGACTTTTTTTTTTTTTGACATCTTCTCTGTTAAAATTTCTTTGCAATGGGGGTTACCTGCAAGGTTCAAAAAGGAAAGTTACATAAAAAAATTTGTTCAGATTGGTGGAACGGTATGGATTTGCATAAGGAACAGATATTCTGCTTTATATATATATATATATATATAGATGATTGATAACAAAGTTCTGAGATTTTCATGTGTGAAGCTCCATGTTGGTGAATATTTCATACAATTAAAATAATTCCACACAAGTGTATCACGACAGGTACATTGGTAGAAAACAACCTATATGGAATTATGTGAAGAGTACTTGGTGCCTATGCACATGCCACTGGCAAGCTAAGGTGAGCTAGTAACTATGGGGAAATAACCTGTTGTATGGAGTAAATTAGTCACTATATATCATCAGACCGATGGCCATCAGTATATGAGAGGTGGTGAAACACAATATTTCTGATCTGTACATTGTGCGCCAAAAGTCTTGATTTAATGCCAAACCTCTGTGCAGTGTTCATCTTGAGTAAGGGTGAATGATGCTGTTGATGGTGATTCGTCCATTGGATGGAGACATTAAGACTAATTTTTCGACAGAAGTAGACTATGCCGACACTGTGTTTCACACTCTCCCTACACCTTCAGCATACCACATGCAAATCCTGGACATGCGGCAAATATTTTGGGCTTGATAAAGATTTGCCGTCCATAATGGGGACTGGGTTAATGAAATTATAAACCTGGATGAAATAAGCTTTACAATTTATCATATATCGGAGGACATTCTCATAAAATATTGTCTTAAGGCCCAATTAACTCTTCTGGCACATGTATACCTGCCAGCTTTTAGAAACCAAATATAGGATGACTTTTTAAATTCTTGGATTTCATCACATATATTCCACCACGGTCTTCGTGAAAAAAGGTCAGGATAAAAGGCATACATATCTACAGTTAGAATGCGAATTGACCAACAAATTTAAAATCTGAAACTAAGAAAATAGAAAAATGGTTACTAGAAAATGTACCTAATCACTCTCATTTATGACACATATGAATAACAATATTTATGTCACACCGACACACGCAACAAAAGGCATAATACCGTATTTTCTCGCGTAATTAATGCACAGTACAGGCGAAAAGATCGGATGTGTAAATTATTAAAGGAATTCAGATATATATAAATTATTTACAATTCATTTACATTTAAAAGATACATCAAATATAATATAAACATAATTGGTTCAACTGATTTGCGGTTATCGTCATTTGGTGTGAAATTCCGGCATGAGATTTTTCTGAAAAGTCAAAGAGAGTACATCAGGCAAGTTAGACACGTGGGTTTGAAGTACCGACACTGGAAAATGTTCTTCCCATTACGAGCTGACAAAACAACCTGAATGACAATACCGGCAAAAAACAAAGTCCAACATGAGAAGGGCCGGGCATCGAAGGAGGGACCCTGCTAAATTACCCCAAACCGTTCATATAAAATCTTGTAGGAGTGACGTGTCCATCTACCTTTCTTGTTGAATACGAACGAGGATCACTCGCAGAAATTTTGCTTTAGGCATTGCTTTTCGTTTTAGAACAATATAAGTTGCAAGCTTTCAGCCATCAGCTGTTACAGCAAGCATTGCAGTAAATCGTTATTTTTGACTTGCAGTAGCGCATACAATAACACTTTATGTTCCTTTCATATCGATTGTTCGACTTTGGGGTATATGGAAACTGATTGACGTCTGACCTGCGGTTCCTATAAGGGAGATCAAATATTCCTTCACTTTACGCTTCTCAATCACAAAGCGATGAAAATGGTTGAAATCTTTCGTCATTTTTTGGCACAATGTTGTTCTTCGTTGAAGAGAAAGTCCATTTCTCCTAAAATATTTAGCGAAGCCTTAGCTACACTTCAAATCCGAGACATTAATTCCATGTGCCGCGGGTATTTCACATCCTTTAAAATACAGCATTTCGCGAGGAACGGCTTATCCAACATTGCGTAACTAAATCATATATTTAAGCAGATAATCCTCCACTTGCCGCTTTTTGGCCCGCGAAATGTTTTGCAAGGCTAGTTAGCCGCTTGAAGTGCACTTCTGTTACCGCGGTAGCGCACGTTTCGTTTGGACACTGAATACCGGTACTTGATGCCCGCTACTCCCTTCCTGCACGATTCGGCGTAACTGATCACCGCCAGTTTGCATGATGCAGTACTATTCCAACACTGTGGAATGACAAACAATTTTGAGATCACAGAATGTCCCGTACCTGAAACACTCGTAAAACCGGTTCAGTGGAATTTCCTGACGGCTAATAACAGAATCTTGCCCTGTGTTTGGAACGCACGCTTTTGCAACAGGGCGCTTGCTACTTACATAGTTGACATCTTTATTTCAAACTGCACCCGAAGCTCAGTGATGGATGTTCGAAGTTGTGGGTGGGTCAATTACGTGAACACTTTCTTTTTCTACACCTTGGACCCAAAAATATTGGGTTACGTAAATTATGCAAGGGCGTTAATTACGCGAGAAAATACGGTAGTTTCTTTATCAGATGGCAAAATTGAACAGAAATTTATAGGTATCTATCTCCGAACACTTGGAGATAACGTTTCTTATATTTTTAGGCCATAACGAAGAAAGAAAATACCAGAAACTGTCACAGACACAACCCCTTTAAAAACACTCAACTAATTAAAATTATCCCATACATTATTTTTTTTTGCTAGTGGCTTTTATGTCACACCGACACAGATAGGTGTTATGGCGACGACGGGATAGGAAAGGCCAAGGAGTTCGAAGGAAGCGGCCGTGGCCTTAATTAAATTAAGGTACAGCCCCAGCATTTGCCTGGTGTAAAAATGGGAAACCATGGAAAACCATCTTCAGGGCAGCCAACAGTGGGATTCGAACCTACTACCTCCCAGATGCAAACTCAGAGCCGCGCGCCCCTAACCGCACAGCCAACTCACCCGGTCCATACATTATTAACATACGACTTTGACAGAGGGCAAAAGCATAGAAATGCAAGAAGAAAAAAAAAAAGTGGCCTACAACTCCGACGAAACTACGCACAGAAACGATGCTTACAGTGCATGAACAACACAATAACAAACCCATTCTTTCGTCCCAATTAACTAAGTTGTTAGCGTGCGCTAGCCTCTTGCTTGCAGGACGATTGCCGCTTCGAATCCCCAGCTCTATGAAGCGCACACGTTGCTGAGGTAAGCGGGAAACACGATGGTGACGGACAAAACACTCAAGAAATAAAACATAAAACAAATACGCTTGAAAACGAGGTTCCGTAAATTACACAAGCACATAATAATTTATCCTTTATCGTAGGGGAAGGGTATAGGCCGTACTAGAGGTTGTATTAGTTACATTAGTAAAAAAAAATTGGAAAATCGGAAGAAGAGTTAAAAACCTAAACGTTTCCGGGTAAATCGGAAAGGTCAACATGTCAACACTGCCATACTAGAATCTTCTCTTGAAACGAGTCCAGATCACGAACCTAGAACGGTACTGAGTTTTGCCTATGATGTTATTATTGGAAAAGATGCTGGAGTTAACTTTATTACCTGCTCATACCATCATACGTAAGCTGCGTGTCGGGATGAAATGAAATGATGAAGACGACACATTCATCCAGCCCCCCTGCCAGTGAAATTAATCAGCGACGTCAAAATTCCCAACCCTGCCAGGAATTGAACCTGGGACCCCTGTGACCAAAGGCCAGCACGCTAACCATTTAATTATGGAGCCGGAATCACAGCAGACGAGCGATAGATAATATGCCAGAAGACGAGAGAATCCACTTAGTATTTGGGTGTAAATTTTTCAAATTAAATTACTTTACAGTGTGTCAAGGTGATCAGAAACCTACAAACAACCCAAATTCTTCATTGCTTTGGCAAGTCGTAAATGACACCAATATTATGGTTCGAGGCGCATTAAAGTTAACTTTGCAACTTCTCATTGATGTCCCGAATCATAGGGTCTACGCTTAAATGAAATTCGGAAGTCTGTGTTTATTCTGAGAATCATAGGAATACTATCTGCAACATATTAAAGCATCTAAAATTTTACAGTCAGTGAGAAACATCTAACAAGAAATCAGCCCAAGCCTAACCACATTGAATATAGCAGCAACTGAAAATATTTGAGAAAAGGCAAAGTTTTCCATAATGGCAAAGGTGTAATAGAAATAAATGCTAATGTGCCTCTTCTGCATACTGTACCTAGAAAATCCCATGGCAACAGTCTCCGTCGGCCATTACCAGCCTCAAAAATTCCATCATGGTCTTCAACAACCATACTTTTATTAACCCAAAATAAACACCCGACACTGACTCGTTATCAACCACACCTGTACCTATTCTCACGTAACTTCGTACTACACGAAGTAGGCCTAATCCATTCACCTGTATTTATTGTTCTTCAGATACTCTTAGTCTTTGTGCAAACTGCAGCTGCTGTGGGAAGATTTTTGTTTACAATAAAAAGACCACATTTTATGCATTGCTGTAGCATTCTAGTATAAATTTGTATTTATTGGATATTCAAAAGACAAACTAATTAACACAGATAGCCACCTGTTAGGCAACGACCATTCACAGAGATAATCCTGGCGACGTCCCCGCGTGGACGACTTGAATTTCTGTCAGACTGTGAGCCTTAAATGAGTATGGTATCACTTTCACTTACAACAGTGCTGTCCTGTGATTCCCTTCCCAAATTCCTCTTTGATGTGTGCCATAAAGGAATTACCAAAATAATCGACTATACAGTAGCATTAAGCCCTCATATAACATGCCATGCAAGTTCTTTTTTTAGAAGTTGCTTTACGTTGCACTGACACAGATAGGTCTAATGGCGATGATGGGACAGGGAAGGGCTAAGACTGGGAAGGAAGTGGCCGCGTGAAGGATTATATCCGCAAACCCTAAACAAAGACTCCATGACAAGACTGTGCCGTATGCAAGGTTGGCAAGAAAAATGAAGAGATGAAGTGCAAAGTATTAGATGACTTTGCATTTCTCACGCATTTCACAGCACTAAAAACTTTTAAATTGTTGTTCAGGCTACACTTCAATCGAACACAGGTATGATTAAAATTCAGTACATTGCAGATTACATGTATAAAACCTAGCAGTGTAAAACCTTATGTTTAGCATGAAAAATATGGCATTTACAAGCATGTTAAAAAACTAGTATGCCAATAGATTAAGAAGTGGTTTACAGATCATCGGAAACAAGAATAAAAATGTAAAAGCCTCCACAAGTATTTCCCGCAATATTGCATTGATGAAGCCTCACGCCCCCCTACCTATAAGTACTTTCTGAAATAACTGAGCACTTTTCAAACCCGCCATGAGTAAAGAAAGAACTGCCAAATCACTAACACAAGGAAAATAACAAAAAATACCTGCAGGAAAATAAAAGTAGTAAAACCGGAATTTGTCAAGCATATGCTTTACTTTCTGAAAAGTAAATGGAAGTGTAGTGCAAACAGACAAGGATAAATAGCATAAAGATTTGTACATCATCTTTCAGGATGCCCATGTATATTATATATTAGTTCATGTTTCATAATAAATTATTAACAATAGCAAGTACAGACCACCACCACCAAACAGGGATGGTATGATGTGTAAAGCTGAACACATCTATGGATTTTTAGGAATTTAAAGTTATCTGGAATCATGTCATTATACCCACAAGACACATTCGGTAGAATTTCTGCTCTGGCAAGTTATCACTTATATTTATTGCATCATAGCTACTTTGAGATCTGGTTCACAGAGATCCCAAAGAGGAAGAAACTTCACACATGCCAAAATAGTGCACATCAGTTGTCCACAATTGACTTTAACAATATCGACCTATAAAATAATCAGAAAGCAGGGTGGCACACTGGTGACCCTATCTGAAACTCGCAAAGATGGAACTGACCAGCTGTCGATTGAATTAAGCCATCCTTCAAATTCAATTTCCCCATAATGAGAAAACAAACCTCCTGTAAGCAAGGCAGCATGACAGCTCTGACACCCATCCCACTGGGCAGAGAAGAATGTACATTAGAATCATAATGTAAAGTTACATTATAAAAACTCCTCAGTAGTAATGAAGATGTAACATGAAACGCAAATGCAAACCTTGATTCCTGTTCAAGGAACATGTTAATCAAGACTACAAAATACCAAAAACGAAGGATGCAGAGCTAGAAAGATAAACACATAGTCTCATCCTCATAATTACGCATCTCTACAACATGGTCCCACCACTTGGCAATTACTTCTATCAACAACATTCCTTACTGATGGTTCTTCCCTGGATGTCTCTAACTATGAAAATTTACAGTCTGTCAAAGCTGAAAAAGATTACATTTCAACTATATTCCTTTATTACATGTTTTATTTTTTAGGTTTATGAATTCTCTATTAGTATCGACACACGGATAAACTTCACAGTTGAAAATGAAAATCTGATTTCACAATAAAAAATCCTCCCTGCGTCACTGCTTTTCATTTGTTTCGAATATATAAAGAAGTCAAGTTAGTGCCAAATTTTGTTGAGTACTTTCAAAATGAAATATGAAATGTAAACTGAGATACACAAATTTACATGGAATGAGAAGTTTGTAATATTCTTTAGACAACTGAAGAATTAAAAAAAATTACAAGTATACAGTATATGAAAGCAAACAGGATATAATCTAGGCTTTTGGTGTCATCAGCCTCACTTCAAGGCAACTGTGAACCAGATCACAACGATGTAGGGCGATATATAAATTAACTATTCCCTATCTGGTGCATCTTTCACATATTTTAAATACTGAGAACTACTTTGTTGATTTGGAATTTATACTGTAGCAAGGTCTGTGCAGTATAATAAGAAAACATGAAATAGAATATCTCTCAACTCCAGCATTACTCCTCGAATTATTTCATCTTAGCATTCATTCTTTACAGACAATACATGCCATATCGTATCTTTCTTTTAACAATACAATGGACATAATTCTTAATCTTTGGCATATGATAATGTGTTCCAGTACTGATAACTCCAAATCTCAGCTAAAACTTATTTCTTTAAAAACGCTTGTAATTAAAAAAACGGTGCTTATAGTGAATATCGTTAACAAGAACAATGCTCTCTCCATGACCATTCGTCACACATTCGTTTATCAAATAATACACAGTTTTATAATGGCAATTAAAAACATCCTATTCATTCACTCGTTAGAAACAAAAGGAGAGCCTTGCACATTTCTTTTGCAATATGAATCAAGTGGGCTAGTTTGTGTTCATGCATAATACAATCGATAGTTAAATCCGAAACTAGGCACCCAAAGGTTCAATAAGAATTAAAATTTCTCTTCCTTCAACAGAATGCCCACCAAACAGATGCTACTACAAAATGTCTTGTAATATATAATATCTGTGAGTGAATTGCTTTAGTTGAATTTATATATATATATTGTTACAGAACAGGTATTAAAAATGTCTTCCTACTCCTCTTTCCATATTGCAAAACCTTCAAAATGTTAAGACAAAGGTGGCGTAAATGGAGGAAACCAGTCAAGCCTCCTATAGTCGAGGAAGAGAAAACGCAGGCAGCACACACCATCACAGACGGATTCAGAAGAAGTCGAACAGATCAGTGAGACCCTCCCCAGTGTCCAGGCTGAAGTTATAGTCCGAGCTTGTCAGAGGAGGTTCTAGCGAAAGGAAAGGTTCACAGTTGTACGATGCTGATGACAGACCTGACATGTCCAGCATGGAATCGCCTTCTAGAAAACAAAATAAGAAAACACGGATGAAAAAATAAGTCGCTAACAATATTACAAAATGCATAAACCAACACAGATTATACATAAGAATTATACGCAAATGGCCTGCAGCTAAACAGTTCTTAGCTTTAGACCATTTAATCTGAATAACTATACTAGTACAGAAACAGATATTATAGAACAATCACATTCTGAAACAAACTTGCATGCTGAAACAGTTTCCTTCTTAGTGGAAACGCAAGAATACCAAGAGTGGTAAGAACTGATATTTCCTATACATATGTACATAGCAAGTAGAACAAAAAGTGCGAGCTGTTAATGTTTATACTATAAGCATACCGGTCAAATTTTACGGTTTATCCATAAAATTTAAGGAAATTGCAGCGTTTTACGGATGAACGGTGTCATTTTACGACTTCGCGGAAAAATTTGAAACGTTAACATTCAAAATTCGCTCCACTTTTGAACAATAGATTGTTTGCACGGGTCGAAGAACGCTCCGTCTTGGTCGAAGGCAACTCCACGATAGTCGATAACTCATTCTTTGATACGATTGGTATTTTTAACCGTGCGATGTTTGTGCCGTTACTAATTGGATTTAAAGCTGGGATAACAGTTCTTACGTGTGTATCTTTGGTGTCGACAGGCTAAAGCTGGGATAACAGTTCTTACGTGTGTATCTTCGGTGTCGACAGGCCCTGCTCTGCAAATTTCTTGTTCCACTCCATTCGCTTGTTGTGATTTAACCTATATTCTTTGTTTGCTTTATCAAGATTATGATTTCAATGAAGTGTTTTAGATTTTGTGTTATAACTTCGTGCTTCACAGTTTCCTGTATTTGCTGGACCAAGACCAACTACAATACATCAGACCTTCATACGGCTATCAATATTAGCTAAAATGGTGCACCGATCGGTTTGTTCAAATGTAAAAATGAGCATCTGTTTAGCTCTATCGGTTGGCTTGGTTTGATTAGGAAACGTTAGTGTAGTGATGTTTTCATTGAAATTTGGTTTTAAAACTATTTTGATATATTAGGATGTGTCGATCGTATCTCCCCGTGGGTGGGGGCGGTAGAATAACACCCACGGTATCCCCTGCCTGTCGTAAGAGGCGACTAAAAGGGGCCCCAGCGGCTCTGAACTTTGGAGCGTGGGATGGCGATGATGGGGCCCTTAGCTGAGTCCTAGCATTGCTTCCACTTACTTGTGCCAGGCTCCTCACTTTCATCCATCCTATCCGACCTTTCTTGGTCAACTCTTTTTCTTTTCCGACCCCGACGCTATTATGTTTGGGAGGGCTAGGGAGTCTCCTTATCACGCCCTTCGTGGCCCTTGCCTTCCTTTGGGCGAGGCCTTCATTTTTCGAAGTGTCGGATCCCTCCCATTTTTCTCTCTGATTAGTGTCATATAAAGGATGGTTGCCTAGTTGTACTTCCTCTTAAAACAATATTCACCACCACCTTTCGATCGTATTGCATGCCTGGATGTAATTCACATTACAGCACGTGCACTTACAATCAGATAAAGTGTACCGCGCGAGTTTGCCGTGCGGTAAGGGGCACACAGCTGTGAGCTTACATCCGGGAGATACAGGGTTTGAATCCCACTGTCGGCAGCCCTGAAGATGGTTTCCCGTGGTTTTCCCATTATCACACCAGGCAAATGCTGGAGCTGTACTCGAATTAAGGCCACGGCAGCTTCCTTCGAATTCCTAGGCCCTTCATATACCATATTCGCCATAAAACCTATCTGTGTCGGTGCAACGTAAAGCAACTTTTAAAAAAATTACACGGAATTTGTTAGGATGCATTAAATTAATTGAGGATAAATTTGTCAATAGAGAGAATGTGTTCCGTGTACTTAATGAGCTGTGTTTTTCCGGAAAAGGCCAAAACTCTGTGTTGGTGCCAATCCTAGTACATTTCTCAATTACTATACCTTTTGAGGATTTTAAAAGTGAGGCTATAAAAAGTTAAAGCTAACTATTTTATCTGTGAATATTATACTCTCTTTGTTAATTCAGGGGACAAGGCATGAACTGATAGACGGTACCATCACGTAGAGTACATATTCACGTTGCAAACGATTTGGGTTTTAAAATGCCTTATAAGAAGATGCATAATGCTAGCAGAGAATTTCAAATTGATTATATGAAGAGAAACAGATGAAGCAGTTTGGTGGATCATTAATCAGAATCATTGTTATGAGAGAATTGAAATTCGTGATAAGGTTATGTTTCTAACAGATTTCTTGAATGAGGTAGGCAACAGAAAGGTCATTGAAATAAATGTACTTCAAGAAACGAGTACTGATTTTAGAGGAAGAAGAATTATGGTCTGGAATAATTTACCAATTAGATAAATTTCTAACTTCTTTGAAATCGCTTAAGAAAACACTAGGTAGACAATATGTAATCTGCCACTTGGACAACAGCCCTAAATTCGGATCATTAATGACGGATTAATTGACTGAATTGAAATGCATCAAATATTCCCCCAGGAATGTTATTTTAGAATACAATCCTATATTACCTACTTCCTTTCCCATACTAGTTCATAGAAAATATTTATATTTCGAATTATTCACATATTGCTTATCTAAATATAGGGTATTACTAGATAGTATTAGTCTATCACACAAAGTAAAGTATTTTGTTTGTTATTATCGACAGCTTAGCAACTCAATACAACAATCAATAATACAGGCGTTTACATGGAACCGAATCGTCGGCCATGTTGTTTTTGTATTAAGGTCTGATATTATTGTAAATGGTCTCGGTTGAACTAATTACACTCATTCCAGTGACTGTGTATACCACTATTATTAAAGCCCATTAAATTTTAAAGAAGAAGAATCACATTCGTTCCATGCGTGTTTTTTACCATGTGCATATTCTTCGTTCACGAAGTTGGCGTCATGTTCATTTACTGGTATAAGACTTCATGTGCCTTGCCATGTTTTAATGAAGTGTTTGACTGCCTTGAGTGTTTACGTTATAATTTTATGTGACGTTCAGTGATCCAGGTTCCTTTCGATGTTTCAATGGATATAGAGACTTTTTTTCTCTGGCATTTTCATACGTTATATTCCCATTGTAGATTATCATGAATAAATCCAACAAGAAACAGAAACAAGAAAGTGCCTTCAGAACGGACCATTTTCTTTGGCAACGGATGGAACCAAATTGTATCCTATCGTCTTTATATTCCACAATACTCCACGGGAAAAAGTAGTGAGCACTGTGCTCTCCAAACCAGCGTTAGAGGGGGACTTAACAGGGCGAAACATAGGTAACCTGAAGTGATCAGAGCTGAATTCTCATAACATACCAATTGAAAACTGTGTGGCTTTCTGCTCTGACAATGCTCCTGTTATGATAGGACACAAAAATGGGGTTTCAGCAGTTCTGAAGTTATACCAGGGATTGCCATCATAGGTTGGTATTTGCCACCTAACTAATATTGACGCTGAAAAAGGTGATGGAAGATTACCACTTAAAGTGGATGAGATCCTTGATATATATTACTTCTTAAGAGATGAGTGAAAAAAAAAAAAAAAAAAAAAAAAAAAAAAAAAAACCTTCAGAAATTTCAGAACTTGCACAATAAAGGGGCAAAGAAAATTCTGGAGTACGTATGTACTAGGTGGTTATCTTTAGGCAGATGTTTTGATAGACTACTGGACCAGTGGGATCTGCTTGTTTCTTTCTTTGAGGAGGAAGTAATATTATGTACCCAAAACATTTCCACAAGCTTGACCTTTCAGAATACCTAGAGCTGAACAAAGTGGATTCAAAGAGTATCAGAAGAAGAGAATGCATGATTCTGCTACTATACATGCCCCTAAAATTATAGCATATTGTTATTCTTCCATATGTGACAAACCCATCCTAAAAACCAAGACTTCTGCTACAATACGTGAGGAAAATTTGTGTCCCTATCCTCAAATTTGAACACGGCCTTTCACACTTTCGTTCATTCCTGTAGTTGACTAATTCAGTGTTGCCCTTCAGACTTCTTCTCCAACAAGTTCACCTTTTATTAGAACTTCTAATGGATTTGTCAAAGCAGTTGTTCAACAAGTTTTTTAAGCCCAAAATTGTTAAAACCACCTCATTCCTTGAGGTTGAGTACAACTTGATTCAAAATCCAAGAAGTGATGAGCTAGTGGCATTCAGACTTAAACAGAGTCCAGGATTCAGATAAATCTCTTTTCTTTTCATCAGTGAGAAACTACTTTTGTACTGCCTGTGACTACATCATCATCAAGTTTCCACTCAAGGATGATGTCTTAAAGCAAGCGATTCCAACTGAGTGCTCCCAAGTCCCCGGCAGCAGCCCCAGTGCTGAGCTATAGCACCGTTGAGGTAGTGGGAGAAGGACGGGAAGTGGCAGAAGCAGAACCACAGGTCAAGTCAGCGTGCTGCTTATGAAAGCAATATCATTTATGACAGTTCTGTGAACATATATTAACACACAATTTATTCTGTACATACTTTGTGTTTGCCTTAAAGTGAAATTAGCATTTAAGTCGATTGCTGATATCGTTTTGTGGCAACTAATTTACCAATAATGGGTACAATCGATTTGCCAGTAGAAATTCTAAGCACAGCCTTTATGAGTCATAGTTATCCGTTTGTTTAAATTCAGAACTGAAAAAAGCTGTTCGCACGCATACGGTGTACCGAACACTGACGTAAATTTTAAGGCAACTGGTTGAAGTTTTGGAAATTCTTGCGGCTGAACATCTTTGTAAAAAGGATATTAAACCACCGCTGTAGTGGTAGCACGTCCTTTAGGATTGCGTCGCACTCTAGCTTTATCAGCTCTGGTTGGAAATATGATGCTGATTTTTTTTAGACGTGCTGAAAATGGGGTCGTAAGTAAATTTCAAGTTGAGGTGCCATACCATTCAATTCTTTGAATCAGGCATTGAGTTCAGAGTGCAAAGTCTGTAACGTCTGATAGTCTCCAAGAATTTCATAAGTAGACAAACGTGAGTTCCTGTACCTGATGAGAGATGGTTTGTTTTGAGAAGCTTATGGCATCAAAGTGAGCCACAGCGCGTGGACCCAGTACTTCCAAGCACTCTATTAAACATTCTTTTACAAATTCACCATCAATAAAGGGTCGCAAACTTTTTGCAATTTTCAGAGCAACAATAGCCCGTAATAGCCTTCTAAAGAGTTGGGTTCAAGTATCTGTGGAACAGGGAGATAAAATAATCATCTTTGTATTATTCTGCAACAGGTCTTATGGCGATGATGGTATAGGAATGGGAAGGAAGCGGCTGTGGCCTTATAAGGAACAGCCCCAGCATTTTCCTGGTTTGAAAATGGGAATACACGGAAAACCATTTTCAGCGCTGCCGACAGT
This sequence comes from Anabrus simplex, assembly GCF_040414725.1. Taxonomy (NCBI): domain Eukaryota; kingdom Metazoa; phylum Arthropoda; class Insecta; order Orthoptera; family Tettigoniidae; genus Anabrus; species Anabrus simplex. Next base: position 73,111,482 of record NC_090278.1, read on the forward strand.
GGGGTTCGAACCCACTGTCTCCTGGATGCATGCTCACATCCGAGTGCCCCTAACCGCGTCGCCAACTCACCCGGTGTGTTTTCTTAGCAGCACATCTAAGTCTAATTCTAAACAGTTCTTAATGATACAAAACTAAAAATGAAAACAAATCTAAATTGCATGTAAAACAATTCCTAATGGGTAAGTTATTACGTATCTATGAAGAAATTGGCAATTCCGATTTTAAATTAGCAGTTTGTTCGGTTCTTGCGGCGCCAACAGTGTCATCATAGATGGAAACATGTTTATTGTGGTAGTGTCGTCGAACAGTTGAAGTCTTTACGCTTAAAATGGCATGACAAATTAAACATTGAGCTTTCCCTTCGGTATTGAGAACAAAATATGAATCCACCCTTGAAAGATTAAATGACAATGAAGGTGAAACCAACTGCTCTGCTGTCTGTTCTATCGAACAGATTCTACTGAGAATGACACACACACAGAGAATGTGAATGAATGGAATGTCTCTTATGTTCACATGCAGCGACCACTGCTTGGGGTAGGTGGGGAGGGGGACAGTGCTGCTTAGTGCAGCGCCCCAGCACTAAGTGCTCGAGTTGGAATGGCCTGTCTTAAGCTAAGTTAGACAAAATTGAAGATGCATGGGTTTCTTAAATTTGTTTTTTCTTGGAAAAATTTCCTATCATGTCATGCAAGGAAGAGAATGAAACTACAGATGAGGTGGTGAATGAGCTTCAGAGGCAGTACACAGCTCTTCAGGTAGATGACACTTTGGTTGCAAATCAAGATGCTGCGAGTGATTTCCGTTGGGTACAAATATCAAGAATTCATGGAGCCGATGCACTTCCTAAGTATAACAAATTTCTAGGGTAATTCTCTCTATTCTCACCATACCCCATAGCAATGCAGAATGTGAATGTGTTTTCAGCCTTGTGAAGAAAATTAGAACAGAGTTCAGATCATCCACGTCCACTGAATCTGTGGAGTCTATTTCTATTTTGAAGACAAGGAGTTCTGGCCTCTGTTATGACAAAATATTTTATGAAGATTTTTTTGCAGGGAGCTAAAAAGACCACAACTATGACTTTAAAGTCGAACTAGCATGTGATTTGCAGTGTGTAGTATTTCTTGCCTGTATGACATTAAACAAGTTTAATTGTGTACAGCCTTTTGCAATTATCACATATCCACTTAATCTATCAAGGAAGTCCTGTTATGTATGCTCCAAATTAATATTCGCCATGCCTGCTGCTTGTTTAACATTGATTTCTTCTTGATTGTTATTTCCATCTACGAATAATTGGCCTATGATGCAAGTACATTTTATTTCATTGAAACATCCTGTTTAAAGCATGAATTATTGTATTTTGCACCCTAGAAGTATTATAATTTCGTCAAGCTGGGTTATGTTCAAAATCGTACGTTTTTTTTTGTTGCACGTGAGTTTTACCGATAGCCCTTTTCAAATGTTGGCAGGTATGTATTAGCCAGTAAAGGACTGAGGTGGCTCCACAAGCACTATTGCTATACGAGGTCTGGAACATGAACTTACTGTAAGTTCATTAGTGTTGTGTTAGGCAAAACCTATAGATATGTATTATTACAAGTAACAGTGAAAAGTGTGCAATTTGGTGATGTATGTAAATTACTCATCTGGTTACTGTAAACATAAGACCACAAACTTACATATCCTACTTGCTTTGATCCAGTCTGTAAGTGTGGTTATAAAACTTTGACAGGAAAAATATTACAGAAGCCACCTAAAGAGGAAGTAGAAATTACAAAATGGGAAGTGGAAATGTTTGTCAATAAATTGCAGAAGAGGGAAGGTCATAGGCTCTTTAAACCCCTTTGATTAAAGTAGGAAACTTTGTCTTTTAAGATGCTCTACACACAATAACTGAACCAGGAATAATATCTATAAAAAAAAAAGGGCAAGTATATTACAATTATAGAGCTAAGAACTTCAAATTTTATGTGCTGGTTTCTTAAATAGGTAACTGTATGAATCTACAGGTTTGAAAGTTGCCACAAACCAAAGTCTGCACACGTAAGTGTATCCTACTTCATTCGAGCCCATGATTAAGAGACTTGCTTTTCAGTAATAGCAAATGGTATAAAGTTTCAGCGGCAGATAAACCATCCAGAGAGATTTTTAGACAGTGAACCAATAGAAACTTTCACTAGGGCATTAAATTGCAGTATAGATGTATTAAAGCTGGCCCCTTGGAGTAGGGTGCCTGCTCTTACTCCTAGACACTGGGTTAAATTTCTGCCCAGGTGACTTAACCTGGATCTAAGGGTTTGAGAAATACTCGACATACATGAATACAATTGGACTGTGAGAAGGCGGCCCTGGTCTAGAAATCCCAGAATAACAGCAGAGCAGATGTGTGCATTTCGTGAAGTTTCCAAAACCTTATCTTATGGCATCATTACTAGCCCAAGGATAACTTTCACTGTCCTTTATTTGGTACCTAAATCTGATGATGACGCTTGTTTAAAGGGGCCTAGCATTAAGGTCATCACCCTTAACGGTACAAAAAGAGGAAATACTATAACAAATTAAAAGTCAGAAATCCCCCACTAACCAGAATTCACAGCATGAGGACGACAAGACTGAATGGATGGACATGAATTTAAAACGATCAGTGGAACCAACCCACAGTGCCTCACACGCACAGAAGCTGGCGCAAAACAACAGTATTACTGATGAAGGGACTGCTTCTATAAAACGATGCTGAACTACTTATGCTTGTAGTTAAAACAAAACAAGTCCTAAATCGAGGTAATCAGCCCCTCATAATGGTACTTATCCCTAGGAAAGTAGAACCATGCTATTTGTCATTTGGCGTTACTATTCAAAAGGAGCGTAGACTCGCGGTATTCCTCACATTATGGTACTATTCACAGGTAGTGTAATGCGCACATGTAAAACAGACCTAGGGCGCTTCGCACATTGCGGCGTTATTTACAGGCAACGCAAACGTATGGCGCTCCTCACATAAGTGGACTAACCACAGGGACCAAACTATCACGCAGCATTCCTCAACTAAGCATAGGCAAAGCAGAACCACGGTGTCGCTCATCCCGTAGGGTTTTGCTCAAACAGGCGTATGAATCACAGGTACTGTAAGACCCTCATCCTGATTCACACACTGTCGCTACTAATCACATAGGGCATACCTAACATAGTGGTACTAAGCGCAAGTAAATGAGAACCATGGTGGTCCCTGCGTGATGGTACTAATTACAAGTAGTCTCATGGTTCTAATTTGATCATCCCTTGGTCGCCCTTTTAGCCGCCTGTTACGACAGGCAGAGGATACCGCGGGTGTATTCTACATATACGTCCCCCACCCACAGGGGTAGTGTGTTTGGGCCGCAAGAGGTATTTTATTTCTCTCAAGCCTGCCAGCAAGCCAGTTAGGACCCCCTGCTACACCAGCGTAGTAGGTTCTTGGTGTACCTAAATCTCACCTTTCAGGAATTTAGTTTACATGAATTCACCAGTTGCTCCCCTAGACTTATGCAGTGATATTCAAAACAGGTTTCTGTTATAATTAAAATGACATAACAATGGTCAATGCAATGTTGTTGTTGATCAATGTAATTTAATATTGCAGGTCTTCACATTTAGTTATTTTCCGACTCTGATATACCACTCTTATCATGGTCGGTACAGTACAAAAAAAATTAATGGTCGGAAATTGTATTCTCTCTAACTATTGTTACATAGTACTTTTCGACAGGACCAAAAACATAGGTATTTTAAAAATAAAATTTTAGGTGCCTTTTCCGAAACTACAATTTCGTACAGGGCGAATAAAATTGTTTATAATGTAGACTGTTGTTTCTTATTCCGCGACTATATACAGACTTTCATTAAATCCTGTTAACCCACTTTCTCGTGGCTCGGCGTTGATATGTACTTGGCAACAAAAATACTAATTCATGAATATCTGTGTTATCAAAGCCGGTACGGTAACAATGTATGACATAAATGATCGGAAATTTAATTCTCTGTAACTTTAATTATGTAGTATTTATTGATAGGACCACTAATAATATAAATATTTCAGAATTAAATTTTAGGCCTTCCCCTAAACCACGATCAATTCTTTCCTAGTCCTGAAAATGTTCTTTGTGCACCTAGTGTGAATAAAATGATTTACAGCCTAGATTGTAGTGGCTCACCCCTGACTTCACATACTGAATTTTTTCATTAAATTATTTTGAGCCATTTTCTCGTGATGCGTGTACATACAAACATACATACATTACGGAAAAGTAAAAAGTGCATTTTCTTGTTACTATGGACATGACCGATACCGAAATACCATTCTTTTTAAATTCTAAGCAATGTAGAGACAAAAATCTTATTTTATACATATGCAGATATGCTGAAGGAGCATAATATACGGTGTTTTAACGATGAGTTCTTAGGTGAATTATCTGATGTTTACAAATATCCAAATGCGAATCTCCAAGTCCGCAACTGATTTCATTAAATTATCTTTCCAGACACTAGGGATAATAAACTTTAACCTCGCTGCAAAATCCTTGAAGCCGTTTCACAGCACGTTTACTATTAGAAAACAATCTGTCCATTTGATGAGTATTTTTCATGCTACAGTTTTCCCTTGGGCATTCTTTGTGCTGATTCTATCTCGTCCAGAAAATATTTCACAGCTTGGGTTGTGTTTTTGCCCTTTCTGAACCCGAATTGGCAATCTGGTATTTTTGTGTCTACTTCCTGTTCAAGTCTCTTCGTTGGTATTTTAGTTTAAGATTTTAAAGATGTTATTCTCCAGTGCTGTTCCTTTGTATGAATTTGTCATATGTTTCCCCTTTATCTTTGTATACCATTTTTATCTTTGCAGTTCTCCACCTTTCTGGTATTGTCTCTGATTGCAAGCATTTGTTGAAGAGCTTGATCCATAGAGGAAGTAGTATTTCCAGTGAGTCTTTTAAGATTTTCATGCAAATATTATCTGGTCCAGGGGCTTTCCTACTTTTCGCTTTTGTTATGAAGTCTGTCCTCTCTTCTAGTGTTATCAGTAGTGGATTTTTATCCCGTTCCTTAGTTATGCCTCTACACACAGCTACATTAATGTTCTGTTGATTCATAATTTTCTTGAAGTGTTCCATTTTTTTCACTGGTATATCTGCGGCTTGTGTTAGATTTTGTTTCCTTAGGGCAGTGAATGGGTGTTTCTTTGCTGCTTCTGTGATTCTTTTAGTTTCTTCCAGGAATGCAGTTCCCGTTTCCTTCAAAAGTTGTGTTTAATTTCTTTCTTAGTTGCATAGATTTTAAGATCTACATCTCTTCCTGTCGTTTTGGCTACGTATAACGCTAGTGTTTCTGTACACATTTTATAACATTTTTTTATTAAACCAGGGCTGTGCTCTACGTGTTCTCCATGGAATAAAAGCTTGTTAAAGTATGTTACTGATTTGTTCTAATGCTCTATTTGTCCTGCCCTCGTCTGTGAGCTGCATGGAAGTTTCTATTTGAGTCTTGTTTTGTTGAGGATTAATATAAGTTTTTCTTGATGGTCTGTCATTGGTCATGTCCGTCAGGTATTTTGTCTGCATATTTTCTATTTCAAATGTAGTTTCAATAGGAACATGATTTCTGATTGTTGCTGCAGAAGATGACCGTAAACTTTCTTGGGCGAGTTTTCGAACATGTTTTTCTGTATAAAATACTAAATCTATTGAACTGCTGCCGTTGTGTGCAAAGTATGTTTTGAGTTGAGGGTTTCATGTTGCAACCATTTTGAGTTGTTCACATTCTGTCTCCCCTTCTATTTTGTTCTTCTCTAGATATTTCTTTATTGACTCTGTTGTAGTTACCTTGCTTGCTCTCCCAATAAATAGCCAGAGTTTTCGGTCCGCTGCCCGTAACTCGTTGCTATCATCCGGTTTAGTTTCTACGGTTTCATCTGCTTTCCGTCTCTGTCTCCTTCGCATCTCGGTCCATTCTCCTAGTGTTACGGTCATTCTTTTGTTGTCTAGACATTTCCTGTATCAATTCACTTTGGTTCATATCACCTTCTGTGTCTTTATCATTAGGTAATTTAAGGGTGTCTCTTTTCTGTTGTCCCTGCTTTCATTTCCTACATTTGGACTCAGTTCTTCATTCTCCACCCTGTTTGATATGTTTGGTGCTTTTCGTCTTGCAGTTAATATTTGCGATCATGTTGTTCATTACATCTTGAATTTTTTGCGTGAGTTTCATCATTATCGATTGTTCCATATCTTTCCCTTTTATGGTGCGTGGTTTCAATCCACACAAATTCATGTGGACTTCCAGTGCTCCCTCTGCATGATGTTGAATTCCCCTCTCGTTAGTCCACTACATTCAAAGTGTTCCCATCTATTGCATATTTCGCATTCTATTGGAGCGAACTTCCTTCGCACAGGTGGTGCAGTGCACCCCATTCCACATGGCAGCACACTGGTCAGTTGCCTGGTCGTCTGTCATATCTATGTACTCTGGATCTCAAAATGGTGGATCTTTTCGTATGTCCAGTGAATGATTGTTTTCAGTCTTAGGATACTTCTGTGTTGTGTTTCTTACTGATTCAACTTTCTATTGACTCCACTAAACACAATCACTATAACTTTATAATATTATCTCTATGCTTGGAATATTGATTTATCTCTTTGGTAATAGAGCACTTCGGTCGTCTTTTCCATGATGAGTATTTTATATCTCGCTGTATCTCATTATTATTCCTGGAAATAATGGTCCATTGAAATAAATAAAAATCAAACTTCACTTCAGAAAAGCAAAAATTAAATCTCCCTCCCCATCTTGTGTCAAAAAGGAAGGGTATGAAGGTGAAGACCTAGCTATTATCTTCTTCTGGCAGCTCTTCGCTCTTGTCAGTTGTAATCCAGCGAACTGCAAAGTGTGAGGCAATGTTCTCGTGTAGCAGATAAGAGCCGATCTGTCTTGGTAGAACAGGAAGTTCGTGCTTGCAGGCCACATTCCTCATTCTTGCATCCTTCTCATCTCTACAGTAGTATGAAAGCCATGCTACAACAATGCATACCTGCCAACTTTACAAAACCAAAAAATTAGATTTTTATACAAAAATCAGGAGATACAATTGGTCAAAACTGCTTATTCTACATGTCTTGTGCAATACAGTACTACAAAATATAACGGTTATTGTCTCAAAGCTCAATTGCTGTATACGAAGGCTACAAATTACAGGTCAGTCTTTCAGATAGGACGTATTTCTTTGATGCAATACCCTCCCCTTCCTGCATACCCCCCTGATCATGCCTCTCCCCCTCATCCTACCTCACAGTATCCCCCCTCGCTTCTCCAGCCGGTCCGCGCAACTCCCTTGCCAGTTCCTCTTCAACTCAACTCCGCAGCACACACAACCAGCCATCCAAAGGCGAGTCTCTTCATAAAGCTCTACTTTCTTGCCCCATTTCCAGTATCCGAGTTTAACTCTTTTTTATCTTTCATACTACAGGCCCGAACTGGATCGAGAATATTTTAACATCTTCAACACACAGTTCCGGTCACAAGATCCACTCGCGGCAGTACAATACGACATAACACCATATTTACAAAGATGGTTTTTATATAAATTACCTACCGACTCTCATGTTCACAGAGGAAAATCCATCCACTTCTTTCAACGTATTTAACGTTAACGCATAGCACCGAGCATACATTTCTCTACATACATTGGCTGCCAATGCTGTACAAACCACTCAAATCTAAAATTAGAACTTACATTCTATGCGGCTTGTCTGCTTCAGTTTTTATTTTATTTGTGACTAACAAACTTTTTGTCAAACTTGTACTAATTACATATTCAAACCTGTACATTTAGCATAAATATCCTTTGTATTTTAACTTGTTATAGTGAATTTTAATTATGAGGGTCAATCTTGTGTGCTTTAACTTTAATGTGTATTCTTGTATATTAACCCTATTTGGCTGATGACATCAGAAATTACGGAAAATTAAAACGTGCATTTCCCCTTGTTACAGAGGTCATGACTGGTATGGAAATATTTTTTATAAATTCTGAGCAATGTACAGACAAAACTCATTTATATATTGAGATAAATTAAAATTAGTCAGAATTGCTTCCAAATGGCTATTAAAATATCTAGAAAAATAACTAGTCATCATCATTGAAATTCGGTCACTAAGTTACTAAGAACGACTCCATATGTAGCGACTAGTGTCTAGAATCGACCAAAGAGAATGGAAACAACACCACCGCTGTCACAGAACACGAACATAGCACGCGAGAATGAGAGATTGACAATCGATATTGTTTCAATAACCGCCTCACATTCGCTAACACTTCTCGCATTAATAAACTTCGATATTTTGTTTGAAAGTGAAGGACTTCCGGCCAATGGCAGGATTTAAAAACAAATGAAGTTCACAAAAAAATAAGCTAAAATCGGGAGAAATAATAGAACAATTGGGACGCGGGAAGAACTGTCAAAATCGGGAATATCGCACCTAAATAGGGAAAAGTAGAAGCTATGCATAATGGCACAGTGCTCCCTTTCACCCCCAGAATCATATGGAGCCCTAACAAAGGAAACTTACATCACGAGACGTATTTTGAACAGCATCAGACTTTCATAGGAACGATAACGGATGTCCATCATGAATCACTCAAAGCAATAGAATGCGTCAGAGAACCAGACCTAGAATTGTAAGATTGTACAAGCTTGTGACCGCAAATTGTCCACAAACTTTTTGTTAAAATGTATACAAAAATATCCGTGACTCATCACACGAGAAGCAAAATAAATTAGCTTCAATGGTGCATATGGAATGATTTAAAATTCATCAGTATGCTCATAGGCCTACTAGGTGGATACACTAGAGCAATATTCCTGACTTGTAACTGGGACAGTCATGCTAATGACTCACATTACAAACAGAAAGACTGGCCGCGACAAGATTCATTGCCTAGCAAGAAAATTGTATCATGGTAGCCACTTGTGAAACCAGAATCGCGTCGCAACTTGTGTGAACAGCTTATAACCGCCATCCAGGTTTGTGTGTTTATTACAGATTGTGTTAACTGCTTATAAAGTCAGAAATTTATAGATATTTCTGGCTCTATAGACCTTATTTTACACAGAGTACTACATTTTCCCCAATGTAATATTGCATTCAATTTCGAATTCATTAGACCGTGCATACGTTTTCCGCACCGTCAGCAGTCGAAGCTGACTTCCGTGCTATAACCCCTGAGGGGGAATGTAAGCAAAGTAATTTAGCAGCGATATTTAGTGAATGCTCTAGCTTTGCGATGAAAGGGACAAATTATTGTTATAATCACGGGAATAGAACCAGCTTTTGGGTGGTCAGGCCGTGTGCATTTTGCAGAGTTTCGTCCAGACATGCCATTTGGACCCATCAGCTGGAATGGCACGCCCCTCCAGGACTCTGCTTAGCAGTGGCAGACCAAACTGTATGGCCCTGCCGTGTTAGCAAATCTAGTTTGCTAACCTGCCAAAGGAGAAATGAATTCTCCGTTTAAAAAATACTCCCCCATTGGAGATGTAATATCAAAAAAGGCTTTCACGGCCGCAGATCTTAAGATCTTCAGTATTATTCCTCAGAATCGAGTGATGAATTCCACAATGACAAACACGATTATGAAGAAATATAAAACTTTCTCAGACAGACTGGGTTACGTTTGGAGGACCGTGAAACAAATTCTATTTTACAAGCAATAGCGGGATTCATGCTAACTTTGGGTACAATCCGTTACATTTTGTTAGTAATGAAAAATGATTTTATTTAAAAAGTAACACGTGGAAAATTAATGCTCAATTATGGGGATAACCACAGAAACATGTGAAGCTAGGACTGACGAAGCCATTTGCAAAAGCACTGAAAAGAGCAACGAACTAGGATTTGAAAACTTGCGTGGAACATTCCATCAACCGAGTGCTGAGAAGTTCCAGCAAACAGTATTAACTGGTCCACAAATACGCAAGGTCTTCGGAGACCAGCAATTCGAGTGTATTTTCAGCCCAGATGAGTCATTGTTCTTGGGCAATGGGAGGGCTGAAAATTATATTTAACTTGTGAATGACTATACATGTGCCTTTGAGAAACCAAAATGCAACACGCCATTCAAAATACACTCCGAGGTTTACCCTGAGGACTATGGGGCGTTTAGTGATGAGCATAATACCAATATAAATGGTCCCTTATTGGACATTATAAATTTTCTAGCAAACTCATTCCTGGTTGCCAGCGTTTCGCCCCCATGCGGTACCTGTCAAATAACGGACCATTTATATTGGTATTATAAATTTACTCATTCGGAGGAAATGTTTTGGGTTCCCTATGGGAATCAACATAGTGATGAACATGGCGAGAGGTTTCACCAAGAAATCTCTGTAATGGAACATCGACACCAAGGAAAACTCAGTGTTTCAATGTTGGCAGATTTCAGCTGGACTTTGGAGAAAGAATCGCAGCTACCCCATACGCAGCCAGCGAAGAGAAAAGGAAGCTGTCAAGTGCGACATCAACTAAACTGACTAACATTCCAGGTAGTAAGTCCAAATCACTTTAATTTTTTCACGTCATCTGTGATTAAGCTACCCTTTATGAGTTTAAAACCTAGAGCCTATCCGCCAAAAATTATGTTGATGTAAGGAATCAGCACCTCTTAAAAATTGTGTAATGGCTTTTAGATATTCTTGTGTTTGAATTTTTGTGAATAGAATATGAAAAATGCATCCGTATTTCCAGATAAATATAAACTTCAACACCCCTTATCTAAAAACCTAGAACCACTGTTAAATGTTTCGTAAGTAAATGAATAGAATATAAAATTTCAGTACCTTCCATATGAGCCGATCTAAATTGTCATTTTCAACTTCAGCACACTCAAATCCTTTGGAAAAAAGTAAAAAATTTGTAGTCTAGTGTAATTTGTTTGCAGACTTTGTTTAGTTCCAGTTGTAAAACGCTCTCCATGTTTATGAACAACTGTATTTAAAACAGCTATTCCTAAACGCCATGTTGAGCAGGGTATGCTTTCCACTAACAGTAAAACATCTCCCGCTGAAAACTGACCATTGCTCTTAGGTTCTGCACATTTACTCAGCCTACTTTTGTTATCAAGCTTTCTGATGGCCAAGAAGACAATCGCTCTTAAGGTTTTCTTTTAAGTGTTTCGCTAATAATGTAAGTGTTGCTTTACAGCTAGCACCACAATTATAGTAATACTTGTGTGTACTGAAAGTTCCTCATCAACATACAGTTCAGCCAACAGGAAGGACTTGTAGTTCAAAATCTCAATAGCGATTTAAAGCTTCGAAAGAAGTTCATGGAATTAGAGAAGCTTTGAAATTCAATTTTTTACAAAGATCCTAAGTCATCATAACAGCCCAGATATATATGAATAATAAAGGTGCAAATTTTGTCAACAAGAAGCTCCTAATATTTTTCAGACGAGAATACAGCTAGATTATCATGAAGAAAATGTTAACCTGAAACACATTACCATGGACAAGTGTAAGCTGAAATACGGAGAAGAGTAAGATTATCAATTCAGACATGCCAACTTTTAAGAAAGGCAATTCGTAAAGCAGCCGTTAGGGCACGGGGAGGCGGCTGGAGTATATATTTTTTTGTCCTTGAGAACTTACCAACTTACGTATCATTGAAAAATGAATGAACAACATACAATTCAACCAGATATATTCAAAGACTAGCATATAAGGACTGTATGTTTGTTACCTGCTAAAGTAACATGTATTCTGCAGTACATATTTGAGTGGAGGTTGAAGGATCATTTCTTTTGTTGAGTACTGCAGTTGCTCCTGTTTGGTAAACGTAAACTGGTAACATGCTTTTTCTTTGACACCATGCACATCCTCTGCACTAACAGAGCACTTAATAGTTCGGTGTTCATATTAGCACGGAATTCTACCTTGTGCTTCCTCATCATGCGCATCTGAAAAAATCGCAGCTACACACACAACAAAACACTTGTAAATGAGATTTAGAGGAACGCAGTAAACAAGGCTATTCTTTCAAGTATTCCTCCCTAAATTTTTGAACTAGTTTTGGTTTAATACTGGCGTCACTAGTCACGGTAACATCATCACATGTACTTTTCCTGCAGAAGAAATCGCTTCATTTCAAGCCTTTCACAATTTTGTAACACGATTAGCATATTTCCTAGAAGAACAATATAGTGTATGTAAATCTGGCAACCAAAATCGCAATAAATACTTGTTCAACAGTCACGCACACAGTATTCACAGTGAAAAGGAGTTTGTCACCACTTTGCCGCCAAAACGAAGACAAAAGAACTTGCATACTTGCATGGAAGTCTGATCATGTGACGAACAAAGACAACTCGGCAACATATACCACTTCACAGCTGGCTATTTTTCCGGTACTGGAAGCACACACTGTGTTCAGCACGTGAAAACTAGAAATATTAAACGAGGGACAGAAAAGGGGAAGAAATGATTACTGAGAAATCCAAAAATAATACTATGAGAATTAAAGTTTAAGGACCTTCCTTGTGTATCCTTTTGAACAGTTCATACACTTGATTTAGAACATACATTATCAATATAGACTGTAATGCCTTTCAGCGTTCAACAAAAAATCGTAATTTGCAGAGATTCGTAAAGGCATAATTATGATGGGTAATTTGTAATTTTTAAGATTGAATCATAATAGTTGGCATCTCCGTCAATTTTGCTGGCATAAAAACAACAAGACGATTAAAATGTAGTACCACTACTTCATATCTGTGAATTGATTTAATTCCCAGCTGCGAAATGCTTTCAGGCGTATCTAATTGTTATCTCCCGATTCCATGAGATCAACCAACTACGGTGCCAACACAATTCTCAACTTGTACTGTTAAGAATTACTCTCTTGCTAAATAAAACCATGCAAGACTTGTAACAATTTAAGAAGAGAAACTTTACTGTAACAAAGGTGGGACAAAAAGGGTTGTCAAGAGAGGAAACCACTGAAGTAAACTTAAGTAACAAATCTTTATTGGACTTTATTGTAAAAGCTAGCATACAAAATTATGTACAAACATAATAAGAACAAAGGAAGTAAAAGGTAAGTAATTCAGTACATGCAAAGAGAAATCAAAGCCCAAGCAATCTACAAAGACAGGAATGGGAAGCAAAGCAAGTGCCATAAAGCAATGATTAGTACATAATATGCAGTGTCATATTGATACCAAACCCCACAATTTCTCAATAATTTCAACACCAATTTTGATATTGCAACAAAATTAGAACAGGAGTACATCCACTGAGGTAGAAATACGCCTAGCTCCTAATTTAATTAAAAATTAATTCTACAGCCTATTTGTTGTGACAAGGGAGATCCCACAGGATAGTATGGAAATTAATTAATATATATACTAGAAGAGTTTATTGTCCACAGTTATTGAAAAACAGTTTATATACATTAATGGCAAGAAGTCTGGAAGCTGACAGATGCCAAGCAAGTCCACCGTTTGAGGGTCATGGAAGAAACTGCTAACCAACAGGACGACCACACAGGAAGTCCTCTACGACCTGGCAACAGGCTGTGATTAAAAATTTTTTTTTTTTTAAACTCGTGCACACCGTATTTAAACGGTCCATCTAAAGGCAAGACTGGCTTAATGTCAATGGTTTACAGTCACTACTACAGGAAAATATGACGTGCAGGGTTCTGACCACAAACAGTAGCGACTTTCAGAATGTGTCGCATTCACTACAGCATGAGGGAAGTTGCGTACAAGTATCTTTCCAATATCTCTATTGGTACTAAAATTGAACAAATAACATGTTCGGCAGCAAGTGCGACACTGTAGCATTTACAAGTTGTGTATTCCAGGTTATGGTTGAAATTAATATATGAACATTCATACATGCAGAAGAATCTAACATCCTCCCTAATCACAGGAACAAGGGTAAAATTTATTAACAAAGTGACCACACACACACACACACACACACACACACACACACACACACACACACACACACTACAACAGAACACTGAAGAAACACAGAGAAGCTAGTTTCTGCAAGATAATAAAATTCAAGATCATGAAAATCTTCACATCACGGAGAGGGAGAGGATCAAGAAAAGGAACTTAAGTAGCCTGGTATTGCCTCTCTGGGGGGGAAAAATCATGCTCTGGGGAGGAAAAAAAAAAGGGGGTTGTTCAAATGCCGCTCATAGTTATCCGAATAACAGTGGAAATTAATTATTTTACCATTTCACTTGAGGGAAGAAAGAATGTAATGCAGTCAAAGAAATTAAACCAATGCAACAGTAACAATGGAACCACCAGTAGTAGTTCGTTAGTTATTCCACAAGCAAATTATCAATACATTTTAAGAAAAGAGTAGCTTCAAAACAAAAATCTGCAACATTAAGGAAAAATTACTCAATCTTCACTAATAATGACTGGGCAAGGGGAAACATGAAATTCCCATATAAAAATGACACCACAGTATATTTAAAAACCTGGAAATAGTTATTTTGGGGGAGAGAAATCATAATCTGCACCAAGATTAAAGCTATTTTCAACGTCAGATTTCGGATTTACAGCAGAATCATGACTAAGGGGTCCCGCTGTTGAAGCCTGATAAAAGTAAATAACTAGCGTACATCAACTCCAAACAATTCAACTGTTTCGTGACTAGAATCCAACCGCTATATTTCAGTCAGCAACATAAACCAGACCGCTCCATTGTTCTTCAGGTCCAGTCAAATGCTATTGCTACCCAATTGCTATTTTGAGGTTTGATGTATCAGTACTGTAAACAATGTTGACTATGGGTGTAATGAGTAGTAAAGGAGCAAGTAGTGCTAATAATGCTACCAATTAACTGATGAAACCATTACCAAAGTTCACCAAGGTAACAACTACGACATTAACAGCAATACGATAACAGGAGCCGTACCGATAGTTGAAATTCAATCAGAAAGGCACTGCGCCACGCCGATAAGCAAGATATCACTGACCGACATTACAATGCTGCAACAAAACACTGCTGCATTCAGTGGACTGTACTGTTCAGTATTGCTTGTCTCATTTCTTTCTTTTTTAAAATTATAGTTCCTAATTGAATTAAATATACTGAAATAAGGTTGAGTTTTCGCCAATCCAAAATAGTCTGGTATCTATATTATCTAATATAGATACTTGTTCCACAATAACTCAAATAAATGAGTTGCCGCATTCCACTAATCTTCTGGCATTACAATAGAGCTTCAGTAGGTTGCTCTGTGATTGATACTCTAAATATAATTTCCAATAAGTCAGGAGATCCTCATCCAGTGTAGAATTCTGCTGTTTGCATATTTTTGTTATTCGATCAAGATGTTCCGCAAGTGCCATTATCAGCTACTTCTTCTAAATCTAGATACACGAAAAGGATCTTGTATTTTGATTTTTTCATGCTATTCATCCAAGTATTGCAGATGTGCAAGAGGTCATTCACCAGAAAAAACAAAATTTTCAATAAAATTTCCTATAACGATGGTTTGTTCTGTCAGAGCTTAAGCAGGATCCTTGTAGTTTATTAAAGTGCATAGTAAGAAAGCTCACTTTTTGGAAAGAAAATACTAGCCTAAAGCATATGCAGAAATACAATAGCTTAACACTAGTACTGTGGACTGCCTTTCTGGAAAGGACAGTGCAATGTTTCGTCAAGTGTGATCGTCTTTCTGACAAACTGCATCTTTCTTCAGCCATATTTAGAACTGGACGCCGGATTTCGCTAATATAGATGCCAGTTAAATAGTGATAATTCTATCTTTACTTTAGGACGTCCGAAAAACAAGCAACAGTAAGGAGAATTTATTGAGCCGTAGAATTGAAAGTGCTTTCACGAGATCTGAGAATCACGATGGCAGCCCGCTTCTTTGACTATTCTGAAACTGAGCGCTTGAATTCCGAAGATTGTGGCGACGGTACTGACAGTGACAGCGAGTATTGTGTTAATTCCCAAGAGGAAAATATTCGTGAAAGTGACAACAAAGTATGATGTGTAGGTTATATTATTATTGGCAGTACATCAATATTTGAAGAAACCAGTGAAGGGATAAGTATGAAATGATGACGTGTATATTGTTATAAATACTTTGATCGCACACAAGAAAATAAAACTGCCTGAAGAAAACTAAGATAAGCTGTATGTTCGAAATTTGTGAAAAGAACTCAAAATCAGTTTTGAGAAAAAAATGTGGCTTACTTAGCTTTTGAAATGAAAAGTGAAGATTTGTGTGGGGAAAATGTAAGAACATACCAGTGTATTTCAGAATATGGTGTTTCAAAAATAAATTATCAATCACAAATTATTTTCCTAGAGCAAAATATTTCCACAATTCCCTTGTAAAAAAAAAAAAAAAATCATAATTGTATATTTCAATACAAATCATGACACTTTGTAATTATTTCTGACGTCTTCATGTAGATCAATCTTACAGCTTTCTACAGGTGTATAATATGGATTTATTTAGATTAATATGAGTTTAGAGACAGGATTTTATTTTTGTAGTGTATAATGTAGAAAATAGCTGCAGCATTTGACAGATAAACCTGCAGCAGTTCTAGGCTTAAGTTCATACTGTAAAAATAAAATACCTTTAAAAAGCGTTAAAACTGCTTGTCTTCAACGCAGTTTAAAACTAGCCAACTTAACCACAGTGCATTTCTAAAGTTTCTATACAAAGGAGTGTAGCTGTTGCTTTATTATTTTAGTGCCACATTGACACATATAGAAAGGTGTTGAAATTATAGCCAACATTTTGGTAAGTAATGTTAGAGCCCTGCACGGATGCGGATATCCTCAAAGTTACTGCCTTGGCAGATGCAAACTGCATGGCAGTACGGATAATTTTGCTGATAACATTTACAATATCCGCGAATAACGATTTGCGGAGTCGGATATTATTATGTATATCGAGGCAGAGCTGTAAATATTGTTAAGATTACCATGCTTTGGTATTTGTACACCATATCCATCTTCATAAACGAAACATACCTCAGTCAGTTGAATAGGATATACAGTACAGTATCAACTGGAAGGCCCTGTAGGCACCAGCGTGTCGGCGCATTCCTAAGGAAGTCAGCCACCGAATTTCGGGTTGCCTGCTGTCTTTGTAGCATATGGCTCACCTGAACCATTTTATGTCATTTGATTTTATTTATTTATTTATTTATTAAAAAATTTACATTTCTGCCCAGTTCTTTTAATATTGTAGACTGCAAAGAATACATTGATATGCTGAAATGTTTCTCACCTTGATCCAGTTTAAGAACAAACTTTTCACTTAATACTTTGCGACTGTGTTTCTCCAAATTCAGAATTGTTCAAATCATAGTAGATACTCAACACAAAAATGTAAATATAAGCAATGAGCAAAGAACTGCCAGAGTATGCGTCCAAACAATAATCAAAGTGAATGGCAACAAAGAAGGTAGTGGATGGCTTCCAATGCCGACCTACACGAGTCCCAATCCAATTCCAGATCGAGGAGGTACCTGCCAGTGAATTAAAAAAGAGAGGCTTGAGGAAAAGGCTCAATTTTATGAGTGAGGAAACTGAACACCAATTCAAAATTCTGCCAATCTACGTGCCTACTGGTGATGGTAATCGATTTTCAAATATAGACATGATACTGTACAGGCTTTTGGGCCAATGCCGTCTATACGTATGGGCCGTGAAAGCATCAATGGCAACAGTTTTCAAATACGTTAATTCTTCAGAAAGTTTTTTAAGTAGATCACATTATCATGTTTCCCTACTTTATTCTGCGTTTTAAAATAAACAGTTATATCAACATCATTCCAGAGACGTAACCACTCGTAAAATTTATTTTGGCACTTAAATGCCCTACCACTCCACACATGTAAAAACATTTAAATCAACCCACCCTTAACAAATAGTTTTATACACTTCCTATCTTTACACGACTGATTAGACACGGGTTTGTTGATTTTTAATATTTATACTGCCATTAACAGTTTTGTGAAACCTTTCCTTATTAACTATGATGAATAATTGTTTAGGTGCAATTAAACTCACAAAACAATTATACTGAACAGCATCATAAAAAAAACAACAACTTTAGAACATCGATTCTCTGTTTTTGGAGGGATGACGAAAAATAAACATACAACACAGGAAAACAAAATATCCGGTAACTAATGAACCATCAACAATTTGGCCAAACATCACAAAAATGAAATATCTATGCGGTACTTACAATCTTACAAACGCCTCTAAACCAAACCACAGCGCCAATAGGCCTTCACCCTACCAAGCGACTGCCCTCGGTCCGAAGACCTGCAGATTACGAGGTGACGCATGGTCAGTGTGACGAATCTTCTATGCATTATTCCTGGCTCTCTAAACCAGGGTTGCCATGTCACCATTAAATAGCTCCTCAATTAAACGTTATTGTAGAATGATTGAACCTGGAACCAGCCCTCATATCCAGGTAAAACTGCCTGACCTGGCCAGTAATTGAACCGGGGCCCTCCGTTTGAGAGGCAGGCAAGTTATACAGCGGGGCTGGCTGACACGTTAATTAATGGTACGAGACATAAAAATCCAGAAACTTTACCTTCAATTAAAAAGGGAAACTTCATCAAATTCCTTTGAAAACTTCTTTCAGTTAGGCAACTTTGATCAACAAAATTCAACAAATCTAATATCCGTAACGCCAAGCCAAAGAACAATCGACCTCAAGTAGTTTTTAATTCTCAAATCTAATAAAATAAAGCACATTAAATACAAAAGTGTCCAACATGGCAAAATCATTTTTTAAAATCTTCCATTTTATTCTGGACACTGGTATACTGTTCCTAGCCATTTTATGGAAATCTTGTACCGCATAAGTTAGGCCTACATTGACTTCCAAAGGTTATGCTAACCTCGAGAATATGGTTTCGAATTTAAGTATCAATCCCCAGTTCTCGAATGCATTATATTCAATTCTGCCCGTCACCTAATCACAATCAAATTAGAAAGAAAAATATCATTAACACTTCCGAAATTACTATTATTTGCGACCTCGAGCTCAGATGGAAAGATAACAAGTCGGTACGAGTGCGAAATGATACAAAGTTTTTAAATGTAACGCGCAACACTGCGATTTTTATAACATTTTAACACAAAAACTTTAAATTCCCAGTCTTATATTAGGACGAAAACAGTAATAGCCTATCCCAAAACATCCCATGGCTTAATGTATGCAAGGTACAACATCTGTTCTGGTCTCGATAGCATAATCTTGGACGATAATACTAAAATAACATACTAAATTTGTGTCACATAAGAAAGAGCAGTTTCGATTCCTGTCTGAAAGCCCAGTGACTACAGTGCCCTGAGAGAAATGCCGAAAACCTGTTCGGTGATACACTGGAAGAAAGTAAAAAAAAATAAACATCTAACCCTGGACATAATGTAAACATTTTGCAAGTACAAACATTTGACGAAACTCGCTCCGTCTTCAAATAGAGCTGTTGAAACGTGCTCTGTCTCCTTCCAATTGTTGTGGGCACTCCCTGCTTTATGATTTGCGAGGATTCTCTAAACAAAACTATCCGAATGCGACGGTACGAAGATCCCCTATACAAGTCCACCACCTATCGCTTTTCCAGTACAGTACTTCCTCAAATCACCACAATGACGGGATGTCAACACCAAGATCCGTAAGTATGTCGTAGCCGTCCTTTCGTAAGATAGTTCCCTGACAAACGTGTGATCAAGGATTTAGCGTTGAGGGTACTGAAATTTCTGGACGTTGATCCGGGAAATAGTTTCACGGAGGAATGGATTATGCGGGATTTTTACATCACGGTTTAATTAGGATGCTCGCAGGACCGCGTAATTTGAACGGGGGGGGAGGGGAAACCCGGGAAAACGTAGTTTCCGGGAACGTATAATCAAGGTTCTACTGTTGCCTAATGACACTGCAATACAGGATGAGAGAAGGGAGCTCGTGCCTACTTGACCTGTTGCCCTTGATCGATTTCTAGGCGAAATATCACTTCATAGAATTGGATTTAACTATTTTGACTTAACAGCAGGATAATCAGTCTGTAGTGCAATAAAAAATTTCCATGCCTGGTTAAAGAAAAAAGGACAACCCATTTCACACATAAATTGTTATTTCAAAAAAATAAAAAATAAAAAGCCATGGTTAATGAGGCTCAAGCATTGAGAGGTTAGTAAGACCACCACAACCCCACAAGATGGTGGGTTAGTGCAGGCACACAGGCAGGGACGGGTGAGCCGGCAGCAGCTGAATCCCATGGTGCTACATGTAAACATCGACGCAGCAGCCATGAGATCCAGCTGGGCCGAAGCACCGCAAGCGGCCCGCTGACAGCATCACATGCTCAAAGCAAATCCCACAATAAGCACGGATACACATTTCCAAGAGCATCCTCAATTTCCCAACACAAAGTAAGCAGAAAGAAGCCACCCACACACACACATACAAAACAATACCTTTTGATGTACAATCAGAGGCTTATCTTAAGGCTGTCCATTGAGAAAATACTATTATAAATAAATTAAATAAACAGCTAATAAATGAAAATATCCATTTCCAAACCCACAGAAAGGAACACTGCAAGAGGTAATGAAGCGCAAAGCTATAACGTATTACAATGCCCTTTGGGAAGTGACAGCACACAAAAACGAACCAACTTCTTATATACCACCATTAAGAGTCAACAGACCTTGAACATGAATATTTAAAAAATATAAACATGAAATTAATTCCTCAAAAGGAGACAGGAAAACAGCAGCCACATAATTTGCACAAAAATATTAATGCACCAGGGAGGGAACACTACAGAAGTAATTTGGCAACTACGTACCACATCAATCTGGCCAATTTCGTGGCAAATAAGACTGAACAAAAGATTACATACTTCCTTATGAATGCTACAGAAAAGGAGTATTGAACATTGCCTTATACACTGCAAATATATGCATCTAAACACAGTTGTTTCAAAAAACCAACAAAAATAGAGACTGCTCAAAATCTATTTTAGCAATGTTATAATTATTCCTGTACATTTCAAAGTGTACCCTCCCCTCCCATATCTATATAAGATTAAGTAAAGTAAAACAAAAAGAGCATTAGTCAGATAGTACATCTAAACACCACAGGAGAACGACTGAAAAGAACACCCCAAAATTCAGTATTTACAATCAGGGATAGCCAGAGTATAATACACAAGGTTAAGAATTATTCGATTAGTATACTTTGGCAATGTATTGAAGAAATGGCTTCACACAGTAAAAGATTAGCATAGAATGCACATACCTATAAGCAAGGGAACAGGCAATACTGCAAAAACTATTGAAAAGGTTAGAGATACTGTAAATGAAGAACCACTACTTCAGAACAGGAAAGAGTCATGTAGACTTAAATGACACGGGCACATTAAATAATGACAGAGGATACCCAAGAGGATGCACAACATGGATATAAAAGGAAAAAGACCAAGACACAAATGGACAAAAGCAGTGCAAGATGGAAGAAGAGAGAGCTAGGCAACAGAGAAGAGGGAGAAGTGGTGGGAAGAAAATGAAAGGGTTATGTTCCAGGCAGACATGGCCAACAGCTGGAAACAGCATATGATAAAGTATACCAGGCAAGATCTTCACTGGAATTCTGAAAGAGTGTACGGCAAACAGTTGAGAGTAAGTGAGATCTATGACAACAGAGTGGCTGTCAGGATAAGATTTTCACGGTATGCCAGGCAATAGATAAATTCTAAAAAAGGAATAGAGGAGTAAGGAGGGAAAAAACCTTAGCGGTACTGAGCACTTGGAAAAATAATCGCAACATCAGCATGAAACAGATTTCTATTCTACAATACGATCTTAAAACGTAAATTCTATTATTTAGAATTTCATTAAATACCACTCTTGGATGACATGAGGGAAATATAGAATTAATTTCAACTGAATTTTGTCAGGGATAACTGTCATTTGCCGCATCTCAAAGGAGAGCATCTCACGACGAGGAAAATTTCACAGCAGTACCAATGTGCAGAAACATGGCACCTCAAGCCGAGAAGTGTTTTTACTGACCATGAATATCCCCCTCCCCCCAAAAACCTGAAAAGGTGAAAGTGAAAAAATGCCAGGGGAAGCAAAGAGCCCGAATCCATTAATGCTTTTTAAAAGTCATCATCCTCGTTAGTGAACATCATGACAGCCTACTGTCAAATCTTTGCTGGATGGTAACCCAAATTTAATACGCACCTTACACAAAATTTGAAGATACGAGTTATTTATAAGGTTCAACATATTCAATACTAATTACGTGTTGTATAGATGTTATTCACAATATGTAAGACGGCCAGCCATTTAGCACTGTTCATTGTGTAGACTAGGACTACAAACTTGTGCATAAATAAAATGAAGTGATACCTTCTGAAGAAGAGAGGCATTACGGTGAAAGGATTGTAAATTAGACAATAGAAACTCTGGTTTAATTGATAAAACAGTAGCTATGGTGCAAGTGCCACGATCTTGAGGAAATTAACCAATTTGACATGTGCACCATGCACACAAACCTTGTTCTGAAAGAGAACATTCAGAATCTCATATGTACAAAATTAGTAGGAAGTGTCAAACACTCCCCAATATCCACAAAGATTTCATGTTGCCATTTTTGAAGTGTCCACTCCAATTAGTGCAAGAGGGTAGTAGCCCATTTGTACTTCTTCCTAAAATAATCACCACCTCAACGCCAGACAGAAATATGCTACTCTATATCACTGCTATATTTCAGATGAACCAAAGGGATGGAAATAAACTCTTCACACATTTCAAGAAGAGAGATACTACGGTATTTGCACCTACCAATTTTAACCTTCCAGTATTGCACTAGGAACCCAGATTTATTGAAGAATACAAAAAATATTTTTGTTTGATCAAGAAACGCAATATTGATGTGCATTACAGTTAACTCTCACTTAAAAGGAAGTGCGCTCACTCGTGCTATAGACAAACCACTGCAATTTGCTAAAGAACACGCAGGTCTACGACTGCTTAGGTAACTTAATGTAACTCATCTGAACAGGCCTGTATTCAACATTTTGGCAAAATTAAAGGTTGCATTTATTTTATCATTAAAAATTTAATTAATATTTGTCTTGTTAAATTCCAGAAGAATCATCCTTTGGAGTCAGCAAAATTGTCTGGGAAGTGGTACTGGTACACAAGTATTATGACAGAAAATGATGCACGAAATTTGTCAGGTAACACTTCTAAAAATAAATCACCACATACCTGAAAGTTGACTAATCACGTGTAGGATTATTAAGTAAGACAACTGCTAAGCTGCAAAATATTTACGTACAGTATCAGCAACAGAATTTTCTGAGTGATTATTCAGTACAAAAGGATTTGTATGGGACAGAAAAAAATGGTAGGCTTCACCTCAGCAGAGTGTGAGAGTAATCCAGAACAAATACTGTAAACAGTAACTTAATTATTATTGCCTTTAATTTAATTTTTTCTTTCTTTAACCCTTTGCATTTCAAGACCATCACAGCACTCACGTTTTATGACATGTCTGTCGTGTTGAACATTCCAAAGGGCTTGTCTCACATGCAGTCATTAGCAGTGCGTTACTTAAAATATGGAACTTGTAAAACGACGGCATTATTGGGAGGATTGCGAGCTGTTGCTCAGACAATTTCCTATGAAGTGAGATTAGCATTGATTTTGTGAAGATTTATTTTTATAGTAGATAATTATTGTTTAATAACATTTATAAGTCTTCAAGGTTGTGTGTGATTCATATTTTTAACCTTTCCCCTTACATTAGCGTGATTTTCATCATGTTTAGCGGAAAATAACCGGACTCCTTTTGATTTTGCGAAAGGAGAGTCGGAATGATGGCGAATTTCCTGACTCAAAACTGAGCACCTTGTTCGACAGCTTTCCTCTGTATTTTACATCCAGACTTCGTTTATAAACATTATGCAGATTATTTATGTTTGAATTTAGTTGTGAAGTTTAAAAGAGTGCAAACAGGAAATATTAGTGGGGATAGTAAATTTTCTTCGCGGTAATGTCAATAGATGGCGTGCGATGTGCTATATTGAGTTGCGCCGTTCTTCATAATATTGCCTGTGCCTGACTTATGGTGAGAAAGCACTCATCAGATGCGGAATGGCTGACGCAGGACTAGTCTAGGGAGGGAAAATGTCTGATATTTCGGCAGATGAAAGTGAATATGATTTGTATACATGTTTACAAGAGAAGAGATGAAAATAAAGGTGTGAAAAAGTGTATTCCCAGAATTAAGAAAACAACAGTCGAAGAAAATACGTCGTAATTCTGGCAAGTCCTATGTCAACACAGCTGGTAACAAGGCAAGATTGTTTCTTGTATTGTGTTTGTTTTTTGTATTACTGGCACATCATTTAGGGCCGCATCACACTACGCGACTGGAATCGGCGACCAGCCGCCCGTGCTTGTGAAACATTGTTTTAAATGGAGCTCTTCACACTGGGCGACTCAGTAGCCGAGCTACAGAAAGAAGCCCGGCGACTGACCTCGCAGTAGCTCAGTCCCGCTACCGGTCGCCGAGGCAGATTGCACAAACCCGGCTGGCGACAGTTGGTGAACCATTGTTTTGTATTGGAGTCTTCACACTAGGCGACTGTGTAGCCCAGCTACTCGTCCTCTTCGCGTTTCATTCAAAACACCCTTCAGTGTCATTGCGCATTTCAAGTTCCTTCCCGTTGCGTATTCCGTTTCAGAATACTACAAACTGCACTAAATAAATATATTACATTCAGTGTGAATGATTTAATTATATAAACTGAGCAGCGTCCATCTGGAACTTAAACTGTGACGAATAGGCTATAGTAATGAAGTTGAGAGAGAAATACATGGTATGAAGTAATGCCACAGTTTTTCAGCGACTTTAAAGAAAGAACATCCCAGGAAAGGAATGAGCTTTGTAATTAAAATATTACAAATATAAGCGACAACACTTTTATAAAATGTTCAACGGAAGGAAGCGACTGTGCCCAGAATTAAAGTACAGCCCTAGCACTTGCCTGGTGTGAAAATATGAAACCACGGACTGTCTATAGTGGAGTTCGAACTCACTATCTCCCGAACGTAATATGATAGCTCCTTGGATCAAACCACGCGGCCATTTGCTCGGTTGGGGATTTTAATCTCGTATAGTTAATGCCACTGCCGCGGGGACTGGGTACTTTTGTTCGTCTATACACACCACACGCAATAGTAAATACATCGCTCCGTAAAATTGGGCCAGATGCCGACCTCAATTGATTGGGAAAAAGTCAGGCAGAATTGAAAGATAATGGAGAAGATTTTGCCAATACAAGGGCAGGCAGGAAGTTTTTTATTATAAATTAAGTTGTGGAGAGAACAATATTTAAGGCACACTGTTATTGCTATTATTGCATAAATTATACCTAAAGTTCCGAAGGCTTCCTTCTTTCCTATTTCCTGACGAGAGTTCTTGATTATACTTTTAAAATGAAGGGAATCAGTCAACAATTTTCAAAATAAGGCTGTACGAACAACTATAGTACATTCTTCTCAGTAGTCTACAGCGAAAAGCGAAGTACTGGTAACTATAAAAAAAAAAACTTGGTACCATTATCACATAAATCATGGGATAGTTTATAGAAAGATCCTTTTTCCAAACGATCTTCCATTATAGATTGTGAATGAAACCTACGAAGCTTTCATTCTTTCTTTTCGACAATAATAAGGGCAGCAAGAGACACTCCTCTGCCCGAGAAGTCGTTATAAAAACTGTCACTAGGCAGGGGAAGGCGGCTAAGTAGCGTGGCCGGCTACTGCACGGCAACACTGAATTCACCTGAGCTACTCTGTAGCCGATTCTGGTCGCCGATTCCTGTCGCCCAGTGTGAAGCGGCCCGTAAGTTGCAGTCATGTAGGAACCAGTATTACATTGAACTTTCAAAGAATCATGATTGTTCCGGGTCATTTTCTGTAACTTTGGATAAAGCATCTGATCAGGTATGCAAATCTTACATTTTAAAATTATTTCACATATCTGTAAAACAGCTCATGACTGTACAAAACAAACTGAAAAACAGAAATATTGTCATGAAAGATACGAGAGGAAAGCATGGTAAAAGGCCACACTACATACCAGGAAATATCTTTGAAACAGCCTTGATGCATTTGTCATCAATACCACATTGTACATCACACTATTCCAGTAGAAGCAGAATATCTAGATATAACTATGAAGAAACAATACCATTCTATCATTTTAGGTAATGTAGTCCACTTTCCATTACACATCCACACAGTGATGTGACATTCGTGCCGAATATACTCTTAAACTCAAAGAAAATCCCAGTGACCAATGTAAAGAGAGCCATAATCTACATTTGAAGAAGTATGCAAAATGCAAGCAACTGAAGGAAGAGAGTTACTGTCCAATTACAAGACAGATAAATCAGTGTTGGTCTTTGAGTTTTAACTTGCCCAAAATTCGCCCCTCTGAGTTTTTCAAGAGATTATTTTGGATGTTTGTTATTAATGTGCAGTGTCATAACTATGGTAATAGCACCTTTTATTGGTTTCTAGAACACGTGTCAAAACAAAAACAAAAACAACACTGGCCTCATTCCCGAATAATTTTTTATTGCATTACGTACCTAATGAATATGTTGCAAAGGTTGTATTGTTTAGATTCATGTGGAGGACAGAACAAGAACATTACAGTTAAGTATTGCTCACGGCTTGTTTTCAAATATAACAGAAAGGAGCATTTTTTTCCCAATGTGTGGGCATTCTTTTAATGTTTGTGACAGAAAATTTGGTTTGTATGGGTCAATACTGAAACGTGTAGAAGAAATCCACACTGCTAATCAGTACGTTAGTATTTTCAAGAGCTGTAGGAGTAACCCTTCCCCCTTTTTAGTAGTTCATGGAAAATCCTGGCTATCCGACTGGTCTGCCATTCTCAGCCCGTTGTCATTTACAACACTACGAGCAGAAGGACTTAAGTTTACCATTCAAAAATATGTCATTATGTTACTCTCCTGAAGGAACTGTATCAGGAACCCAGACATACAATATTATATTTCATGACAAGTTTCAGTTACTGAAGGATATAAGGTCTGTAGATTCGTTGGGTATTATCCCAGGCAATCATGTAAATGTTAAACCTGGGAAATTAAAAGATGTTTAAGATTTACTGAGATTTGCTAGCACAGATGCACGTGCAGGGTATGAAAATATTTTCCCAGAAGCTGAATATGTGGGAGTACGAAATTCTGGAGAGTGACTCCCCGAATGACATGTTGTGACCTGTCAAATGTTCTAACCTGTAAAATTTGTCTACATGCTTCGAACAATGTAAATAAAAGAAATAAAATTAATTTTCAAGGAAAGACTTCCCATAAATGGAGTAAGGGCGTAACTCCAAAATAAAAACTGATGACAATGCCCAAACTTTAAGTACATATTATGAAATAATCAAGATCGTAGTTAACTATCATATTCCGAAATTCTGTATTTCTGAGAAAAGTATTTGACGATATAATTCTAAACTCATTTAGCCTATCTCAAAAGTATGTCTTTTGAGTTACGCTCTTCTTCCATTCATGTTTTCAATTCAGTCTTAATTCTAAACCGACTACATTTTTAAAAATAGTACCGTATTTTACAGTGTACCTTAAAAATGTCTGTCACAACAGAACGTGTACTTCTGGAACTTGCAAGGATAGCTTTCCGCACTTCTCACTTCGGTGTGTCTATATTGTGCTTTGTACTTGAAAATAAAGTGAAATTGTAATTCTTTTGTATGCAGTGTTTTAAGGAACGCCACAATATCACGTAGCAGGCGGTACGCGGAAAAGCAGAATCCGCGAAAACTGGCCTGGATCGGCATTTCTGAATTACAAGATGGCTATTAATTCGAAATCACATAATTGGACGTCAGATTTCTATATTAAACAGGCTTCGAATTAACGAGGTTTTACTGTATCGCAAAACTAACATCAGTTTTTGCCGGTGAGTACTTCAAGGGTTTACACTGCACGAAAAGAATTATCTACCACCGGCCGTGTTACTGTCCAGTAACCGCCTTACTAATAAGAAGTCCTTATACAGTAGTATACACTTGTATAGTTAAGCTCTGTATACACGTATATTTTTCTTACTAATACACTGACTGACAGAGCAAATGCAACACCAAGAAGGAGGGGTCAGAACTTTATGCCAATTGCAGAGTAGACTAACGTCACTGAGGTATGCTCATGATGTGAAATGCGCCGCTGTGCTGCGCACGTAGCGAACGATAAATGGGACACGGCGTTGGCGAATGGCCCACTTTGTACCGTGATTTCTCAGCCGACAGTCATTGTAGAATGTTTTGTCGTGTGCCACGGGACACGTGTATAGCTAAGAATGCCAGGCCACCGTCAATGGAGGCATTTCCAGCAGACAGACGACTTTACGAGGGGTATGGCGATCGGGCTGAGAAGGGCAGGTTGGTCGCTTCGTCAAATCGCAGCCGATACCCATAGGGATGTGTCCATGGTGCAGCGCCTGTGGCGAAGATGGTTGGCGCAGGGACATGTGGCACGTGCGAGGGGTCCAGGCGCAGCCCGAGTGACGTCAGCACGCGAGGATCGGCGCATCCGCCGCCAAGCGGTGGCAGCCCCACACGCCACGTCAACCGCCATTCTTCAGCATGTGCAAGACACCCTGGCTGTTCCAATATCGACCAGAACAATTTCCCGTCGATTGGTTGAAGGAGGCCTGCACTCCCGACGTCCGCTCAGAAGACTACCATTGACTCCACAGCATAGACGTGCACGCCTGGCATGGTGCCGGGCTAGAGCGACTTGGATGAGGGAATGGCGGAACGTCGTGTTCTCCGATGAGTCTCGCTTCTGCTCTGTCAGTGATAGTCACCGCAGACGAGTGTGGCGTCGGCGTGGAGAAAGGTCAAATCCGGCAGTAACTGTGGAGCGCCCTACCGCTAGACAACGCGGCATCATGGTTTGGGGCGCTATTGCGTATGATTCCACGTCACCTCTAGTGCGTATTCAAGGCACGTTAAATGCCCACCGCTACGTGCAGCATGTGCTGCGGCCGGTGGCACTCCCGTACCTTCAGGGGCTGCCCAATGCTCTGTTTCAGCAGGATAATGCCTGCCCACACACTGCTCGCATCTCCCAACAGGCTCTACGAGGTGTACAGATGCTTCCGTGGCCAGCGTACTCTCCGGATCTCTCACCAATCGAACACGTGTGGGATCTCATTGGACGCCGTTTCCAAACTCTGCCCCAGCCTCAGACGAGCCGACGCGGCCGATCCACCAGTGCTACGCCCGCTTGTAGACGGTGCGCGAGTAATTTTTTTTTTAGTTACCAGTTCACTTTCGAGTGTGAATTTGATCTCTGATATGTTCTGCCATCTGAAAGGCATTATTTAGAACTAACTGATCAGAGATTACAGTTTCGGGAAGTAACTTACAGAGCTTTTTGTGATGTAAACCAACAACGCGGAACAATTTAGTTCCTATGGCAGAAATGTTATTTCGGCACAGATTCTTTCAGTTATTAACCACATTGATGATGGAGATGATCATTTTAAGGAATAGATAAGTATTTTTGAAAGTGAGTGATAGAGTGCCGAAACTATTGAAAGTGAGAGAGAAACAGAGCTGCCTCCTAAATGAAAGAAAAACACTGATTACAAAAGCTATTTTATCACTAATTTCATGGCAGTCACATTACTTTTCTTCACCAGAGTTTCAGGTAACCGTGACAGGCTCTGATCGCTAAGTAATGTTTGATAACAACCTGAAAATCATTGATTTTTAGAAAGTTTTGTGCCGGTGGAGTTTGTGCCGATAGTTGAACCAGTAGAAAACATTAAACTATCGCCACATTCCAGGTTTGGAAAGTACTGTAAAATATCAACTTATACACTTCTTAGAAGTTAAATGTATTAGTTGTCTACAGATTTTAGGAAATAACACTATTTTGGGATAATTAATTAGTATAAAGATAATGCACACATAGGCACATAAGTGTAATTTTGTTTTATCTCAAAATAACAATGAAGATATGTGTACGACTTTCCATTTGCATTTAAATTTATAAACAACTAATATTTATAAACATTTTAAGCTAATCACTGCACTTATAAGTTAAAAATTGAGGCTTCTATGAATTTTTTTTTACATACGAATGAAAAAACCCAGCACTGAGGTACCAAACAATCAACTGGTAACTCAGCACTTAAAAGGTTAAGCTGCTAATGGACTGTAAGAGGAGAAAGCAAATAAAATTGGCCACAAAATATCATTTGAAAAAAACAGAAATGATGCCCCAAAAACAAACACAAGTAAAAGAAGTTACCATAAATGGTAATAAAATCAAAATAGTAAGTAAATTTAAATATCTTGAAGAAGTAATAACACAACCTAAATGAAAAAAATCTCAAACAAGAACAGATTAGCAAAAGCACAAAAATCAGCAGACATTTCTTCTTTGAGATATTCCATCAATAAAACCACAATAAAACACTACAACACAGTTATAAAACCGGAAGCTACATATGCAGCAGAAACTTTTTCACCTTAATAAACAGTCAGACTGACAGACTTCAGAAAACTGAAAGGAGAATTGGAAGAACCTGCATCAACAAAAAATACCACAAAGACGAACAGTGGTGGATAATACCTAACAAAGTCGTGTACAAAGAGCTAGAACCCATTACAGATACCATGCGTAAGAGGAGACTGGGATTCTTAGGACATATGAGGATGCAGGATTCGAGACTTCTGAAACAAGTACAACACAACCTCGTCACAAAAAAATACCACAACAGGATGTAAATGGATCAGAGAAGAGAATATGAAGGAGATAGGCCTTACAAGAGAAGACACCACAAATAAGATAAAACTGAATACAAAACTCAAGAATACAAACATCAGCCTTACTCTTACACGAAATAAACCAACAACACGCATATTTTCAACTGAGGAATGAGCACGAAGATTGGATAGTCTGAAGAAGTACTGGGAAGATCCCAAAGCCCAAACAATCCCCTTAACGAGACCTGAACGATGGACTAACTACAGTGATCCTACGGGGTCATTTAAAAAAACCTCGGTATACGTAGTGTATTACTATACCAACGTATTTTGCATGTTCACCCACTTAATGATCACCCGATTATTATCTACAAGCAATACTTTCCGGACAGTCACGCAGTAGCAAGCAATATAAAAAAGGCAGTGGCAACACAAAGAGAGTCAGCTGGAAATTGGCTTATCTTGATATCAGCATGACTTCAGCTTGCTTCTGTAATGATCACCATGAAAGAAATTGAAAAGCTTAAGAAAAGATCAAGAACTGCTAGCTGGGGTTGTATGGAAAACATAAGCAATTGTAATTGAATAGGTGTGTTGAAAATTGTTCACATTCCAGAATCCTCACTTTTCAGGAGAAAGGAAAAACCGCTTTGCATTTATATAATCATATCTGTGTTTTCAACTACACAGTACGGAAATCATATTACGCCCGGTTTATAAGTAATACAAGTTTTTATGTCAAGGAATATTTCCCCTTTTTAATACTCAAATTGGAGAAACACCTTTGTAGAGGCAGATAATGTATAATAAACTCGGAATTTCGAAAGTCAATTAAGAAGTAACACATTATTACACAAAATTTTTGCCCACCTACGATTTCTTTTATAGTTATTCCTTGACATTCCATCTCTTTAAAAGTGTTTTAATTTGAAGATGTCTAGCCTCCATAACCCTTAAATGGTGTATGTCTTCTATGTTTAAAATTTCGCGAAGATCGTTATCATGCATTCCTTCAATGTTGAATGGACGATCACCACGATTATATTACGGCAGACAGTAAATACCATGGAAAAAAAAAACCCCTGCTCATACGTTTCTTTTTCTGCTACTCGCTGCTATGCAACGCTCACACAAGGGTCCTCTTCCGTATAAGCAATTCAGTGAATAACTATAACAGATGTATACACAGAAGGTTTATACAGGGTTTATTAGAAACAAATTTCATATAAATGGGGTATAAACCATGTATAAAAAATATAGTCGCTGCCGGGACAAAACCTCCTATGAGAAATATTTTAGCTCAGAACATTGGCTGGTAAGGTTGTCTTCTAAGGTGTAATATTGTGTGAATGGGGTCAAGGCATTCTCGCTCTTCATAATGTATGTGCTGCGTCTCGGTATATCTACAAAAATATTATCACATAGGTTTCGTCCCGGCAACGACGATATACACGGTTTAATAGTAAGATGGTAAAAGGAGACAGAGTGTAAGAAGGGTTTTAGATGAATATCAGAATGCGCGAGTGTATCTGTTTCAAATGTTTACATTGCACGAGAAAAATTATGCGCCCCAAAGTAAAAACAGACCTCGTGTGAAGTGTATTAGCCGTGGTGTATGACGAATTTGAAAGTAATTTAGGAGAGCATTCTAGTGATACAAGAGACAGTGAATCTTCCCATCTACATGGAATCGAGCTTATTTCAAGTTCAGATTAATGAAATACCTTTCATGTAAGTAGGCCTTCTTGCTCATTTTCATGGAAAATAAAATTCATAGCAGTGATAATGTATTTTTATCATCTCAGGCAAAGCATATCAGCAAATTTAAACGTTCATATTCGCGCAACGACCATGTGGACCTCGAAATGATATGAAATATTTGTTTATGCCTACGTTATTCGATAGTGGGGATTATTTGGGTAAATACGGTATCTTACTTTTGTTTTTCCAGGGATTTTAATCACAGACGTAGGTGTGAGGCATTATGGGAAGTTAGTAATCTTTATTAAAATTAAAATACTACAAGTAAGAGATTTTTTTCATATCACATTTTTATATTTTCCAACTGATGTTACTGGAAATTAACAGAAGTATGAAAGTTTGCATATTTTATTCGCAGCCCACTCTTCTGCACTGCAGTTTGAAACTATTTAAAATAAAATATCTGGGGAGTACAGACAAAATATAATGAAAATTGCTTGAAAATCTTGTAGAAATGATTGGCTCTACCTGCCGAAATCCTTTTGTTTTAAAAATATAACGTATTCTGAACGAACAACTTATTGTGAAAAGTATTTCAACATCATTCGCATTACTAGCTTGCAGTGAATTTTCCAATAGCCGTTGTGAGGTGACCAGTCAGCAGGCAAATTTCAGCCCATTTCCTGGAAATGTACGTCGTCAAGCTTACGAGAGACAGTACCCATTCCACACTACAAAGAGACAGTTGAAATAATATAAAAGCCCACTTTTCGAAGTTCACAACCTGACGCACTTCCCTGGTTAAGTTCAGCCTATGTGAATGGACGTAATGAAGCAAGATGCTGGATTCACAGCAATACATAGAAGGGATGAGACCTCAAATCTTACTGGACCATGTGATATGGTTGATGGAGGGAGATTCTGACGGCTATATACGCTACTGTTCCGTAATACGGAAGAATACAAGTGTATTCTCTCCATGAACATAACGCATGGTGGTTTTGCTTTTAAAATTACGACTCATTACGACTTTATGTAAGGAGTACAGTAGGAAGTGTTAAAGGCAGGAAAGTCATAATGCAGCTAGTGTACTATGAACAAAGCAGAAGTAAAACTGGAACCCACAAGAGATGACGCCGCCTGTACGAGAGATCCAGCAATCATCAGCTTCTACATAACAGAGTCTACAAAAGGTGAGCTAATGGCATAAATTACTGCAAGTCTTCGCGCAACAGTTCATTTTCTTAAGAGTTAATTTCATTTAATTTTTCCTTTGCTTCCGTAAGTTCAGATTTCGTTAATACGCCATTACGTCATGTTTCTCATCCCAATAAATAGCTGTTTTAATTTGGATTTTCTGAAATTATTATTAATGATCCTTAAATTCCAAGTTGGCGTACTTAATGGTTATTGTCCCGTCACCCTACCCCTGGGAGCTTTTAGAGTCTCATTACGTATTATTATGAACTATCGTTTTCAAGTCATAAACTTGAAGACTGGCGCCCATGGGATATTGTTTATGAAAAAGCAATGATATATTACTTATTTATATTAACATTAAGGTGACGCGACACGTCACAATTTTGTCAAACACCTGTGGGCCGAGTGGGTACGTCACGCTGATACTGGATCAGTTGAGCTGAAACAAATGCACTAATATGTAAAGGTGATTAAATTATCTCTTAGATTATAATGTGTAGTACTGAATATGTGGAAATGTTATGCTTCAATTTAGATACTATAGTCGACATAGAATTTGATATAAGAGTTTAATTTTTTGCCACGAGTGTTATTTGTGCGGAAAAAAAGACTGTTTTTATTATTATTATTTTTTAGAAATGCAAGTCAATGACAGATCTATCAGATCTTCAATCTCCAATATTCTGTCCACAGACAAGAAAAATATGCTAGCCGGTGGTTTGTGTTGTGTGAGGAAATAGGCGTTATGAGAGATGGAAGAATTAGAGTATTTAAATCTTAATTCTATTACAATACTTATTTCAAATAGAGATATGGTGCAAATTAACTGACACCTTCTTGAAACTGGGCTCATTGACTGACCAGGAGAGCGGTACCAGTGGGTACTTAAAATATTTTGTAAGACAGTATGTTATTTTAATCTGGTTATCTTTCTTGGAATGACTAAAGAATTACCTATCACGCTATAAATTTCCTTTCTGTGTAAATATACAATTAAATAGTTGTACACAACTGTCTCATCAGAGTTGTCATGCGGTATGCGTATTCAACCTGGCATGCATCAATCGCCAGTCTGAATCTCGGCTGTTAACGTGGTGAAGCAGTTATCATTGCAAAACCATAATTTCGTAAGTTATAGTTTCATCTTTATGGTCGTGAAGTTATAACTCGCGCAATTAATGTACAGAAAATCCTGATGGTTTAAAGTCCCTCATAATGACAGGAAGATTGATGTTTGGTGTGCTGTTAGTGCAAGACAAATAATTGGGCCAATTTTATTCCAGACAGCAGTAAATGCAGAGGTAACAAGATGACACTTTGATGCCGTCCATTAGGTTAACGGAAGAAGAAAAATTGGAAGAGTTTTCAGACAATGTAGTGGAGCAGAACCAGTGGCAAATGTGAAAAGATGGTCTAAGAAAGGGGGAAAATATAATGAGGTACCATGTCCCTTTGTTGTACGCTGTTACAATCCATGTACGGGTGGTGTTGATATTTGTGACCAGCAAATGGAGTGCTACCGTACATGGATAAAAACCAAGAAATGGACCCTCGAGGTATCCATGCATTTCTTGGACCTCGCCTTCGTAAATGCATGGATGGAATACCAGGAGGATTGCAGAAAGGCACATATTCCTGCCAAGGATAATTTGGACATGCTTGGGTTTCGAACAGCTGTCTCAGAAGGCCTAACTGCTGCACCAACCAAAAAACGTAGACATTCAACAGAAGATGACTGCTCCAGCACTGACGCATCGAGAACTAGAGTCGCGAAAATCACTGCTCTGGACAAGAGACTCGATGGCTATGACCACTGGCCTGTAGTTGAATTAAAATCGGCAAGGTGCTGCCGCCAAAAGGACTGCAAGAGTCGAACTCGTACACGATGTACGAAGTGTAATGTGTATTTGTGTTTGGACAAGGATTTTAACTGCTTTAAGTTGTTTCATACTATGAATTAGAACATTTGAACATGTACTGAGCTGAATTTTTCTGTGTGTGTAATGAGTGAAGTAAGTCCTGACACGCACAATTGTGTGGGTCCTTTTTTTTTTTTTCGGATGTTAGTTTTAATTTTGTAAAATAAACTATCAATATGTGTATTGAGGAGCATTTTAGTCAGTTTTTGACATACAAACAAAAATTCACACCCCCAGTTTTCTTTCAGGTCTGAAAGGGATATACATCATTGAAGGATTTATAGTGGAGAAGAGCAACTCCTGAGCCCCTTCATTCACAATTAAATCCGTAATAATTACGGTTAATCTGTAATAGTTGGCACTTTTGTACATTATGAAACTGGTACCTGAAGATACAGGCAAAAAGGTTAAGGAATACACAACACTATAACAAAGAGGCATAGAATCTGCATGAACATAAGTCACCATTATCTAAGACCATCCTTATCTACTTTCTCCCAAACAATCTTCGCAACAGAAACATATGCACTGTACTAAAGTAAATTTAGTCCAAATTACACTACGGTGTTGTAGCAGGCGGAGAGTTGATACGATATGGCATGTCCCAGTTGGCAAATAGCCTTACCGGTTTACCGGCAGACTGGAGCGAAAAAACATAACTCTCGTTGAACAAACACTTTCCATAACCTCACTTTCCACCATATATTTCACCAATCACCTTTCCGGAAGGCAGGTCGAGTGCCTAGAGACATAATGAACAATCATGCAGACATTGTACATAAGTTCAACAAGCCAAGAAAGTTCTCATATTTGGCAAGATTAAATAATATCAATTCACTGATGAAGGTTGGTAAATTAAAACATGTAATTGATATCCTGCATAGACACAAAATTGTGATCAGAGCTCCTCAAGAATTACATAATACTGAACAGAAGCCAAATGAACCAGGTATGTATCGTTTCCGTAAAGGACCTCCAGGTGAGAAAGTTATGAGGAATGTTCTTCAATTTGGAGTGGGTTTCTTGGTACACAGAAGTCTTAGATTCCATTACTGATTTTTTTTTCCTATTTGTTTTACGTCGCACCGACACAGATATGTCATATGGTGACGATGGGACAGGAAAGGCCTAGGAATGGGAAGGACGCATCCATGGCCTTAGTTAAGGTACAGCCCTAGCATTTGTCTGGTGTGAAAATGGGAAACCACAGAAAACCATCCTCAGGGGTGCCAACAGTGGGGTTCGAACCAACTATCTCACGAACACTGTATACCGGCCGCACTTAAGCGACTGCAGCTATCGATCTCGGTCCATTACCGATTTTCTCAAATTCCCCACGGGTAGCATTGTTAACCTTAAGAGTGGAAAACGGGATACATACATTGATAAATAGGGAGCAGATTTTTATGTAATTACATATTTTTTTGCGTAAGTTTTAACGCAAGTTACAAAGTTCATTATTCCTATTGTGCATCCCCAAGTGTAAAAACTGAATCTTATTTCACATAAAAACACATTTTCACATTTTTTTATGTAAATACATATTTTAAGAAAATCTATAATAAGCACATAAATCACCAATATTTGTTGATCAATAACATTTAAAATGCTTCTGTGTTATAAAACAATGCTCATATTTTCATTCTACGATTATGGTATTGTTTTTAACAGTGTATTTAACATGATGTATCTGAATGTTTCGGCTATTTATGGACTTCCCACCATAAGTTCTAAAACTTGCGGGTCACTGGCTACGTTGTTATATTTAGACAGCGATTTGATTTGCTGCACAAGATGTTTCCTTGCATGATGTCATTCCAACTCTTTATGAGTCGGCCCTCTCGGGTTTTGTTTATAGAATATCAGTGAAAGGGAATCGCGGAGAGATAAGGTGACGTAATTCCGTTACGACATGGGAGACTCGGAAGAATATTGCCCCACTATTAGGCAGTGGAATTTCATCACTCCTAAGAGTAAGGTTAGCTGTTTGGGTCCACATATCATTCCCGTGGTCGTGTGATTTTGTATGGATTTATAAGAAATATTTCCTTCAGTGTCCGCTGCATTCGTTTTTATTGGAAAGTGATTCACCGTAAATGCGTGTCGTAACCTGCAAAATAATGCCAAAAGAGAAGTCGAGTACAAGGTCGCGTCTTCAACAATATGTAGTGGAATTTAAAAGCATTTTGACTACCGATGGAAAAGTATTATTTTGCCAACCGTGTGGTAAAACGGTACGTGCAGATCAACGTTCTGAAGTAATCCAGCATTTGTCTGGAAATAAGCATACTGCGGCTGCTTCGCGCGTGCGTTCGCGACAATTACTAATAGCTGAACCAGCTACTTCAAATGCAGGCCCATCTAAATATTCCCAGTATTATTTAGATGTGTGCAGAGCATTTGTCGCCGACATTCCTCTTGGTAAAATAAATAATCTGGGACTGAGAAATTTCCTAACAAAGTACATTAATTTTGAGCCTCCAGACGAATCCACATTAAGGAAAAACTATCTCCCAAAATGTTACGAAGAAACTTTACAGAGAATTCGGGCAGTATGTGATAGCAAAAAACTGTGGGTGAGCATTGACGAAACCACTGATTTAAGTGGCAGAAAAGTAGGAAATGATGTAGTTGGTGTGTTGAAGAATGACAAAACTGCTGGCGAACATTCTTATTTGCTAGCGTGTCAAGAAATGCTTGCTGCAAACCACGTTACTGTACCTAGGTTATTCAATGAAGCCATGCACTTTGGCCAAAAAGGTATAAAATACGACCATGTATTGCTTTACCTTACTGACAGTGCAGCTTACATGAAAAAGGCAGCCGAAGGCCTTTCTGTGAGCTTTCCGAAAATGATACACGTAACTTGCGTTGTTCATGCTCTACACAGGTTTGGTGAAACTGTGCGGGCTCAGTATCCTGAAGTGGATAAATTAGTGTCTAATGGCAAAAAAGTCTTCGTAAAAGCACGCTCAAGAATCGATCTCTTGAAAGAGAAAAACCCGGATCTTGCGCTTCCTCCTCTGCCTAGTGTTACGCGATGGGGTAACTGGCTTAGCGCTGTGGTATACTACGCAGACAATTTCGAAAGTTTTGTATCCGTTGTGAACGTGCTAGATGAAAACGACGCGTCGTCAATTGAGATTCTTCAAGAGATACTAAAAGACAGCTTTTTGAAAAATGATTTGGCGTTTATATCTGCCAATCTAAGCCTCTTGTGAAAAACTATAGACTTACTTGAAAAAACCACTAACCTGTTGTCCAAAACAGTGAAGGAAGTGCGCGCTGTTGAAAATAAATTAGATTCACTCCCGGCTTCGCAGGTACAGGGACTGTTAAAGGTCAAAAATCAAAATTTGTTCAGGAAAAACAGAGGATTTCAAACAATGTGCCAAATTTCTAATGTATTAGAGGGTACTCATGTTGGCGAAATTGATGGCGTTATTGGTGACATTCCTCTCTTTAACTATCCTCGTCTGACTTCCTGTGATGTGGAGCGTTCGTTTTCGCAGTATAAGGCGTTCTTTAGAGATAATCGGCATGCATTTGTGATGGACAATTTGGAGATGACCTTTGTTGTTCACTGCAATTCTGAGACTACTTCTAGCAACTAATATTCCAGCGTGTGATGGGTGAGTACGAACTCGTACTACTTTTTCAAAGATGATAGGTTGCTTTTTCCATATTTAAGCAAATCATTACCTTTAAAAAATAACCATTCATAATATCTACTCTGGAATATCAAAAATTAATATACCATACAGCACGTTTCCATACACAGACATTTTGCCTTAAGGAGCACGTTTGGTAGCACCACATTCTAATACAAAACATACTTATTTACTTCTTGAGCGCGAGTAGTTATATGATATTTAAAGGAAAATAATTTCAATTTCTTTTATCACATATTTTAAAGTTTTTCAGCACATAAAAAATAAATATTTTTCACATTTTTAGCACATAAAAATCCGCTCCCTATTGATAAATGTACGTGCACCAACAAAAGAAAAATGGACAAGGAGGAAAAAGATCAATCTTGGAATGAACTTGACCAATCGGTTACGAATATACCAGATACTAATATTAAAATTTTACTTGGAAATTTCAATGCAAAGATTGAACTGATTGGAGATTTCGTGTAGTGGTAGGGTGATGGCCAGCTCAAAAATTGACAAGCAATAACTGAACGGTCAATTGAATTTTGTATTAACCATGGACAATTTTTGGACACAAGGCTTAGAAGAAAACTGCATAAATTAATGGCTTGGAAATGTCTAAAAGTTAAGTTAGGAGAGTCTCAGGTCATATGGCTACAGATTGAAATTTCATAAAATATTTAATATGTAAAGGCTCTTCGTAGTGTCGATTAAGACCATTACATCTCAAAAATTAAAATCAAATTAACACCTAAAAGGAAAAATAAACCGCAAAAATTCATTAAGAAAAGAACAAATGATCTTAGTTCGGTCGTTGATAATCCAGTGTGCTTTGAGAAATCAATAATGCTTTTAAGTGACAACTTGTGGACCACTGTTAAATTACAAGCTTTAGCAGAAGAAGTTGTTCCCACAAAAAAAAAAAAAAAAAAAAAAAAAAACATGCATGATGGAACGAAGTGTGTGATATAGCAATACAAGGCTGGCATAAATCTGGGTTGAGTGACCAGAAACAAAAACAAACTTAATAATAATAATAATAATAATAATAATAATAATAATAATAATAATAATAATGTTATTTGCTTTTACGTCCCACTAACTACTTTTTAAGGTCTTTGGAGACGCCGAGGTGCCGGAATTTAGTCCCGCAGGAGTTCTTTTACGTGCCAGTAAATCTACCAACATGGGGCTGCCGTATTTGAGCACCTACAAATACCACCGGACTGAGCCAGGATCGAACCTGCCAAGTTGGGGTTAGAAGGCCAGCGCCTTAACCGTCTGAGCCACTGAGCCCGGCAAAAAAAAAAGTGCTAGGGACGAATTAATCAAATGCTAGACGATTAACAGCCAAAGAAATAAGGAGGGTTAAAAGGAATCATCAGAAGGGAACATTACATCTACTGATGAACTATTCAATCGTCATAAAACAAGATACTATTACAGGACATTGAAACAATACCAAACAAATTACTCCCCCCCCCCCCCAATCTTCTGACGGATATGAATGGAAATGTGGCCCATAATGATTATGATAATGCAATAATTTTGGCTGAATCCTTCAAAAACCCCCAACAGTGATGAACCTGAAGATTATTTTGAATTTCATCTGTATCCCAGAAATAAAAAAAACCCTGGAAAAGATCATTCCATCGGTTTATAATGAAGTGCGCGCAGCTACTGATTCACTCAAATTTTTTAAAACAGCGGGAGAGAACAAACTAGTAAAGAACTTAGGAAGAATACAAATGAACAGACTATATGGAATTTACATAAACATCCCATTGACATGTAGATTATCGAAAAACCGCCTGAAGAAAGGAATGTTGCAGTTATCCCCACCACACAAGAGGGTGATAGATCAGATACTGATATTATAGAGGAATTTCTTTCCTGGATATTATAAATTATCCAGCCAATTCATTCCTGGTTGTCAGCGTTTCACCTCAGTGAGCTAAGTTGGAGTCATCAGTTGGCAAATAGCAGACCCACCAAGACACGAAAATTTATAATGTCCAACAAGGACCAACTATATTGGTATTATAAATTTACCAATTCGGAACAGATATTTCAGGTTCCCTATGAGAATCAACATCTCTACTATGAACATATCACTGAATTTATTCACTTCAACTGTCTCATTTAGCATTCGTATCCCAACATCATCATTTCTCACCGTCTTTCCTATCATACCTCTCTTAGAAATTTAATCTCGATGGCTTGAATTCTTCTCACTTGGCTGCTAGTCTAAGTCCAAGGTTCAGGTGTGTAAGTCAGTATGCGTACATTGTACATTATCTCTCTACTTTGTCCTGGTACTTCTTTGCTCCAAACACGTTTTGTTACACTTTGGTAGAATGCAACACACTACTGTACCCTCTTGCTAATCTCCATATACACCATAGCATTTTGCATTAATTAGGTATTTAAAGCTGTTGCTTTCTTCGTTTCCTTCACAATCCTGTCCATGACGTTTCTCTTCAGAACTTCTCTTTAACCGTGGTTTCCCAAAACCTTTTCTCAGGGGACACTTATCACATGCCTTTTCTATATCCATGAAAGTCATGACCAGATTGTTTCCATATTCGCAGTTCTTTTCCATCAGATGTCTCATGCTAAAGATTGGGTCCACTGTAGATCCTCCATTCCTGAAGCCACATTGTTCCTCTTGTAACTTTCGCTAAATCTTTCTTCATTTTTCTTTCTAAAAGCCATTTCAGTATTTTAAGTACCTGCAATGTAAGTGCGATTCCTTTGTAGTTACTACAATCTTGTCCCCTTTCTTAAACACTGGCATTATTATCCCTTTATTCTAGTCTTCTGGTACAAATTTGTGTTTCCACATACACTTTAGAAGTCTCTACAACCACTTCATACCTATAGCCTTTATCATTTCCACACTCATTTGAAACAATCGCTGTTGCTTGTGTGCTGGAAAAAATTATGCGTGAATGGACTAAGGTATGCCCACCGTCTTGCTGATCTAGCATTATAAGCACATGGTACAGAAGCAGCTGAGTTTCAAGTAGAGGAATTGGAACGATTAGCAGCGAAGGTTGGACGAAAATTTATTTTGAGAAAACTCAAATTATGCCATTGTTTCAAGTAGTAGAACTCAAAAATTTGAGACGAGCACAACAAATCACGTAGCCGAGTTACAAGAAACAGTCTCTTATGATCAGTGCTAAATTTTGACATTATTACTCAGTCGTTAAGCTATAAGAAACATGTGCTAGTGAACTATTGTTTGAAGTGAATACCCAATCAAGCAGACAAACTGCAGAAAGTTGATAGAAGAAATCTTCGCACAATTACAGTAGAAGTCCGCTATATTGAGCACGGCATATAACGAGAACCCCGCTATAACGGTAGCTTTTGCTCGTCCCTTCAAAAAGTCCTATATTAAACTGTGTATTATCCTTCGGTTACAGCGAGAACCCCAACATTGACGCATCCGTTATTACGAGCGATTATGCACGCTCTATTTTTTCCGTGGCCGGCATTTGAGCACCCAGTCATTATACTGCATGCGATCGAGCATCTTCCGTACCGCATAGTTTTCTCGCTATGCCCACCAGCGAGCTCTCTCGTACAAATTCGAAGGCAATGTCGGAGTCGATTAGTAATACCCGTCGACTGCTCTTCTGAGAGGAAAAGCAGAGGTGAACACGTTTTCACAATAAATGTGAAAATAACGTGTAAGACAGCCATTGTTAACTCAGTAAAGATAAACGCTGAATAACGATTGCTTAATTTTAATGCTAAATACCGCAATTAAGTAAGAACGAGATAAGCCTACACCTCAAGATACGACTGAGTGCGTCATTGATTACAAGGTTCGTTTATATTTTCTCGCGTCCGATAAATTACGGAAAGGCTACTATCATGTAGATTTATAGCGAGAAGGT
Organism: Anabrus simplex; assembly: GCF_040414725.1. Taxonomy (NCBI): domain Eukaryota; kingdom Metazoa; phylum Arthropoda; class Insecta; order Orthoptera; family Tettigoniidae; genus Anabrus; species Anabrus simplex. Next base: position 73,154,779 of record NC_090278.1, read on the forward strand.
TATAATTTTTCTACTTCCTCTTGAAGTATGTTTTCATCATACATATAGTACAGATAAGTTAGGATATGTGACTCAATTTGAATAGAAAAACTGAAAAGTTTACTACAGAATGCGATCAATTATCTTCGGTACAGTATAGTTTTCGCGCTATGTGCATTTGCGAGCTTTCTCGTCAACATCCGAAGGCAATATTGGAGTCGATTAGTAATACTCGCCGACTGCTGTTCTCAAAATTCGAAATGAAAGAGGGTAGGCTAATACGTTTTCGTAATAAATGCGTAAATAACGTGGCCGATAGCAGTTAACTCATTAAAAATAAAGGCTGAAGTAAACGATCTCATAATTTTAATGGTATACCGTATACTGAAATTAAGTTGAGAAAGTGATACACCTTAAGATATGGCAGGGTACTATCACTGATTTCAGAGTATAGTTTATATTTTCCGCGTCTAGTTAAATTTCGGAAAGATATTCCCACGTCAATTTTTAGCGAGGAGGTTATCATTTCTCCACATGCGTTTCAAATAGGTTTCCATGATACATATACGGTTTGGTTAGGTGATGCCGTTTGAAGAAGAAAACTGAAATGTATGCCACAGAAGCCTCCAGAGTTATACTGTGTTTCTTCAAATCCAAGGCTTTTCTCAGAATCTCGTGTGAAAAATCAAGGGTCGTTTTGCATTCGCGGTCTGATAGTAATGAACCCCACTGGCAACTACCGCAGTAACCAAAGCACGCCGTTTGTTTTGACCTCCGAGCGCGCGCGCACACAGACAAAACTCGTTGACAATAAACGACTTCTCTTTTTCATATGCCTATATCGCTAGCCACGGTGACCGGTAGTACAGTGCCTATGTGTAACGACACTGGATCTCGCAAAATAGTGAAGAGAGAACGACATTCTATTATCCTCTACAAAAACGTTTCTCAAATCTGCAGAACGGCATCAAACCATGCGAGCCTTAGAATTCTTAGAAAGGCCACGGCTATCAGTAGCAGAGTTATAACAACGTGTATGCTGTATCTGACGCACTGTATTTGCTGACGCTTAGTAAAATTAAGTTTTATACACAGCAGGAATATATTCGTGATGGATCGTCGTATTGTAAAGATACATGGAACAGGTACTGCCAGAAAATTTCCAACGAGTTCTCGTCGATGTTAAGATGCCAATTTTAAGTTAATGAATATTAAACACTCGGAAATGTATAATAATTGTGCAGCCGCATAGGCCTAATTAAAGCCCGAATTCGAAGTTACAGTGAAGAGAAAAATAGCTTAAAAATGCGTACCTACTGCACAAATGGCCCGCACAAAAGACGCTTTAAAGAAGTTGAAATTGTGAAGCATGTGCACAAAAATGCACGGGCGGAATTAAGATACTGCGGCGCAATAAACTCGTTCGTTGACTTTTAAAGCCTGCGATTAAGACCTATACATCGCTAGCCGCTGAAGTTGGCCGAATTTGGCAAGCAAGACGTGCGTGTAGCAGCAGCCAGTTATATGTGACGCTGAGGGAAAGTAACAGTTTTATCGTAAGCAAGAATATTTGCCAGGTGGATCGTCGTATTGTAGCGACGCGTGGAATATATATTGCCAGAAAATTTACGAGTTCCCTTCGATATTATGATCACAATTTTAAGATAATGGTTATTAAACCTGCTGAAATAAAGCATATTTGTACAGCCGCAAAAAATACGGATAACTCAAGCCAATGTTCAGCGTCTACAGTCTAAAAAATGCGTACTGTATAAGAAGACATTCAAATGATTTTACAAAGCATTTTTTAAGCTTGATCAAATTTTTTTGGAAGGAAAAAGTGGGAGTCGTCTAGGATTCAGAGAAATACGGTAATATATATTTTTCAGAATGAAATTAAACACAAACTTTCATGTAGTATACGATTTCGAAAAACAACATCCAAGTAAGCCGCAGTGTAGATATTATCCGCGATAACTCAAATTTTGAACAAACTGATTGAAATTTCATACTGAATTCAATATGTACGGGTTTTCCCTCAGACTTTTACAAAGAATCGGATATAACGATAAGCCGCTATAGCGAGTAAATTTTTCGCCATTATGAATTCACACTATAGCGGACTTCTACTGTATTAATAAAAGACACCAGATTGATGGCCAGTAGAGACTATTGCTAAATTCAGTGCTTTACAAGGGAAGTGAATAGATCATCGACATGATGTGAAAACGAAGGATTGCCTTCTCTGGGCATACACCGCTTATGAAATACTATGCTCCTGGAACAACTATTTGATTTCTTTTGCAATAGTAAAACAAAAAACTCATGGTTTAAAGAAATACAAAGGGATTTAGATGAATTTAAAATTAATAAAGATCAAATTGAAAACAGGGAAGGGAAACTGATTCTAAAGAACAAGTACACAATAACACCACTAAAAATATCGCAGCATATACAGTAGGTTATATCCGCAGAAGAACAGGCCGCAAGATCATGCAGAAATAAGTTCTGGGGAAGGAAAAAGTTAAGTGTTAAAAGCTGAACTACTACTTTGAAGACTTAAGGTTTGATTTTGGTGCTTCAGTGTGGACGTAAACAGTGTAAATGAATATCATACAATTTCAATATAATCCCCCCAGGACACCAAAAATATCAAACATTTTAGTGATATCATGAACAGTATTCTAGTGATCTACTGCCCATTCATAAAAATTGAACGTTAGGGGTTACAACTCTATTGCCGTGGGTCTGAGACATGACACGGAATAGTGTTTGCAAGAGATTCCACGTTAATACCAGCATCGCCCGCCGATGACCCTATGTGACAGTCCAGCTAAATATTTAAACTCCGATGTAATGGATCAATTATACTGATAATACTGAAGATTTTCCACGTAAATAAACAGTTTTACGGTATATAAATGATTCAAATATGTTAGTAAGTAGCAAATATACAGGTTATGTCAACCAAGTAGACTATAAAAATGAAAGGGTGGTGTGCCCAATCAAACAGTCCTAGGGAGAACAACAATTTAACATTGCAGTAAAACACTTTCAGCAACACAAGGATGAGAAAGGGCTAAGATTGAGAAAACAGAAACCACAGCCTCAACAAAGGTATGGCAAGGTATAAAAATGAGAAAACGCAGAGAAAAAGAGAATTTTTTTTTTATGGGCCGAATGATTGGTCACTTGAACAGCACACCCAATCAAGTCATTAATACACATGGCTTAAAAAACAGAGGAAAAGAATACACACAAAATGTAAATATACCTAAGCAAGTTATGGACAGAAACATTCAATGAGATAATGAAAGTAGGTTTACCTGGCTTATAGTATTAATGTAAATAAATAAATGAATACTGGATTAAAGCCACTATATTTAATGAAGCCGAGCTTTGAGCCAAATTGCATTGGCCTTCATGAGGGCATATGTTCTGCTTCCGACAGTGAGCAAACAAATTCAAAGAAACGTGGAAGCCATGGCCGTACTATCCACGTCCTAATCCACTAAATGGATCATCGTGCTGTGAATCACAGAACTTAACATGCCCTGATGAAGGCCAATGCAATTTGGCTGAAAACTTGGCTTCATTAAATAAATATAGTGGCTTTAATCCAGTATTCCTTCATTCATATACGTAAATATGTTTAGATAGTTGCAAATAGAACACAAAATTGAACTCCTCTAGTGAAAGGCAAGCAGTTCCCTGATGATCTGCTGGACGAGAGTAGTTTGTGATCAAGTCGTTATCCAGGAAACACAATACTTCATAACAATAAGTTAGGAACGCCTCTCTTTCCCATTATTCCATGTGCGTAAGAATTTCAAGTCCAAGGTCAGTCGCAGAAAAAGCTGTTGGTCAGCGTAAATCAGTACGCTTCTTCAGGAGAGTAACGTTGCAGTGCTTCGCTAAGGAATGTAATAGGTCAGCATTTACAGTTGCTAAATAGGTAACTTGACACAATAGACCTCAGAGGATGAATAAGCAAAGCACTGTAAAGACCATTAGGCAAATTAAGATGAAGTCAAGGAACACAAACGTAAGGTAGAAATGCATAATTCCACAGTTATGACAAACATGAGACATGTAGGAAGGGTCAACTGGCACTTGCAAAGTCATACTCCAAGGTCTTTAAAAAAAAAAAGAGTAAAACCAATTAGCATGGAAGATAACACGTTGGGTCGATGCACTTTTGTATGTGGTATCTTGACATTTCTCTTACCAGCAGAACTACTTTTCAGTCCACACCAGTATTTTAGCATCAGTTCTAAAAGCCAGTTTGATGTTAGTAGCGGCGTGCCCGGTATCTAGAACTCTGTCTGTGATGTGGCATCAAATGGTCCGCACAGGGTCACAGCCAGAGCTCCAACACCGACCAGTACCTCGCACTGTCTCGGAGGTGCAGGTTCCCAGAAGCAACAAGCATGCTACACACACCTCACTAATTGCCTGCAGCTAGATATCAAGCATGAAAATCTAATTAAGCTAATTAAAACAATTATGTCCTACATTGAATGCAGGCCACTTCAGTGCAATAACAGGAAAAGCATGTGAGGATGGATTTGTATACTCCTAAGACTAAATTATACAACATTTGTGCAGTATAACATTACTGAAAATGAGCGCGGATAAGGGCAGGATACAAAATCCTAGAATGCAAGAATTGAATATTAACTGTTCAGGATACTGTATTGGACCTGGTGAGACCACTTCTTAAGGTGACACTTCAGAGATAAAAACAGATATTCTTGTCTTTTTGACAAAACAAATGATTTAAAGTCCCCTTACTTGTCACAAAGTTACTTTGTTGAATTCAAGCTATTTATCATTTTAATAATGCTTTGTTTGCCAGTTTGCACGCAGCAGAAATAGGCATCGCATCTGCTGCACTGTTTTGTTAGGTAATGATGTCATTGTCATGTTTCCATTCAATCAAATATGTCTTTTCTTAGCTATTAAGCATCCATGGGATGGGCTAACAGCCCCCACACCCGCCCAAAAGATATTCATAAAGACTCAAGCTGTAAAAATTTACCATATTTCTGAAGGAATTTAATAAAGCCTATTTTGGACCAATATTTCAGTACTCCACTGTCACTGGGCAACATTTTATGCTTGTATTGGTATTCCTGATAGTACTACAATAGTGCTGACAAATGAGTAGCCCCATTTACAAAACCTGCTATGACGGAAAATTTAACTTCGAGTTTTAGGTTTGCCAAGCCTTCATTACTCCAAGACCTACATAAATTTAACTAAAATTTGAGTTGCATAATGCGCTATTTGCCTTCTAAAACTGGAAGAGAAAAGTTCAGTTATTTGCAAAGCGCACTATGTGCACAGGCCATACATTTGCAAAGCCAGTTGTATTCATATGCAGATGCAAAAGCTGCTATATTTATCGCAGCTGCAGAGATGCCAACTTTCCAGAAAGACAATTCGTAATGCAGCCGTTAGGACACGGGGATTGAGGGGGGGGGGGGGGGGGGGTACGCGGCGGCCGTAGAATTTTTCCCGCGAGATCTGCAGAAATGTATATATTTTCTAAACTTTCTCTTAAGTAGTAGTTATAGTACTCATTAGCCATGTATTTTTAATGTACTCTACGTACGATGTGTATTATATAGATATGACTTTTTTAAAGTGTGATTATTTTTGTAAATACCATTACTGTTATTATTGTTAATATTAGCATATAATTGTCATCAATAGTTATTAAGTGTTCTAGGTTAAGACTGGTTAAGTGTAAGAAAGGAAGTACATCCCTAACTTTGCCAAGATAAAAAAATTATTATTATTATTATTATTATTATTATTAACTTACATATCACTGAACAATCAATGAACAACATACAATTCAACCATCTTGTTCTTCCTCATTATGCGCATCTGAAAAATCGCGGCTACACACACTACAAAACACGTGTGAAATGAGACTTTGAGGAACGCAGTAAACAGGGCCATTCTTTCGAGTAGTGAACCATTTTTTGTTTATTATTAGCGTCACTAGTCACGGTAACGTCATCACACGTATTTTCCTGCACAAGAAATCGCTTCATTATTTCAAACTTTTCGCATTTCGTAACACAACGATTAGCATATATCCTGTAAGAGCAAAATATGTAAATTTGGCAACCGAAATAGCAATAAATACTTCTTCAACAGTCACGCACACAGTATTCACAATGAAACGGAGTTAGTCACCACTTTGCCGCCAAAACAAAGACCAAGGATCATGTAAGAGAAATACAAAAACAAAAGAACTCTCATATTTGCATGGAAATCTGATCATGTGATGAACAAAGACAACAACTCCGCAAGATACACCACTTCACAGGTGCCTATTTTTCAGGTACTGGAAGCGCACACTGCGTTTGGCGCGTGAACACTCGAAATATTCTTTAAGGAGGAACAGGAAAGGGGTGTAAATAATTAGTGAGAAATCCGAAAATAACATTCTGAGAATTCAAGCTGTAATGGCATTCCTTGTGTATCCTTTTGAACACTTCATACACATAGACTTAAAAATCAACAAAAAATCGTAATTCGTGGTGTGTGATTCGTAAAGGCGTAATTATGATGGATAATTTGTAATTATTACGATTGAATCGTAATAGTTGGCATCTCTGCAGCTGTTATGGCCTCCATCTTGTCAGATTATATGCAGATGCAAAACCAGCTAAATTATCCTAATCACTGGATTGATTTCTTTTCCCTAGGAATAAATGTTTATGCTACATCAAGGCAAGAAGACAGTGACCAGAGAATAGGATTCTTTACACTATGAAGGTAGCAAGTTCTGAGGCACCCATCTGTTTGCTTTTGAGCCCGCCAACGGAAGGCAACAGGGTCGTTCTGGACTTATCTTGATAGTGATGTTTATCTAGTTTTATTTGCTTGCGATAAGTGTAATGACTGCAATGATGGAAGCAAATCAACGCACAGCTATGTTACAAAGACATCTTAGAGAGAGTACGCTCCTTAAAATGGCAGTGGGCTGGCCATGTTGCACGAAGAAATGATGATAGATGGACAAAACTAGTGCTGGAGTGGAGTCCGAGAGAACATCGAAGGCCTAGAGGAAGACCACCGGACAGATGGGACAAAGATATCAAGAAGATCGCTGGTACCACTTGGATGAGATCTGCCCAAGACCGTTCTACTTGGAGAAGACTGTTGAAGGCCTACCTATACCCACGACTTAAAGAGGCCACATCATTTTAATGATTGAAATGGCTGATTGTATATTGTATATACCTGTGCTTATATGTAGGTTACATTCCCATTAAGTTTCATGAAAATCCATGCATTAGGTAAAAATATCTTTATCTCAGGAAGGTCCTCTTAAGGCTAAGTGTGCAGACAAATGATGGACATCCTTCACCTTCTGTATGTCCCAGGATAATTATAAGAATCTGTCTTATAATAAGCCACAGCTTTGCAGAAAACTTTACTGAACTAGACCCAATTTATAACCATCTTTTTACCAGCAGCCATACTGTAACAGTATTTTCCCTACACAGCAGTCATACTGTAATAGTATTTTTTCTACACTCTTAGTGCCTTTGGTGTGCTGCTGTCATCCAGCAATCATGATTTCCTCATTAGTGAATGACAATTTCGGACAAAACAATATACACGTGTTATAAGCCTCTCTTCAAACAAATCATTGTAATTTTATAACTCTTTTGCTGCGCTATGTTTAAACGGGACAGTTACAGAAAAATCTAATTTTTTAAAGGAACCGAAACTTTTTTTAAAGGTTAGCCACATTCAACACCAGTGCACCATTCTTAACTCAACTTCGGCAAACTAGCATCGACATTTTACCTTGAAACACACATTACTGTGATACATCTGTGAACATGGAACTTGACACATTGCAGGCAATCCTGGTGAATTCTTACAAGAAAAATACTGAGTCTTCTCTTGCACAGTCCCTTTCCTTTCTTTGAACATTTTGCTGTTAATATGAAACAAAAAACACAATTAGGTTTGGGACTTATGCTGCTCCCAAAGAAAGTATCTCTCCGTCAGGCGCGCTTGAGGTACGTAATGTTTCGCATTCAGACTGCGCTGATACTCTCGTAGAAGTCCCATTATAACAGAATTTCTGAAGTTAGGAGCACTAATTGCCCTATTTAGAAGCTTTTTGTACAATAGTCTTCCAATTATTAGTGAAGTCTCAACGTCATCACGAATATCCCGGTAGTCTGATATGAAATTAAGAAATTCCTTGTTGGCAATCAGTATGCACATCATAAGTTTCATGTCCAAATTTACTGAACAGTCCGAATCAGAATCCGCCACTAAAAAATTGAAGATTTCTTCACTGTCATTACTAATGTTCCGCACGTTCATAGCTGCTGAGTGAAGCCTGCTGTTGGCCAGACAGCTGACAGGAATGTTGGTGGGGGGGCGAAAGATAACATATACACATAGGTCCAGTATTGGTGGCATAGTGCATAGTCAATACAGAGGGGCATGATTTTTTCGCATTAATGAAAAACGCGACAATAATATTTGGAAGCGATTTTGCGGTATCTTTACGAATATGTTTCTGGTTAAGAAAATATGGATATTATGTTCGGGAATTAAAGCGATAAAGCCATTTTAAAGCAAAATTCAATTATTTAGTGATGAGAACAACATTACAGCGAAATCTGTAATAAATAACGAACTTGATATTTTGTTCCAAGATTATGTACGAAAAGAGAAGGAAGAGCGAACAAAGATACTTCAACAGGAAAGGAATATGTTATTAATGTTCTGCAAAATCTTTTTAAGACACGACATCAAAGAAAAGGGGTTGGCTCCAGGCTTCGTGACAAATGAAATGTTTGTAATGTTCTTGTGGTGGCTGGTAATCCTACCCCAGCCTGTCTCATCACAGCATTGTGCAATCCTGGAATCCCTAATGACGCCTACTAACACGCACAATCGACTTCATGGTCAGGTAAAATTAAGAAAGTGATCACAGACAGTAGCGAAGATAGGTCACTCAACAAGTGTTACAGAACACAGCAGAGTTAAACAGTTTGAGAGTGAAGGTTGTGTGTTACGGAAAGCAATATTTTAATGTGTAAATTTTGTAATGTTCGTATCGAGTGGGAGAAAAGAGATACTGTCTCAAAAAGTTGTTTTAAAAATAAGGAACATATAGAACATAAATTTAGCACTCCCACAGTGAAACGGCAGATAAAAATAGAACTCTCATTAGATATGCAAAAGAAAGGTAAAATAGAATTTATTCACGAAACAACAGCAATGCTACTCAAAGCCAACATCCCGCTGGAGAAGATAGACGACCCTGCAGTCCAGAAATGGCTTCAAAAGTATGCACCCGATATGTACAGTCCATCAAATAAACCTCCACTATCAATGATCAGTGATAGTAAGACTAGATTTTCTAAGACCTGTAACGAACTTGGCTCGTATCTGCGACGAAACTACCGGCTCTTGAGGCCGCTGTGTGTTCGCAATCTTGATCAAAACTCAAGATCCAGCACCTGAACAGGAAGTATTTGATTTATTTCATCCAACTAATGTAATTCAATCAAACCATACCAATGTTTTGTCACCGAGAGACAAGTACAAAAATTGTCTGGCTTTAAAATGTTGAAGCAGTCTGATATTATTGCTGGGTACCTCGCTTTTAAAGATATTCTGCGAACATAAATTGAAGAAAATCCCGGTCAACACGTTGAAAGAATTCAGTCACTGCTAGCATTAAAATTAATGCACCTGAAATTTGCAAATTCTGTTTTAAAGCCTATTTGGGTTCCCTGTTCATCCGTTGATCCAGAGTGATTTTTTTCGAATTAAAATTTGATTGTCAATGACCGGAGACAACTAATGAAAGAGTGTGTCACCCCAAACGAAAGAAAACCCTAGAACAGCTACACAATGCTCGCACTGTTGGCTCAGACAATTATCTTCATCTCTACACACAAGGCAGAAGAGAGCAGAAACAACTCCTATAGTCCAAGAGATATATCGTATCATTGCCTCATGAAATACCTATGGATAAATGGGAAAAACACTTCAAAGGCACCCTGAATCTGGAAAACAAAATCGTGGCTTTCCCTGCAATCAACACTACTCCAGACGGAAATATAATCCAGGTTACACTTGATGAAGTCAGAGCAACTATGAATCAGTCAAAAGACAAGAGACCTCCCGGCCCTGATGGTATTCATACAGAACATCTCCCAGAAATGTTAGTGCCTTTTTGGACGAACTTATTCAATGCCTGCGCAAGATCTGGAACTATACCTGAGGAATGGAGATCAGTGAAAGTCTTATACAAGGGTAAAGGACAAATGATCCCTATTCTTATAGAGGCATTGCATTGGAAAATAAGATCCTTACAAAGAAAATGCAAGATTCCATAAAAATCCCAGAATGCCAATTCGGATTTATGTCCAGAAGAAGCACACCTCACGCTGTAAAATACCTGTTACAGAATACAGAAGAAGCATTAATATTATCCAAAGGAAAGTACCAAGCGGTTTTCGTGGATTTCACGAAGGCTTTTGACTCGGTAAATCGAGAAATTCTCCTAAGATCAAAAACATGATCAGCGAAGCTCATCCCCTTATTAAGTTGCTAAATAACATCTTGATAGTGAACTACATAGAGATTGCAGATGGAGTCGACACTTCGGACCCGATCAGACAAACCAATGGAGTACTACAGTGTGACCCGATGAACTCTTTACCACCACTGCCGATATTACGAATATAGTAAAATCTTCACCCGACACGACAGTTATCCTCTACGCAGATGACATGGTACTAGGGTTATCAAACAATGTCAGCTCACAAGCCTCCTTATTAGAGTTAGGAAATTGGATTAACAAAAATCAGCTCGCGATCAATCTTCAGAATAAGATAAGAGTTTGACGGATGTTCCACAATTGGCCAAAGAAAGTTTTTACAATCAGGACTTCGGAATGAGTCTCCATCTGCCATCTTAAAATGAATTTCTACGCAGAAGGGAAGAAAAGAAAAAGGAAATCGACACCGACTTTTATACCTCAGATACCATGTTGGTGAGAAACTGGACCAAAGGAAATCAAGATCACAGACATACCATAACATCTCCCCATTCATGGATTTCACCACAAGATAAGCATTATGAAGTCTTTTCATAATCCAGATGAAAATCGTATATGCGTTTTATGTGGCAAACAGTGTGACAGGTATCACATCACGACTTGCAACAAGAGAATCATATCGATAAGTGAATGCTGTAAATCCTAATGCCCATTCGGGTGCCCTTTCTAATAATAATTGTAACGCGCTATGTTTTCTTTCCACAAAGTAAGGAATGGGTAGGATGGTCCAATGATACTGTAATATAAGTGCTACGTAATCATGATCAGGAATAATATTGGACGCTTACTAGTAATTTATACATCTACCATTCATATAAATAATTCAGAACCACAATAATGAAACCATTAATTATTATAGAATTTCATTAATTTCATTAATATCCTAGCGAAATAGTTCAAAAATTAATGCAAAAAAATTATGCTTCTATCAATACGTAACTATAGATGTTTGAATTATTAAATGCAAATTTCTTAGAAGTGCGTGGAAAAGATAGTAGGAAAGTCCACGTCCACAAAAGTCTATTACTGAAGCGAATGCTATAGGGAAGCAAGTCGACAAAATAGAATTCCGTAGCAAAAGAATTAAAGGAGGGTTTTATCACACAGGCTAAATTTTTGACAAAGCTAGGCTTATTCCGCTCGTTACCTCATAGTACTGTGTTTCACAATTCGCCTGAAGAGCGCAAGTAATTTTAGAGAGGCAATTTTCTAGCCGTATAGAGATCAATGCCTGTTCTTCAGAAAGGCAGATTTTAAGAAAATACTTAGACATGTAAAGAAGATTGATCTCAAACTACACTGTCCATGTCTTTCTAGTGTTTATGTTCTGTAACAGCATTGCCTGTACTAGACGTGGACTACAACGAATCAAAAGTAAATGCCCACCTTGATACTCATATTTGCTGTAAGCAAATTAATTATTTATAGTACATGTTTTGTTCCTTCGGAACATCTTCAGCTATGTTACAATGCAAAGTGAAATCACAAAGAATATTTCATGTTCTCAAAAAAATCATAAAGAACTATTTGAAGTTCTTTAAAGATAAAAATAATTAAAATCATGGAGGAGAGTTGAGTCGGCAGTGAAATAGGAAGGTAAGTGGGTCTATTTTATTCTAACCTATTTTAATACATTTTCCATTCACTTGAACAGATGTTACACTTTTCTTTTTGGTTTCCAGGACTCTTGTCCAGTGATAAGTTTCCTAGTTGTTTATTTATAAGAAGTTTTTGAAAAATATTTTTTACTTGTCGATGTTCCGTTTTTATCACATCAATCTTACCCAAAGCTAAAGTGGTTGTTTATGTTTTATAAAAATGTCTCCCTTGAACAAAAGTGGTGGAAACCAAAATTTTGTTGGAAATCTGTTCAAGGGAATAAAAATAACGAAGTAGATCCATATTGCATATTTCACTGCTGATACAGATGTTGACTCCCTTAGGGAACCTGTAAAATTTGTTCCGAATAAGCAAATTTATAATAGCAACCCGCACAGATTTTATTTTGCTCTTTCTAAATTCATATGTTTTTAAGCAAAGGTAGTTTTTAATGTTTTTTGAGACAATAAAAATTGTTTGGAATTCCAACTATCCATTGTAACATAACTGAGAATGATCCCAAGGAACAAAACATGTACTATAAATCATTTGCTTAAAGCAAATCAAAGTATTAAAAAAGGTGGATGTTTACTTTTGTTGATTTAACGTAAATACGAGTTAATACGGGAAATGAAGCTTATTTCTAGCAGTGCCTTGTACATACAAAATATATTCCAACCAATAGTTAACAGGAAGTTACTTTAATATTTATTTTTCATCCCAGTGTGAAGGTATGTTACCGAAGGCCAAGACGACAAGAAAACAAAAGGACTGTGCTGTGTGTTCGAACAGTGAAGGGGTGCAGAAATGAGATTCCCTCTTTCTGTTGAGCATGTCCAAGAAACTGAGGACATCCCAACAATTGCCTCTAAACAAACCACTTGATGAAACAGTATTGTCTAGAATATTTTTGACAACAGACTATTTTAATTACAAATATCAAGTATTAGCCACAGAAATAAAGTATCTGAGAATTTAGCCATCATCACCCTGTTTTGAAACTGGAGAGACAAAATGTCAGAGAAAATATGACGACTCCAAACGTTAAATTTGTGATACAACCAGAATTAATAACAGATAAGGGTATCCCAATTTGCCATTACAAACTTATTTCCCCCAAAATGATTAATGCATCATTTTGTGTGCTCATGTTCCAAGACCTAGGCTTGTATACCATATGAAAAAAAGAAAGAAAATAAAATATGGTAATATTGCTATTCAGACGCTAGTAAAATGCTGCCAAGCGACAATGAGTTAGCTAGAAAATTTATAATTTCTAGTAAATGACAAGAGCTCTGGAGAAATAAAAGGGTTGGGGATAAAAGTACAGAGCGCGGGTTCAGGGCGAACGGATGGGTATGTTGCACTTGTCAGAGGAGGCAGTCATCTTGCCTGCAAGAAAGGAGGAGTTCAATTCTGGGAGCCACATTCAATACTAGAATCAACATGATCAGTAAAGACACCGTTGAGATGATATACTGCTGGAGGACTCAAGATGGCAACAGATGTGAAGGTTGCCAATAAGGAGGTCATAGGCGCAATAAAAGAAAAATATCAGCTTGTGGAGGGGCCACACCTTCAGGAACGAGGGACTACTGGCCACCCTACACCAGAGTGCTGTCGATGGTTCCAATGCAATAGGTACATCCAGACTGGAATACATAACCAGATCTGCTCGAACCAGGATCTCAAGAGGTTTGCCGAGGACAGGTTACTAGAAAAGTAGTACTTTTGGCAACAATATTCAAACAATTACAGAGCTAATTATTGTACTGAGCATTATAATTGTTTATGTTATGTATATGCAAACGTAGATGAGGTGCTTTTCAAGTCCATGTCAACTCCTACCGTTTCTAGTTTCATCTAGATGTTTATGTTGTGTCTACTCGTCTTAATGCTGGACACACAGTTCAACGAGCCCCACCAACCTTTCTAAATACCGAGTGGAGTACCAGGTAAAAGCCCTTATAACCAGTCTCACAAACAGCACCTTTTTTTTGTGTGCAAAAAAGGTCTACTCTAAGTTTTAGACTACACGCATAGAAATTAACAAAATAAAGTAAACATATTTAAAAACAAAACAAGTGTCTGCAATACAGTACCAGTGGAGTGGGAGAGAGGAATTTTTCTTGTGCTGTTTCTCGACTAGGTACAGCAATAATATAAAATAACAATGGCAAAGTACATGAAGCCTGTTCAAAATAAAAAGCACCTTGTTTATATGAAACTGCAGAGCATTATTCTTGATTATTATTTAAATACTTTAAATCGCTGATTGACTTTTAATGCCTCAAGTCAGCAATGTAATCCAGAGTTGCTCACTTCTTAGCTGGTATTTAAATTGAAGCTCAGCAGAGGATTAGACACCAAGTTAGGTAATTCATGATGCTAAATATACAAAAAACAACTTAATGAAAATTTTACTACTACTTACAGAGATCAAGTGGAATGTTTCTGAGCAATATATATGACTGCTGCTATTGCGGGTTGTCTATGTTCACACACAATATTTACAAAGATATACAATTTGTGTAAGTTAATATTTTTAAATTTGTTTCCCATATAAATGAAAAGGTTAGCACAGGATAGGGTGGCATGGAGGGCTGCATCAAACCAGTCTATGGACTGATGACCCAACAACGTATTTACAAAGAAACCTATCATCATCATCATCCTAAACCATCTCCAGTTTTCCGGGTGTGGTATATGAGCCTCCTCCATCTCGTGCTGTCCTTGTACCATTCTTCCTCCACCAACTTGTCCCAATCATGACCTCTCAGCATTACATCGCTCTTTACTAAATCTATCCATTTCCTTCGTGGCCTTCCCACGGGTCGTCTTCCTTCTACCTTTCTGTCAAATTCCTTCCTTGCAGTTCTGTTTACTGGCATCCTCTTCATGTGACCAAACCACTTCAGTCTTGATATCTGAATCTTATTTAGGAGAGAATTGTCTATTCCTACTTCTCTAATTTTCTCATTCCTAATCTTGTCTTTCCTGGTTTTCTGGATCATAGTGCGTAGGAATTTCATTTCAGCTGCCTGAAGTTTGGAATTATCTCTATTGGTCAGTGTTGTGGTTTCCAGACTGTATGTAAGAATTGGTGTATAATAGGACTTGTACAATGCCATTTTTGTTTTCATGGGTATTTGCTCATCCCACAGCAGGTGTCTTACCTGGTGGCAGAATTGTGTTGCCTTATTGATTCGATTGTTCACCTCATGTTTTGCTAGGTTGTCATTTGATATAACGCTACCCAAGTATTTGAAAACTGGAACGCTGTCCAGTTGAGCTTCATTTAACATGACTATTGGGTCTGCTCCTTCCCCATACACTTTCATCAGCACCGTCTTGGTCTTGCTGATGTTTAAACCGTATTTCTTAAACTCCTCATTCCAGCTTTGTATTCTCTCTCCCAATTCATCTTCTGAGTCGCTCCAGATCGCAACATCATCTGCAAATGTGAAGGCTTGGATATTTCCATGTTCTTTCCTTTTAATAGATTTCATTACTACATCCATTACAATAATAAATAGAAGTGGTGACAATGAGCTGCCCTGCTGCACTCCTCTCTTTGTTTCAAACCAGTCCTACAAACCACATCCTACTTGAATACAGCTTCTGTTCCCACTATACAACATTTTCACTTTGTCTATAAGGCTGTCTCGCACTTGAAGTTCTTTCATGCATTGCCAAATTCTTTCCCTTGGTACACTGTCGTATGCTTTATCAATGTCCAAAAATATTAGGAATAAAGGCTTGTTCTTCTCCCAGTATTTTTCCATTAGCATCCTAATTGCAAATATAAGGTCTGTAGTTGACCTTCCTGGTCTGAAACCATACTGCTCTTCTTCCAAAATTGGTTCAGCAATATCTCTGATTCTGGTCTCTATTATATTTTCCAATATTTTCAGGACATGCGACAGTAGTGTGATACCACGGTAATTCGTACATTTTCGTCGGCTTCCTTTCTTGAACAGAGGTACAATGATCCCCATCTTCCAGTCCTCAGGAATAGTATTTTCCTCCCATATCTTGTTGAGCAATCTATAGAGCCATTGGATTCCTGGAACTCCCGCTTCTTTCAGCATATCCGCACTTAGTTCATCTACGCCCACTGCCTTTCCTTTCTTCATGCTCTTGAGCGCATTATCAACCTCAAGCCATGTAATTGGTGGTTCAGTTGTGATTCCTCGACTTGGCTCTCCTCTATCCGTTATGTTTTCTGTATCTCCATTCAGCAGCTTTTCGAAATAGATCTTGAGTTCTTGTTTAATTTCTCCCTCTTCTTGTGCCAGAGTTCCATCATCACGTTCTATTGCTTTTATGGTCTCTTGATCCCTTCGCTTGTTTTTCACTACTCTGTATAGCAATTTCATATTTCCTCTACCTATTGACACGAAAATTTTCGTCTATAATTGCCAGGAAAGCTGGATCTTGAAAGGCTTTTTAGATCCCCTGTAGAATTATCAACAAAATGTAAATATCGCAAGATGAGTTCGTACCTGTCCCTTGCCATAGTTTGAGGGAATATAGGTTTTCCTAAAATGCCATCCCTGTGAAATAGTACTTCAGGGTGGGTTTCTGACCCCATGAGCATTACAAGCCTCAAGAATACGAATTTCCTTCGCATTGCTGCCTTCCACATCCGGACGCATGACCTTGGTTTCAAGGGTGCACCAAGTAGACTTCCGTGTACGTGTTTTGTTTCTCCACGAAGTAGGGCAATCACTTTGTCATTAAGAGATAAGAATTTCATATAGTGTTCATAGTGAACCTTTCAATACTATTAAAATAAATGTATGCATGTTTACCCTCCTATTTAATTAAAATTGGTAAAGTTTCGACAGTACGTTCAGGTCATCATCAGCCGATCGCACTAAGAGCAAAACTAAGCACAGTAAATAAACTGCGAAGTATAAGGAATTCTGTAGGTTACTGATAGTGAAGCACTAAAATGTTTAGGGAGTACTGTGTACTGAATAAATAAGATATAGAGGTAAAAATATTAAGTTTAGATGTGACTGTCAGATGCAGTTTATGAAGAACTATAACAGAATGTTATGAAGAACGTCTAAAACCAAATACACATTTTTATAAGTGGCAGTTTACAAGACACTGCATAATTGTAAGGATCAGCACTGCGTGTCAATCATGCAAAAGTCATGGATCAAGAAAGCTAGTAAGGCATAAGCGTTAAGAGTGCACTGTATGGGAAGAAAACCAGAATCAAATACGTATCCAAATATAGCACTAAGCAAATATCTTGAAACTAAATAGAACATGTCACAAGCTTACAGTCTACATGAACACACACTTAGAATTACGATCTTACAAGATATAATCCATTCGGAGAACTGTAAAATGAGTAAGATGTACACGGGTGAACTTCAGATAATTGCATTTTCTTGGGCAAGTGTTGTTAAATGCTGAAAGTTGCAGTGTAGAGTTTCTCCTGTGTCCTGAAAGGTAATATGTGTCCTCTGCGTGGCTTTCAAGTGCCTAGACCGAGAAGTGAAGACTACCGACGGATGCTTGTAACAGATTTAATTAACACAAATTGTGTTAACCTGTTTAATTCTCTCAGAGCAACCGAGTTTCAACTTATGGAGCGAAACCAACTGACATTGATAACCAAAGCAGACATTCAATCATGACATGCACGTGGATACTGCAAGGAAAATGTACATTTCCCAACCCCATGGAACACCAAAATAAGCAAGAGGGAAAAATGAAATGTGCACAGGAACATGCAGCAAAAGAAGAGGTGTGTGTGTGTGTGTGTGTGTGTGTGTGAGGGTCATCTTATCACCTGGAAGCATGCAACAGAAGTGGAATAAACAAACAAAATGGTGTGTTTGATATCCGAGAGCTGAGCAGACTCAACTTTCAAGGGTCCTATGGTACAAAGATTTTACAGCAGGCATAATTCATTGTATCGATTTGTGCAATGAGAGGCCAACAGACTACATGACAAATACTTGTGTAGAATCACAGTCAAACTGTTTTAAATGTGTCGGAAACGTGACTGAGGAAGTTACATAAACTGCAATAAATTGGAACAGAAAAGGTAGTTCCTATACCAACAGCAAATTGTAGTGTTAACTATTCCATGCAAATCTAACATCCTCGCACTAAAAAAAAACACCCAACCCACGTTTTGCCAACTGACCAGAGTACCGCACATCCAACAGACATGTCAAATTCAAATCCCAGTTAACAACTGCAGCATTTGAACAGTATTAACATGAACGGGTTGCACAGATATTGAGTTTGTGATTGTAATGTACCATGTTGATTGAATTCTGGCATACGAAGGGAAGAATTCAGGGGCCCACGTAAATGGCAGAAGTGTAAACGGTTCAGTGTAAGGAAAGGAACGTTAAATCCTCTTTATCATTTCACTATCAGAGCAAGGCACTGTTCCGTTTACACAGAAAGATAACATTTACTAAATTATATATTTCAATACATGTTAATGTAATTGCAAACAAGTAAAAAGCAACACGTTAGCATCTGTTACTTTGTTAGTGTGTAGCCAAACATGACTTAATTGTATTATAACACTGTACTTCTATTTAACCGTATCAGTATATCTAATGCGTGATCTGCTCCCACCGGATGATGACCTATCAGCCGCTCACAGCTACGGACAACGCACAGCTCAATTAATTTGGTGTACTGCGCATGTCACTTACGAACAGTTCTTGTTGTCGACCACGAATTGCTTAGCCAGTCAGCAAACTGGTTCATGAACGGTCCAAGGTCTGCTGGAACAACCGAATCAAGAGTGTGTGTTTGAGGTTTACTGGAATGCTCTTCCTTACCACACCTGTGTCAGACAGTTTGCAATTTGTTACCTTTCATGTTGGAACAAACCCAGACTCATCCCCACAAAAAAAGTAAAATGCAGGAAGATTTGTTAACTTGCCGTTGCACTTCTTGATAGCACGAAGGCAAAACTTAAACAGTAAGTTTTATCAGCAAGCCAAAATAACTAATTACTGTGTTATATTGATGCACATAGCATTGAGCATAGGCTCCGTACGTATAGCACTGTGCCGCTGCGCGTGGATACCACGAGAACTACCGTATTTCCCAGTATAATCGTCTCACATTTTATACCAAAATTTTCGAAAAAATAGTAGGGTGCGAATATTATACGAAGAATTTTTAATTTGTATTACTCAAAAATTTATTTATAACTAACTTGTATTCGATATAAATTTAAGATGCACGTAATACCCTCGTTTATACATCAAAATAAAATAGTCTAAAACAAAATTCGTAATTATTCGCAACAATTCGGCGAACGTTTCTCCAACCTGAAAATAAGAATTAACGTATTTAAGTTAATTGAGTATTAAAGTTAAAATATTACACTCGCAAAAAATTATTGGTTTGTTGTGAAATATGAACTTACGGGTACAAGGTTTATTCAAAATCTCCAGTGTATCTATCGCAGGTTTCGGTATCAGATGCGCCGTCCTCGCCGCAGTTAATACCAGTATAAGATTCTTCGTTGATCTGCCACACTGCGTCATCTTCGGATCCGTCTAGTGCATTCGAATTCCCAGTCTTTATGAAGCTCTTGGAGACTAGTTCAGGTGGTGTAAGAACCCAACTCTTCATCACCCGCGAGCATAACAAGTCCAAGGGTGGACGCCTGATACTTCCAGCGGCTGTCAACTGCTGATCGCCGCTCATCAACCACTCATTGTAAAATCGACGTAAGTGGTCTTATTAATTTATTAATACATACGTCTAGTGGCTGCAAAGCAGATGTTAGGTCACCAGGAATGACTATCTGCCAGGTCTTATTTTTACTGGAAAGTTGCTTCACTTCGTTGACCTCAGAAACTATCTAAACAAGCAGAGCTGGTTGTTTTAGTAGTGCACCGGGTCTTCTATCCCACACAATTTTAACCCAGTCCAGCATGAGTTCTATGTCTATCCAACCCTTTGGTTGCACTCGTAAATGAATACCACGGTGAAACTGTATATTCTTAGGCATCGTTTTTCTCTTGAAAATGATGTAAGTCGGCAACTTTCTTCCGTCAGCTGTAATGGCAAGCATAGCCATGCATCGCAACTTCTCACTACCGCTGGTTTTCATTAATACACCCCATGATCCTTTTAGCGCAAAAGTGCTGCTCGGAGGCATATCAAAAAAGACTGGAGTCTGATCGGCACTACCGATTTGCGAAAGGAAGTACGAAGTTTCCTTGTACAAACGTATGCGAAATCGGTGAAAATTTCTCCGTGTAATCAGCAGGCAACTTTTGGCTTAACCCTCTTGGAGCCAAGAGCCGATCTAGTCGGCCGCTCCCCATCAGCTGGAAGAGGCCAGAGCTCCGCCTCCACTCTACTACTGTAAAGTGTCAGGCCGTTTTCAGTGGAAATACATGTATTTTAAAATTCGCGTATATCTACCGGTGTATAGCAAATACCGGCATGAAATTTTCTACATATCGACTACGTAGAATAAGAAACCGGTTTGGAGTGATATAAAGAGTCAAAAACGTTTTGTTAAGTTGACGAAAAAGTTTATTTTTAGGAAGAGAAAAATATTTTACGATACAAAAGAATATACGTAATTATGTATAATGTATATCTAAATACAATTCTATGGAATAAATAATTTGAACGAGAAAAATAAAAATTCAAAGATATGTCACTAATAAAAACGACAATTTTACTCACCGATAAAATTCGCGTGTATGTATCGAAGTTTGGCAAATACAAGAAATTTTGTATGTGCGGACAACACATTATTAAAATAATTCTGAATTATTAAATGAGTAAAAATAGTAGTTGATATTATAGTTTTTGTTTTCAGAAAAAATAGTTTCTCGTTTTCGGTTGTAGTATATATTAGAAAAATAATTTTACAATACAACAGAATTTACGAAATTAAGAAATGTACGGCATTAAAGCCGTGATTTGCTTTGACCTACTAAGCGACCGATGCTCAGTTCGGTACCTGCAGTTTACGAGGTGAATCATGGTCAGTGAGACAGATCCGCACAGTAATTATTCTTGGTTTTCCAGACTGGGGTCCTCTCACCCTCAGATATCTTCTCAATTGCAATCACTTATGGTCACTTAGATTGACTGAACCTCGAACCAACCTTCAGGACCAGGCAAAAACTCTTGACCTGGACGGGAATCGAACCCATGACCTCCGGGTGACAGGCAGGCACGCTACCCTTGGCCCGCGGAGACCGGCATTTAGGTAATAATAGAGGACTATATGAGACTATAAGGTTTACCAGAGAGTAAGTGAAAAGTAAATTGAAGTGTGATACGGGCAGAGAATCAGACGGTAGGGCATGTTTAGGTCCAAGAACTTCCTTGAAGGAGACAGGAGGTTGAGGAATGTTGTCGGGTTCATTGGGACAAATTTCCACAAAATGTTCTCCAGAGACATCATCATCATATTCGTTATCATTAGTTTCATCTACCACCATATTCAGAGTAGCTTTAGTGCTGTTCGACACAATTAAACGTCTCTTCTTCAGATGCGGTGATTCCGCGGACGTGTCCGGTATAATTTCGTCGCTACTCTCTGAACTAAATTCCCTATCGCTATCCGATAAATCATCAGCGTTAACTTCGCACTGTTCTAAATACTGCATTAATTTATTGTCATCAATACTTGCTGAAAAATTATCACGTGAACAACATGCCATTTTCCTGTCACAAATCCACTCACTGCAAGGAGCAATCTCTTACAGACCGGTTAGCGGTATTTGTAAACACAGGAAACGACTCTTGTGAAAGGTATAACACCCTCTTAGAACTGCCAAAGCAAGACCATGCACACAATAACGTGTAACCAATTTACTACAGGTTGTAACACAAGTATGCACTTCACTATAGGTTGCCTCAACATTAAGTATATCACAGAATTTTAAGCCGGCCGATGTAATCGGCTCTGGCAACTTCCTACTTAATTGTTAACGACCGACCAGATCGGCTCTGGCAATTTAAAGGCCGGATGCTCGCACTACCGCCTGGCACCAAGAGAGTTAATGTTGGTCTCCTTCGCACTGACAGATTGTGTCGTCGCATGAACCCCTTAATCCACCCACGACTCGCCTTAAACTGAGTTAAGTTGCGTGCTACCTGCCGTCCCTTAATTTGTTATATTTCATATGATACACTGCAGCCATTGCTACGCATTTCATTGAAGTACATAACACTTCTTCGTCAATTATAGGAAACTTCCCTGTTTTAGGACCTCTAAAGGCATGCCTAGAAGGGTTTGTGCTTTTTTGCTTGTTTTTTAATTTCCGCCAGTCACACACCAACTTTACACTCACTAAAAATTTTCTATCTGCAGCTGTTCCCGTGCTGTTCAGCGAAGGAAATTACACTTAGCTTGTAGCCCGCAAAATAGTTTCCATGTTTACCCATAATCGCTTATAACGGCTTTACACGTTTATATGTTTTGCAATATATAATTTTCCGTAATTGTTCACTATTAAAACAAATTCTTTCTACAAACACCCCAAACACAAATTAAAAATTCTCACGCACACATGTCTACAGTAATCACATCAGTCAGAAACAAATAAATGCATCTGTGATCTGTCCATTCCAGAGCAGCCAATACTGGTAGGCAGCAAGGAAGCATGCAGCAATTTATCAGTTGAGCTCGTTGGTTGCAACACACTAGTGCGGTTGCGAAAAGCTCGCAAACCGGAGCACGGAGGTCTTCATACATCGCTCTAGCTAGCGCGGTGTATATCTACTGAAGTTCACAGGTTTCCAAGACGTCAGTAACAAACATCCATTTATTTCAATTTCTTTAAAACATAAGGTAATTAGGTTAATATTTCTTCCCTGTTATTTATGATTTTACATTACATTACTGACGAGTTTATAAAATAAAACTAATACCATTGAATAAGAATTATCTTGAATGCTTGGGTAAAAGTTTTCATCACATGCCCAGACAATATGATGTAGTAGTAAGAAGTCTAGTGATGACAACTTAGCATCGTGAATAATTCGGCTGACCGTGAGCTGAATAATTCCGTGGAAATCTGCATTATCATCTTGTATTTGACTTCGTAAGCAATAACGCAGGATCCGGCCCCATGGTGTAGGAGTAGCGTGCCTGCCTCTTAAATGGAGGCCCCGGGTTCAATACATGGCCGGGTCAGAGAATTTTACCTGCCTCGGAAGGCTGGTTCGAGATCCACTCAACCTACGTGATTACAATAGGGATGTAGGCAGAGAATGTTTGTGCCAGATAACGCTCGTGTACTACTGGGTAAGCGCAAGGCGATGGTCTTATGTTTCTCCCAGTCAGCTGCGAGAAATGTACAGATTGTGACCGAGGTTCCTAAGCTAAAGCCTACTATATATTCTCTAATTTTACTCCAAGAATATATTGATTATTTGTACAGGTATATCCCCTAGTATATTATGGATGATTTTCAACGTTCAAGCGTTAAACAGCTGCAAAATGAGCTACGGACCAGAGGGGCTAAAACTAGCAGGAGGAAGGAAGAATTAGTACAGCGGTAATTACAAAATTCTAATACGCTTTATTATCTAAATAATGAATAGGAGTCCGCATGCCTTTTCCTAAAGATTACAATTACTTGATTATTGTACATTGAGAAATATATAAATATACCTCCATAAGACTTAAATCATAAGTAGAGATTTAAATACGCACTTACTCTACTTGCTTCTAGTCTTCAATTCACGTATTTTTTTTAGGTTGATGGCTTACATGAAACTGCAGATACAGCCTTGTCCACCACCAAAGGCATGTGAATTTCTTCAGTTTCTTAGTACCGCTTCCTTTGAAGAATTGACTATCAGCCATAAGGTGAAGATCACCATCACAAATGTGCATTTGATGGATTATTTTGTATTTAGAAAATCGGAAATAGATGGAGCACCTGTTTCCAACTACAAATCATTGTGTGATGCTGGATACAGACATTTAAGTGAAAAATTTGTTTTGTTTATAAAATGTTTCTTTCAATCTGATGAAATTCTAATATGCAGTGTTGTGAAATCCGAGTACACAAAACATAAGAGCTATAATGTGAAGCTTATTTTAGGAGTACCTGGTGACATTATGGGAGGGGAATGTGAGTGTGTTGCTGGAGCAGGCCCCAAGGCATGTTGTAAGCATATTGCTGCTGTAAGCATACCTACCAACATTACAAAACCGAAAATCAGGAGATTTGGATATGGAAATCAGGAAAAATCAGGAGGAATCAGGAGATACAATTGGTCAAAACTGCTTATTCTACATGTCTTGCGCAATACAGGAGTACTACTGGTACACTAACACCTATTGTCTCAAAACACGACTATTGCTATACGAGGCTACAAGGATAAAAATTACACATCTCTATTCCCTCACAGGAAGTATGTGAGTGAGGTGATCGACCTCTGACAACTCCTCGCGCGATTATGCACAGCACTATGTTATTTTAGTAAGGTAAGGATGTATTCTGCCCGAAGGCAGGTCCGAACCTCCACAGAGGTATGCCTGAGCCGGAGTTTGAGTATGGTAGGGTGGCTAGTTCCTTCCCGCTCCTCCATTCCTTTACCCCAACCCCCACCAACAGCGCGTGGCAACCAATCCAAATCCTGACCACGCCTAATGTTGCTTAACTTCGAAAATCTCATGGGATCCAGTGTTTCAACACGGCTACGGCCGTTGGCTATGTTATTTTTATCAGGTAATACATTAAAATTCGCCAGAATTGTCTCTGAGTGGCTCCTAAAATCTCTAGGAAAGTCACTAGTCACCATCCTTGAAATTCTGGCACTAAATTATTTAAAAAGACCCCAAACCTAGCGACTAATACCTAGAATAGACTAGACTGATGTGAACGAACACGAACATAGTACCTGAGAACGAGAGATTGACAATCGATATACGCGTCGCGATATACAGGTTTCAATAAACATCGCGCATTCGGGAGCATTTTTCGTGCTAATAAAAGCCGATATTCCATTTGAAAGCGGCAGTGAGCGAAGGAATTCCAGCCACTTGCGTACAAAGCTGAAATGCCGAGATTTGAAAACAAATTTTTAAAGTTCACAAACAGAAAAAAAAAGCTAAAATCAGGAGAAACAATAGAATAATCGGGTGGCGGGAAAAATTGTCGAAAACCGGGAGTCTCCCGCCTAAACCGGGAAAGTTGGCAGGTATGTGTAAGCTATGCATCAAAGCACTTCTCCAAGACTGGTGTTATTCAGTGTTCAGAAACATGCACCCAAAATTTACAAACTTTTCACCATCTCCCTTCCAAAAGGTTGAGGCCAGTTAACACTATGAAAGTGGAATGTTTGCCCTTGGAACAAGTTTTCCAGGAACCCTGCAATGATCTTAGGCCATTGTCAGGAGTTAATCAACCTGGATATCAGCAATATGTTGAAGGTGTTGTGACAAGTTCCCAACATAAGCTTTCTTTTTCTTTTGCTCTAATGTCATTCATGACCACCATTATGGTGTGGATCCATGTGCGCCACAAGCTGAAAATCTTGTAAGAGTCAACGATGAGGAAAGGAAGAAAATTGAGGAAAATACTAGACAACAATCCCAGCAAAGTCTATGGTGCAAAGAGAGGAAACATTGTTTGACAACAAGTAATTTTGGGAAAATCTGTCACTCAAAAACTTCTAAAGCCCTAGCAAAATCCTTATTCAAGGGAAGTTTGTTTTGCTCCAGTGATATGAAATGGGGACTTCAAATAGAAGACTCAGCAAGGGACAGATATTCTCAACTAACAGGCCATGTAGTCCAAAAGTGTGGCCTCATTCATCCTACCAGACATTATCTGGCAGCATCTTGTGATGGATTAATTGGACAGGATAGGGTCTTGGAACTTAAAGGGTTGCCAAGTAATAAAAATGAAGCTATTTCAATCAAATGTGTTCCATACTTGGGCCAACTTCGTCCTTCGCTACACTGTGTATTTCTTTATTCTTAATGTCTAATTGTAAATGAATATTCTATATCAGCAAATACACAGAGAAAGTAGTTTTCTTTTACAATACCTCACATTGTGCAATGCCATACAAGTGAACGCCCTATAATCCAGCCTCTAAAGGTAATCAAATAGCCACTTAAGAGAAAAGCTCGGAAACTACATTAGGATTTGCAATATATTAAAAACTAAATTTAATTAATATTATGTGGGAATATTAACATCCATAGTAAATCAATAAGTAAAACATCAAGGCAGTAAGTATGGTGAACACAGGAGTATGCAAGGATATATGTAGGAAGATCATCAGAAAGACTGAGGAAACACACAGATAAAGCATATATTATTTAAATGCAGCAGCAAGCATCCTACTAAATTAATGAAGCAAGGGATTGGACGGAACAGTAAAACTAAGTCTAACATATTAGAAGGCTGGCACACATCACACCCACAAGCAGAAAGCAGCAGTTCCTGGGAAAACCTGCGAGCTCTTCAAGCGAAATGATCTTGCATGCTTCTCACCTGATGTTGCAAAAGTATCCTCCAACCGAGGAGAAAAGCCTTCGGTGATTGAAGGCATTAATATATCTTCACTGGTTGGCTCATCCTTAATTATGTAATCTTCAGAGGGTGGAAGACCGGTAAGGTCAAGATCGTAGCCACCAGAAGGGCAAGGTGCCAGTGAGGAACTCCGATCTCCATCGTTTGCCACTGGAGAAGAATTAGCCGATATTGTAGTCGATGAAGATGGTGAGACGACCGCACCAGCAGTATGTGTAGCACTTGTGGTAGGAATAGAGGATGATTGCGATGAAGTCCCCACCTCATCAGGACACAGGAAGACCTCAATTTCGCCATTCTCGGACTTCATGTACATCTTCAGACCCTGTAATCGAACAATTTTATCATTACTTGATGAATAAGATTTATAAAGGAACTAGAATATTCGCATTAAAATACATTACACTCCACACAAAATAAGTACAAGGAAAGTCCCGTAACTCCATCCCATATCCATCGTAGGTAGGGGGGTCAGCAGCCAACATACGTTAGAATCCCCTGGTAGATAACTTAGTACACGAGATGCAGTATGGGATATATTCCACCCCGTTGAAAGACAAATACTAGTCAGCAATATTCCTTGTGCGTGGTAAAGGTATCTGGTGATATTGCATTATTTTATTTAAGAGCTTTAAACATGTACCACCAGAACAGTTCAATGAGGGAACTTTTTGGGAAAAAGAAATTCGGTTAATTCGCATCAACTAGAATTCATCTACTTGTGAAATTTATTTATTAATGATAAGGTGCGCCTGAAAGGGCATTTAATACATTCTGTTAATTTTCTGTGCGATAAGAGCATAAAGATTTTGTTCGACACTAGCAAACAGCGAAATGATACTGTACACATTTTCGGCCGCATATTGTGCAAATACATTGACCATTTGCTTGATGAAAGTTTTTGTTTACACGTACCGGTAGTTTATGGTGAAACCGATGTATCGCCAGCTTAATAACAGCATGTTTTTGTATTTGTTTCCTTCCGGTCCTATCCCTGTCGTATGACATTTATGCCTACTTTTTTAAATTCGTAAAATAACGAACTTCTTTCAACATGTTACACTGAAATAGAAAAACCAGCTTCTACACCTATGTCAATGTGTGTCCAATAAGGAATGCATTGCACATAACATTTCTGGTGAACAGATGATCAGCATCAGCTGATAGTTTTTTCATAGCGCACTCGACCAGAAATGACCTACCCAAAGAAAAAGGCAAATTTCGACGAAACAGTGAATCAGCAAGAGACTTTTTGGTTGAGTGATTTTATTTCAGTAAACAACTAAGGTAAGAGGCCTGACGTGTAGAAAATAAGCACAGTAAACTGATTCACTGGAGCTAACTGTTCTGCCATCTATTATAATTTGGTGGTTAATTCTTTGGGTTTGGGCCTACATGGAAGAAAAGGAAAAGAAAAAGTGAGAGACTGAAGAGAAGACAGCAAATTCAGCAGATAAATTCAACTGTGCTCCTTAATTGGGCACTATGTAGTGGTAAAAGAAATTCCATTGTGGAAATTTATCTCCCGTATGCAGTTATCAGACTGTGCCTCTTATAAGGGCTTCTGATAATTTCACCTACATACACCCCAGCGTAGGTGGGTAGGGTCTGACACATCCCACTGATGAGTCTAGTGTCAGACCTAAGATGAAACGCTAATTAATAGAACAAAAGCCTTAAAAGCCTTACATCTGATCTGTTTCTGACAATCTACAGTAGAAGTCCGCAAAAGCGAGTACGGCATATAACGAGAACTCCGTTATAGCGACACTATTTCTGTCCCTTCAAAATTACTATATTAAACTGTGTGTCGTCCTTCGGTTACAGCGAGAGAGTTATCACTGACGCATCCGTTATTACGAGCGATTAAGCGCGCGCAAATTTTTCCGTTCCCGTTATTTATGCACCCCAGCGATTATATTGCATGTGATGGATTATCTTCGGTAACGCTTCCCCCCTATGTTTACAAGCGAGTTTTCTCGTCGAAACTCGAAGGGGATGTCGGAGTCGATAAGTAATACCTGTCGACTGCTGTCCGTGAAGAAAATTTGAAATGAAAGAAGACAATTTCGTAATAAATGCGTAAATAACGTGGCCGATAGCAGTTGTTAACTCGTTAAATATAAAGACTGAGATAAACGATCTCTTAATTTTAATGTCACATACGGAAATTTAGTAAGAATGTGATACACCTCAAGATATGGCAGAGTACATCACTGATTTCAGAGGATAGTTCATATCTTCTCACGTCTAGTTAAATTTCGGAAAGGCAATTTACATGTAAATTTTAGCGAGGAGGTTATCATATCTCTACATGTGTTCCAAATATGTTTTCATGATACAGATACGGTTAGGATAGGTGACGCCGTTTGAAAAAGAAAACTGAAGCGTTTGCCATAGAAACCTCAGGAGTGATACTGTATTTCTCCGAATCTAAGACGACGTTTCCTCTCAGAATATCATGCGAAAACTCATGGGTTGTCTTGCATTCGCAGCCTAACAGTAAGTTAATGGATACCACTGGCAACTACCGCGGTAACCACGCTGCTTCTTTTAACACGCGCACAAAACTTGTTGACAGTAAACGACCGCCTCTTTACTAAAACCTGCATCGCTAGCCGCGACAACCAGTTGTACAGTGCCTGTGTGTAACGTCACTGGATCTCGGGAAATAGTGAAGAGAGAATGACGTTCTATTAGCCTCTATAAAAACGTTTCTCAAATCTGCAGAATGGCATCAAAACATGTGAACCTTCGAATTCTTAGACAGGCCGGCTGCTCAGTGTAAGAGTTATAACGCGTCTATTGTACTTGACGCTTAGTAAAATTAAGTTTTATAGACAGCAGGCATATTTTCGTGGTGGATAGTCGTATTGTAAAGATACGTGGAAAAGGTATTGCCGGCAAATTTTCAACAGGTTCTCGTCGATATTATGATGCCAATTTAAGTTAATGGTTATTAAACACTTGGAAATGTAAAGTAATTGTGCAAGAAAATACGGCATAGGCCTAACTAAAGCCAATATTTGGCGTTAGCCTGAAGACAAAGAGCTAAAAAATGCGTACCGTACAAAAAATGCATTCAGTGGTCCGCAACAAGGTTGCTTTAAAGAAGTCGAAGATGAAATTGTGAGGGATGTGCACGAAAATCCCAAGGGCGGAATGGCCATACCGTGGCGCAATAAACTCCTTCGTTGACTTTCAACATCCGTGATTAGGCCTATACAACGCTAGGCGGCCAGCGAGACTTGCGTGTAGCAGTTATATATGACGCTGAGTAAAAGTAACGGTTTTATAGACAGCAAGAATAATTTCCTGATGGATCATCGTATTGTAGAGCCGCATGGAATAGGTATTGCCGGCAAATTTTCAAGGGGTTCTCTTCAGTATTATGCCAATTATAAGTTAATGGTCGTTAAACGCGCGGAAATAAAAGATAATTGTGCAGCCTCAAAAAATACTGCACGACAAAAGCAAATGTTCGGCGTCTAGAAATAGTCCGAAATGCGTAGGCCTACTGTACAACAAAGGCATTCATATGATTTTACAAAATACTTTTTAGCCTGATTTAAATTTTTTGAAGGGAAATTTGAGGTTTGTCTTACATTCCGAGAAATACGGTACTATATTTTTTCAGAATTAAATTAAACATGCACTTTCACGTAGTATCGGATTTCAAAAAATAACAAGTAAGCCGTAGTGTGGATATCGTCTGCGGAAATGCAAGTTTTGAACAAACTGATTGCTGTTTCAAACCGAATTTTAATGTGTATGGGTTTTTTCGACTTTTATACAAAAATTGGATATAACGACAATCCGCTATAGCGAGTACATTTTTCGCTGTTATGAATTCTCGCTATAACGAACTTCTACTGTACGTCGTGACAAGCACTGGATACATCTGGAAAGTTGAGTCACGCATTAGAGAACTTTCAATTCAGAAACTTAGAAAACATTTTTAGTATGGGTATTGTCGTTGGAGATCCGCTATACTGTAGCCAATCACAAGAACATCTGTTGTAAAACCTCCAGAAAATCTATCAAGGAATTTTCAAGTAAATCCACTTTAAAATAAACACATTATCCTATGACGTGTAGGCCTTGACCATATAGAAGATGGGGTTACACAGCAATAGGCAGGCACTCCTTATCAAGGGCCTTCAGGGTCAGACCCTATGTTATTCTGTCCGCTGGAAAGAGCCAAGTGACGTGGTGATTATGAAACGCGACTTGTAAAATCGCGCACCGAAAACTGCACTCAATGTACCTTTTGAACTGCAGAACTTAATAGTTCAACCGAAGTAAGGTATTTAAAAAATGTAATAGATTTGCACATGTTAGAACATGATGTAATATTTAAGTAACTGTGATATTTGAAAGTGTTTGAAATATATCATCGATATAACCCACAGGTATCTTAAATCAATGCTATGCGCAATTTCAACATCTTGGAGTCATATTCGTTAATTAATTCATTAATTTCTATCTTCAAGTACTGAGTGAAGATTATTGGCATATTCCAAACAACGCGTTGTCTGCCCATATAAATTAAAGGCAGTAGGTTGCAAATTTTGGTGACAAGTGATTGAACGTGCCGGGGGACTGTACAACTGAACACTCGTATTAAGCTAAGCCACAAGTGATTACCACGCATCAAGAACGCCACCGACCTCCGAGAAATTCAGGACTTCTAGGTACGATCACGGGTTCGATTCCATAATGAGAGCAAGAGTCCAGTTCCATGGTGACGAGAGTACGAGTTGCCTGGAGAACCAATCGGGAAGACAATCCAGGTGACGGTGGTTCACTGCACCAAAGTGATATGAATTTCAACCTCCCAATATTTTGAATATTCAAAGAACATCTACACTTATTGTAGACTAGCTATTACCCACGGCTTCGCTAGCGAGGATTTCGTAATTTGATAAAAATTAATTACTCATCAGTACGGCACTAAGACATTATCTGAAAATCGCTGAAGTGTAAAAGCTCACGAACAAATTGCATTTCATTTACACCAGAAGCTCTTCGTAAACCCTGTTTTTGGAGTTGCCTTGTGGGGTTAAAAAACCAGGCTATTGGGAGAGCTAAATCTGGAACATGCGACATGGAACCCTACATGTGAGAATCAGTCCTCTTTAAGTCGAAGGGGGGGAAAAAAAAAAAGATGTTTATTTCTAAATGAGATTCCTTATGCCAATAAAGAAAAGTAAACAAACATTTCCAGAACGATATCCAACGAGTTCATCACTACCAACTTCGGAACCATCACCTACCCACAAAATATAGTCATCACTGCCGTCCAAAACATTAGAAATGCAACATTTCCTGAAGCTCTACCGTATGAGGTCTCCAGGGATACGATTCCATGCCGTCAAAATCCATGAACACAGCAGCTGAACTTCTGGGCGCTGAATGCGACCAGTTGGCGTTAGTCTGTGATCACCAGCCACCATCCATTCTATATAGAGCTGTAGCAAAGCTGCTTTAAATGAACGGTTCACGTAGACATCCAACAGCTGTGGCATAGACGTCAACCCCCCCCGACACGGAATGACTGCTAGGTCGGTTTTAGCCACCCTTGATACGTCTCTTCACAGCGTCTCACAGTGGGTAATTTCTAGCATCCAGCCGGCCAAATATAAGATTTTCAACCCTTGTCTTTGGTGCGAATTTTCTGCGAGTCGTGTTTATAAGACTCTTGGGTACAGTAATTAAGTATTGAAAAGTCGCGCTGTCTGATTATCTAATCTCACCGAAGGCCTAAAGTGGCCCTCCTCTGTTAGGGCATCATAATCTGGCGAGGCGAGCGCACAGTTATTATGTGAGGGCTCAGTAAGGACGTCAGAACTAAATATTTCTTTAGCTTGAAATGTGATTACATTAGATGAAGGTATGTATTTTATATAGTATGTAGCATTTTCTGAAAATTACTATATTTTTGTCCGGAATATGCACTTAAAATTCAGGTACAGGAGTGTCCAAGAGCTATCTATATATACAAATTTGAGCTGACTTTCATAATGGATTGCCTTTGATTTCCGCAATGAAAGTATTTTGAGGAGTTATCTATACTTTAGTGAATAGAAAACTGTGACTTTTTGCTAGGACCAGGAGCGACCATGAGAGTAGTTTTTTGCGGAAGCCATGTACTCTGTAACCCGGAGGTCGGTTTTTGAGCTGTTGAGGAACAGCAGGGAATATAAGCAGAACGATGATATTGCGAAAGTTGTAATTGAACTCATAGGCTTTGAAGATTGTTCTAACGATATATTCAAGTCAATAAGGAAGTCTGTCAGTATTTTGTGTGCTAAAATTCGATCACGCTGCACAAAATGTAGTAGAAAAAGGGATAAATTGCTGAAGTACAATAAAAGTTGGTTCGACCAGAGAATCAGCCTTGCAGAAGGAAGTGCATCACAGCAATGTCAAGATGAGCCTGCCAGTACTATAGATCATTCCATGTTAAGAAAACAGTATTGCTCTTATGACAACAGGGTTGCCATATCGAATGGCTTTTCTCAACGCCAGCAGGGGAAAACGGCGGCACATAAATTTGTGAAATTCAATATGCAAGTTCAAGACAAAGGGTTGAAGAAACTAAGCTACAAATTATTTTTATGAACTAAAGGGGACGCGGGGTTTACAGGGGCCACTTTTGGTTTGTACAGAATCAGAGGAAAACTACGGCACATAAACCTCAGCACTAAAAATATAAGGCAAATTGAGAGAGAAAATAGACAAATAATTTTATGGGCTCGAGGAATGGAGGATGTATTTAATTGCATTTAATAAATGTAACCAGACAATAAAAGATAGAAAGAAGACTCAATAAACAAATACTGCAGATGACTATAAAAGATCACAGTATTAATGTTAAAGAAAGAAATCGTACACGTAGGCTTATCGCATAACTCTCACTCAACACAATACAATTACGCACTGATTTAAAGCCTAAAATACACACGTAATAAATACTGTAGATGACTTCGCTACAGAAGTGAGGTGCGAGCAGTTCACAGAGCGGTTGAACACGAGCACACGAGGGCGAAACGCAGGCAACCAAGAATGAGTTAGCTGGAAAATTTATAATGTCCAATAACGGACCATTATATTGGTATTATAAATTTACTCGTTCGGGACAAATATTTTAGGTTCCCTATGGGAATCGACATCTACATCATTTGATGGCCAGGCAGGCATCAATTTTTGAAAATAAGACATAGCTCTCATAGTGCATTGGCACTGCTGGTGGCTTCAAGTAGCCTATGCAGTGGCCTCCACGGTATGCACTAGCCTTGCGTCTTGGGTGGTGTGCTAAGTCCCAACTGACAAGCCTAACTCAGCACATGAGGTCGAAACGCAGGCAACCAAGAATGAGTTAGCTGGAAAATTTATAATGTCCTCCAATAACGGACCATTATATTGGTATTACGCGAAGGAAACTATAGAATTGTACTTACAAAAATACAAATCGTACTACATGCCTGTAACTTTGCACAAACTCTTGGTTCATGGAGAGGAGGTAATTAGGCACTGTATTATACCTATTGGACAATTCTCCGTGGAAGCCCAAGAGACCAGGAATAAATATAACAGGAAACCTTCCTGGAAGGACACAAATACTGACCTTTTCCATAGGGCGCTTATATCATCGTACCCTTAAATATCAGATTAAGGAAATCAGGGAGGAGAAAGTCGATTCCGCTTTCACGAGAAGTGCTCAACTTACTGTCCGAGTCTCCTGTATGTGGTTCTGCCGAAGGAGATAATTACAGTGATGTTAGCGATTCTGGTGTAACTGCAACTAATGACCCAAGTACATGTATTCCTATATCTGTTTTTAAACATTCTAAATAGCATGTCCCACTAATAACATCTATTTAATTTCTTAAAGCTAGAACGAAAAATGATGAAAATTACAACGAATACTAATTCTATTCCTGGCGTAGTAATTTGTCCTTTGTACTAGATTGACCACACAATTATCTCCAATAATAGCAGTTACATACCAAGTTTTATGTAAATCGGCCCATTAGTTTCCGAGATACGATTTTATTCGGCTAGATTCCTGAAATTACGCACTGTGCGCCTGTTGTGTGACCACGGTAACTGTCGAGAACAAGCCAGCACTTTTGTCCATACAATGCACCAGGCAACGTTTCCAGACACACTTTACCCACTCCTCCACAAGAGAACATTCTTCCACCCATATATCCGAGATCTGACAATAATACCAGCAGGTAGATTTTTAGGAAGCGTCTTTCGCTTGAGAACAATGTACGCTTGCAGTTTGGTTCCGTCGGCAAAAATACACAACATTACCGTACACCATTGTTTTTTATTACCATCTGTTCTAATGGTAACACTTTTCCCACCCTCAACATTAAGGGTCGTCCACGGGCATCTCAAAGTAGCCGGGCCAATTTCGGAAAGCAAATATTCATTTTTCTTCCGCAACCGAAATGTGTGACAATTCAACAACAATAACTTTTCATCGTAGGCACTAAGAAGACTCGGTAAAACTGAGGTAGGCCTTCGTACGCTCAACCCATTTCTTTTATAAAAATTACAAACCCATCCTCGACTTGCCTTAGACCCTTTGAGATCTCCAATGCCTTTAGCTGACATTTAGGTTGCCACATCATATCCCAATACCTGCCTTTCTGTCATATTTAGAAAGATTTTTTTTCTTTTTCAATTTCTGGAAACTGTATTCTCATTCTACGAAAAAGCTCTACAATCACCACTAGATGTTAATAGAACCCGTCAATATCTTATTTCCTACCAGCCCCACACCTTGGCTAAGAGGTCAGCATTGAGGGCATCAGTTCAGAGGGTTCCAGGATCGATTACGGGCTGGGTCGGGGGGTCTTAATCGCGTGTGATTAATTCTTCTGGCTCGGGACAGCTTGATTGTCCCAACACTCTCCTCTTCATATTCACACATCACATTACCAACCACAACAGTAACAGGCAATAGTAATTACATCCCTACACATAGGGCTGGCGTCAGGTACGGCATCCAAACGTAAAACAGGGTGAAATCCACATGTGCGACATAGTACGCACACACTCGTGAAACGATAGGTCTGGAAAGAGCAGGGCCTTTTTTTATTCTTCTCATCAACTTACGTGGATTTTCCAAAAGAAGAGTGTAATTTGTTAAAGGATGCTCTAAGTACTAGTTTCCGAGATATATGTATCCTTATGTAAAGAATTCAACTCCTTCCTCACATCTTTTCACCCATGAGATAAAGTTGGAATTCAAGAGGACAAACTGGGGCAAATATTCATTTATAGGAAGGGGAGTTAGGGATTGGAATAACTTACCAAGGGAGATGTTCAATAAATTTCCAATTTCTTTGAAATCATTTAGGAAAAGGCTAGGAAAGCAACAGATAGGGAATCTGCCACCTGGGTGACTGCCCTAAATGCAGATCAGTATTGATTGATTGAACCCTTATGTAGACTTACTGAAAACAAAAATTTGTGTCTATTTTTAAAGGAGGTTCCAAATACCAATTTTCATATCTGTAACATGTTAGGTTTCTGTGATATGTTGCAGATAATTTCGCTGCGGTAGAATCCTAGAGCTGACATACCGATGGTTACGGCAGTTCAATTTCTCTATCCGGTTCCTATAGCAGAGGTACTGTGGTGCCAATATCTCCATAACGGTTGATTTTAGTGCCTTAAAACATGATCTTCGGGCCCTTAGGGCTTGACGAGAATTGTTCTTCGAGTCCAGGGGACTAACTTGACCTTTTCCTCGCCCTTGTACACAAAATCGATATTTCGCCTATATTTTTATATCTACCCACGTGACCCCTCCTCAAATTTGTATGGAAGTAAAATACACCCAATGGTCCTCAGGGATAATGAATATTTACATCGGTAAAAGAATTTTTAGAATGGGTCCAGTAGTTCCTGATATTAGCCATTACATATAAACAAACGTTACCTCCTTATATATTAGTATAGATAGAACATACCCTCCTGCACCATGCCACAGGAAGCACCTCGAGAACTTTAGTTCATAATCTTTTCTAATACCGTATTTACACGAAAAATACCTGCACAATATTTTTTATAAAAAATTGAGGCACGAAATTGGGGTGCGGGTTTTATTTGAGTCAATGATGCATTCCTGCCAACTTTTAGAAATAAAAAAATAGGAAGATTTTTAAATTCTTGGATTTCATCAAGTGTATCGTGCCACGGTCTTGGTAAAAAGAGGACCAGATAAAAGGCATACATATCTACAGTTACAATGCGAATTAACCGTTACATTTAGAATCTTAAACTAAGAAAAAGACGATTGCAAGATAACGTACCTAATCATTCTCATTCATGACACATACATACGAATAGTAACGTTTAGACAGATAAGTCAAGACCTGACTACAACTTACCCAATGGTGAAGAATATACACATGTAGGTGATAGAGACTGCTGTATTTACTTGTTTAGCATTGAACTGGCAGTTAACTTGGCCCTCTTCAACAGTGCACTGTCAAACTGCTGCTCATAACACCTTCCACCTAGACTCGATTTGACCACCAATAGTTCTACTCTTACTTCTTGCACAACAATGGGAAATCCTCCACTTGGAGAGCACAAAACTGGCACTGTAATGCATCCATTGCTTCTTGGTCATCCTCACCATCTTTCATAGGCAATATAACAGGAAACTTTGAAACAAAATATTTTATGGCATTGAAGGAAGAAGTCGGCAAAGAATTTATCTGAGCGACTTGAGCATTAACAAAAACATCACTACTCAAATTAAGTTTATGAATAATATAATCACAAACTACAATAAAATAATTCCTGACGTGCAAATAGAAGTGTTTCTTCTCCTCCTCAGGTGGCAGATTGTCTACAAGACGAGAT
This sequence comes from Anabrus simplex, assembly GCF_040414725.1. Classification (NCBI taxonomy): domain Eukaryota; kingdom Metazoa; phylum Arthropoda; class Insecta; order Orthoptera; family Tettigoniidae; genus Anabrus; species Anabrus simplex. The sequence goes on from NC_090278.1 coordinate 73,192,408, forward strand.
GTTGAACAGCCAATACTAAATCATCATCAGCTTTCTGCTTCTCTCTCGTGTGATAGACTACTTCTAAAACCGTAGGATATATTTTTATAACCACTGGCTTAACAAACCTACACAGAATGCCCTTTAACATATCCGTCAGCATTGATTTAATGACATGAATGCGAGGTGCTTGCGACTGAAGAACTTTATTAGTTATCTCAAATGTAGGGATGATAAATGCCGGAAATGAGCAAAATGCTTTATTAAAGTTTGAAGACAGAAAAAGAAAGAGTCTCTCCTCTCGTGAAATACTGGTAGTGCAACTAGACTCCTTTATTTTTCTTCACAGATGGAGATGAACTACTCTCCGCCTTCCTTTTTCCAGAAATAACAGAAACTTGGTCTTGTACTCTACTGACACAAGTACCACATTCCATTTCTGTATCTTCATGTGCCTATAGCTTGGGAATTTGGAAACACTTCAGAGATGTGTCTGTGCCATTGGACCGTTTTACCTCATCCTTAAAAAAACTCTGAAGTGGCTCCCACTCTGAAATCAATCTTTCCAAACATTTCCCCAAGGATAACCAGTGTGTACACGCATGCTTTACTATTTTGCTAACATCAGTTTGGTACAAAGCTTGACACATTTTGAGATCTTTTCTCTTCGAGCTTTTGTCTAAATAATAAATATTAGTTAGCATCTCATCAAATTTGACAGGAAGGGAGTCTGCACCCTTCATGGCAGCCAAATAAATCAAATGACATGGGCATCCCATAATAATGTTTTTGCACTGCTCTCTTAGTTTAGCAGCAACAAAGTTTTTTCTTCCAATCATAACGGGAGCATGATCTGTGCTAAAAGCTATATAGTTTGCCATCGGAACTTGGTATCTTTTCAGAACATCCAGGAGCAAATTAGCAGTATTAATACCAGTAGAACTGCCTTCCAAATTTTCCATGGATAGCAAACGATTTTCTATCTTTTTCAATTCTTTGTTGAAAAATGGGACGACGATAGGATAGAGCTTACTATCTTTATCATTGTTACCATCACTTGAAATCGCAAAAGGTTCAGTCTTTAAAGTTTGAATCCCTTACCATCTGCATCACCGGCCATTTCATTAATTATGGCAGATGTTTTTGTTCTAGTACACACATATTTCTCCGTAATATCTGAATCTGAGAACATCTTTCTGAACAATGGCCCTGCGTGATAAGAACAAGACAAGGCAAGGTTCTGTTCGACAATGAACGCCGTGAACAAACATTCTGCTCGAGTGACTGCATCATCTTCCTTCCCACCTCCAAAAAAATTCCTTAATTTTTTGTTCCTCTCGAGACAGCTAGCACTATCTTTGTTTTAAATATATGTTTTCCCTCCATGCGAGATATTAAGCCATTAACGCCGTGAGTGATCACATGATCACGCATTGCAATGCCTTATATAATATAGTATATTTTCAAATCCTTCGGATTTAATCTAATAATGTTTTATTCTCTTTGACGTACATCTGGCAACTCAGCCTGATCGATATATTATGTTATAGTTCTCAATTGGCGGCATTATTGCATTGTGAGTTGGAGTGTGCCTCTGAGGATCAACAATGGATGCATGCTTCAAGTAATTGTTTTCTAATCCTGTTCACACATATTAGCCCATGAAAACTGCAGCGATATATTTTATATAAATTATATTGAATGCTGGATAATTTCCAAGAGGAAAAATGTTCTTAACACTATATTATATGCCAAGAATTGTTAGTGTGATCATACGAACGCGCTAGGCTCTAGCGGTAGCTTTCGATTTCATAAAATATCACACATGTAATGAGCTAGGATTTTACGAGAATATTATCAGGTGTCTATGTTATAACATTTTGAAAGTTATTTCTCCTACTCCCACTGCTATTATATGTTTTACGGCATATCTGTGCCCTAATCTTCGCTTCTACATCTCAATAACGGTGCTCGAAAACATACCTTCGGTAGTTGTGAATGTATCAGACATTTCTATTAGTCCATAATATAAGGAAAAAGTACGTTTAGACCGTAAATAGCCTGCCTTCTTTACACATGTCCTGATTTTTTGCAGGGACATAACTCTGAAGGAAGTCCTCCATATTTTGGAGGTTGAAGACAGTGAAGGGGAAACGGTGAAGGAAGTATTCATCGAACCGCCTGAAGTGAACGTACCATCTGATGAAGATTCAGGTGACGAAGATGGTGGTGGTTTAGTTGACAATCTCACTGGCCGTCAACTAACCAGCAAGGCGGAAATTGTGTATCAAATAATGTACGTTTAGGAGGATGTGCAACAGATGATACTGAACAAGCAGACACTTCTGCCAAGAAGAAAACAAACATTGACTCGTGGAATAAGTGTAACGTCCTAAATCAAGAGTGTTTTTCCAGAACCCGACTACACGAAACTGCTCTTGCAAGAATCAAGAAAGTACGCACTTTTTAAAAATTCCCCTGATCCTAATTTCTTGCCAGAGGAAATGGAAGTATTTATTGCTATTCTGTTGCTGTCTGGTTACAACCCTGTTCCCAGTAAACGTTCGTACTGGGAAGCAAGCGAGGACTTGCGCAATGAACTAGTCGTCAATGCTACGCGCAGAGACAGGTTCTTAGATATGTGTAAATTTATTCATTGTGCAGATCGCACCCAGCCAGTTCCCAATGACGAGATGTGGAAATTACGACCCCTTTTGGATCTTCTGAAAAAGCGATTCGTTTCCATGTTCAGGCCTGAGCACAATCTCGACTTCGATGAGTGCATGGTAAAATACTTTGGCAGGCATGGCTGCAAGGAATTCATAAGGGGGAAACCGATACGTTTCGGTTACGAAGTCTGGTGTTTGAATACATCCTCTGGATACCTGATCAATTTTGATATTTATCAAGGAAAGAATACAAAAGAAAATTCTGAATACGGAAAAGACCTACGGTAAATGTGCAGCTCCCATGATGCTGACGTTAGAGGAACTGCCAGGACACCAAAGTATTGCCGTTCCGCCTTTACTTTGATAACTTGTTCACAAACATGACACTTTTTCAAGAGCTGAAGTGCCGTGGCTACAGAGGGACTGGAACTACCAGAGAGAATCGTGTTCCCAAAGAATGTCCATTTCCCACAGTAACGGAAATGAAGAAGCAGCCCCGTGGAACATTTGCGGTCGCCATGCGTGTGGAAGATGGGATTGGAATTGTAAGATGGGTTGACAATTCTGTCGTAGCCATTGCATCCACATGCTACGGCGCAGATCCTGCATCTTCCGTTTCTCGTTACTCTCAAACAGAGAAGAAGAGAGTACATGTGAGACGTCCCGCTGTTTTCGGGGCATACAATAAGCACATGGGAGGAACGGACAAAATGGATGAGAACGTCTCCTAATACCGCATAGGCATACGAGGGAAGAAGTGGTGGTGGTCCCTATTTACGTGGATGCTCTATGTTACAGCAAAATGCCTGGCAGCTTATGAGAAGATCAGGTGCTGACATCCCTCAGCTTGACTACAGGAATCCACCATCTGGGGCAGAACGTCCCATTGGAACGGTTCATCAAGGTCGCACCCCCAATGATATTAGCTTAGATGGCAGAAATCATCTAGTAGCATCTGGTAATCATCGCAGATGTGCTGGAATTAACTGTTTCAGCACTGTACGTACCCAGTGCTTGAAATGCAACGTTGGACTCTGTATTCCTTGCTTTGTTCCTTACCATACAGTTGAATAACGCTAAGAAAAGACAACCAAATCGGTAAACGATGATAGAGTGATGAACAAATGCTTTTTCTTATGGCTCTCACGTTTTTCATTTCAAGGTTTGTTGTACCCATATATTTTACAAGTCTTTTTGTACATTATATGTTGAATTTGTAGAATGTGCTTGTCGCCTATTAAAATAATAATATATTTACAAAGATATTAATGATAAAATGAAATGCTCCCACTCCCGCCTAGCGTGATCATATGGACACGGTTCCTCGCGGGGAAACTACTGGGCGGAAATGCGTAAAACTTCATATACATACTCTAGACACAATCAGAAGCAACATGTATAACAGGCAATTAAAACAAAAAAAAACAAAAAAATTCCGGTATTAACGGGTTAATATCACACCAACACACGGAACAAAATGCATAAAAGTTTCCCTTAATAGACTGTAAAATGAACAGAAATTCAATTTTATAGGTATCCCTGAACACATGGAGATAATGTTTGTAATGTTATGTAGACATCATGTGAAGAGAAACTGCCACAAACTGTCACCAACAACACAACACACTGAAATAGATTGAAGTCATTAAAATTATGAACTCTGATAAACACAAAAGCACTGAAATTCGCGAAACTACCACATACAAAAGAGATCAATATGGCTCGTACATTATTAACATATGACTTCGACAAGGGGAAAAGCACAGAACCGCAAGAAAAAACACGTGTCTACAACGCCAACGACACTACACACAGAAACTAGCGCGCGAACCACACAACAAAAAAAACTCACTCTTCCGTCCTGATCAAAGGAGCCCCTAGCGGTCACTAGTGCGCATTACCTTCACTGACTCGGACGATTGTCGCCCCGAATTGCCACCTGAACAGCGGGAAGGTGACCGATGAAATAAAGCATCAAATACCAGTAAATATGCTTAAAAAAAGGTTGCGTAAATTATACAAGCACATAAGAATTCGTCCTAAGGGAAGAGTACTGACCGTACTGGAGGTTATATTGGTCAAAAATAGGAAGAAATAAAAATAAATTGGAAAACTGGAAGACGAAGTTAAAAATCGGAAAGTTTCCGGGTAAATCGGAAGGGTTGGCAGGTATGATGCTGGCAATTTTTTTCAAAATCAGTCTTCCTAAAGTTAGGGTGGGGTGGGGGGAGGGCGAGATTAATCGGTGGCGGGGATTATCCGCGTAAATACGGTACCAAGTTAGTACGGGCTATCATTTACTGGTGCAATCCATATTTTCAAGCAACTTTGATACATCTTGATTACCTTTTTTAAATGCCACCTCTTGGGTTCTAAAGTTAGCAAGAAATTATCTCTATAAACATCACACCATGCAGGTTTTCGTAACATTTTGCCGTATCTGCTGCAGTGAAATCATTATTGCAATGAACGACGAGTTCATATCGTTGTCGAACTGCCTCTCTTTCACAGGCTTCATATGTTTAACAATACTGCTCTTTTGTGCATTTGTAGAAGTTTTATAATCATGATAATCTTTAATACAGTGAGAAAAACCTAACCTTTCATTTCTTTGCTTTGAGGAGACAAAAAAATCAATAATAATACCATCTGCAGAAAAAAAAGTTGCAGATTCTAACATGGGTGTAAAAGCATCTCCAGTTATACCAACGAAGAAATACATCAATTCTGGAAGGCAAGAAATTCGTTAACGATAATCGCTTTACCTATATGCTCTTACTTCTGAACTACCGCTCACAAGAATACACCAGTGAAGCTAAAGATCTTGGATTACCAGCAGTTTTCATTTTTACAATTTTCCTTTATGGAAATAAGTCTTGTGGCAGCGATAGGATAGGAAAGGGCTGGAATGGGAAGTAAGTGGTTGAGACCTTACAGTACAGCCCCGGCATTTTCCTGGTGTAAAGATGGGAACCACGCAAAACCTTCAGGGCTGCTGACAAAAATTCTCTCTCTCTCACATGGACATGTATGCACAGAATAAGAAAATAGGCCATGATACTGGTAATTTATGCAATGGGCATACCTAAAGCAATACTTATTTTGCCTTATCTAATGAACAGAGTCATTCACTATCACATGAATTTAACACATAAATATGCATAATGAAAAGAGAAAGATTTGCCTGCGGAAGTAAAAAAGCGCCATACAGAATGATGCACTTCTAGTCCTCTTGCGAGAAAAACTTTGCAACTATGAGCTGTTTGCTGTTCAAGACAAGTGGATGCTAACAGCAATGTATTATAAGCATACCAGATGGTGAACTAAGTCATGTTCCAACAGATAGGGCTCCCTCCTGGAGTAACATTTTGAAGTGTTAAACTTGAATCATCAAATTTTTATATCTTCAATGAAAAACTGTAAAGATTTAACAGTAGTATGGGAAAATTTAGCGACTTGTATTGGTACAGCCTGTAATTCCTGCAATTTTTTGAGGAAAATAATATCTACTGGAATCCATTCACCATTCAACAGAATATTTTTCTTTCTACTACACTTAATTGAATACTGAAGAAAGTTAATACTACAATCTATCAAAATGACTTATTTTAAGGGAAATTGGAAACACACAGTATAAGGACAGGATATAAATCCTTTAAATGGTTATTTTTGATATGCCACAAAAGCAGACATCGCAGCAGCCTTGGCTTACCAGCAGCTTTATTGTCTAGGCTTCCAAGTATGTACCAGAAAGAGAGAAAAATAAAATAAACCACCACTTCAAGCATAGTACTGGCCTGACACACAGGTGTTAACAGAAGAATGCTCTACCAATCTCTAGAACTCTGTCTGTGATGTGACGTCCACATACCGCACAAGGTCACAGACAGAGCTCCGAGACAGGCGAGCTAGCCATACGCAGCAGCAGTGAAAGCTCCACTCCAAACCTTGGTGCATAAATGACCCACACAAGCAAGCAATATCACATCCCCATCCTCTCAAAAAAATCCATATGAGAAGCCATAAACTGAAGCACAAATTAACAGAAAATGGCAGTGCAAATAATATAAAGCAAAACAATATGTAAAACAAGTAGTTACATCAGATTTTAAAAACAAGACATGGTAATTCAGGACACTTAAAAATAAGGAACGTATTTATCTGCTTTCTATAAACTAAGCAAAATACACAAATTTAAGGCAGTGATGAAACCAAGATACCTATGAATCTTATTTTAAGGTGTGGACAGAATAGGGTCTTCAATTTCCAAAAACATGTCCAATATGTCCTTGTAACAAATTAAATAACACAAAAGCCTATACAGTATCATGTCTAGGCATAGTGAGAATTTATAATGGAATCAGTTATGATCATTTTTCTCAGTGGACGGTATGCACTAAGCTTATACATCACAGATGCCCTGTCAATGCATTCTTAAATTTATAAATTAACCACGGTTTTTTGACTCGTACATAGACCACTCCATCAGTGATTAATGTATCAAAACAAAACTCCCCATATTTTAGGATCTAACAACATTCACTTATAGAGAATACATACTTGACTTAAAATTATAAAATGAATTACAACTGGTTAAAAGATTTGTGCTCTCCTGATGTTGGGGCACAGTGGATCGATTTTCCAATTCTGTAGTTAAATCGTGTGCCTGGTAACATTGTCTTGATCTATAACAAGAACATAGTATTGAAATGAAAACTAATGCTCAACATCATAAGGTAGAAGTCCGATAGCGAGAGTACGGCATATAACAAGAACCCCGTTATACCCGCAATGTTGTGCTGTCACTTCATATTTCCTACAATAAACTGTGTATTATCTTTCTCTTACAGGGAGAGCCATATCACTAACGCATCCGTTATTAGGAGTGATTAAGCGCGCACGGTTTTTCCATTACAGATATATATATATGCATCCCAGCAATTATGTAGCATGCAATCTATTATCTTCGGTATCGTTTCCTTGCTATGTCCACCAGAGAGTTCTCTCGTCGACATCCAAAGACGATGTCCTAGGCTATTAGTAATACCCGTCATATGCTGTTCCTAAAAGAAAATTCAAAAAGATAGAACATATTTTCAAAATAAATGCATAAATAATGTGTCGGATAACAGTTGTTAAAATTAAAGGCTGACTAAACGATCGCTTAATTTTAATGCTAAATTCTGTAATTAAGTAAAAATGGGATACACCTGAAGATATGGCAGAGTGCATAATTAATTTTACAGGTTAGTTTACATTTTCTCGCATATTACGGAAAGGTTATCATCATGTAAATTTATAGCGAGAAGGTTATCATTTCTCTGCTGGCACTTGAATGTTGTTTTCATCATATTTACAGCACACTTAAGTTAGGATAGGTGACGCAGATTGAATAACGATCTTCGCTACGGTGTAGTTTTATACGAAGTATGAGGTTCCCACCTAATCAATACTTTACGAAGTGCTTAGAATTGAAAAGCAGCACCGGTTTCGACCTGTAAATATGTCATCAGCTGTTGGTGAACCTGCTTAATAGCGACTGTACATGATAAAACATACTAAAAATTAAATAAGAATGCCGTATTCTAGTATAATACTAACGTGAAGATATATACATACGGTACAGTCGAAGGGCTTTGACTCGGAGTCCCATTCAAATATCTATGCAGTCCAACTGTTGTACAGATAGAATCAAGGTGCATTCTTGGGCCGCAATTTTGCGGGGAACATTGCGTTCAGAAGATTGAGGTTCTGTAACTTGTTTAACAAGTTCATTCTTAGTCTACTCTTAGCTGCATATACACGCTTGTTTTCAGGATCCTTGTTACTGCACATCATGCTATGTATGTCATATTGAAATTAAAGAAAGGCTGATAGAGTTCCAATCTTCATACTAGCATTTACGCTCAGGTAAACTCAAAAATGTGTGGGCTGGATATGTCCTGGAGTATAGTCAGGTGCGTGCTGCACACTGTTGCGTGTACGTCGTGTCGTATGTCTGTGCGTAGGGAACATGCCCATAGCTCCCCCCTCCCAAGTGCTTCCCCCAACACTATGACCACACGGACACATGGCGCCAAGTAGAAGTCTAACTTCCATCATTAGACCGACAACACTCAACACGAATAAATAATACGTACCTCAGCAGCCTAAGGAGTGATACCAATATTTACTCATCTTTACTGCCCAGCTCATTTCCTATAAAGATAAAACTAATAATAAATAATCTCAACTACACACGAACATTCTATCATTAACTGGAAAGTTAGAAGAACTCCTAGACATGATGGATAGAAGAAAAATATCAATATTGGGATTAAGTGAGACCAAATGGAAAGGGATTGGAAGTAAGACACTTCGTGGAGGTTATAAATTATACTGGAGTGGACAGGAGAAGGTAGCGAAAAATGGTGTTGGATTCTTAATTAACGAAAGGACTGATGCTACAGCTGAAGTTATGTGCAAAAGTGATAGAATCATTCAAATGTCCATGAAACTGGAGAACACTAAGTACACCATCATACAAGTTTATGCCCCACAGACAGGCTGCAGTGAGGAAGAAAGAGAAATTTCGGCAAGAAATGGAAGATACAGTTAATGAGGAAAATATTATTGGAGATCTAAATGCGCAAGTTGGGGTCGACAGACTTGGGTACGAGAACATCATTGGTCCACATGGATTTGGACAAAGGAACCCAGGAGGAGAACAACTATTAGATCTGTGCAGAAGAAATGATTTTATAATCAAAAATACATTCTTCAAAAAAAGAGACAGTCACAGAATAACAAGATACAGTTGGGATGGCCAGTGTAGAACATTGATTGACTACGTAATCACAAATAAAGATGGTGGCAGGTACATCATAGATGTAAAGGTCATCCCTAGTGAAAGCATGGACAGTGATCACAGATTGTTGGTAGTAGACTTCAAACATAAGACAAATGAAACGCAGAAACTTATTACGAAAAAACCAAGGATTAAAACTTGGAAATTGCAAGAAGTCCAAATAAAGGAAGAATACAAACTAAGGATTCAACAGAGTTTGCCGAAGTGTGAAGTAACCAGCGTTAATGAAGAATGGAAGGCCTTCAAAGACACCTTTGTGGGAGAAGCCAAAAACCTATGTGGAATTACAAGTTCTATGAAAAGAAAAAAGGAGACACCATGGTGGAATGATAGAGTGAAAACAGCGGTGAAAGAAAGAAACCAAATAAAGAAGGCACTGGACAAGGAGAAACAAAAACAGGGACAAGAACGAAATGAACAAGAAATACAAAGACTTCAAGGAGTATACAGGAACAAGAAACATGCTGTAAAGAACATTGTAAGGGAAGAAAAAGAGAAGAAATGGAATGAGTTTGCAGACAAACTGGAAGAGGACAGTAGAGGAAATATGAAATTGCTATACATAGTGAAAAACAAGCAAAGGGAGCAAGAGACCATAAAAGCAATAGAACGTGATGATGGAACTCTGGCACAAGAAGAGGGAGAAATTAAACAAGAACTCAAGATCTATTTCGAAAAGCTGCTGAATGGAGATACAGAAAACATAACAACGGATAGAGGAGAGCCAAGTCGAGGAACCACAACTGAACCACCAATTACATGGCTTGAGGTTGAAAATGCGCTCAAGACCATGAAGAAAGGAAAGGCAGTGGGCGTAGATGAACTAAGTGCAGATATGCTGAAAGCAGCGGGAGTTCCAGGAATCCAATGGCTCTATAGACTGCTCAACAAGATATGGGAGGAAAATACTATTCCTGAGGACTGGAAGAAGGGCATCATTGTACCTCTGTTCAAGAAAGGAAGCCGACGAAAATGTACTAATTACCGTGGTATCACACTACTGTCTCATGTCCTGAAAATATTGGAAAAAATAACAGAGACCAGAATCAGAGATATTGTTGAACCAATTTTGGAAGAAGAGCAGTATGGTTTCAGACCAGGAAGGTCAACTACAGACCTTATATTTGCAATTAGGATGCTAATGGAAAAATACTGGGAGAAGAACAAGCCTTTATTCCTAATATTTTTGGACATTGATAAAGCATACGACAGTGTACCAAGGGAAAGAATTTGGCAATGCATGAAAGAACTTCAAGTGCGAGACAGCCTCATAGACACAGTGAAAATGTTGTACAGTGGGAACAGAAGCTGTATTCAAGTAGGATGTGGTTTGTCGGACTGGTTTGAAACAAAGAGAGGAGTGCAGCAGGGCAGCTCATTGTCACCGCTTCTATCTATTATTGTAATGGATGTAGTAATGAAATCTATTAAAAGGAAAGATCATGGAGATATCAAAGCCTTCACATTTGCAGATGATGTTGCGATCTGGAGTGACACAGAAGAGGAATTGGGAGAGAGAATACAAAGCTGGAATGAGGAGTTTAAGAAATATGGTTTAAACATCAGCAAGACCAAGACGGTGCTGATGAATGTGTATGGGGAAGGAGCAGAACCAATAGTCATGTTAAATGAAGCTCAACTGGACAGCGTTCCAGTTTTCAAATACTTGGGTAGCGTTATATCAAATGACAACCTAGCAAAACATGAGGTGAACAATCGAATCAATAAGACAACACAATTCTACCACCAGATAAGACACCTGCTGTGGGATGAGCAAATACCCATGAAAACAAAAATGGCATTGTACAAGTCCTATTATACACCAATTCTTACATACAGTCTGGAAACCACAACACTGACCAATAGAGATAATTCCAAACTTCAGGCAGCTGAAATGAAATTCCTACGCACTATGATCCAGAAAACCAGGAAAGACAAGATTAGGAATGAGAAAATTAGAGAAGAAGTAGGAATAGACAATTCTCTCCTAAATAAGATTCAGATATCAAGTCTGAAGTGGTTTGGTCACATGAAGAGGATGCCAGTAAACAGAACTGCAAGGAAGGAATTTGACAGAAAGGTAGAAGGAAGACGACCCGTGGGAAGGCCACGAAGGAAATGGATAGATTTAGTAAAGAGCGATGTAATGCTGAGAGGTCATGATTGGGACAAGTTGGTGGAGGAAGAATGGTACAAGGACAGGATGAGATGGAGGAGGCTCATATACCACACCCGGGAAACTGGAGATGGTTTAGGATGATGATGATGAACTTCACACGCACGTCATTCACACCAACCACCACAAATAAGAGCTCCCTCTGATCAACATTCCAGAACGAACCAGCACTGTAATACTGGTCTACTTACTACTTTACTTCACTGGTAAGATTAATGAAGAATTGTTTTGAGCCAAGATACACCAACCAAGTTGTTATTCTACTTTAACATTCAATCCCATCGCTATGGAGTACTCCAATGTTAAATCATTTACTTTTACTAGGCTAACATCACAAGCCTAAGATTTTCAACCTGTACTTTCTTTCAAATTTTATGACATCACGTGCGAATAAGGTCCAAACCAACCATTCCCATATCTCCTGACTATTTATCCTAACACCCCAAATAGCTGCCTGTGTGGGACCGTGGTAGAGTGTCAGCCTCCGGATCCCAAGATAGCGGGTTCAAACCCGTCAGAGGTAGGATTTTGAAGGGCAGAAAAAAGTCCGTCCGACGCTCCATGTCGTACAATGTCGGCATGTAAAAGATCTCAGGTGATACATTTGGTATTTACCAGACAAAATTAATTAAATCTCAGCCATAGACGCCCAAGAGAGATCCGGTTTACTCTAGGTCCGCTAGATGGCAGACAGAGTAAACCGGAACGTCGAAATTGACTAGCAGACAGCCAGATGGCGTCAAATCGTAATGTCTGCAAACGGTAGCTGAGGCCATACGATGATTATTGTTATTATTATTATTATTATTATTATTATTATTATTATTAACAACCCAAATATGTAATATATTAAAAACTCAAATTTAGGCGACTGCTACTAAGCCCCATTCGGAGTTCCCATGACACAACCATCAACAACAACTCGCAGCTGTTATTGTTGTCATTCACAATGCACCAGAAGAATTTATTCGATCTTCCTTTTCAACTGCGCCTACTAGCTTGCAAACAATTTAAGACACTCCAATCAAGTTTTACGCCAAAGTTAATCCAACAATTACCTATTGCAAACCAAAATTCTCGAACATAAGTCTTCAACCACATAATTTTTCGAATTATCACGATCTTACTTCTGAATAAGATCTCTTTTAACATTGAAGTTACTGGAAATTTTTCCTTACAGTGCAACATCAGGCGTACACTTTACGTACTAGTACTGTTGTTATTTATACAGCAAAGCCAATTTATAGAATTCACTCTAGGAATAAGATTCACATAGAGAAATGTTATATAAAGTGTGTGTGACACATTTGTTGGCTTAAGATAAAGGTTTAGCAAAATTTATATCGATCAATCATAATATCAATTCAGATTTAATTTCCATTCAGTTGGCAGTACTTACGGAACCGGAATTGCTCCCGCCTTACTTCTCAAACACGTACACAAATCTATCGATAAAAAGTGCGCGGATAATAGGTGGTCTACATCAAGTGAAAATCGAGTTCAACAAAATCACTCTGATTCCTGTTGATGCGACGCTAAAATCTTGGCCGACTTGTCACAACGATCTGAATGGAAATGATATCTGAACTGAATCGATAATATGATCGATCAATATGAATTTTGCTAAACCTTTATCATCTTAGGCCAACAACTGGGTCACACACACATTATATAACATTACCCGATGCAAATCTTATTCCTCGAGTGAATTCTATAGTTTGGCTTTGCTGTGTAAATAACAGTACTAGTACGTGAAGTGTACGACAGATGTCGCACAGCGATGCGTAAGCGATTCATAGTTTATTTCAAAGGTTGCCAGTAAAAATCTTGAACATTGCCGAGGTCGACAAATTCAGCACTAGGGTGTAAATCTATCCAGAAAAGGTGCGCAGATAATATATGTACCTTTGTCACATCTAGTAAAATTTAGTATTGTTATACACATTAATACCCAATATTGTATTCTTTTTCCTTTTACGTCAAGTTAAATAACCAATTACTAACTGCAAGCCATAATTCTCGAACCCAAGACCTCATATTTGAAATTCTAAATTCCCACGAAGGAAATTGGATATATTTCCACCAATAGAGTATATCTAGTGTAAGACCTAAGACGAAACGCTGGTTAATAGAGCAAACATCTGAAAAGCCTTACACCTAAGACTTCAACCGGTTAGTTTTTCCAATATTACAGCTTCCGAGTAAAGTCACATTTAACATGCTCTCAAATTGCTGGTATATTTTTTGTAACATTCCAAATAATGTAACATTTAAATTTTCAAATCAGACCACTGTTACTAAGCACTGTGTCCTTACACAACCAGTAATCAACAGCAAACAGATGATATTGTTGGTATGCATATTAATACAGAATATTGTATTCTTTCCTTAGACTGTTCCTATTGCAGAAATATTAATATTAGATCTTAGTCATTATACTTTAATTTCAAATCAAGTGCCTGATTTGATCTTGAGGCGGTACAGTGACTGATGATGCCTTCTATGAAAAAAATAATAAATTAATCAATCAGCATCCTTCAAGGAGAGTATCTTAAATATGGAACCATAATGATATTTATCACTCATACCACTCCGCGTATGGTATAATGCGGGACCTGGAAGACATTTTCGAGCATACTCTTTAGTGTTCTGTGCTTCAGGTGTGGCCGAGTTTTGAATAACATCCTGAGATTCACGAGTACTGAGTATGGGTGAAAGAAAGTACTGAAAATTTCCGTATTTAGAAATTAGTAATAGGAAATGGCAAGATGAAACGAGTTGAAATTGCCAAGAAGTTGAGGATTGCTCTGCCGACCTTAAATACTGTTGTACTGAAATTGAAGGGAGTGTTAGGTGTTACGACATATAAAGGGACCCGCACGCAGGACGGAAAATGGGAATGCCCAAAAGTATGTTTATTACAGTGGTTCAGGCAACATAGGACAGAAGGCTTTCTAATTTGCGGATCAATGTTTTGAGAAAAAGCAAGTGAACTAGCAATCATATTTGTGTAGAAGATTTTAGTGCTTCGCCGAGCTGACTACACAAATTTACGGTTAGACAGGGTATCAGCAATCATAATGTGCGCAGGACAAAAGCCGATGTGTCAATGCAGAGACCACACAAGATTGCAGAGAAAATCGCTTGAAAGTACTGACATCTAGGTTCATTCCCAAGGACATTTTCAATGCGGACGAGACAGGCCTCTTATGAATTTAATGCCTGGGTGTTTCGAAGGGAGAAAATGTTGCGGTGGAAACAAAGCAAAATAACGCGCAGCATTTCTGTTATGTATCAATAGTGACGGAAGTGAAAAAACTGCCTCCACTGATAATCAGCAAATTCTCAAAGCCGCTTTAAGAACATTGCTGCGCTCCACACCAATTACACCAACAATAAAAAAATCCTGGATCACTGCGAAGGTTTTTGAAGACTCTCTTCGAAGTGTAGATGCCAAGATGGGAGCGAAAGGACATAAGATCCTCCTAGGACTTATCTGATGAATGTAAATGGAATTTTCGAACACGGATTGCACAAGTGAGCAGCAGTCTCTTGATTTTGGAGCGATACACACATTTACAGTATCGTAAGAGGCTGGTTCAGCACGCAATTGGATGTGTAAATGTAGGAATGAAGGAAGAAATGAAGATCAACGTATTACAGACAAGATCCCTCTAATATATTTCCCCTTTTTGTAAGTTTATGTGAAATATTTACCATAGGATTTCGTGCAGTACCATTCTCTAAGGGCGTGTCAGACTAGGTGACATGAATCACCTACCAACTGCTGGTGCTTGTGAAACATTTTACACACAGGGCTGTCTCGGTGACCGACCTTGAAGTAGTTCATTCCCACTAATAACAAAGGCAGATTTCACAACCCCAACTGGCGACAGCCGGAAAACGATCGCTGCCGACTGATGTCTTCACATTCTTCATTTGCGTTCAGAACTCTTCAGAGGCATTGTGCATTTCTTGTTCGTTCACGTTACGGTTCAGTCTCAAAATACTGTAAACTGTACTAAATATAGTCAGTATGAACATGGGTATGGGAAAAGGAATTCAGAAGAGAGACATCCTCTAGACTTCTGTAGAAGAAACACTTTGGTAGTAAAAAACAGCTGGTTCAACAAAAGAGTCAGTCACCAGATTATCCTTAACAGCCCGGATGTAAAGAGCAAGACGGTCATTGACGATGTCATTACAGATAAAGAAAGAAGTAGACTGATATAAAGGCGATTCCGAGCGAGAACATCAATAGCGACCACCAGTTATTAGTAGCAGATCTGAAAGATAATATACCAAAGATAACAACCAGGAAATTTTTTTTTTGCTAGGGGCTTTACGTCGCACCGACACAGATAGGTCTTATGGCGACGATGGGATAGGAAAGGCCTAGGAGTTGGAAGGAAGCGGCCGTGGCCTTAATTAAGGTACAGCCCCAGCATTTGCCTGGTGTGAAAATGGGAAACCACGGAAAACCATCTTCAGGGCTGCCGATAGTGGGATTACCTAAGATTAAGGTGTGGGAACTTCAACAAATTGGAAAACTGTCAGACTATCAGAATCGTATAAGAGGACAACTGCCTTAAGAAACTATTGTTCAGAGCCATCAAAAACCAATGAATTCAATTGAAACCATCAAAGTAACCGACGATCCTACTGGAAACCTGGCCAGGAAAGAAAGACATCAGGT
Source organism: Anabrus simplex (assembly GCF_040414725.1). Classification (NCBI taxonomy): domain Eukaryota; kingdom Metazoa; phylum Arthropoda; class Insecta; order Orthoptera; family Tettigoniidae; genus Anabrus; species Anabrus simplex. Next base: position 73,208,775 of record NC_090278.1, read on the forward strand.
TCTGAGGAATCATTTTGATCACCTATTCAACAGGACAGAAGCAGAGCAAGAGACCAACTGAAATGGTGTAGGGCTTTTAGTGCCGGGAATGTTCCCAGGACTTACTTGGCTTGCCAGTGCAGGTCTTTTGAATTGACGCGCGTAGGCGACCAGTGCGTCGTGATGGGAACAGCCCCCATGCCAGAGAAATTAACCAAGGGTGGTTTAAATTACCGAACCCTCCAGGAATTGAACCCGGGACCCCTCTGACCAAAGGCCACCATGCTATTTCACTTATGAGCCAAAGAACCAGCAGTTGAAACCTACACAGAGGAACCTCCATACCCGCCAACTTTTGAAATGGGCTATCAGTAAAACTCACGCGCGACGAAAACATCTAACAACATCTGACATACCTCGGCTTTTTTTTCTTTTTACAAAGTTTTACCATGATCCACCTGTTCAATACATTATAATGTTGTCACATTTAAAATATCTTCATTAGTTAAAAAGTTACGTGCGACATGTTTTGCACCCTTACAGAGAGCATCACAAGCCAAATCTGAATCTCGAAGAAATGGTTATGTTCATATGACTTAAGAACTGTTAGACCCTTTTCACAGACTTAAAACTTACTCTATTAGAATATCGTAAAATACAGAATCTTTGGATACATGTCTTAATCACATGTGCTTAATAGGAAAGATACATTAAAACTGTGGAGGAATGAGTTCTAAAATATTTAAAACAAGTAGCATATCTAAAATCGAATACCTTAGAAAGACGTGAATATCAATCTTAAGAGCTAAATTTGAAGATTTTCTTGGCAATGAGATCTTGTTAAAAAGTTATTTATCCCTTGGGGATAAGAGTCTATAAAGATTAAAATATCTCGTAAATTTGATGATTGAACTGGTGACAGGATGAATGTTGGTCTTCGAGAAATTTTAACGACTGTTTTCATTGGACCTCGGCAAATGCTGTTGAATAAATATGCGCTTGTTGATGTCAGTATGTTGCTAGTTGCTTTACGTCGCACCAACACAGATAGGTCTTATGGCGACGATGGGACAGGGAAGGGCTAGGAGTGGGAAGGAAGCGGCCGTGGCCTTAATTAACCCATTTCATCCCGCTGGCAGGATTTCCTACCGGTGTAGTTTTCTCTATCTAGATGGCAGTGCATTCAGTTAATTTGTTTATTCATTGCATTAGCATATTCCTTGACCTTCATAGAGAAGCCAGTTATAAAGATCCATACCATCATTTTGTGCTATTAATCACCACAGGTGTATTAGTTTGAGCAAAAGACAGAGTGGAATGAAATGGCATACAGCAACAGACATACATCGTAAGTATTCCTTTACTTCAGCTTGGATTTGAGTAGTATTATGTATTTAAGTTCTCAAGACAGTCAGGAAGACTGTGTTGCTACTGGAATTTTGATCATTATACTTGAAAGGGCAACAATGAACAATTTAAATCCTCTGGCAGGATTTCCTGCCATTGGGATATAACATTATCATTGTTAGCCCTAATACTTATAGTTCTAAAAATGAGTGTTCTTTTTATTTTAGGCTGTGCGTCAATGAAATATGTGACCTATTAGAATGTGATGCGCTGGATGATGTCAATGTGACTGGAATTTCTGTACCCCCGCCAGTTGAAAATGCAGGCGCAGAGACAGATGCTGACTCCGACAAAAGTGATGATGAAGTGGATTTTCAGTTGCATCATTTACCTAGGCGTATACTCAAAAGTTCTGCTGAACTACTTATAGAAATGGACGAAGATCAGCCAGTATTTAGTAATTCTAACACTTTATGCTCACCATCAACCTCAGCAGTAATACCCATCGACCCAGTCAAAGAAAGTGGACTAGAGAAAATGGCTTTCCTTGCACCCAATATGTCACCTAAATTTCCTATATCCAGAGAGACCTGCAATGTCCTCCACCAGAGATCTGTGCGCCATACTTCGGTTACATCATTAGCCGGACCAGCTGTTACAACAGATGAAGCTCAAATGCCACCAAAAAAGAAAAAAAATCAGAAAATAAGTTTTGGTGCTTGTGACAAAAGAGTTGGACTAAACATACCATCGTACAGAGAGCCTTACCATCCAAATCTGACAGATTATTGGAGGGAACACTTGAAATCTCCTATGGACGCCTTTCAGGTACTTTATCCAAATAAACTCATTGATCACATTTTAGAGCAAAGTAAAATATACAGTGGACAAAAGAATCTTTCAGTAGAGTGCTTGACTAAAGAAAATATTCTAGTTTTCTTAGGAATATTACTCCTATCTGGTTACGTACCTTTGCCTACCAGACGTATGTTCTGGAGTTTGTCCTCTGACACACATAACGAACTTGTAAGTAAATCCATGCGCAGAAATACGTTTGATGATATAATGAGACAGATTCACTTAGCAGATAACACAGCTATTGATGGAGATTGTTATTACAGGCCCATGTTTGACATGCTCAATGAAGCGTTCAAAGCTATAGATAATCCAGAGTTTCTAAGCATTGATGAAACTATAGTACCTTATTATGGAAGACACCGTACAAAACAGTTCATTCGTGGCAAACCCATCAGGTTCGGTTTTAAACTTTGGACCATTTGTTCAGCAGATGGCTATATGCTTCATGACGAACCATATTGCGGAAGCAGCACTCGTATTCCACCTTCAGGATCAGGCCAAGGATATGATATTGTTACAACACTTGCCAAAAAATGTAACATTGAAGCTGGTTCACATATTGTTTTTGACAATCTTTTCACCTCCATTCCTCTTCTGGAAGATTTGTCACAAAAAGGAATAGCTGCTACGGGGAGTATCAGAGAAAATAGGATTGGAGATGCACCCCTCATTGACAAGAAATCATTAGAAAAGAAAGGAAGGGGAGCTATGGACCAAACAGTTGCCGATGATACAATAGTGTTAGTAAGGTGGTTTGACAATAGAGTTGTAACAGTTGCTAGTAATGCTGTAAAATCCAATCCACTTACATCTGCTAAAAGATGGTCTGCCAAACTGAAGAAATCTATCCAAGTGCCTCAACCTAAACTAATAGCAGTCTATAATAAATACATGGGAGGAGTTGATTCACATGACCATTATGTGGCTACATACAGGATTCATATCAGATCCAAAAAATGGTGGTGGCCATTGTTTGTTTGGGGGCTGAACGCAGCTGTTGTGAATGCTTGGCGCCTTTTCCGAAGTCTTGGTAATAATATAACATTGCTAATGTTCCAGCAAGATATTAGTCAGCAACTGCTCCTGCAGTGTGGAAGTGAAGGGAAGTGCTCTGGTCCAAGATTTCAAATCAGTGGCACCGCCTATAATGCAACACGGTTTGATGAAAGAAATCATTGGATAATAAAAAGTGAGCAACCTAATTCGAGATGCAAGCAGTGCAAAGGTAGAACAACGTACAAGTGTGAAAAATGTAACACACCTCTTCATCCTGAATGTCACAAGCACTACCATGTGAGACCTCTGTAAAGAAACAACACAGTGCAAGTTTTCCTAACAAGTTTGTTTCAAAACGTTCTTATAGTTATGTAAGAATGTGGACTCGGTCATCTTCGTTGATATATTTTGTCATATTGTTGTAAATGTTTAACTTGATGAGCATTATTATGTAGTACTTTGACAATAAGTTGAAATAAAAGTGACAAGTTGAAACAGATAATGATTAATCCCATTGGCAGGAAATCCTGCCAGGCTAAAAATAACCCCGAAAATGATGTTAATTCAAAATTCGTTTTTTCTTACAATTCCTCACCCCCTAATGAGTAACTTGTGAAAATAAAGGCAATCCTTCGAAAAAAAAATTCTGGGAACAAATGGGTTAAGGTACAGCCCCAGCATTTGCCTTGTGTGTAAATGGGAAACCACGGAAAACCATTTTCAGGACTGCCGACAGTAGGGTTCGAACCTCAGTATGTTGAAAAAATTGATTTAATAAGGTGTGACTGAAAGGGATGTAAATCTACGATCGTATTTAAAAGTTGTTGCTTAGTTTATATTGTTGCCCGTATCGAGAAAAGGCACGTTGTAAGTAATCGGAAGTTGTGTTGCTAGTTAAGAGTGTGCTTCTAGAAACTTCACTTACCCCTCCAATTGCTGTTTGTCAGTTTGGTGTTATCCGAGGTTGTATGGTGACTGCTTGTTCCGTATCTACTTCTTGTATTGTAGGAGTGAGGTGGAGATGAGGGAGTAGGGATACAAGGAGAAATGTTTGTGGGTGTGGTTTTGGAAGGGGAATGTCTAGTAGGAGCACGGGGAGGGGTTGTGTTCTTTACTGCTCCGCAATTATTAGTTGTTTTGGGAATGAAAACTTTGGCAAAGCTACTTTCTTCAAGATAAAGCGTTTTTAACAGTTGAGGTAATTGTTCGTGTAACGGATTTCTTATTTTAATTTAGTCATTTAAATTTCTTCTTTATTAAAAATACTGGTCTAAATGGATATAAATATTCTCTAATTCTGTCATTAATGTCCCCTTTTCCATCTTCTTTATAATTTATAGGTCTTTATCGTCATAAATTGGTGGCCTGACTCTTTCATGTGAGGAATCATCGCAGAATGTTTGTAGTGCTTTGCAGCATTAACGTGTACTAAGTATCTTGTAAGAAAGCTATGGCCAGTTTGGCCAACATATGAACATTTACACTCTACACGTTAACCTATAGATGCCAGAACTTAAATAAGGGTTATCCTCTTCAATCCCGGACTGAATACTCCAGAAATGGAATTTTTATACATGCCATTTCTGAGAATATGGGTCACCAGTAAGCAAACCATGCAATAAAATTATTCTTTGTAACGTGCCCAAAGGGCATAAGTGAGGGTCCTCTTGTTAACACATTATGGATTACAGTTCTCTTGATTTAGCAGATGGGTTTTTTGGAAACAATGTGTGTTTTCATTCCAATTATGTACTTCAATTACTTGAAAAGAAGCAAAACCTATTTTAAAACACACTCATAACATGGAAACTGTGTAATACTAACGTAAAATAACCAACACCTATTTTAAAACACTCATCATAACATAGGAACACTGTGCATACATAGAAACTAAATATATACGTAATTGAACAATTTCTCACTACACAAGTCATTCTACCCATTACTTGGTGTGATAATGCAAGAAGCAGTTGTTTTTAGAGCGCAAAGGTACATACCACATTTTGTACATACTGTACTACCCTCGTCTTGGAACGACATCCAGGCCTTCCGCATTTTGAGGCATTCTTTGCATCAACAAATTTTGGTAAGTGGCCTATATTGTCAAAACGAACCTCTGGAATGGGTTGGCTCTGAACTCTTCGTACTTTCACAGTACTTTGTTTGTAAATGTCATCCCCAGAGTCATATTCATCAGCAGGGTTGGTGGGTGCTGAGGGAGTCCGTCCTCGTTTCCTAAGGTCCTTAAAATATTTCAATGCCTTTCCTACATGCATTTTGTAATCCATTAATGAGAGTCGTTTTTGTCTAATAATACCACTACCTGCACACCATCTGTGATACATTATCCAACAATTAACAATTATCAGATCAACAAAGTGGTTCACATTCTGCATTGCTATGGGAAATGGTGAGAATAGATACAACATTACTCTAGAAAATTGGTTATACTTTAGAAGACCATTGGCTCCACAAATTTTTTATATTTGTGCCCAACTGGAATCACTTGCAGCATCTTGATTTGAAACCGAAGAACTGTGAGCTGCCTCAGAAGCTCATTCACCACCTCATCTGTAGTTTCATTCTCTTCCTTGCATAACATAGAAAACTTTTCCAAGAATAACATATGGAAGAAAACTGTGCAAGAGTGGAAAATTGCTGATGTAGTCACAGGCAGTACAAAAGAAGTTTCTCACTGATGAAAAGAAAAGGGATTTACCTGTAGCCTATCCTGGGGTTCGTTCACTATGTTCAAAGTCTGAATGCCAATAACCAACTCATCACTTAAATAGTTTCTTCCACCATGTGCAATATTAACATCACTCCCACATGCCTTGCAAAAGGTAAATTTTTCTCCGTCTCCTGATTTTAGTATGCACAGAAAAAAACACAATATGATTCTTTAAATGTCTGGACGTACCGTTTCTTATGGGATTTATTCATGATAATCTACAATAGGAATGTAGCGTATGAAAATGTCTAAGAACAAATCTCTTGATATGTACTGAAAATCGAAATGAATCCTGATCACTGAGCGTCACATAAAATTATAGGAAATACTGAAGGCAGTCAAACCCTTCATTAAAACATGTCAAAGCACACTAAGTCTTAAACCATTAAATGAAAACGACACTACCCTCGTGAACAAAGAATATGCACATGGTAAAAAGCATACACACACGTGGAACGAATGACAATCTTTATAAGTTAATGGGCTTCGCTAACAGCAGTATACCCAGTCAGTCGAACGAATGCAATTGGTCCAACGAATACAGAAAACAGAGAAGCAGGAACTTTTAACACAAAATCTCTTAACACTTCCTTAAAATGTCAACCTTATAAAGCCAAACGCCAACTTCGCGAACAAGGTACATCAAAGAACATAGGTTAAATCACAAGTGAACGGAATGGAACAAAGAATTTTCGGAGCAAAGCCTGTCGACACCTGAGATTCATTCGGAATAACTGTTATCCCGGTTTCAAATTCCGATAACGACACAAATATCACATGGTTAAAAGTACCAATTATGACAAGGAACGAGTTACTGACTATTGTGGACTTGCCTTCGACCAAAACCGAACGCTTCGACACACATAAACTACCGACTGCACGGAAGTGGAGCGATTATAAAATTTCTGCCTACAATTTCCGTAAACTTTACGGATAAACCGTAAAAGTTGGCAGGTATGAACCTCCTATTACATGGGCAGAAACAGAAGCAGCCCTCAAGATGATGCCACAAGGGAAAACCCCGGGAATCGAAGCCAGCACGGACATTATTGAAGCAGGAGTCCAGGCTTTACAGTGGCCACACAGAGTGTCAAGAGTGTTCAATGCAGTTTGGAAAGATGGCAGGATACCTACTGATTGGAGCAAGTGTGACATTATCCCCACGTTTAAGAAAGGAAATCGCCGAAAATGCTCCAACTCCCGGGGAAAAACACTTTCTCATAGACTTACGATTCTTGAGAAAATCTTAAGGAGCAGATTGCGAGCTTAGAGCCACAGTCTGAACAGGAATAGTATGGCTGAACGGGAATAGTATGGCTTCAGGCCTAACAGTGTCCACAACAGACCTAATCTTCAGTGCACGTATGTTAATGCAGAAGTATTAGGAAAAAGGGAAAGATCTGTTTATGGTTTACCTTGACATTGAGAAGGCATATGACAGCATTGCAAAAGAGAAGATACGGGAATGCCTGAGAAAAAGAAATGTACCAGAGGGATTGGTGAGGAAAGTTCAGATGCTCTACAAGGTTTGATTGACAATCTGACCAGAGGAAACCAATTCTGAATGAAATACACCCCTAGCGTGAAAAAGCAAATCAGCATTGTTTCGACATTAGATTTCACTTGATGTCTTCTTGGACGGGGTGACAATGATGTCCTCCATTGGCTTGACTGTTGCTTTGTTTCTGGGTCGTAACCATAGCACCACAAATCATCACCAGTAATGACCTTTGACAAAAAAATCGGGATATGTTTCAAGCTGTCGTTTCTACACCGCCACCTTTCACCTGTACATTCTTTTGGATTATCAGTCAGAACCCGAGGAACAAACTTGGCAGCAACTATTTTTACTCACAAATGTTCCGTTTAAAATTCACTATACTGAGCTCCAGGATAACCCATTGATTTCTGACAGTTGATCAATTGTCTGTCGACTGCGTGAGCACAAGCTCTCCAATTTTTTTAAACATTTTTCAGGCAGTAGATGGACGCCCAGAACGATGTTTGTCATCAATCGACATGTGGCTATTTACTAAATAGAGCTGCACGTAAACCTGCCATCATAAAATCTATATAAGAACAAATTAGCGTTATAAAAAACAATCGCTCCACGGCAATGTTATTCCGGTTATTTTTGGGTACTCCTACGTACAAAATATAGTTTGACTTTTAAGCTGTTTACAAAGATTATTACAAGTTGTTAAAAGTCCATCACAGCAATATTTGCTTCAATAAAATCACAGAGTAAGCATTTCTAGGAGCTGAAAGGACACACGATACACCAGATGGTCTGCATTTTGCAGAAAACTTTTCTCCAGTGGAGATCAGCACATCTGTCACAATTAGTCCTAATACTCTTAGGAGTTACAGAGGTTCTGCAATGTCAATCTAAACTATACTGTTTTGTTATGTTTCCATTACTTCCGAAGCAGGACGGAGAGTTTACGAATAAATCTTGTTTCCAGGTCTGCACTGTTTTGAAGAAACAATGAGATGTCGTGGGGTTTTGACCGGTGGAATTTCCGGATTGCAATCTGTTAGTTTTGGCAACAGGGATTTCCTAGTTGTTGTTGACATGTTATGTTCCTAGTCCTGAACCAAGGTACACGTTAAGTCATCGTTCAGCTGGTGGGATGTGACTTAACGATGGTATTCTAAATGTAGTTATTGATTTCATTGTACCTATTATAATGCTTATTGCATGACTGAACTGGACATCGAAAGGTTTTTTTGTAATTAGTGTTGAACCAAACTGAGTTGTGATATATAGTTTGAGCTAATAAATCGAACAGGCTGCACAGCTTATTTTCCCTGCCGTCTACCGCAGGTGATCCCTGAAGGATCGAGTTCTACCTGAAGTACTTGCTGTTGTTCAAGCGATTGTTACCCAAATACTCGTCAAATTCATGATTAGCTTACTTAATGCATAGATGGAAACATATTTCTGTAGTCTTGCTTGGGATTGGCTTGGATCTCCATTTACAGAAGTACTCATTAAGAGATTCTAAATTATTAGTTACGGTCCTTTCTGTATTTTATCAATCAGTCTGCCGTGTAGATATGCTTTCACGGGCAGAGCAAAAACGTTTTGGAACAGGTCACAAGCATATCAGATCAAGACTGGATACAAGTCGGGCTACAACAGAGCGACACCAACCATGATGTCTCTTTAGGCAGCTGATTGTATTACAAAGTTACTTCAAATGTCTGGCTCCAACATGGTATCGGAAGCCTAACGATTCTTTCAAATGGTATAATGTGCAGCAGTTTGTAGTTTAGTTGTAAATCAAGGAAAGCAACTAATGTCCTAAGTTGCCTCCGGAAGCCAATGTGAGGTCAGTGATAACACTATCTTGCACAGCAGCAGTTCCATCTGAATTCAACTTATTCCAGAAGCATATGTCCAAGATTTCAAAAAGCTGATCATTTTGCACACTGTAAACTGTACTCAGTAGTGCAATTGGCCTATAGCTTTAAGTTATGTTTTTACAGTAGAATATTTTAACGGTTTCAACCCATTTTGGTCTGAATACTGTAGGCATCAAAGCTATGGAGTAGATCGATTTATATTTATAATTACTTATATTTTATATTTCTTGATCACCAGTTGTAAGGAACTCTTTATACAGCTTGTTGCTAGCTTCTGTTCATCGGGTATACCTTTCTTTCTGTACAGTCGAGGCATATACGATATTTCCTGGTTGTACTTATCACTGCAAAAACAGACCTCTAATTTTCACGAACAGGTCGTATCTAGTCCAGTCCAAGCACGATCATGGTTCTCTCAGAAGGCAAGCCAGTTTGCCTTTCCAAGGATCCATAATGGATGTGGAGTAGAAGCGACGATGGTATGCACGTTATGAGATGCAAGCACAGACATTCAATTCATATACACCAACAAAAGGCGAGCATCTCAAAACGTAAGAGAGTTACTCAATACACTTCAATATGATACATTGCTCTCATTTACACTTGTCAGAAATTGCCTAGTACACCTGACTGTAGGATACATTGACAAATGTACCTGGCCACATTCGACAATGATCACTTATATGACGGGCCCCTAGACTTCTGATTGACGATGTTATGTCCTTAATTCTGTTTTGTTAAAAATTGTATGGAAAGGCCTTTAATGGGACTTTAGACCAAAGCCCCATTCTAAAACAGTCCATAACTTGCTCTACCGAGACTGCAGCATGTCTAATGGAAAGCTCCACAAGAGACTCAAAAAAGCAGCACTCGGATTAATCGAGTTGGCATTTGTTTTATTTCTCACAAAAGCAACCACAGTTTGAACCACAACAAATGCTCGGCATTACTGCAAAAACATTTCAAAGCGACAGCTAGAAGCATGCTTAACAAATAAGTTTAATCCTACCTCATCAGGGTGAGGCACCTGAAGTTTAGCTTCAGGAGGAGCCTTGATGGCCATGACTGTTTGTTGACGATATTCAGGAATCCCGCGAAGGTCCTGGTAGGTAATGTAAGCGTAGCGTTTATCCTCACTAAGTTGCCGGAGATCGCATTCTGTAGAGAAAAAAAAGGGAAAACATAGAGAACTGAACCTGAGTGTGCAACTTTGAATGGACCAACTAACCTCCTTACTAGGCTTCGGATTACCAAAGCCTGTGTACAAAGGGTAAATTAGATAAAATATTCACCTCAGATAACTTTAAAATCCTGCAAAATATCAACTATATACTGTATTTGCAAGTCCAGTAAAACTAACTTCAACCAATTTTCTTTCCCCATTAACCCATTGCCATGCTAACATTTTCCTTGAGAAATGTACCTTGGACTGTGATTTTTTTTTTTTTTCTACATCTTATGTTATGGATGCTAAAATGGTTACAAAAGCATACATCAAACTAACAACATTTTGGGTCAGAGTTCAAGTTACTACAATTAACTGAAGTCTTAAGGTATGGTACACCTTGAAACATCAATCCACGTTGAGGACAACTTTGCAGTGTTGCCAACTAATATTTTCAAGATCCGCTAAATGATACAAAAAATCCGCTAAAATCCAAGAAATCCGATCTCAAATAATGAGCAATAATAATAATAATAATAATAATAATAATAATAATAATAATAATTTTAAAAGTAAATGTCTGCACCTGATCTGTGAGTTTCAATGGGATTAACCTGCACCTGCGAGCTAAAACTCATAGGCGTTTTACTGCCGGGTGCAAACTACTGTTGGTGAATCCCCTACCTCAGGGGCCACACACAGAACAGGCCAGTTCATTAAACGGTCTTCCTTCAAAGCATATATATAATTGCTACTTTCTCACAGTTTCATTACCTGTCGTCATTCGTCAACTGAGAGATAAGTGATCTTTCCCCACGCATTACAAATGTATGATACCATGATCTCATAACATCAAATCTAAATAACATGTTTTCCTCGTGTGATTGCTAGCACCTGACAAGAAGAAGGGAATAGTTTGGGACAGACTGGAGAACAAATTTATAAAATAAAATAATAAAAAACGTAAAATGGATAAAACGGTAAATTCCGCTATAATAAATCTAGAATTCAACCAAAAAATCCGCTGTCCGGTAAATGATACATTTCTCTGCCGACAGTCTTCTAATTCCACCAACCTTGAGATGTATCACCTATAGTGGTGTAATTAGGGTGACATCTTCCAGAATTTTATTTGCATATTCATTGGATTCCTTGCAAATTCCCCCCCAAAAAATGTCAGTAAAGAACTGACTCGCGTCATATTCTGTACCTTTATTCCCAGACACCTCCTGACTACAGTATTTAGCTCCTGAACAACTGCACATGCATTGCCTATCGGAGAATTAATGGCCAAACTTCAATGCGGTGAGGTTATGTACGACGTCATCTTCATTCTTGCTATCACTTTCACGAGTGGAGTCACAGTTCTCAGACGCACTATCATTGCTAAAACTATTATCAGATAATTCTGAGATATCTTCCTCACAACTACCAAGCAGTAATTGCAGGACTCTTCCTCCTTGCAATGGTTACACGACATCTTGCTCCGTGGTAGCATTCACTTCATGAACAAGATGGACAATTTTTGGAGCAAAATAAACATTCACAAAGTAGCCTTCGGATAATAAAATTGACATGGAAACCCGCTAGAACTATCTAGGAACGTAATTCTAAAGAACATCACTATCGAAAGAAATCTGTAGTCAGAAGTATTTCGGACTTGAGTACACGGGGACATCTGCACCCGTCATTGCACGTTAATGAGCGCGGAATGGGTTAAACTAAAGGCTATTTCAAAAAGAATATACGTATTTCAAATGCACATATTTATTAAACTGCAAGACATACAAATATGAAACTTTACACACAGATTACAGATGTTCAATATACAGGTTCTGTGGGAGTTGTGGAACATGAACATTTTCTTTAATGAAACCACACTAGAACAAGTCACAGGGTGTCAAATCCGGTGACCGTGGAGCCCAGCCGAGACATGCTACGACGCCAGCTCCTTGACGACCAACGGTTCGGCAGACTTGCCTTCAGATATTCACGCACTTCGCGACTCCAGTTGTTGAAAACGGGAGTCGTCTTCGTGCAGCCTCGGAATCAACCAGTTTTGTAACATAGCGTGATATTGCTGACCGTTAACCGTGTTTCCATCAAAGAAGAATGGGCCGTAAACAGATTATCGTGATATCGCACAAAACACACTGACTTTGCGTGAATCTCAAACATGTTCAATGACTGCATGTGGATTCTCTAGGCCCGAAATTCGAACATAGTGGTCAGGTGAACAAACACAAACAAGGAAAGCTGCTTCATCACTGAACACGATAGGTTGTGCGAAAGTGTTATTGTCAATAGCATCAAGAATCTCGTTGCAAAATACCACAGGTTTGAGTTTGTCATTAGGACACAGAGCTTGTTAACAGCTGTAAACTGTACCAGCATACGCCTCAAAACCCGCCAAATTATTGTTGTAGGCAGTTGTAACACCCGACTGGCACAACGAGTAAATTTTGAAGGACTACGTTGGAAAAGAGTTTCAATTACTGCAACATTTTCTTTAGGAACACTAGGGCGGCCAGGACTCTTTCCTATGCATACACATCCTGTATCTACAAACTGTCGATACCATCTGCAAATGTACCGCCCATTCGGAGGATCAATTTGGAACCTCAACATGAAACGTCTTTGCACTGTAATCACGGAATTGCACTTCGCAAACTCGAGAACACAAAATGATTTCTGCTGCTGAGTAGCCATTTTAAACATATGACTTACCAAGAAAAACAAAATACAACTTACATGTAGGGGCTATTACACAAACTCCAATAGCCGAGCCGAGGCGCAGCGATATATAATTTGGACAAAATTATACTTTTCAATACATATATTCTTGTTGAAATACCCTGTACTATGATTTTTAATATTTTAAATAATTCAATGACAGTGTATTTACAGCTACAATAGGAAGAATTAGCTAGCTGCCCGAAGATGAAGGAACTACATACTTAGTGCCTGCCTTGGCCACCTTCTATTAAGCACCACGATGAAAACATGTCGGAGCATTTTCCATTCGCGAATGCTATGTGAGAAAAACTCAGTTCCACTTAACCCTTTCCCACGAATTATTTTTGACTCACTTTTTGGCGAAACATAGGGTAATAATTTGCTTGTCAGGTATAGTTGTGGAATACCTTCACTAAACAATTTATTCTGTGAAAACCACTTAAGGTATCACTTTCAAATTTTGTAACAATAGAAAATACACTAGTTATTCTAAAATGACGAGATCATCTAATTACACGCAAGAATTAGGTGTTCAAAATGATGCATCAAGAAGCATCCAATATGGTGCATGAAGTTAAATTGCTTTTTCTTGAAGTCCGTCCGAATTGCTGGAGCTGATGGGACACACTATTTTCTTAGCAATGCGAAGTACGCACAAATTCACCCTGAATCACTTGATTTATTTCATTTTCAGAGTCCGTCTAATCAAGATTAGAACATACTTCCTCTCAGGAATACAAATTATAAACAATTTTTCACTGAATGGGATTGGAAGATACAATTGACATTAGTTGCAATATTACGCAATTACGCAGAGGCTCACACAGAATTAACTGGAAAATTAAATCTGATAATTATGTTTAATGTCCAAGTAGGCCCAATATTTTAAAAGAAGACGTTACCTGAATGAACATTTACTGTCCTGTGGCGTATTCCGATTTCTCAGATTCACATCCTGTTCCAACTGCTTCCCATACCATCTTTATTATCATACCCACAACTTCAAACTCACTACCATAGCATTTGCAGAGATGCCAACTTTCAAGAAAGGCAATTCGTAACGCAGCCGTTCGGTCACCGGGGCGGGGGGGGGGGGGGGGGGGCAGGGAGGTGTGGCCTTAGTTTTTTCCGAGATCTTACTAACTTACATATCGTTGCAAAGTCTATGAACAACATAGAATTCAACCAGTTATTCAAAAACCGGCATATAAAGAATGTACGATTCTTACCTGCTGAAGTAACAGGTGATCTGCAGTACATATCTGACTGAAGGTTGAATGATCATTCCTTTTATTGAGTATTGTAGTTGCGGTTTGGCTAACGAACACTGGTGGCATGCTTTTCCTTTTGACATCATGTGCATCCTCTGTACTAACAGCACTTAGCAGTTCGGTGTTCATATTAGCTCGGATCTCAATCTTGTTCTTCCTTACCATACGCAACTGAAAAATCGCGGCTACACACACTACAACATGAGATTTTAAGGAACGCAGTAAACAGGGCCATTCTTTCGAGTACTCCTCCCTAAATTTTTGAACTATATTTGGTTTATCACTAGTGTCACTAAACACGGCAACGTCACAACACGTATTTTCCTGCACAAGAAATCGCTTCATTATTTCAAACCTTTCGCATTTTGTAACACACTATTAGCATATATCCTAGAAGAGCAATATGTCAATTTGGCAACCCAAATCGCAATAAATATTTCTTCAACAGTCACGCACACAGCATCCACAATGAAAAGGAGTTTGTCACCACTTTTCTGCAAAATCAAAGAAAAAAGAACTCGCATGGAAGTCATGTGACGAACAAAGACAACTCCGCAAGATATATCACTTTCCAGGTGCCTATTTTTTCGGTAATGGAAGCACACACTGCGTTTGGAGCATATAAACTCGAAATATTCTTAAACGAGAGACACGAAAGGGTTTTAAATTATTAGTGAAAAATCTGAAAATAATATTTGAAAATTCAGGTTGGCTAATGGCATTCCTTGTGTATCCTTTTGAACACTTCATATACTTCGATATTAAAATCAAGAAAAAATCGTAATTTGTGGTGTGTGATTCGTAAAGGCGTAATTGTAATGGGTAATTCGTAATTATTACGACTGAATAGTAATAGTTGGCATCCCTGCATTTGTAACATATTGATCTAATTTGTAACAAATAACATCCGCACTCAACTGCTTATGAGCAACCATGTTGCTGCATTGTGTTTACATTCAGTCAGCTGTCTGTTCTATCCAAGACAACGTATAAAAGAACACTATTAAAGGATTACGTGCATGCCAGTAGTATCTAATCTTTGAGAGACAGATGACAGAGGAAGTAGGTTTTT
The DNA here is from genome assembly GCF_040414725.1 of Anabrus simplex. NCBI lineage: Eukaryota > Metazoa > Arthropoda > Insecta > Orthoptera > Tettigoniidae > Anabrus > Anabrus simplex. The sequence goes on from NC_090278.1 coordinate 73,224,299, forward strand.
TTAAGTCGAGTACGCTTTACTACGCAACCTGCGGGAGACAATGTGGAACTCCAGTACGCTTTACCACGCAACCCGCAGAAGAGAGTTAAGAGATCAAGGTCAGCACTTATCACAGCAGATATAAACTCTAGATTAAGGTGGCATTTTCTTCGCAACAATAAATTCATCTTTGCATGTCTCAAAAAAAAAAAAAAAGAGAGAGAGAAGAAGAAGAAAAATACGATGTGGTTTCAAAATTATAATTCCCAACTATTGCTGCATGACAATTATAAACATATAAATACAATTAAATACTTAGAAATGTTATGGATGGCATTCCCCACATGTTGCTGTCACAAAACCGAATCTTATATCTTGCCCCTAAGTAAATCATTTAGAGGAATTGTTTGATCCAATTATTTTGAAGAGTGAGGATGGTAGGCCACATGAAGTGTTCTAGTTCCTTTTCATTGAGAAAGATATACCATAAATAATCTTGAGGTGCTTGTGAGAATATTACTTTATTGTATTTTGAATAATATATTTCTTTTTTAATTGCATGACAGTTTTGTTAGCAATATGGGGAGAACTACAGCTAAAATATTTGGCATTTCTGCAAATTTAATTTCCTAAACATTTTCACTCCTGCCCTAGTACAGAAGAACTGGCTAAATTACACATTACAAGCAGCCGTGCAGGACGTGGAGCCCGGAAGCAGAGCATTGAGAAATCTAAGGTAGGGGGAGAAATAGCAGCCGAGGCCAATATATAGGCAGTGGAGAAGCATAGGGTTTAGTGAAAACTGAAATGTAGTGCCTGATGCCAGGTAACTTGAAATATTTTTTGCAGTTATTTTCTTCTAATTTTTTTTTCCTGACAAAATAGTATAAAATTAGTGGTGGGTATGTTATAGGCAAGTACACAGGGTATTACCAATAGCGAGCAGGCAGAGAAAGAATGCCATGATTCAATATTCGAGACTGGACTGCAATAATAACTATCAAACGTTACTGTGTTGCTGAATGTAGAACATTGATAATGATCAACGCCTGGAAGACTGAATGTGGCATATAGGAGGAGGTATAACTTGAGCAACGAGGTAACATGCATGCATGAAATCTTTGCTTTTCTTGCACAAAGTTTCCGTCAGTAACCGTTCTCGTTGGCACAATTGGCCAACTTTTTAATATCTGGTTCAAATAATCACTACCCCAAGAAGACTTAGTCTTTCATTTAAGTACACATCTTATATCTGTATGAATCTAGGGGAATTGGAAGACAAACTGCATACAGTACAATCCATTTTTTGCTTCTCAAAGGAAATAATAGGCATGTCCGAAATAACAGTGGAATTAAGTAAATTGTTGCGACATTCTGTCAAGAAAGGACCACAAAGATTTATCCATGTAATTTCTTGGAAATTACCTTCAAAATCTGGTCAAGAGTTAGTACAGTTATTATACTTAAGATTAGCTCCTACATTTCCAAGAATGACCACCACCACCACCCAGAAAGTGCGAATGTTTACCTTCTGAAGATGACAGGTAGAAAAAACCTTGTGTGTAACTTGTGACGATCATTCCCAAAATATTATCAAGGGAAACATAAGTCTCTAGCAGAAATGCAATAACATTATGTAACCTACTCTGCAGTTTATTGCACGCACAAATATGAACTGTCTTAATGTAAAAATATCTAGATATCAAGTACTAAGTACCGGTACGTCATACGATCTGTACCCGACTTGGTATTCGTAGGACATACGAATATTTAGCTTGAAACAATGCAAAGGAATTTACTTAGTAACAGGGCAAGTTATTAGACAACCAACATCATTTGAGTCACATTTGAATTCTTACTACCGTATTTCCCGGCATAATCGCTGCCTGCTTTATTTTCGATACAAAAATAGGACTTTGAACATTTAATCGTATAATCATCTCACATCCAAATTTTGTTCGCCAATCTGGTTAAAAGGTAAATGGGACAGCAATGTAAGTTGCACATGAATGCACAATTTAAATACGTAAATAGTTTATGGGCAATTTGGCAACATAGTCACATTTACGAGATGTTGCACAACGTATGAATAAATAATAAAACTATATGTACGACGCATGGGTTACCGCCAGGCTATCGGCAGTTTAACAACGTGGTCGCGAGACAATGTACAATTTATTCACCCCCTACATATTATGAGTTCTCATTTGAAATACGTAAGGCGGTAAGTTATCGCTTATCGGCAACGTCACCAGGAAATACCGGTACCAACACACACTTGTCTTCTAGTAGACAAGAGGTCTGATAATGCGGCGTAATACAACCCCCCCCAGCGCAATAGTCGCGAAGGATCTTGGCCTAACAAGCGACCCTTGCTCAGACCGAAGGCCGCAGATTACGAGGTGTCATGGTCAGCGCAACGAATTCTCACGGTCGTTATTCTTGGCTCTCTAGACCGGGCCCGCCATCTCACCGTCAGATAGCTCCGCAATTGTAATCACGTAGGTTGAGTGGACCTCAAACCTCAACCTCGAACCAGCCCTCAGATACAGGTAAAAATACCTGACCCGGCCGTAAATTGAAGCCGGGGCCTCCGTGGAAGAGACAGGCACGCTAACCCTACAACATGGGGCCGGCTCCAGCGTTATTGCGCACGAAGTGAAACCCAAGACGATAACACAGCAGGCAGTGTGCGGAGAAACAGAATCCGCGAACATTGGCGATGCGACAGTTGATGAAAAAGCATAGCTCATATAATCACCTCGTAAGCACCGAACAATATTGTCATCGATGATGAAACTGTATTGCCTTTTTTTATGCCGAGCCCAAACAGTCTTATGGTTTTAAAGGAGAAAGTACCAGCAGGGAAATCGTACGAGGATGAGGGTCATTGTATTGTGTTGCAATGCACACGGAATCGAGAATTCCTGCCCTCGTCATAAGTTTGTTAACCCCTCAGCGCCGACCTCTATGTGTGGTATAGACCCTCTTTTCTTCCGTAGCCGCCGAACTCGTGTGGTATAGAACCGTACATGGTTTTGCATTTATGCCTATAGCGCGAAGAGTTTTGGAGTTATGGATATGCAAATTGTTTTGTTTTCAAGAAATCATTTTCAGGTTTATCAGTGTTGTAAATAAGAATTGATAATCGTTAAAATGTAGTTGTTTTTACAAAGATAAATATTTGTCAAGTAAGTCTGCGCACTAATCTCTGCCTTTTTTAGAGTGTTTGCTTAATTCTTTCCCACATAATAAAAAAGGATGATTTGAGAAGTTTGTCTTTTTGCGTGATGTACTTTGCTCCAATTTTACACTAAGAGTGCGGTTTATTTAAGGTATTTGTTTTTATTTCTCAGCTTGTAATATTTTCGTAACTCCCCACGAGATACAAGAACCAGTTGTATATGGTACATATCTCGCCTGAAAGACGATGTCTTGACCTTTCATCTGAAATATGTATCGAGTTGGTTTGTTATTCCCCTCATTCAGTTTCGTCCTGCTGTTTACGGTCCCGCTGCCGCTTCATCAGTCTGTGTGACGCGCCGCTTGAAAGGGTGTATAATTCAGATGAAAGTTTAGGCGGAAGTAGTAGTGGCAGTATGAGTAGCAGTGATAATGAAATAGATGATGTGGCTGTGTCGGATGCAATGGTAAATAATGAGAGTGACTTTGAGGAGGAATCAGTACTTGGAAATTTCATGTAGAAGATTATAGATAATTATACAGGTCAAACAGGAGTTTTCAACAGTGAATTCGGATTCCTAAATTCTCTAGTAATATTCAGACAAGTCACAGGGACAAACATTGAGCAGATATCTTATCGGGTTCAGCTGTTGGAAGGTTTGCTTACAAAATACGCTCGCTCCGGCGGGGAGCGAAATATTCAAGGCCGGCGCGCATCACATAATAGAGTTCCAAGGTTGCAGGAAAGACATTTTATCAGGAAATTAGGACCCAAGAGTGAGAAATCTAAACCTGAGAGACTATCGTGTGTTCGAAAGACAACGAAAACAAGACGTCGATGTACTGCTGGCAGGAGTGTGACTCGGGTCTGTCGCGAAGAGTGCTTCGAACTCTATAACACAAAACTAAATGAATATGGAAATGTGAAACAATGATTTAATTATCTGCATGTACATAGTTGTTTCATAAGGAATTCTAAATTTTGTGAATATTAGGCGACCCTTGTACTTGTAGTAACGCCTTGAGAATGTATTTCATTCGCCCGTAGTTGAAATCTCACCTGGCCGCAGGGAAGGAAGCTCTTTAAATTACTGCAAGGCTGAGGGGTCAAGCCACAATGTTTTAAGAGTGTCGGGCACTGTCCGTGCATGTAGAAGGCATCTAAAAATGCAAACGGTAGAGTAATCCAAAAAAGATTGCATTTGCACAGGGGAACCAGCACAATTTTTCCTGGTCTTTGAATCGTGTGATTTTTTCTTTCGTTGCATGAGATTATGTTTGTCAGTGATTTTTCGAAGTGCATTATTTGAACATTGTAAATGCACCTTGTTGGATACATTTTGGAAATGGCTTGTTCCATGGTATTTGAAAGGTTCAAACTGTGAATCAATGCATGCATTAATCGGTCTTAGAATACTTTGCGACGCACCAAGTCTGACGAGAAGTTCAATGGCGGGAAATTGTGTAAGGATAGAGTGACTTGTGTTGTCATGCTGAAGAGAGAGCCTTTCTCCCCTCGTCATAAGGATGTTCAATTAGCCACGGTGTTTTAAGGGCATCGGGTACTTTCTGTGCAAGTACTGGGCATCTAAAATGCATACAATACAGTAATCCAATGAATCAAGCACATTCACATGGAAGCCAGCATAGATTTCTCTTTGTCTTTCAATCATGCTTGCTTTCTTTCGTTGAGAGAGGTTATGTTTGTCAGCGAGTTATCCAAATGCATTATTTGAATACTCTAAAAGCATCTTCCTGGATGCAGTTTTCCCCCATGTCATTTGAAAGGTTTGAACTGTGAATCAAGTTTAATTGCATCCAGTAACGGGCCTTAGAATATCTTGTAACGCGGCAAGGGTTGGCACTTCTGAATCTCGAATAGGCGGATAATTCGAAGTCGGATTTTTTAGTCCCAATGACTACGAATTGACTAGGTTTTACTGTATATTCAACTGTGTAGCTGGGATTGTCTACCGGTAGAGAGAGCTGGAAGAAGGTAGTTTGTTTACATCACAGGTTTGGAAATTTATGAAAACTGAAATTTATGAAAAGCAGACTAAACAAAGGGAGAACCAGACTAGGATTTCTATTGTTAGTGTGAATTAAGTTTTAATATATTTCTAAGATCAAGTCAAACTAAAAATGTTCACTAAACATGTGCACTAGATGTTAAATCAGGGGAAAGGATTGGAAATTTAACTGAGAGAGTGAGCTTGATTCATATCCCATATTATGAAAACCATTTTAAAAAGCAATAAGATGAATTCTAAGGTCACAAATATTAAAAACTACACAGTGGAACTTTGTTCAGTGATTTCTTCAGGGGATAACAAAATACAAAATGCACTACTGAATATACTTATAGAAACTATAGAGCAGCGATATGGAAAAACTAATTACAATTTTTTTCCAACATAAGGGCATTTTATGTCGTGGATCAGTGGGTACGTGAAAACTATACCCTTTTCACAGACTAGAGGGAAGTATTAAAAGGCTTGAAAAACACGAGAACAAATACAAAAATCTTTCCTGCGTGGCTTATAAAATGGCACGTGCACTGAAGAATGTGAAAAACCCACTATACATTGGAAAAGATGTGCATGGAGGCCAATAAAAATATTGCAGATCACACGCTTTCTAAAGCAAATGTTAGTAGAATCTTATTTCGGAGAAGCAGGTTATTGAATATTACTTCCCAGTCCCACCCTTTGACATTGAACTGGAGTGGACACTCAACTATGTGCGACCGGCAGGAATGCTTAGGCTACCATTCTGAATGAACGTCTATCACATCGAAAAATAGTCAAAACATGAAGGTGAAAATATTCGCGACCTATGCACGCTTCAAGATGCGGACACCAGTTCACCTTATGACAGATTGTAATTGTGTCTTCATTAGTAAGGAATTTCACGACTTTCTACGTACCTATAACTACGCTATCACAGGACAAGTTAGTACCAAAGTAGTCCATTTCAAACGATGATGTTCTTAATCCAGAAATTGCGTATCATACCGTGTGACAAATATTCGCTACATACCACTGGATCACTCAACACAAAAATTTCTGTAACTTCTGAATGGAATGAAAAATAATTGAATACCTAGAAACCCCTAGCTTTTGTTTTGCAGTATATTGCTCTTCAATATGGAATATGAAATTTTTTACCAATGGAATGCGAAATACAAGCCCAAGTAGACTCGCAGTGTCATACAGCGATCTTGCTGCAAACTGGAAAGCAAAACTGAACATTCCCTAAAGGTGCAAGTAATCCTGCGAAATTCAGAAATTCGAGGCCTTTTAAAGTAATCAATCAACTGTGGAGACTACTCTTACCGAGAAACCACGTTTCTTTCATAAGTATGACAAATAACATTTTCAGGGCGAGGAAAAATGTGACTGTACTCACTGGTAATAGCAAATATTTGTGACGCAATAATTCAGGTATAATTATATAGATTTGATACAATTAGAATTGTGACTTGGCATTTATGACGTGTTAAGCAAGGAAGCACGTTGAAGAGGAAGGCACTAACAAGGTTAAGCTGTATTTGGCTAAACAAGAGAAATTCATACGAGACCTGTAGGGTCAAATACTGAACTCAGCCATTGGTGTTCATCGGTGCAACACTTAGCACTCGTAAGCAAATGTTATGGAGTAAGCTTGTAAGAAAATACAATGCACGACTTCACAATACTTGAATTTTGAAAAATGCAACAGTCAGAAACAGACATGCAGATAACTCACCAGCACTTGTGATCAGCTCGTCCAGAACATTTTCTTTAGCTTCCAAGTCTTCAATATCACTCTGAAGTCGACTAGCCGACATCCCACCTGCGTCGTTGGGGATACGGCCGCCCCTGCATCACACCCACATGGGACTGAATAAAACAATACAGGACATGATCGTCATCAAAATATCTCACTTGTAGGCTGTATATTTTCTAGAATGCAGGATGATAAACTTATCTACACACTGTTTAGCACAAACAGTAGACAACCCAAACTGGTCAAGAGCAGAATCAATGTCGAGAAGCCAGTAATTGATCAAATCACCATACGAGAGAACATGCATTGCCTTCTAAGCAAAAAGAGTGGAGTTACAGCAACTCTGTATATGTAGCATACCTGAATAAGCTGTATTGATACCACAAGAAAGGCAGTGGCTTTGGTAGTGAAATACACTATACCACAAAAGAGAAACCATACTTATCCAGTACGAAGGGAGTGCAACAACTTTGTATAGTTCATTGTGAGCAGGTAAGAATTCTTTCCTGATAACGAAACTCAAACCATATGCATTAAATACTTTTAGAAACTACAAGATCCGCGAGCATACGAGGACGGTTTGAAAAGTTTGTGGAATCACCGCTAGATGTTGGTGCTAGAGCAACGAGGTTCCCGCGCAATAATCACACATCCTTTGTGAGTGAACACGTGCCACGTCAGCGCTCTAGCTGCAGGAGTGTGGTAGTGACTATTCTTTGTTGTTCCCGCATAGTGATTTGTGACAATGGAAAAACTGAAATTCGAGCGGTGACTAAATACTTCGTAAAGAAAGGTATGAAAGCAAAGGAAATACATGCAGACTTTTAGAACACACCGGGGGACTCAGCTCCTGCATTTTCAACTGTTGCCAAGTGGACCAGCGAGTTTAAATTTGGTGGGGAGAGCTTGGACGATGATCCGCGTAGTGGACGGCCAAAAAGTGTTACGACCCCAGAATTTATCACAAAAGAGCATAAAATGGTCATGGAGGATCGTCGACTGAAAGTGCCGGAGATTGCTGAAGCTGTAGGGATGTCTTCTGAAATGGTATATTATATTTTAACAGCAGAATTGGGTATCAAAAATTATCTGCAAGATGGCTGCCACGGCTCTTCACATTGGACAATAAAAGCACCAGATTGGAAATGTCCGAACAAAGTCTGGACCGTTTTCAGTTGCACCGGTTCGTTACTACAAATGAAACTTGGGTACAATGCTATACCCCAGAGACAAAAAAACAGTCAAAGCAGTGGAAACATGCTGATTCACCACCGCCAAAGAAAGCAAAGGCAGTGCGTTCGGCCAGAAAGGCCATGGCCTCAGTTTTCTGGGATGCAAAAGGCATTCTGCTGATAGATTATCTTAATACTAGCCAAACAATTACGGGGCAATACTATACAAACCTCCTAGACCAACTACAGGAAGAGATACACGAAACAAGGCAGGGTTTGGCGAGGAAAAACGTCATCTTTTATCACGACAATACCCTACCGCACACAAGTGTTATTGCCATGGCAAAACTTCATGAACTGGGGTACGAATTGTTGCCACATCCACCTTATTCACCTGATTTGGCACCATCAGACTTTCACCTATTCCCCAAGCTAAAAATTTTCCTCGGTTGATGGAGATTTTCTACAAGGGAAGAAATGACAGCCGAATTGGAGAGGTATTTTGCAGGCCTGGAGGAATCTCATTTTCGAGATGGGATCAAGGCATTGGAACATCGCTGGACCAAATGCATTAGTCTACAGGAGACTATGTTGAAAAATAAAAGCAGTTCCACCGAAGTAAGATACTTCATTCTAGTACATTCCGGGAACTTTTCAAAGCACCTACGTACTTCACAAATAATACTATTCTAAGTTACCAAAACCTTAGGCAAGCTCTCCCCCTTGTAGTTCTTGCAATTTCCTCATTAATGACAGCAATCCTTTGAAGGCTATCTGGCCAGCTTCATTTACATTCCTTCTCTGCAGTTTCCCTAAATAGTCTCCCATTCACAGTTGGTTCTCAAGAAAGATTTTAATGTTTACAGAAGAGATCTATTAATACTTTGACCTTGGCACATCTGTTCATATTTATTGTCAATTTTACAATTTAACCAAACTCAAAACTCTTACAGGAATAAAAAGATATACTTTAGAATTTTTTAAAGGGTTTGTGTTCTTATAATAGTGGCGGACTAGACTTTTATCTTGTGATTATAAGAAGTTTGTCCTTTCTTATGGACATCATAAGCTCAATAGTGTGTTTTAAAAGAGCAACCTTTTAATGAAATATGTTTTGATTCATTTATGTACGATTGCCTATTCTAATTAGTGGCTGAAGATGATGCACATCAGCGTTAAAACTAGTCCCAAGTAAATGTGGTAACTTAATTCAACATTATTTTACATTAAAAAGGTGGACTTTCTAATTTCAATCTGTCTCCCATTCACTGCATTGTTTGGATGACTTGTATGTGCACAGAAAGTGCCTAACACGCTTAAAATATTGTGGCTTATCGAAATTTTCTGTGACTAGGGGAGGTAGTGTCGCGCTTGCGTGTTCATTGCAGGAGAATATAACGACCCCCAAAGTAAGATTTCCTGGCTGGCACTCCTCTCCTTTAAAAAGGGAAGACCCTTTGGGCTCGGCATTAAAATCAATGCAGTTTAATCAGGATTGATAATACTGTTCGGTGCATACAAATTATAAGCGCTACGCTTTATCACCAACTATCGGCACCACCGCTTTTCGCGTACTCTGCTGCTGCGGGATGCTGCGACGTTCCTATAAAAGTTTAATACTGTGAAACCTCGATTATCCGTTCCCGGAAGGTATGTTTTCCCGGAATATGCGCCCAAAATGCGTGGTCCCGCGACTATCGTAACTAAAAGTTGTGAAATACCCACATTATCCGTACCTCGAAGAAACGAATTCCCAGATCTACCGTCCAGAAATTTCTGTCCCATCAACGCTAAATCCTCGATCAATCTTTTTTAAAATAAAGTGCATCTAACGAAAGGACGCCTATGGCACACTTATGGATCTTGGCGTTAACGCCCCGTCATTGCAGTAATTCAGCAAGTACTGTACTGGAGAAGCAAGCGGCGGTGAACTTGCATAAGCAGAGCTACCAACCTTTGAAGTGGGTTATCAGTAATCCCCACACCCCCTACACCAATCTTCAGAAAATTGTCGAGTTAAATCCTAAGCATGCTACTGCCTTCTAGATAATGACACCTCATTTGCCCTTCCTGACAGCAATCTATTCTAACGTATTTCATATTACACAATACAACTTGCACATTGCCGGCCCCGTGGTGTAGGGGTAGCATGACTGCCTCTTACCCGGAGGCGCCGGGTTCGATTCCCGGCCAGGTCAGGGATTTTTACCTGGACCTGAGGGCTGGTTAGAGGTCCACTCAGCCTACGTCATTAGAATTGAGGAGCTATCTGATGGTGAGATAGCGGCTCCGGTCTAGAAAGCCAAGAATTACGACCTACAGGATTAGTCGTGCTGACCACACGACACCTCATAATCTGCAGCCCTTTGGGCTGAGCAGCGGTCGCTTGGTAGGCCAAGGCACTTCATGGGCTGTAGTGCCATGGGGTTTGGTTTGATTTGGTTTGGATTTGCACATTACCAAGTTTTGTCATAAAACATTCTTTGTAGCTTGTTTCGTACCCCGCAGCTGCTTTTCAGTGTAGCTTTGTTTTGAAGCATCCTTTCCTCTGAAAATGAAAACCTACAACCTGTTTCCCAGTCATTGACGGGTCAGCGATGGAATGAATAGGCTATTAGTACGATGGGGTGGCCACTCCCAAAGTGATTTATGAATGAATGATAGATGCTATGAAATGAGAATGGAGAGAGTTGCTGGAATGAAAGATGACAGGGAAAACCGGAGTACCCGGAGAAAAACCTGCCCCGCCTCCGCTTTGTCCAGCACAAATCTCGCATGGAGTGACCGGGACTTGAACCACGGTATCCAGCAGTAAGAGGCTGCCGCACTGCCGTCTGAGCCACGGAGGCTCACCCTTTCCTCTGTGATGACATTTTTGTCCTTTGAACCATAAGCCATTTTGCGCTTAATGTCAGTCTGAATGGTTCAGTTTTCCATATCACTGACATTCTTCCAGTGGGAGAGTCTCTGTCAGGGAGAAATAATGCTGCAAATACGTTATTTAGAACATTACTTAGAGAAGAGCTACTTCTTTCACAAAGAATTTCACAACATTCACGCTTAGCAAAAGGAAGTAACGATCGAATGAGTATCGTTGCCAACTCTCAAGCACTGAAACGAGGAGGATTGAGCAGTAATTCAAGTGATTAGATATTTTTCCCTTTCTTTCGTAGATTTTTTTTGTGATAATGACACTTTTACATAATCATTCCTCCTTTGACCGTAATGACGTAATAGTGAGGTAAAATCCGTAATAGTTGGCACCTCTGCATAAGGGACAATCTTAGCATCGCATTAGGGTGTTAATGTTCAGAGAATTGCGGAAATCATAAAGCAGAGAGTGGCCACAATTGTAAGGAGACAAAACGTATTTCGACAGCAATGCTTGAACACGGAGCGAGTTTCGTCAAATGTTCGCCCCCATAATACGTCCACATTATGTAGGCCTAATTAACGCGGTACAACATTTCCAGAAACTGACTCCAAACACTATACCGGAGAAAAAAATTATGAAGATTACGAACAGAAGGGATTTCGCCGTCACGTTGGGCACTTTTGTTTCTAATGTGCTTTATTTTATTAGATGACAGAATTAAAAACTACTTATGGTCGATTGTCGTTTGGCATGGTGTTAGATTTTTCGAAGAGTTTGGTTAATAAAAGTTGAAAGTTGCTGAAACTGACGAAGATTCCCCTGTAAAACTGAATATAAAGTATCGAGAATTTGAACTCGCTTACCGGTAATTAATGCGGTTTCACGTTCTAACATGCCTGCCTCCCATCCAGAGGACCCCGGTTCGATTCCGACCAGTTCAGGCAACTTTCCCTGGATACAAGGGCTGGTTCAAGGTCCAATCAGCCTGAGGAGCTATCTAATGGTGTGATGGCTACCTCGATCTAGAGAGCCAGGAATATTGACCCAGAGGATTCGACACACTGACCATGCGTCGGCTCGTAATCTGCAGGCCTTCGGGCCGAGTAGTGGTCGCTTGGCAGGCAAAGCCCCATTGGGGCTGTAGTTTGGTTGAAGAGTTTTTTATTAATATATACATTTCATTTATGTGATTTTAGCCAAATTGTTGATGGTTTTCATTCATTCCTGGATTTTCCGTTTTCTACATTTTATTTTCGTTGTCCCTCGAAAAACGGAGAATCGAGCTTCCACTGTACAAAAGACTTCACTCAAACTTAGCAAGTACAGAGAAAGCTGAACACACACGAGTTCCTGTAAACGTGTTCTATCGTGACGTAGATAACTTGAATTTAAATTACTCTGTAAAATGCAATTTTATTAAATGTAGAGGCAGTTATGAATTAAAAGTCTGCATTTCAGTGATGCAAGGGACATTGTTCTTCGAATTACTGGTAATGCAGCAGTTGCAAACGTATCGATTAGGCGAAAAGTTCATATCTATATACTTGCGATTACTAGAATCATCAATGGGGATAATAAAGCTAAAAGATGACGTTAATGCCATTGCACAATTTATGCATTCCAATATTTTTGGGTCGAACGTGAAGTAAAAGGAATGAACCCACATTTGATGCACCCACTTCTTTGACCACTTATCACTTAGTTCTGGATGTGTTCTGAAGATGTCAATTATTCAAGTAGCAGCCTTTTTACTAGCAAAACTGGGTATTCAAAACACTGTGCAATGTGCTGTAATCAGCCAGGAGGAAATACCACGGCACTGGGTTCAGTGGGTGAATCAGCGCAGAAGTGACTAGAGACACTATTCCCGTCTGGTACAAATATATTTTACAAGTTATTTTCTTTGGTACAGTACCTGTGTATTTGTGATTTAAAAATTGTTCGTTAACCCACAATGAGCAAGCATTCGAGTAATACTTTGTTGATCAGTTACTCCAAAACATGGGAATAGGATAGAAGGCTCCAAGTGATCAGTGTCTGAATGTAACATGCTCTAAGCAGAGAAGTGCACTTCAAGCGACCAACAATTCTAGCATAACTTTTCATGGACCAAACAGTGGCAAGTTTCTGCAAGCAGAAGAGGATATGCTTAAATATGTGGGTTCGTTATGCAACGATTCATATGCTGGTTCTCACTAAATTCTACATTTTAAAGAGTGAGAAAAAGCTGCAGCAAATCAAATGTCTCAGATTTTAAGCTTCCGAACCTGTACGATTAACGTAATGAAGAGAAATGGACTCTTTCTTCGAAGAACATGGTGCCAATGAATGCCGAATAATTTCAATTAAAAAGTAATATCGATTTTCATCGCTGTGTGATTGAAAAGCATAAAGTGAAAGAAGATTTGCTCTCCCAAGCAGGAAACTCAGATCAATGCCAAATTCAGACATGCCAAGTCGAACAAGCAATCAGAATAGGACATTGAACGTCGTCTGTATTTTAATTTTTAAAAAAGTGTGTTAATTATGCATGGAAATATGATATATACATATATATATGAGCGCATTATCAAAAATATTCTCTTAAAAACTGTATCCGATCAAAGTAGTGAAATGTCAACATGAACAAATCTATTACAACATATTAGAATCATTCTGTACTGAATAAGACACATTGAATTTTCCTTTGTAAAATGAAAGCAACACCACTAAGCACATCTACATACAGTAGAAGTCCGCTATAACGAGTACGGCACACGAGAACTCCGTTATAGCGACGATTTTTTTCTGTCCCTTCAAAATCGCTATATTAAGCTGTGTATCGTCCTTCGGTTACAGCGAGAACCCTATCATTGGCGCATCCGTTATTACGAGCGATTAAGCGCGCACGATTTTATCCGTTACCAATATTTATACACCCCAGCGATGATATTACGTGCAATACATTACCTTCGGCCTCGTTTCCTTGCTATGTGCACTAGCGATTTATCTCGTCTACATTCGAAGGCGATGTCAGAGTCGATTAGTAATACCCGTCGACAACTGTTCCGTAAAGAAAATTCGAAATGAAAGAGAACATATTTGTTAACTCGTTAAAAATTAAGGCTGACTAAACTACCGCTTAATTTTGAGGCTAAATACTGCACTTAAGTAAGAATTGGATAAACCTCGAGATATGGCAGAGTCCTTAATTGATTTCAGAGGTTAGTTTATATGTTGTCGCGTCTGGTTAAATTATGGAAAGGCTATTATGAAAATTTATAGAGAGAATGTTATTTCTCTACTGGCCCTTTGAAGTGTGTTTTCATCATACGTATAGTACAGGAAAGTTTGGATAGGTGACTCTGTTTGAATAAGAAAACAGAAACGTTGGGAACAAAATACGATCTATCATCTTCGGTGCGGTAGAATTTTCCACACTTTGTGCGTTTGCGAGTTCTCTCCTTGACATTCAAAGGCGATGTTGGAGTTGATAAGTAATACCCATTGACTGCTGTTCTCTAATGAAAATTCGAAATGAAAAAGGATAACACGTTTTCTTACTAAATGCGTAAAGAACGTGGCCGATAGCAGTTGTTAACTTGTTAAAAATAAAGACTGAAGTAAACGATATCTTCATTTTAATGTTATATACGGAAATTAAGTAAGAATGTGATACACCTCAAGATATGGCAGAGTACATCACTGATTTCATATCTTCTAGCGTCTAGTTACGGCTATATACATGTCAATTTTTCGCGAGGAGCTTATTTCTCTACATGCGTTTCGAATAACTTTTCATGATAGGCTACATATACGGTTAGGTTAGGTGACGCTGTTTGAAGAAGGAAGCTGAGGGGTTTGCCACAGAAATCTCTGGAGTGATACCGTATTGTTCCGAATCCAAGACTATTTTTCTCAGAATCTCATGCGAAAACTAAAGGGTTGTTGCATTCGCGGCCTAACAGTAAGTTAATTGATACCACTGGCTACTACCGTGGTAACCACGCTGCTTCTTTTCACACGCGCACAGAACGCGTTGATAGTAAACGACCGCCTCTTTACTACACATCGGTAGCCGCAACAACTCGTTGAACAGAGCCTGCGTGTTTCTCAAATCTGCAAAATGGCATCAAATCATGCGAACCTTCGAATTGTTAGAAAAGCCATGGCTACTCAGTGGCAGAGTCATAACGCGTCTATTCTACTTGACAGTTAGGGTCGTTTTCCCCAAATGAGTTCAAACTAGGTTTATTTTAATCTGGTTTAAGTCTGAGTTTAAACTAACATTCATTTTCTCCATATTGGTTTAAACTATGTATAAAGTTTAAACTTGGTTCAAAGTTAAACCTTCTATATTGTTGGTTTAAACTGCTGTTTATATTCAACCTTCTTGACATTTTATTAACGTATCTGTGATTTTCCTAGTAGAAGGGTTAGTTTTGACTACCAGTACTGCAGCACTTTACTAGAAAACATACTAAAATTATAACCTAGTATTAGCATTAGAAAAATGGGAGAATTTATTGAAGTCTTTGGTTAAATAGGAAATAATTTTGATGTGCAAGTGAGGTTAAGATGCCACATTCCAACAAAAGTTTACAATCTTGGAAAATCGGATGTAACGGAGTTTTTTTGATGTATTTATAATTCATAAGCGAACAGCAAGGATTGTCTAGTATCGAAGAAGAATTCATTTAAAACGTCAACTGCACAAAATGCCCGCCTCTGTGGTGTAGTGGTTAGCGTGATTAGCTGCCACCCCCCGGAGGCCCGGGTTCGATTCCCGGCTCTGCCATTGAAAAGTGGTACGAGGGCTGGAACGGGGTCCACTCAGCCTCGGGAGGTCAACTGAATAGAGGTGGGTTCGATTCCCACCTCAGCCATCCTGGAAGTGGTTTTCCGTGGTTTCCCCACTTCTCCAGGCGAACGCCGGGATGGTACGTAACTTAAGGCCACGGCCGCTTCCTTCCCTCTTCCTTGCCTATCCCTTCCAATCTTCCTATCCCTCACAAGGCCCCTGTTCAGCATAGCAGGTGACTGCCCTTGAGGCGGTATCCCTCACCAAGTCCGAGGGAAAAACTGAACCTGGAGGGTAAACAGATGAAGATAATGATAAACTGCACGAAATAATGCAATTTCGCTAGAAGCAATGATCCTGGTTGCTTTAAGATATGATGCAGCAGGCATTTTTCTTATTAACAACGGGGACCACAGACCTTCAATTGCAGTCTCCTTATAATATTTTATACTGTAAAATACTGTTGGTGGTATGAATACTGTAATGTGAAGCATAAATATATTCCTACATAAGTCGTGTAATACGTCCCCTCTTCATGCGGTGCCTGGTGGCTGTGGTACCTAAATGGTTAAGTCAGCAGCGTCCGAATCCGTGACTAGACGGTTCGAATCCAGTTTGTCGAAAATATTTTTACCATCAGAATGTTCACCGGCACGGTAGGAGAGGCGGTGGTATACAATTTCTAATCGCTACCGGTAGAATATATACTTATAGGATCAGAAAAACAAAGTGTTTCATGCTTGCTAGTAAACTTGTAACAGAACAGATTATAGTTAAGAATGTTTCATCGTAACTATTGCCAGCATACCAGCAATAGAAATATTAATGCTATAGGGAGAAGAGTATTATGCATACAGTATGACATATCGCAAACTTGGTTATGTTATAAACGAATACGGAATCAAGTAATACATCTCCCAATAATACATCAGTGGTCTGTCTGCTGGATCCAAGGTTTGTGAGATTGATCCGGGCCGAGGGCGATGGATTTTAATAGGAGATAGATCCCGAGCATGCTTGGAATTTGTTTACTTGAAATTCACATAAATGTTGATTTTCTGAAGAAAGGAATACGTAGGCCTATTGCTGAAAGACCAGGATTTTAATATTTCAATGTTCCCGTGTGTTCCGTAAGACAATACAGACATCAAAAGACACGTATTAGGCCCACGGTACTTGTTTATGGTAAAGCATGACAGAGAGAAATAAGATACCGGTATAAAAGTGCATTCCAAGAAATTGTAGACGGCAATAGGTAAAATTATATGACAACATTTCGTAGAAATGTAAACAATTTATTTATCAGTAAAGCTAATATCCCTCCGAATTTGTTCTTTATTCACTACGTACGATAGCATTAATTCACCACAAACAGCTGATATTATTACAAAGATGTCAGTCATTGAATTACTTGGCTCTGATTGGCCAATTCCAATCGACCATGCCTTCGACTATTCCTTCAGTGCAGCCAACGTTAGCGCCAACGACAGCTCGCCCAAACTAAACTAGTGTCAGAAATTGGTGGAGTAAATGGACGCAAGTTTAAACTAAGTACTAAAGTTAAACGGGTTTAATTTATGCCAGGTTTAACTCGATTTGGAGAAAATGGCCCTTAGTAAAATTAAGGTTTATAGACCGCAGGAATATTTTCGTGATGGATAGTCGTATTGTAAAGATACGTGGAAAAGGTATTGCCGGCATTCAACAGGTTCTATTCGATATTATGACGCCAATTTTAAGTTGATGTTTCTTAAACACTCGAAAATGTAAAATAATTGTGCACCCCCAAGAAAATACGGCATAGGCCTAACTAAAGCCAGTATTTGGCGTTAGCGTGAAGACAAAGAGCTAAAAGAATGCGTACAGTACAAAAAATGCATTCAGTGGTCCACAACAAGGACGCTTTAAAGAAGTCGATGAAATTGTGAGGTATAGGTCAAAAATTGGATGTATGGCTTTTCAGGCGTTTGCTCTATTACCGGCATTTCGTCTTAGGTCTGACACTAGACTCGTCAGAGTGGGATGTGTCAGACCCTACCCACTGATGCTGGGGTGTATGCAGGCATTACCATTGTGAGGTATATGCACGAGAAACGCAAGGGCAGAATTGCCATACAGTGGCGCAATAAACTCGTTCGCTGACTTTCAACGTTCGCGATTAGGCCTATACATCGCTAGCCACTGAATTTGGCCGAACCCGGCAAGCAAGACGTGCGTGAAGCGGTAGCCGGTTATATCTGACGCTGTGTAAAAGTAACAGTTTTATAGACAGCAAGAATAATTTCCTGACGGATCGTTGTATTGTAGAGACACATGGAATAGGTATTGCCGGAAAATTTTAAACGAGTTTTCTTCGGTATTATGATGCCAACGTTAAGTTAATGGTCCTTAAACCCGCGAAAGTAAAGAATAATTGCGCAGCCACGAAAGAAAAAAAGAAGTACGGCTTGACGAAAATCAATGTCCGGCGTCTAAAAATGCATAGGCCTAATGTACAAGAAGGCATTCATACGATTTTACAAACTTCCTTTTGATTCCGATTTAAATTTTTTGAAGGGAAAAGTGGGGTTCATCTTGGATTTGGAGAAATACGGTACTATATTTTTTCAGAATGAAATTAAACATACACTTTCACGTAGTATCGAATTACGAAAAATAAACAAGTAAGCCGTAGTGTGGATATCATCCGCGGAAAGAGAAGTTTTGAACAAAATGATTGCCGCTTCATACTAATTTTAATGTGCATGAAGGGTTTTCCGACTTTTATACAAAAATCGGAGATAACGACAATCCGTTATAGCGAGTGAATTTTTCACTGTTATGAATTCTCGCTATAACGGACTTCTTCTGTACTGCAAAAAGGCACGATTGTTACTGAAATTATTTCACATTATACACAAGCAAGATAACAGCTATTTGCTTCCTCAGTATGTAGATATATTAGATAATAAAGATGTTTGAATGATTTAGGAATGTCCTTAATATTCATAATGGTGGCATTCATGCTTGTACAGCCTCCTTGAGATGCACTTCATGTAGACGCAATCTGATGCGAGGTGTTTATTTGATGAAGAAATCTATACTCTTAGAACAGTGCGGAGAGCTTAACGCCCGAGCCCATGGCGGCAATGACATTAAGAATCAAGACAGTTGCTCTCTGTGCTGAGAATTTACACCTACCTAGAATGAACATACAAAATGACTGCGTATGTGAGCATTAAGTCTCAAAGCAAATACACATCGATCAGGTGTAAAATTTAGATGCTCTTATACTGTAATTGTTCACAATTATAACAAATCAAAGACTGTAGGAAAAGATTAATATATTACTACAAATGACAAAATTACCTCCATTGAATATTGTTTTTCGACTTTTTCTCCAAGATACCAATGCCCTCCAAGACATTCGTGATGTCATATATTCGCCTCTTTTGTACTTCAAGGCACTCTGATGCAACATTCAAATCCACTACTCCGTCCGGCGACGACTGGAGCAGGCCCACAAACTTCTTTGTCAGGAGACCCAATGAAGTGTCATATCGAGTTCGCTCCACTGACTTACCTGCAAGGAATGCAGTGTTATCTCACCCATTCCGTTGAAAATTCACATTTATATTAAATTGAAAACAGACTGAAAATAACACAGACCAAAACACAAACTAAATATAGACTGATAGGCCAAAAGTCACGGAAAGGAGTGTCCCGTAGGAAAATTAGCCCTGAGCATTACGGCTAGCTGGCCAGTATATCAGAAACACCAGTGTCGTGAAGATGACAACATATCGCGAGTTTATAGACTTTCAACGTGGGATGATTGGTGCACGGGTCATAGCATTGCAGAGTTTATATGCGAATTTGGGTTTCCAAGGTCAGCAGTGTCGAGAGTGGATCTTCAATATTGCAGAGAGAATGCTACCACCCATGTAAATTGCCTCGCAGGAAGACCCAGTGTTTCAACAAACGGACATAACGTCACCTCTGCAGAACCCTACTGGGTGCCTGAAGAGCTACCGTGAGTCAGATCACCACCCAGTTGAACGTTGGGAAACGGGAACCCATTACTACTGGGACTGTAAGGAGACCAACTGCACCGTATAGGCTTCACCAGCCGACGACCAACTCATGGCCCTTTCCCGACACCTCGATGCATAGGTCAATGACGTGCATGGGCCCTCGAACATCGGCAATGGACCATGGAACAGTGGCGGCGTGTGCTGTGGTCTGATGATTCCCGGTTCTGGTTGTATCGAGCTGAAGGGCGTGTATGTGGTGAAGACCCCCACGAAGCCATGGCTCCTGCGCCAACCAAGATCCGTCGTGTCGGGAGTTGGGTCAGTTCTGGGGTGGAGCATTTCTCAAGGTCGCAATTAGACCCCATCGCTCGGCTGCAGGGAGCTCTGACAGGTGCACGTTATGTGGACATTCTTCCAGACCATCTGCATCCCTTTCTGGCCCTAAATTAACCTGCGGAAATTTCCATGTTTCAACAAGACAATGTGCCACATCACCACTCTATGGGGGCACTAACGTGGTTAGAGGAGCACTTGAGAAATTACGACCATGGATTGGCCCTCTAGATCCCACAATCTTAATCCAATCGATGCTCTCAATGCTGGTGCATGCTCCATGATCTCCACACTCACAGAAAACCATCTGTGGGTAGCAGTGCAAGATGTGTGGGTCCAGATCCCTCCAGAACGATTCCAGCAACTTGCCGAGTCAATGCTTTGCTGTATTGCTGCCGTTTGAGGGCTTGCAGAGGAGCAACTCGTTACGAACATCACATTCAGTGTCTTCCCATGAATTTTGGCCAGTCAGTGCACATGCATAGGAAACTGATCGACAGCGATTTACCATGTAAGCATATATTGATAGGCGGTCAGTAGAAGTTCAAAGAAACATTGCTGATAATTACATTTTCCTACCAGGGCGACTGGCACGTGACTAGAGAACGGGAAACCCACAGTAATTTGCCAGATGACATGCAATGAGGTAGGAATATGCATATAATACGAAGGTGAGCAATAAGCCATGTTCCGAAAACAAAGTTTTCCTAAGATCATCTGTTAAGAAAGTTTCTTATTCAATTTTTACATCCCGTTTCACTAACACACATACCAGCCCCATGGTGTAGGGATAACAAGACTAGCTCTTACCTAGAGGACCTAAATTCAATTCATGACCAGATCGGGAACTTATACCGGAATTAGAGGGCTGGTTCAAGATCACTTAGCCAACGTAGGAATGACTGTGGAACTGACAAATAGCGTCTTCAGTCTCAAAAGGAACTTGAGGAAATTTTAACACAAGTCCTTCAAAGACTAGCAAAGGAGACAAAACGACTAAGCTTTGAGTATCCTTTTTGTTAGCGTGCCCCATTGCAAACATACCGTACATTTATCCTGGAAGTGGTTTAACGTGGTACGAACACCTGGAATGTTTGTAGTGACCTAAGGATGGGGAAAAGGCTAGGCTTTGGATGTAAGAAGATGTGGCTTTAATTGACATACAGTCCCATCATTTGCCTGAAGGGCTGCCAACATCAAAATTCAAACCCAAAAACCTCCAGATGCAGTCCTGTAGCTATGTGACCTAAAGTATGGAGCCAACACGTCTGGTATCCCATTATTCTTTCCTTTGGTTTTATTCCAAAATGAGTTTCCAAGATCTGTGTAGAGAGGATTGTCAGATGTAAGGAAGTGTCTTTCACTGACATATTAGTAAGTAACAAAAAAGAGCAACATCAAAGCTTACCAAGAAGTGACCTTCGGCCACCTTAGGCACACCTAAGTTCTACAAGAATTCCTGCCCGAGAAACTGACCAATCGGGCAGGAATTTGTTTAAAATCTATTTCTTCTGAAAAGAGGATTATTAGAGACAGAAGCAGCAGTGGCTGCAAATATTTTTATGAAACACTCAAGGAGTCAGCTGCATGAGGTACAGCACCACTGAAACATATGCGCTTCTATAGTTACGCAGAAGAGATTTTCGGTCTGCTCACAACGAAAGGAAGCATTAAATAAACTTTTGGAGCACTTAAATTCCATTAACAGGAAGATCAAGTTCACAATGAAAATAGGAAATGAATGTAAATGACCTTTTCTTGATGTGCTAGTGCAGAAGAAGAGCGATGATATATTTAGCAATGCAATGTACGAGAAACCTATACATTCGGAAGGGTATCTTCGCAAGTCCTCAGCACCACCCCTTCCAAAAAGCTACTCCCCTATGAACATTATTTACAAAGGTTAATAAACGTTGTACGCGCAGATAAACGCTGGAGTGCAGTAAGAGAACTGACAGCATCATCAAAGAGACGCTTTGTCTTTTGCTCTGTCAGCAACTGTTTCATGCTAATATGCATTAAAATGATAATACTTGGGAGAAGTTGAGAAATGTGTATTGAAAAGCATCAGTGTAAAATCCACGTCTGGATTTCAGAGAATCCATGGAATTAAGTGGGAAGAAAGGTATGCAAACATTATTCTGAACCAACACACAATAACGTTAGAAGGTTAAAGGCATAACTAAAGCAAGAGAAAGCAAGTACATGCTTCTAGAAGTGAGTTACATGTCAAAATGAAGTAAATTAAAAAAAAAAAAAAGAGAGAACATGTTAGAGTAGAAAAAAGTGTGAGCGTAACTCTACAATGGATATACCCTGTGAAAACCCTTAAATAGGTGGAGGGGTTCCCATCGATTACATGTTAATGCTGTCGTTTTAAACAGTTCAGTTAAATAGTTTAGATTAGTCCCCTACTCACCTGAGGTCACAAAACTACGAATTTATTTTTATTTATTTTATTTTACATTTTATGGCCTTCATTGGATCACTTTAGTCAATTATAGAATGGATTATTCGATTCTCTCTCAGCCACGTACTTCTCCATTCTCTCAAATCTTGATTTTCTCACATCGTGTGAAATCACTCTTCCCATGGTTTGTCCATCTTGCTCTGTAGTCTGGTGTCTTATGTTTTTGGTCACAAAGAGATAAGAATTTGAAACGAAATGCAATAATTTTAATATACCTCAGTTCTTAAAAAAAGTCATTGAAGAAAGAATCACTAAGACTATTCTGTCATCAGCATCAGCAACCAAAAGGGTAAACACACATTTAAACAATCTTCATCCTTAAGTTGATGCTAATTCGTATGCTAACATGACAGAAATTCAAACAATACGACACTACTCTCACAATACGAAAATAAGCAAAGAGCTTCACCAATGACATTCTCTGTAGTTATAAATATATTTCATTAATCTTTATTCAGTTTTCAATGCATCGACCTCTGGATTATTTTCCCACTTGGCTAATTAACTTTCTAAAAGCCTAGAAAATGCACTCAGGATTATAGCATATTCAGGGGGAAATTTTGAACCTAATATAGTAATGACTTCCACAAAGACACTAACATTTACAAAGGTTTGTAATATCTGGTGCTGTAATGTCCACTAACGCTTCAAAGGTTGTCGGCGATGCAAGGATGGGAAATGTTAGGATTGGGAAGGAACCACATGTGGAATTAAATTAAGATACAGACACAGCATTAACCTGGTGTGAAATGGAAAACCATGGAATACAATTTCTAGGCAGCCAATGGTAGGAACGCAAGCTTACAGTAACGCAACCCTAACCACAATGCCTACTAGCTCACTTGATTCTGTGTAACAGCTTAGAATCATCACCCAGCAAAGGATAGCACACGCACAAGGTAAATTCTTACCCTTGGAGACCGGGCTGGAGAAGGACGACACAGAACTGGAACTCGACACAGTCCGCAAGCGTTTGGTGGAACGTGGAGTCTTGAATCCACCATCATCACTAGCTGGTGAGAAGTCCAGGTTCAATCGTCTTTTCACAGTCTGCACAACAATCAGAAATAAGGAAGTACATATATTAGTTAACATTATGCGGTAAAACATTTCCGAGTGTTAAAGTTAACCTGTGCCAATAAGATTGGAATGAAATACCAGGAATCCCAAGGAGACATACAGTGCAAGGAGAGCATTAACAAAACGTCACATTCTTCCTAAGGCACTGGGAAGATATGAGAAAGTAAAAAAATTGCACTATTGCTTGACTTCATGGTTTCAGTAAGAGAAGAAAACAATCTTTGTACTACTAATTATACGAGAAAGAACACCCTGAATTAGGATTCATGAAAGGAAGATGGACAAGAGAATTCACAAGCCCCTAGGAATCCCTTCTCAATGGAAGCGAGAAAAATAGATTAGACCACTTGTGGCTGAGTTGCTATGGACATATTCACACAGCAGTAACATTCAATGCATGGAACAGGTAGACTTTGTCACAATCATATTCTGCTCCTTTCTATTGTAAAGCTTTTCCGCTCTGAGTTCCTTCTATACTTCTTTCCTTATATTGTCCTTTCTGGTCTTTCTAACCATACTTCACTGTCGTCTTTTTGTTAGTGGCCCAGTCTCCGCTGCAAATCAGTTTTGGAAAGTAGTACATTTTATGCATCACCTTGACACTTCATTTGACTTCCTTTCTTCACAACAAGTTACTCAACACACTAGCAGAACGCAATTCCCTATTCATTTCCTTTACCAATCTCCATCTCCTGCACTATATCCTGCATTACCTCCGCGAGTACTAGAAGCCTTCCACAATTTCCAGATTTTGTCCCTTCATTTTAGGAATTCCTTTACCTCCTTCCCTTACTCCTCTAGTTAACACTATTGCCTTACTTTTCTCAAACACTGATTTCCCATCACTTTCAATATCACTCAATCCGTTGAACTGCACTTGTACTTCCTGTCTGGTTTCTCCGCACACCACACTATTATCAGTAGGGGTGAGGGGGCAATTGTATGCATCTAAGGCAAAACACCTGTACAAGTTACTAGGGTGGATCCAAAATTTCTACAATACTCCAGCATGATCGGAAACATAGTTAGGAATACGGAATGTTGAATACAAGTACACACGTAGTAAAGTTCCCAAGTCTTGTAAGAAAATACAGAAATTGGTTTTGCGCACCATTATCCACCCATGTGGGGCAATGGCACGCATTCACTTATTTCACCGGAGAAGAGATAAACATCGTTGTTTGTACTCCTCAGTGGCAACCCAGACACCACTTCTTCCATGTAATCATTATCATCATTTAGACAAAGTTCGTCACATATATCATCTGACGAACACTGTTGTCTTCAAAAAGTACCTTCTTTGTCTTCATTTTCTTGAATTTGCAACTCGAGTCTTTTTGACAATCTTTCTCTTTCTTTCTCTCCTTTTCTTCTGTTCCAACTCCTCTAATACTAACTTTCTGGATGCGGCTGTCAAAATTTTAGAGTGGTGTTTAGGTCTAGACCCTTGTGTTTTCGAACAAAATGTTAATGCTCTGATAGGGACAGGAGAGAAACTGATACAAAAACAATTCTGTTTTCCTTGCAGAAATCCACGTCAGGAACAAGTCCTCATTCATTTATCCTGACTGGGAGCACACGTAAATACTTCGTGGAGTGCCTCCACATGTTATTGCAGTGGAAATCCTCACACCAGAATATAAGCTGGTCGCTGTCCCTACTTGCTTTTGACCTTTGCAGGCAATTATTGGAGGTGGCTTCTGAACGGTTGGAATGCTGGTTTTGTCAATGTTATAAATACGTCACGTAGGAAACTTAAGTTTTTCACTGACAGTCAAGGGATTATGATAACGACTGTCCACTTCTGCTTTATTAAGTGATAAAATTCTGCTTACGCTAGTTGCTTCGTGTCTCCGCAGACTGAGTTCTGGGTTTCTTGCCAAGAAACCTTGCGCCCAGTCCTTGCTGGCCATCTAATTTATTAGTGTCGTTAAAATTGTTAGAAAGATTGTTCCTGTCCTCAAATTCTAGGCAGCACGACGTATTTCAATCATTGTCATGCCGTAAAATAGCCTAGCCATCTTAAGAAGACGAGGAGATAATTGTACGCACTGAAGAGATAATGAGACCCAGCGTGTACGATTACCCCTTTAGACACTTTCACCCCTTCTGTCCTGCCACTTTATAACCGATAAAGGAAAAATGGAAATCACCTGTGCATCACAAGATATCGCATTTCACGTTAAGAAAACTGAATACTTTTGAGAAAAAGTGGACAATTTAGTACGTACATTATATAAATTCAACTCCTGATGTAAGATGATGTAACAAAACGAATATTTCTGCACAGCACAAGAAACATACGCAACTCAGGCTGACATTCTGCTCACATCAATGTTATGGTGACTCTCTATTAGATTGAAGCCGATTACAGAATGCTTGCTACCATGGCAGGGGATTTAGTGGGGTGCGTCCCATTGCCCCTCTCTCCCCTAAACAGAACTACCTGCAGCTGTCTCCTTTCTTCACCTTCGTCTCCTTCACAATTTCGTCCATAACCATTATCAATAAAAGTGACAACAGCACACTTCCTTGTCGAAGTGAAGTTTCAATCCAAAACCACTGTCTACCCCACATGTCTAGGCACAGGTGAAACTATTTTTGTACACTGACTGCACATATTCAATTATGTCTCCCAAATCCTTTCAACTGCATTACTTTCCACACCACTATGCAAATATTTCCTAAATCAAGGAAGGTCACCCCCATATCTCCTACATATTTTCAATGTTTTCCCATTAAACAGCCTATTACTGAAGATTGGGTCAAGTGTTGGATGTTGCATTTTGAAAACCAAATTCTTCTTTTTGTGTTAGCCATACACCTTTCTTCTCATTCTTTTCTCTATCATAAAGTAAAATATATTTGGTATCCAATATACAAGTGCAATTTCGAGATAATTACGATTGTCCTTGTCCCCTTCTTAAGGGGACTTGTGAGCCAGTTTTCATGGAAAGACGGCCAAACCTTCTGATATAAGGAATGTTGAAACTTTTCCCATAGCGCCATTTTTAAAGCAGTGGCGGTGATTTTAAGATTGCTGCGCGCCATTATTCAATAACTAAGCACGGCACGCCTACCTGTCTCATGTACTGGAACACTACGGATTTTGTTTTCCATGTCATTGCTAACAAAATCCACCTGTGGAAATGGTCAGGAAAGTGTCTTGACATCTAAGAACAGAAAATTCTCATACTTTACTACTGTAGACAAGTATACACGGGAATGAAATAACCTGTCATAAAATATTGAAATAATTTCCTTTAGATTTCGAGTTTTATTTTCTTCATGCCATCCATATAACTTTGTTATCAGTAATTAAGTAAATAGAAGAAACTAGTAAACGAGTTGTTTATTCAAATACTATACTTGCATCCTACAGATCTTTGACATTCGCTCCATATTTTTGAAATAATTGTTGTTGTATATTGATCTGTGACAAAGGCAATATTGTTTGGAGTGTGTCTTATTATTCCTGGTTGGAACAATACTGCCTATTTACCAGAGATTGGCCGAAGATGCCTTGCTGGAGAGGTGCAAGAGAGGAAAAACTCAAAAATGACTAGAGTCTCCATAGCAATATATGGCTATACTGCCCTAAAAAGGTGTTCGTTTCAAAGAAGCTGGAATTAGCAGTCACAAAAGGAGTGAGTGAATTTAACATGGGTTGAGTGAAAATATTAGAAGTGGTGCATGACATTAGGCAAGAACCTATGACAAGTTCTTCACTGAACTGTGAGCAACGTGATCACAGCCGTCTTCCGTCACTGCAGAAAAAGGAGCCCCCCAGGAGAGATACCTGCAAGGAAAAGGAGAAAACTGCAAAATGTGTCCTTAGAAGAAAGGATGAAGAGGTCTGTGGGCTGTACATATGGTACAGGGCAGTTCTGATATAAGCAACTAACCACCCAAATTTATTTGCTGTTTTCTCATGAAGTATTTCTGTTACAGGTATTGTGATTTTTTTAAAAAAGGCTCCCTGTATTGGATATGTAAATATGTACTAAAATTATAATTAGCTCTGGATTTTTATGTCAGTGAAGAATAACTGCATTATTTGTGCTTTCAAATATAAATAATTTCTGACTTTTGGACAAAAAACAAACATTTTGATTCTCTCTCCTGATTCTCATAATAAAGGCACATCAAATTCAAAAGCAATTTCTAATTATGCATGTATTTAGGTAATGTTTACCAAGTATGGATGAAAATGAGTGAAAACTCCATCCCAAGGAACATTTTTTATGACCCAATGTTTTTGATAATTCTATTGTTATTTCAAAAACTATTCGAGCAATCAAGTTAAAATTCAGAATGTGTTCTAACTATAGGCATATTTACCTGTGGTTAACATTTCAAAATGAACCGTCCAGTAGTCTCAGATTTTCGAAACTCACTCATGGGTCCGCTTAAACGCATGCGTTACTCCTTTACTCGAGCACTTACATACCTTATTTTTACCTAATCTCAATAATGTGCGGCTGTCACACTGTAATTAACACTGATATCTTAACAGAATAAAAACTTGTAAAGTGACCTCAAGAGCTTCATAATAAGTAGAAAAGCAAAACATGGAAATGCCCTAGATTTAGAAGAGAGAAAAAATGTAGAATGTCAGGAGTTTGGACTTTAAAAATATGGTAAGCCAAATCAAAAGTGCACAACACTTGCATTTTACCCTTGCAAGTGCCTTAAATCAATTTGGCAGTTGAAGCAGAAAGCGAACACTGCTGGCAGACCTATCTCTGACAGGTAGTATGCTAGTGGAATGAAGAAGTGGGGAGGGAAGGGACGTAGATGCTTCTTTTGACAGTTCACTGGGAAGTATGGTTAGTAGCTTGAAGCATACCATTTCATTGTCAGTGAAAATTCCAACCGTTTGTGCGCTATATGAGTTACGCTGGCAGTAAATTTTAATAACAATGTTATTCATACGTTCCACTAACCACTATGGTTTTCGGAGATGCCGAGGTGCTGGAATTCTGTCCAGCAGTAGTTTATTAATGAGTTAATGACCCAACGCATTTTAATTGAGCACCTTCAAATAATTCCGGATTGAGACAAGACTGAAGCCACCCAGTTGGGCTCAAAAGGCCAGTGCTCCACCGTCTCAGCTTCTAAGCCCAGCCCTGTAAATTTTAACCCAAAGTTTAAGACAGGGGATAAACACAGTTTGCTTCCTCAGTGTTTACAGTTTTAGGACGACTTGAGCTGAAGAGAGTAGGAATAAAATGTGAGACCAGTATAGGAGAGAACTTTGGGGAGTATAACAAGGAGTAGCACATGCAAGAGAAGTGCCATACAGGACGGCCAAGAGAAATTGAATTGAATGGAAACACGAGACTGAAAGCAGTTCAGTTGGCAGAACCATGGTAAACATGGAAAAAGCAGAAACATGTAACGGACATAATGATATTGATAAGTTTGTTGTTCAATGCACAATCCAGGAATTGTACATTCATTAAAGAACAACTGCATAACATCTAAATTACAGCCTGTGTTACAAGAGAAGACTGGATTCCAAGGAGGGCTGCAGAAGTTTGAAAAGTCCTGTAGAAGAGTTTGGTTTTAAGTTGAAGACTAATCCTAATAATAAATGATTCAATGGGTTTTTAAGTCACACTACTCAATAGTTTTTGAGACACTGAGGTGCCAGAAATTAGACCAGCAGGAGCTTTACATGCCAGTAAATCTACCAATGAGGCTGCTGTACTTGCTTAAATTCAAATACTACTGAACTGAGCTAGGATCGAGCATGCTAATTTGGGGTCAGAGAGCCAGCATAAGAAGCTGCGAGTATTTTGCCTTACAGGCATAAAGAAGTACAAG
This sequence comes from Anabrus simplex, assembly GCF_040414725.1. Classification (NCBI taxonomy): domain Eukaryota; kingdom Metazoa; phylum Arthropoda; class Insecta; order Orthoptera; family Tettigoniidae; genus Anabrus; species Anabrus simplex. The sequence goes on from NC_090278.1 coordinate 73,253,781, forward strand.
GACGAAGGCTGTCCAATCATGTGTGTGATGACTCAACATTTATACAAAGTAACTTGTGTATGTGTATGTTGGGTATTCACCCCGAAGACTGGTTGAATCCTCTACAGCTCCACTAACAGCTGTCATGGATAGCAAAGGTGTCACTGAAGAGGCATACTAGGGAAATGAGTGAGGTAGTTTCCCATTGCTTACCTCACTGAGCCAGAAGCTGCTATTACATATCAGTCTGCCAAGCCCACTGAAATGCATGCAACAACCAACCCTATGAGCAATATTTTCACACCATTCGTAACAGGGACTGGCTGCATAAGAAACGGTATTACTAGAATCGCTCATCGGTCACTTTCATATCGTCAAAGCCAAGGATGAGATAGACAGGTCAATGAAAGTAACAAATTTACTCTAGCCCATACCAGAAAACATTGTGGACTGTAAACACTAAATCCCGCCAGCAAAGCCCGGACCTCGAGAGATGATTCTCTATACTGGTGGAAGGAAGGTTTAGTCTGCCACGTGCGGCATATTAATCAAACAAGAATTTTTTTTAAGTTAAAAGAAAACTTGACCTCAAGCGAAGAATGACTAATTATTCTCTATACTGGTGGGAGGAGAGGTTTATTTTCCCATGTGCGACATAATCAGCCACACAAGAAAAGTTTTTTTTTTTTTGTTAAAAGTTGATCGCTAATTTGAAACCTTATTCAGAGCTGATTATTGACAACTCCTCACATGCAGAAAACAATGCCCCGATATGAATTTCTAATAAGATCAGGATGAAAAACCGGCTGCTGGATACACACATTCCACACTGAAAGTTCAATTACACAAGCTTATTCCACAGCATAAAAACAAGCCACAAAACTTCTGTAATTCATGAAATAATAGCTGCTGATGGACATACAGTACTGAGATTGCCTCTGTACCATGCAGATCTAAACCCCATACAGGTCACCTGGTCTAAGCAGTGGGATGCTTCTAATAACACCTGTAAAATAGCAAATATTCACAGATCTATGGAAAGGTGACTTGATTAGCATTTTTCCTGGGAACCGATTTTATTTTACATAAGACAAATTGGTCTCATTTAAGCGGACACCTCGAACTCCGGAGATCGCCATTTGTCCCATACACTTGATTTTAGCGGACAATTTACATGTTGCAGGACAATTTAATACGCCGGACCACGTCATCCTTTCTTTTAAAATCATTCTTCAGGCATAAGGAAATCCCTTTTGAATGTTTGTACTATATCGAGTGCAAGGGGAGAGAAGGTACATCGGAATGCAGTTCTACCTAGTGGTGTATAGGCCTATTCCGAGAATTCTAATTGCCCAGAAATGCTGCCAGAGACTGTTGACTCACAAGTTACCTGGGGATTTTCTTCCCCTCTTGCATCATTCTGTTCATAACTCGGATTGTCGCTGATAAGGTCGAGCTCAGGTAGTCAACTTGAAAAGAAAAGGACAGTACAGACGCCAATTAGTGAGACAGAAATACCGTAGCATTTCAGTTGTCTGTTTTACATGAATAACAAGGGATTACTGCACGAAGCTTTAATATTTGTAAATGATGTCCAATCAGTTATAATAACTCTCTATAAAATAGTAACAGAGAAATGACATAGATAAACATTAAGATATGTATGCTTATATTTAAGGTGTACGTTCTTTGCCGTTAAAATGTTCGATTAATTTTTACAAACTTGTTTTAGCGGACACCTCTTGAAACGGACATTTTTCATCGGTACCAACGGTGTCCGCAGAAGGGAGGTTCGACTGTATGACGGGTCATGTTTCGTCTAACTTGTAGACATCATCAGCCGTAAAATATTCAAGAAAAAGCACAAAAAGACAAGCACAGAATAACACATTGAAATAAATCGGGTTGCTGAATACATCAATTAAAATAGTGAGGCTGTTCTAGATTGTCCCGAGCACAAACATGCAAAAGTTGTTGATGAACATACTTAAAATTATACTAATGAGATGATACAATAAAACTTGGTATTAAAATTCTTCTTGAGGGTGCTGTTGACATGCAATATTCAGGTCCGTCGGTAAAAGCTGATAATTAGGGGCACAATGTTATTTCTAGTAGAAAAAAGACGATCAACGAGCATGTGTAGGGAATCCAGTGAGATGATATAAATATCGTCTAATTGGTGCAGACATTTCTTATTAAAAATCAGGTGGAATATCTGATCGTATGACGTATATAGAAATACAGTGAATGGCCCTAGAATAAGGACTATTGTAATTAGGCAAGTTTTATTGTATCTTACGATATAAGAATGAAGAAGAATATGGCACATCTGATTACTTGCGTTCTCGCCTCTCAGGAGTACTTAGCTTAGCATGGATGATTGTGGCTGACTGAAGACAAACTATGGAGATCGTGTGTCATCAGTTGCGCCGAAACATACAGGTATAGGGCAGCAAGTATTCAGTGTCCAAATGCAATGTGCACTACCACGGTAACAGAAGTTCACTTCAAACAATCAATGAGTCCCAAAAAGCATTTCGTGGACCAAAATACTGCAAGTTTCCGAAAATAGAGGAGGATCTGCTTAAATCTATGATTTCGTAACGTAATGGTTGATATGCTGTTTCTCAACAAAAAATGCTGCATTTTGAAGGACAATAAATAGCTGCGGCACATGGAATCCGTATCTCTGATTTGAAGGTTAACCGAAACGGGGATGATTACGTAGACAGAATTCTCTTCGAAGAGCAACTTTATTCCTAAAATGCTGAATGATTTCGACGAAAAAGTAATTGATTTTCATCGCCTTTGAATTGAGAAGCATAAACCGAAAGAATATTGGCTCTCCCAAATAGCAACCGGACATCAAAAGGCATTCAGTTTCCATATGCCACAAAGTTGAACAATCGATAACTAGGGGACAAGGAGCGTTATCCTATGCACAACCGCAAACAAAAACAGCAATGTACTGCAATGCTTGCTGTTGATGGCAGAAAGCGTGCACCTTACGTTGCTCTACAGTATAAAGAAAAACAATGCCTGAAATAAAATTTTCGTGAGGGATCTACGTCCGTATAAAAAAAAAAACCCGGGTGGAAGGACACGTAACTCGAACAAGACTAGATAGGAATGGTTTTGAGTCCCTCATTCGATGCCCAACCTTTCATGTTGGACAAGTTCTTTCCTTTTGACAGTATGTCATTATTATGCACTTACATAAATGGTACTTTTGAGTTCATGTTTATTTCACTTCAGGACGTATTGCCAGCTCGTAACTGGAAGGATATTTTCCAGGTGCCGATACTTGAAATACACGTGTCCAACTGGCCTCACGTCCGAATTTTACAACGACAGTAACGGAAGATGAATTGAACCAGTTGTGTGTATATTATATTTGATATACCTTTTGAACGTCAAAGAAATGTAAATAATTTTTAAAATATCTGAATTCCTATAATATACACATCCACAATTTTCGCCTGGATTTTTAGTCAAAAGTGTGTTAATTACGCGAGAACATATAGGACAGGAGAGTACTCTTTCACCTCTGCTGTTTGTGGCAGTTATCAATGCCCTAACAAAGTACTCGATGTAGGAAATAAATGGAGAGTTAAATATCTCACATTTGCTGATAATGTTGCTATCCGGGGGAAGGCACGGAAGTGAATACAAGACTAGCTCAACAAATAGGCAATCAAATTCGACAATTTTATGATGAAAGTGAACAAAACAAAAACCAATGCCATGGAAATGAGTACAGATAATACTGGTTGCCAAATACAACTTGATGGACAATTCATTAGACCCATACAAGAATTCAAGTACCTTGGGCACATGGTCTCAAACAAGGGTGCAGCAGGGCAAAAAGCACTTAAGAAAATGGCTAACAGATCTAAGTTCTATAACCTCTGGGAAAAGGTACTCCATACAAAGAAGATGTACTTGCATTGTCCCCACACATGCCCTACCCGTTTCTACTACAACATCCCTGTATGCCACCCTTTCTCTTTCAGTATTCATAATCTTCTTACCGTTCAATGGTTGGAACTTTTTACTTATTTTCTACCTTTATTCGTCTGCAAGCAGATTTAACTTACTCAATCCAACGCCTAGAGATACTTGATTCACTACAGATCGGATAGTAAACTGTATTATCAAAAATTTGCCACAATACCTGCACATTCCTAACAGATTTCCTGAATTCAAAGTTGGTTTTTGTGGAGTCTTATGGATCTTATGCCACTACCCTCCCATGTACAGCAGCGAATAGGCTTATGCTTGAAGAATATATCTGTAACCGCTAAACCCAGACTAGCACAGAAGTCTACCAAATGCTTCCGATTTGTACTAGTTTGCACATCTTCCCCACTGTGTAATGCGCTTAAATATGGACTAGCTATGGCTGAACTAATTGCCATGCTGGTAGATATTGCTAATTGTATGCACGCATACACCACAACAGGTTGTACAATAGTACAAAATAAGCGGTGAAGAGGACCAACTTAATTATCGTAGATAAATGAGGTAAACCACGCAATAAAAAAAGAAAATTAGTACTTGAAAATATTTGCAACAGTACTAGTTTCAGTCTATTGATATTAGCCATCAGCCACAATGCCTTAATACACTTCGAATAATTGGCCAAACATAAAAATAGATAGCACAAAACTTGAAAATAGTTATATCTAATATTCAATATAGTCACTCTTGAAGATGTAACTACACTTAAAAATTCTTATGATCTGTTGGTATACTTCAATAAATATAAATCATTCTTGAAGATCTACAAATAATTCGTTGAACACTTGCGTAAAATTAAAATGGGGGGTACGCTGATATTAAATTTGATATCGGTTGATTATGTTATGAAACAATGGTCAAACATGTATAACATGTATATAACACCATTTTTAATTAGCTAATTTTACTATTTAACTTTCTTCACTAGGCTGAAAATGACCTGAAGAGGGACTACAGAATGTGTATCTAGAATTTCACTCTAATAAAAAAAAATTTTTTAGGTATTGTAAAAGTGGAACTTTTAATGTTAATATTTTTAACCCGGGAGACATCTCATTAAATTTACAGCGAGAGAAGTCGCACGCGGTTGAAAAGACCACACCTATGTTGTTTCAGATAACTCGATACACACCGGTTTCTTGCATTCCTTAGTAATGATTTTTGCTAATTGTTTACTTTGCTCTTGTTATTGAATAAAATACAGACACAGACTTATACATCATCTTTCATGTTAAGAAACCTATCACAGCTTTTATTTCTGCCAATGTTGCATCATTAGCATTTGTCTGCCTAGAATAGTTTGCCCTGGATTTTCTTATGAAGTTAATTTCCTCCAAGACGCTGCTAAGGAAAATTAGCTCCCAAGATCCCAGTATGGTAGTGGCATGTCGAGTTTGGCATATCGGGCCTGACAGATGCATTACAATGCTCCTCCTTCTAGCCCTTCCTCTACTAGCACTAGGATTTGGAAAATAATTCCATCTTGTTTCACAATTTCCACCAATGTACTCGAGTAGCAGTTAATTTTGATTCGGGTCTACTTGAGAAATTTCATCCTCATATTCTGCAGACTCTTCAGAAGCACTATCGTGATCACCGATTTCTATATCAGAGGTGCCACCCTTTGAAGTAATCCTATTTTTAACTGGCGCACCCCCCCTCCCGCCGCCGTTGTAAACGTTCAAGTCAAATCCAAAGCACCCCACTTGCCCTTTCCTACAGCAATCTGTTCTAAAGTATTTCTTCTTCATCTTTTATGACCACATAGGATCACTTCAGTCAGTCCATCGTTCAGGTCGATTTGAAGGGATTGTTTGGGCTTTGCGGTCCTCCCATTACTTCAAGACACTCCGATCTTCGTGCCCTTTCCTCAGTTGAAAATATGCGTGGTGTTGGTTTGTTCTGCGTAAGGGTAAAGCGGAGGTTTGTATTCTTGAGTTTTGAATTCAAATTTATCTTATTTGTGGTGTCTTCTATTGTAAGGTCTATTTATTTCAGATCCTCTCTTATTTCTCTGATCCATTTACATCCTGTTGTGGTATTTTGAGACGAGATTGTGTCGTACTAGTTGTTTCAGAAGTCTCAAATCCTGCATCCTCATGATATGTCCTAAGAATCCCAGTCTCCTTTTACACATAGTATCTGCAATGGGTTCTAGCTCTTTGTATACGTATTTTTAGATATTAACCGCCACTGTCCATCTTTCTAGTATTTTTTGTTGATGCAGGTTCTTCCAATCATCCTTTCAATTCTTGCTTATTCAGGTAAAGTGTTTCTGCTGCATATGTAGCTTTTGGTTTTATAACTGTGTTGTAGTTTTTAAGTTTTGTATTAATTGATAAGACATTTCTTATTGTAGATATCCCATATCAATTTTTGTGTTTTAGCTGATCTATTTGTTCTTGTTTGGATTGAGATTTTTTCATTTAGGTTATGTGTTATTACTTCTCCAAGATATTTAAACTGAGTTACTATATTGATTTTATTACCATTTATGGTAACTTCTTTTAGTTGTGTTGGTTTTTGGGGCATAATTTGTTTTTTCAAATGATATTTTGAGGCCAATTTTATTTGCAATGTTTTGAAGTTCTAAAATCTGGGTTTTTGATTCTTTTATGTCCACTGCTAGCAATGCTAAATCGTCAGCAAAACCTAGGCGTTTGTTATGATTTTTCGGCCAATCTTTATTTTAGGGGGACATTTCCTAAACCATTCCCTCATTACCATTTCTCAGCACAATTAAATAATAGTGGTGAGAGCCCATCTCCCCGCCGTAGTCCAGCTTTAATTTTGAATGTGTGATGTTTCAACCCTAAACTTCACTTTTGTTTTGGTGTTGGTGAAGAGTCAATTTTATCTTGGTTAATTTGGGGTGTAGTCCAAGAGAGATTCTCTATGGATGCAATCATAAGCTTTCTTGAAATCTACAAATGTTATCACCATATCTCTGTTTCTTCTCTTGTGTTATCAACTTAAGACTCATGATCCTATTAGGACAACTCCTCCAGGGTCTGAAACCTCCTTGATATTCTCCTAGTTATTTCTCAAGAGTTAAAGGATGATTATTGAAAATATTTTGTACGTTATGTCTAGGAGCAGGATTTTCCTGTAGTTATTCGGGTCGGTTTTGTCTCTTTTGTGCAGTGGGTGAATGAGGGCTGTTGTTCAGTGTTCTGGTAGTGGTTCTTTAATCCAGATAGAGACAAGTTGCTGATGGAGGGCAACTTTTGCTGATGTTCCTGCATATTTCCAGATTACCACAAAGGTCTGATCTTCTCCAGGCACTGAATAGTTTTTTAATTTATTCAGAGCTTGGTAGAATTCCTTTATAGCAGGGGGGGATTGATGTTCTCTAGTGGTGTTTTTATTGGGGTGGCGGTGTCCAAATGAAGGAGTTCTATAGCTACCTCACAATTTAAAAGCTTGCTAAAATATTTAGCCAGAATTTCGACACTGTCTTTATTGTTATGAGCCAGCTTACCATTTTCATCCATCAGTAGGGTCGGGGTTACATACTTTTGGAGTTGCTTTCTGAAGGTTTTGTAGTAGTCCCTTGATTGGCTTTTATTGAATTGTTCAATTAACTGCAGCGTGTCCTTATGCTGTCTTTATTCTCTGTAAGACTTGGGTAGTTTCTTCTCAGTGTTTTACTAGATTTTGATAGGATATTTCTGTTTTTTGGGACTATGTAATAGCAATGCCCGATGTCTTTCCCCCGCTGTTTCATCACATTCACTCTTCCACCATTAGTGTTTTTTACGTGGTTTAATTGGAGCCAGGTCTTCTGCAATTTGTTTAAGGGTGTGTATTAAGTCTTCATGTTTAACTGTTATTTTTATTTTTTCAGTTGCTTTCTGGTAATTTTTGTTGATCAGCGGGGTAGGAACGATTTTTCTTTTAGTTTTAAGGCCTTGCTTTTGTTGTCTCCTCTGGGGAGCGAGTTCAATTTTAATTTTAACTACGCAGTGATCTGAACCAGTGTCTATTCCTCGGAGGACTTTGACATAGATCTCTGTGGTGGTATATGTCCATGCAGATGTGATCCAGTTGCCATTCTCCTTTAGTGTAGTCAGGCTGTTTCCTTGTTTTGAGGTTTCCTCTTAAAACATGTAGAATTTGAGATTAAATTATGGTTTCTACACAGGTCAACTAGTCTCTCCATTTTTATTTGTTTTCTTGTGTGCTGACAATTTTCCAATGATGTCACAGTATTTTCTTTCTCTGCCTAGTTGAACGTTGAAGTCTCCTATTAATAATTTTACAACACGGTGTTTGGGGATGTCTTCTATGGTCTGGTCCAATAGGTCCCAAAATCCTTGTTTCCTCATGGTCTTTTGAGGAGTTTTTATCATTAGTGGGAGCATGCGCATTTATTGTAGTATAGATTTTATTAAGATGCCTTTCAGCCGGTGAAGTATTCCTTAAAAGACCTTCCATGGTTGACTGTCAAAGTGTCGCCTGTGTGGGACAAGGTCCCGAATTACAACTCTGGATGTGATCCAGTGAGGTGATAATGAGGCCGCTCCTCTGGAGTACGGACACCTTGTGCAGCCGCCCCTAACCTGGAAAACAGACGCTGCATAATGAATTCCAGTGGCATTTCCTCCACTGTGGGAACCATCCCCCCAAAAGGGCTCATTCGCCCGAAGCCGTTGGTCCCCTTAGGGAGTAAGGTTATTTCCCGCGTTCTAAAGTATATCATATTACAATATAAAATTTGCTCATTTCCTGTTAGTTCTGAAATAAAAAATATTTGTAGCTTGTTTCGCACCCAGCAGTGTAGGCTTTCTTGAAACATACTTCCCCCTGAGATGACATTTTCGTCTTCAGAACCATAAGTGATTCCAGTGTGGATGTACTTAATGTAGGCCTGAATTCTGTCAGATTTTTCCTAACTCTGAAAACTTTCCGTGGGCGAGTTACTATGAGGTACACTTAGTACTGCGAATACATCATTACGTAAGGTTTTATACTTAATTTGTCCACAATCATTTTTAAGCTCTGCAATTTTGTCCAAATTCACATCAATGTTAGCTCCATGTACAATATATTCCAGGAAAGTATCACACTGGTAAAATGCAAATTCCTTTTCAACTTTGACATGTTCACTTTCTTTGCCCGAAGTTGGGAATCTGCAAATAAAGTATTCAAGAGATGAAAAGGAAACCTTAATTCTGAGAGAAGTCTACAACTTCGGCATGATGAACAAATTCATCAAGGGGAAATTTCCTGATATGGTAACTGCAAGTTGCCATATAGAACTCTCATACAGAATTATAAAACATCTCTTCATCACAGTATTACTTTTCAAATATGACCTAGCTTTTGTTCCAATTACTAAGTCCTCATTGGCTTTCTAGTATTTCCTCCTCTTGAATTCATCACTCAAAAGGGAGGCAGATTCTGACTGAATAGAACATTGCTGAACAAGTCTGACCAATAGGTCAGTTAAAAGACCAGCAAGTTTCCTCCTAAGAAGATGTATGGCTGGAGCATCTTGTTGGAGAAATACAGGGTTTCCATAAAAGAACTCTGGGGGCTTAAAAATTGATATCTTAATAGCTGTAGAAGATGGCAAAATGTAGTTAATTTACCTGAAACGCGTAGCTCATCAAGTTTTACTCATGCCAAAAGGGGAATGTTTTCATCAACAGTTGGCAGCGCTGCGGAACAATGACCTTGAAACAACATTGCGTCAGTCAGTGCTGTCTGGATTGTCGCACTATGGCGACGCCGCAAGAAAAGGCTCAATGTGTTATTTGGCTAATAGAAACTCATTCTGTTGTTACGGTACAAAAACTTTCGACGTGATTATGTTGTTGACCTGCCTACGGATAAAACCATTCGCCAATGGTTAAGTGCTTTCAAACAAACAGGAAGTGTTTTAAAACAAAAGTCGCTGGGTAGGCCGCGTGTGTCAGAAGAGAATGTGGACAGAATCTGAGCTTCATGCCTTCGAAGCCTTAAGAAATCTTTGACAAGACACAGTCTGGAGTTGGGCTAACCAAAATCAACAGTTCATAAGGTAGTTCATAATAGACTTCGTTTAACTGCTTACAAACTTCAACTGTTACTCCAGATTAAACCGATAGACAAGATTAATAGATTTTACTTTTTTGTTCCATGCTAAACGAAATCAATGAAAATAACCTTTTAAAATGCTATTTTTAGTGATGAAGCGACATTTCATGCGAACGGGTCTGTAAACAGACATAATTGCAGAATTTGGGGATCAGAGCCACCCCATGAGTTCGTAGAGTATGAACGTGACACGCCAAAAGTGAATGTTTGGTGTGGTCTTATGCATGATAGAGTAATAGTAATAAGTCCCTTCATTTTTGTTGAAAGAAATATCAATGGTGATGTCTATTGTGACGTTAGAGGAATATGTTTTTCCTCAGATGACATTGAGGTGGAGAAGGGTTTAGTCTACTTCCATCGAGATGGGGCACGCCACACTTCAGTTTGCGTGTGCGTGAGGCACTTGACGCTCGACTCTGCAACAGATGGACTGGAAGGGATGGACCTATTCCATGGCCACCAAAGAGCCCTGATATGACCCTGTTGGATCTTTTTTTCTGGGGGCATATCAAGAATCTTGTGTACGCAGAGAAAATTTGTGGTGTTGGCCATCTCAGGGAACGAATAATCAATTGTGTGGCAAACGTCCCCCCAGACACGCTGGCCAGGACATGGGAAGAGGTGGAATACCGTTACGATGTGTGCAGTGCCGTTAAAGGGGCTCATTTTGAACTTTATTAAATTGTTCTAAAAAAACTTAAAAATGCAACCTTTTCAACCATGTATTAAACATTAATATAAGTCTTTTACTCCATTACAATATTTTGCCTCAAAACCCCACAGTTCTTTTATGGAAACCCTGTATATTCACAGAGTTAAAAACGGGAAGGGTAATCTGAAGAAAGTAGAAAAACATTTTTGTGAGTGGATCTTGTATGAAAGATTTCACAGTTTCAAACTGCTTGGTGGTCTCATTTTTATGCTGGTTCTCACTACAAGACATGAGTGCCAAAGCTTCTCACTGCTCAAGAACTTTATCAATGTACTGAAGAAGTGAGAGCCAACGGGTACCAACATATTTCAAAATTTTGTGACCCTCTGCGCCACAAACAGCCTGATAAACTTTCAACGTGTTTTTCCTTTCGGAACTCTTCACAAGTGTATCGTGAGAGAGGGTAAGCAACTAATCCCTCTATGGTATCAGCTTCTCGGAAACGCTACCCCTTATACCAGCACCGGTCATCAGAGTATGCCTCCGACCAGGTTGGACGCGGCATACCGGCAGGCAAAACAATTGATTCCACGTAGGAAGCAATTGAACAAGTCCACTAACGTGACTCCAGTGACTCACCAGACACGTGCAACGACAGTATCGACGCCGTAACAGAAATCTTAAGTGCAGCAAGATCAAGACATGTCTCAGGAAAACATACAAGTCCTGACCACGGCCATCCAAGCAATGTCCGACAGATTTAAGGATCTTGAGGCCAGAATGGATTCCTTTTTAGATGAGGAGCAACCAACCCACGACGGTGGCAAAGACGACCAGGACCAACAGCCGCAGGAAGAAGTCATCCCCCTGGAGAAAACTAAAGCCGGCGACGTCTGGACTACGCGCAACGGAAGTATTTCTTCAACAGGGCCAACCTGTTATACCTAGCCCTAGCCCAGGGATGGGATGTGGCAGTTCAAGTAGACTGGGCAACAGGCGACCAGGTCGCCGTTTTCCCGGAAGGATTCACGTACACTCCAACTCTCTGCTAGCCCGTGGTGCCAGCTCAACCCGGCCAGGAAGAGGATGTGGATGCTGCGGGGAGCATAGCAACAGCAACCAAAACGTGAGGCTGCAACTCACCGCGGACAGCAGCGAACCTCTCCTCGCCGGCTCTCCTGGCCAGACAACTCTACCAGCACTGAGTAGGTAACTCACAGGACTACCTGATGACATGTACTTTGTAAATCTTTTGTATGTATCTTTGCTTGTACAGGATAGCTTCGCTATTCCTCTATGCAGTTTTTGTTTAAGGGTATCTTGTTTTCTTGTATTTGATACAGCAGGTTTACCCTGTCTCACAAACTGGATTGTATTTTATAATTTTATAAATAAAGCAGCACTGAGGGAGGGAACCCTTCAAGTCCTTCGCTGCCTCTCTCGCGGCTAACGCCCATACTGCCTCTTACACGCGATCTACCCCGAGCATATTCAAGCCGGGGTAGGAGGCAGCTCGGGGACAGTTGGTTGTGAGAGAGGGTTAGCAACTAAACCCAAAAAGTTCTCTACATTGAATGGTAATTGGGCTACTGCATTTTTCGAACAGATGTGTATGAGATGATATGAACAACCTGGGACACAAACTTGGCAACACCTATATTTGTCCCTATCATTGTGTGTGCATTGTCAGATGAAAAAGAAATGCCATTTTCCCATGGAATGGCTAAAGAAGGCAATTTACTATTAATAACAGAAAATTCCCTCGCCTGCATTGTCAGTACTCTTTAACAATGACCAAAGAAGAATTGGTATTTGGCCTCTCTGAGCATTAAAGAAAGAGATAAGTATAATAAAGTTTAACCACATTTGAATCCATACTATCAGCAGCCAAAGAAAAAGGCGTTATTTGCATAATGTTCTCCTTTTTTGCCTCAGATGCCGTGTATTGAACTGAAGCAGTTTTTGCCGAAACATACTTTTGAGATATTTTAAAGTCTGGGAACATTCATCTAAACAAATATCCAGCGTGATCTGAAACTGATAACAATATTATGCCCCAAAAGAAATGATGTGATGAGCAATTCAGCATTCGTCACCGTAGTTTCATTACCTTTTACGAAGAACAATGATACAGACTGATTTCTTAATTTTGATTCACTGTATGTGTGATGTTTCTTGGATTCTATGTGTCGTCTGCAATCATCACGTCCACCGTGAGCCAGAGAGAAATCACACGAACACACATTGCAGAACAAGTCGTTTTCACTAACATGAGAAGCAAGTATACATGGCCATTCCGGAGTGTAAATGTCTCGATATTACTGTAACACTGCTGTCTTCTTAGAAGAAGATGCAAGTTGACAATTGCTCTGCTTCATTTTACATTTTCGAATCAACGACTAGGATAATTAGAACTGACATGCGCTAAATATTCCACTCGTTCTACGCACACGACAGAGACCCGAATGCGTGCACTGGAGAACCAAAGAGAATTGCAGTAGAGCAAGGAGCAGCGAGTACCAAGGAGTAGAGCCTACCTCACGCCGACTTGACGTGTCATTCTATTTAAGAGAGCAGCATACATCTACGTAGCTGGCCATGAATTCACAACGCTAGCGGGAAACAAAAGGAAGTAACGACGAAGTAACTGCGAAATATGTTTAGATGCCAACTTACATTGAGGAGGGTTGACCAGTGATGGTCTAAGGGATTGAACATTTTTTTACTTCTTTCCTTTTTTTGTAGATATTAATTTTCGTGACAATGTTGCCTTTCCGTAATAATTTCCCCTTAGACCGTAATCACAAAGTGAAATCCATAATCATTAAGGACAATCCGTAATAGTTGGCACCACTGCCATATTATCAGTCTCATCTGCTTCTTCAGGTAAATTAATATCTTCCTCGAATCAGTCTTCACGAAAGAGTTGTCATCTAACCAAATCCTGCTCTATTTGCAGGCATTCATTCTCCTGTAGCCCTTTTTCAACACTGACCAACAATTTTCATATGCTATATACATCCATTTCTGTCAATAAAACCAGACACTTTGGAAGTCGCGCGCGGTGCAATTGACTGCACTAAAATACACGGGAACTTGCATGCGGTCGAAAGCACCGCACCGACGTAATAGTGGCTACTATAACTCGCTAGATGGCACTGTCACTTATTCACCTGTGTGAGAGCCCTGCCCACATCTCCACCACCGATATGATGGAGGGTGATCGTCATCTGCCACCTGTATTCCAAGTGATACCGACTTTACTACAACTGTGGTCTTTTCCTCGCCATACGACTTCTCCCGGGTTAAACATGTTGTGGAGACATGTAACCGCTAGCGTCTAGAACACCGAAGGTCACAAGAGCAATGCTCGTTCGATCCATAATATCAAGTATGAATATTTAGGTATTTCCTTCTAGATTATATATTTTGTCTTGTTTTATGCCGTGAGTATTATATTAGTGTATTATCATTTCATAAGGAGAACTTAGCCCGCTGGTTATATTTTGGAGTGTAATGTTTTGTGCTATGTTCACTGATATACGCGTTTGGTTCCCGTAGGCAGAATCGGTCATGTTTGCAGAAAACGTAGGGCCAGTACCAAAGGAGTGATTTGTAATGATGTTTGTGTCACGACTAGTAATTTCATGAGGGCATTGTGTGTGAATCTATTACTGTAATCTCATGGAAAAAAGACTATTCACAAAGAGGCCTTTAGGTCAAGAAGAGTTTAACTCATTTGAACTTCTGTCATAACACAGTAATTTCACCCGTATCGAACGTAATGAACTTTCTATTAACCCGGTTCATGACCAGTGCTACCATATTATTGTAGTATTTGTGTGATTTTCTTCATGGAGATTTTTTTTTTCATTCTGAAACTTACGTTTATTGGATCAGTAAACCCATTCTATCCCTCACTTGTCGACTTCTCATCCATGAAGATGTATTTTAGATTCTGTCCTAGTATATTTATGGTAAAGTTTATACAGATATATTTACAAAACCTTTTTTTCGGACGCACCACGTCCTTTACCAACGTAGCTAGGAGACATTTAGGATAAGTGATAAGGTACACTAATTTAGGAAGATTTGTCTCATTACAAGACATCTCCAGCAAAAAATATCTAAAACTGACAGAGATAAAGGCATTAAGAACACTTTTAAAGTCATTGTAAAACATTAGTCACTAGTATTTTGCTTATTCTTAATGTTTATTATTATTATTATTATTACGAATGGCTTCACGCCGCACCGACACATATAGGAGAGGAAAGGGCTAGGAGTGGGAAGGAACCGGCCGTGGCCTTAATTGAGGTACAGTCCCACCATTTGCCTGGTATGAAAAAGGGGGAAACCACAGGAAACCATCTTCAGGACTGCCAACAGTGGTGTTCGAACCTACTATCTCCCGAATGCTGGATACCGGCAGCACATAAGCGACTACAGCTATCAAGCTCGGTCTTAATGTTCATGGTATTTTCTTTTTCTAATTTGAAGTTATAAGTTCTTACGTCCTTGATGATGTGGTAAAATGAAATGTTTGTCCTACATTTGGTATTAAAAACCGAATGTATCAACTGGTGATGTTTATGTTGTTCTAAGAGAACTCTCCGTGATGGCAGGGGGAAACTCCTCTCTCCCATCTTTGAAGTATTTGGTGGTGTCTTATCTGTCAATAAGAAGTTATTTTGTAGACATGATATAGGCATTTGGGGGCATACTGTGTCAAGAAAATAAGGTGAAATTCTTTACGTTTTGCGGAGAACTGTGCTCTGCGTCACAAGAAAATCTTGACTGTCCATGAGAAACGTGTCTATAAGTACGGGCCGTGAAAGCATCAATGCAAAAAGAATTTTTTTGCTAAGGAATCTCCCCGTGGTCCCCGTTAGTTCTTGTGCGTGTACTGTTGTATTGGTGGCTTGACTGTAGGGCAAAATAAAAAGTATCGAAAGGTAGAAACTATGTCTCAAGTTGAGTGAAGGTCAATATGAATCTGAACCAATGGGGTACACAGAATTAATTTTCAACTGAATTTAAGTGCCACAGGAAATAACGTGATACACAACTGATCTGAAAGGTATGGATGCACAAAAATCCAACTAGGCAGCATACAATGACAAATACTGTCCAAAGAATATAGAACACTATACTTTCAATCATACAACACATACCTCCGTTCTAGTAGGCGGTACAGCAGGTCGTCTGATAATCTGATTTTGAGGAGTCTGGCCGTACTCGTGGTCCACCAAATGGAATGGTGCTGAGGGACTGAACACAGTCATCCCTTCAACAGCATATGGTTTGGTGGCAGCCATGTCGGGCGTGGTGGGCCCACGGACAGGCTCTGCCGCAAGCGTCACCGCACGCCGACCACGTGGCATGCTGCTGGTGGCAAACTACTGTTTACCACAGCTCTAGGAGAGATCCTCAAGCTTTCCTGCAAACACATAATGGAAGACGCATTCAAACAAAACTGAGGATTAATGACAGGTTATACCTAATTATGGTAATTTTCATTCAACTTCCTAGTTCAACAAGGAGATTTGTGTCATAACAATGAGCTGGATATGTTCACGCTAAATCAAATGATCTGACAAACTTCTGGCTACAGGTTTAGAACACATGGTATA
The DNA here is from genome assembly GCF_040414725.1 of Anabrus simplex. NCBI lineage: Eukaryota > Metazoa > Arthropoda > Insecta > Orthoptera > Tettigoniidae > Anabrus > Anabrus simplex. The sequence goes on from NC_090278.1 coordinate 73,270,149, forward strand.
TATTGAAGAGATGTGAAGTACATAATGAGAGTCAATTAGACACGAACTGGATTCAAACCCACACCCTTCAGAATTCGTTACCCATAGGGCTCCTTTCCAGCAGAAGAAATATGACCTAGACCACCACAGTACAATGCATCAGAGAGGAAATTGTGAGGTTAATATGAATCCCACAGATGTACAGTTGGCTCTATTTCTTCTGTACGCAATACCTCTTTGGCGTGTTGTATGTTCTATAGGTACTCAAAATTGCTAATTAGCCAAATGTCTGTTCAATGAACAGTACGGACCTATGATTTTGAACTTATCGCATATTAAATTACAGAAAACATTGAAAAAATTGGCGCACTCAACAACACAAAGTACGAAAATGAAACTTGCCTTGTTTGAAAGTCAATGAAAGGCTCTTAAACCTCTGATGGTTTGACTCTCCGAATAATCCAACCGTGATGCAGATCCAGAAACTGTACGCAAATACATTGTAGGCATGTTGGCAAGTCAGCTGGTGATATTAGACTAATGCATTCTGACATTTTGCTTAGTGAGTGTTTATAGTTAAAGCAGTTTATCTTAAAGGGAATAGTTTTTTTGGCTTTCAGTTTACAAATATTTTGCATTATGGACACCAAATTGTGTTAACATGTTAACAGTGCACAAAATGTTGGACAATTTTTGTAGGACTCTCCTTTACATGTTGGACATGTAGAGTCCTACAAAAATTGCAATGCAGATTGTATGGGCATGTCTACAGTTAAAGCCTGAAGGAGAAATAGTAATTAACTAGAAAAGCATACAATGGGTTTTATTGAAGGAATTAAAATTGTAAAACATAATAAAGTCTAAATCTGAACTCTCAGATCACTCTTCTAGGCTGTGATTCTTGAAGGGGAGGAGAAAATGAACTCCCAACAAAGAAAAGGCACTTTGTATTCCTAACCAGTGGGTATACGTTACATTTCTGCAGTACGTTACTACGTCTGATATTCTCAGAATATGCATCAAAACGTTCATATTGATCGAACTTTTGATAAGGGGTTGGCATTTATCCACAATTCAACCATTCCTTAAACTCTGCTCCTTTCTATGCAGAGTATACTTTTTCCATCAAAATTAAATTTAATCCGTTTTTTGAAACGGAAACAATATCCTTATTTTAATTCCAAAAATTAAGCCTTTCATATGTGAATAACTATACAGTAAACAAGGAATGGATGTCACAAGAACATAATACGGTTCAAAGCTAGTACGAATTACTGCCTACATTTTTAAAATATATTAGTAACGAAACATTCCACACTCTGAGGTGAAAACACATTCGATGGTTAACGCCATATAAAAAGACAAATTACAACTACTTCTAACAGTATCTGACAGTAAATTAGACCTGGTGATATACCGACAGCAGCACACTAGTCGATCTACTGTCACCTACCAGTTCGAGAGTTTAGGAATATGTAACACATGATCAAGCGTATAACATTGATGAATCAAACTAAACTATAAAATGCTTCCATAAAACTCTTGCCGCATGAAACAAAACTGTAAAAGGGACAAAACTTGCTTGAAGCAATGATAACTGGAGTCATAAATTACCACCATACCCAACAAATGGGAAACAGCAGGGCATTCAATAATATTTTTGTCATCCCTGCCTATGTATTATTTCCAATTATCTCAATGGAGATATGCACAATCAAGTGTAGATATTTATCACATAAGTATAAACCGGTGGACGAGGACGCAACCACTATGTTAGGTACAAAGTACGTTTGTTATTAGTAGCAACATTGTATGTTGCTGGCTTTTACAGTACCTGTGACTAGTACCACTTTAGGAGCGACACCATAGTTCTGACTTGCCTATGATTAGTAACCACTATTTGAGGAACACCTGTGGTTAGTACACGTATGTGATGAACACCATAGGTTTGGGTTGGGTTGTGTGTTTGGTATTTTATTTCCCTCAAGTTTGCCAGCAAACCAGTTAGGATCCCCCATTAACCACCTGGAAGTAGCACCTTTACCCCTGCTACGCCAGCGAGGTAAGTTAGTGGAGTCTATAATTAAATACTCTTTTCTCATTCACTTCCATCTCCATCTCATGTCTATGTCACAGGATTAATTTTCATGTCCTACTACATCACTTGCACCCCAACAAAATGCGTAGCACCCGTCAATTGCTATACCCTCACGGTCATACAGCAATGAAACTGCTCTCTCTCTCTGTCAACTCGTACCATCAAAGAAAAAGGAACTGTCAGTCACTAGTTGTAGCTAGGATTGTGTATGAACTCAAGGAATAGACTATAGACAATAATATAGTTTAGACTAATTTAGTTTATTATTTTAGGTTAGTTTTTCTCGTATTTTCTACTCGTACATAATTTCACAAATACTCTTACATTAAAGAAATATACATTTTAATCACATCAGACTATTGTAAAAAACGCAACATATTTCTGGAATGATTTTAGACAAAAGCTGTGGCGACACTGCAGCACTAAATTGCAAATCATTGTAACTCGCTCCGGTAGCTAAAAATCTTATCCACGATTAATCGCTCTTGACCTCTCACACTTTCCCTCATTGCAGTGTCGTTTCATTATTAAACGCGCCACCAGGTAGACAGTTCATTGTAAGTGTCTATATCCATTCGTAGAAAGTTTCTAAAATTGAATGGTTCTACTTCTTTCATATTTGTACGACAATTTCTCTCTATAACCACTTTTCAGCCCAATATTCACTTCATATCGACTTCAATGACAACAAAGTCAATGCAATTCCTATTTTTTAAATGTAGAAAATGAAGGAGCCATGATGATGCGTTTTCAGGCCAGAACGAGCCAGCCTACTGCAGATCGGGCCCAGTAGATTGTGCCATGTGGTGAGCATTACCCAATTTTTACCACGCCAACTACCTGCAGATTGTGCCGAATGGAGAGCATCAACCGATTTACCGCACCAACTACCCTGCAGATTGGGCCAAGCAGATTAGGTCGTGTGTAGAGACCTTAAGCAAGCGCAATGGCATCCTTCACCTGACGGCATGTAAAGGCAAAGTTGGAAACATTAGCAACATCGCCATCTTGTAGTTTGTGTTTAAAAATATTCAAGATGAACTTCATTGTATATTTCAAACTCTCGTTTCCTCACCATTACATATGACACTGTGGTTACATCATACACATCCCACGCATGGCAATAAACAGCTGGTTCAAGTTTTCATACATCCAAAAAGTGAAATCTCGATTGCATCTGACAGTTGGCAGGTTTTAACCTCTCGCTAGCTCATAAGTTTGTAAAATAGTAAGATCAGCACCAGGTGAGCCAAACATTCCCCCGAGACACTCCCGTCAGTGAAGCCATACACCAAATAGGAACCATAGTAAAACAGCCATGATGGCCATGGAGGCTGACTCTTGGACCATTTCAGAAATTAAGATGGGTGACGTGGACTCTATGGAGTCCCAACTGTACAGAACACAGAGGTTTCACTTCAGGGCGTGTTTCCATGGCTGCATGCAGTTTCTGCCGCCACCCTCAGTAGTACCTTTGATGTATTAGTTATACCGAGCTAATGATTGGCTTTTTTTTAAATTAGTATAGCAGTATCTTCAATTCATCGATGTATCATCAAATTCTGGACGTCTGGTTGTGACTTGATTGATGTGCACGGTAAGTCCCTATTGACAAATCAAACAATTGTTGCAGAACACATCCTTGACCAATTCTTTTGCTCTCCCCCCTGTACGTTATTGTTCAAGCAGTTGACTTTCAAGGATACTCCCATGTTTAGGCGATAGGATTTACGCCAGGTAATTTAGACGCATTTTCCTTTCCTGTGAGCAAGGTATTCCACATCAAACAATCCACAGACAACTCTTCCCATAGATAATGGAAAGCAATGTTTTCTACAACCTGATCAAATCATTGTTAGCTGATCCAAGATCAATTTTGATTTGAGATCAGAAAATGATCCTTTCCAACGTGCTTGTTATGTTGTATAACGATCTCTGATCTCATGATCCAGATCAACTTTGATCCGTCATCATAGAATTTCAATTGGCAAAGTCGTAAACAGCGTGGGAAATTCGTACTTATGAGGAGTATGTTGATAGTAAAGTCATGTTATTTCATGCGTTTATTCTCTCCAATGCAGTGTCAATCTTGGTGTTAATCAGATCTCAAACACATTGACTGAAAAATGGGCATGAACTTTGAAAAGCATGACAAGGATGTCAACGAGCGAATAAATAGGGCGCCAAATTTTACAGCAAACGAAAAGGCCTTAATTGATTTAGCTGTAACGAAATATAAGAATAACATTCAAAATAAAAAGACCGATACTGTAAGTACGAAAGAGAAGGAAAACGCCTGTATAGCAGAAGCTTCAGTCTTCAATTCCCACACAATTTTTGCGTGAAGCAATTTGAAAACCTTGCAATTATGTTACAAGAATGTAAAACGAGGAATGAAGAACTCTGCTGCAGACGATAAAGTACAGAAATACGTATTTACGTATTAATCACTAGTTGAGACTTTGGAGTACCGTGCTTTACCAACTGTACTTTCTTACTGGGTCAACATTCATAAAACGGGCAGCGCAATCACAATTAGTTGCTTTCGAGGAGGAAATAGCTGTCAGTGAAGTTCCTTACAACACGGTAACGTATCAAATTACGTGAAATTAAATATACTTTACACACGCTTAACTATTACTTGTTACTATTCGACTAGCTTTTACAGAATAAACAAAGAACCACCTAATACCAATATAATAATATAATATAAATGGTCCGTTATGAATTTACTCATTCGGAACAAATATTTCAGATTCCCTATGGAAATCAACATCTATATCAAGAACCACCCAATCGATACTTTATTTTAGGCGTTGGGCAAAATTAAATAAACATTATCACTCACAGAACATATTTCGACCACCTAGTGGTCATCATCAGCCGTATAAGAAAACTTAGATGAAAAATATTGGACAATAAGCACAATTGTTAATCTTTAGGTTATGGAAAAAATATTTGCTGTGTTAATTGTTTGACTGGTAAAAGTTCTTTGGTATCTTCTTACTTAAAAATGGCGGTCACCTGGTTAGGGCAGCTTGCCTCATGTTATATATCATATCTTAGAAAGATGTTTAATCTGCGCTGCCTTGGGTATCTGTCTTTGTACACAACCTAGTGTAGTAGCGATGTGACACGGTTTGATTGTTCGTGCAATCCATAAAGGGAAGTGGAGTTGCGTCGTCATCTAGTACGTCAGATCCCCAAGGCAAGCCCCCCCCCCAAACTCTCAGGGAGAGAAAAAAATGTAATGTAGTCAGATGTTTTCCTTTCAAGAAAATGATAGTCTGTATTACGTAGAAGCGGTAGTACCACCCCCCACCAACCGTCAAGGGATACCGTGGGTGTTGATTATACCACCAAAAATTTAAAAAATACTACATAACCCCAGGTCCAGGCCCCCTGTTACAAACTGGCATATGGGCGCCCATGCTGGCAGGTAAGGTATTTAACAAATTTTCAATTCTTCAAGAAAAAGCAGCAATCAGAGAAACAAAATTCTAAAACTACTTATTCTTCCCAGAATGTATACAAATATATTCAGTAATATAACTTGTACATTTATTAACAAGAAAACTGAATTTTTTTTTTCTCAAGTTGCTTGTCACACGGACACAGACAGGTCTTATGGTGACGACGGGACATAAAAGTGCTAGGAGTCTAAAGGAAGAGGCCGTGACCTTTAAGTACAGCCCCAGCATTTCCTCGGTGTGAAAATGGGAATCCCTGGAAAATCATCTTCAGGGCTGCTGACAGGCAGGTTAGACGCCACTATCTCATGAAATCTGTGACTTAAGCAATTGCAGCTACCGAGCTCTGTGGAATATACTTCTAAAACACCTAGACTTAAAATCTGAATACAGCTACTATGCTGTATCAACCACCACCCACCTGTGCTTGGTGTATTTGGCAAACTTCCTGACAAAAACAGATTCGAGAGGTCAAATTTCAAAACCCTCCACTGACGAAGTATGAATGGGTATGAATTTAAAACAACCAGTGGAACCGACTCACAGTGCCTCGAATGCACAGAAGCTGGTGTAAAACAATAGTATTACTGACCAAGGGACTGCTTCTGTAGCACGATACAGAATCGATGATTGTAGTCGAAAGGGGTCCAAAATCCAAGTCATCGACCCGTCATAATAGAATTTATCGCTAGGAGGGTAGAACCATGGTATCTGTCATCAGCCCCTCACAACTGTATTCATTGCTGGGAAGGTAGAACCATGGTAATCAAAGTAGCGTAGACTCGCGGTATTCCACACATTTTGGTACTACTGGCGGACAATATAGAATACAGACTTGTGGTGTTTCGCTCATTGCGGTGCCATTTACAGGCAACGCATAAGTGTACTAAGCACAGGGACTCGTGCTATCCCGTAGCGTTCCCCATATAGTGGGTATAGTTCTGACGCTCAACGCATACCCGTGCGGTATATTCTGATCTCAAAACTTGGCCCATCCTGGTAATGAGGGTTGTCAGTCTGCACACCCTAGTGATCAGGGTTGTCAGTCTGCCCACCCTAGTGATCAGGGTTGTCAGTCGGTTTCTTTCATCTGGACTCAAGGGGCGCGTGTCGTTTAAAAGGCAAGTCAGCGCTGTCAAAAGCAAGGTTGTCATATTCTACGTTGATTATTTAAACACGTTAACATTTAATTTATTCTAAAGTCAAAATATAAATATAAGAAGCTGATAATAAACCACAGCACAAACCGAACTCTCGGATAATTTGTTTCATGCTTAACCCGTGCGGTGGTCGCAGATGTTGAGAGAAAGAAAAATAAAAGAAAAAACAGGAAGGAATTGGCAAATAAATTCGACAAAGACTAAACTTAAATTGATACTAAATTAGGCATATTAAAATAATTTTATGCTGCTAATATCACTGCCTTGCTTTCAGTAAAGAAAGGAAAAGTACAACAATTTTTTACAATTTGTTTTATGTCGCACCGACACAATAAGGTGTTATGACGACGATGGGCTAGGAAAGGCCTATGAGTGGGAAGTTAAAGCCCGTGGCCTTAAGGTAGTTCGCCAATATTTGCCTGGTGTGAAAATGGGAAACCACGGAGAACCATCTTCAGAACTGCCGACAGTGGGGCTTGAACCTATTATCTCCCTGATCCAAGCTCACAGCTGCGCGACCCTAACCCCACGGCCAACTCGCCCAGCAAAGGAAAAGTAAAATCACGAACCAGGGACTGGGATAATAATAATTGTCCGCCTCTGTGGTGTAGTGGTTAGTGTGATTAGCTGCCACCCCCGGAGGCCCGGGTTCGATTCCTGGATCTGCCTCGAAATTTGAAAAGTGGTACGAGAGCTGGAACAGGGTCCACTCAGCCTCGGCAGGTCAACTGGGTAGAGGTGGGTTCGATTCCCACCTCAGCCATCCTGGAAGGGGTTTCCGTATTCTCTCTTCTCCTCGAGGCAAATGACGGGATGGTACGTAACTTAAGACCACTCCCATCTCCCGCCAAGGCCCCTGTTCAGCATAGCAGGCAAGGTATTGGTCATTCTCCCCAGTTGTATACCCCAACCCAATGTCTCATGCTCCAGGACACTGCCCTTGAGGCGGAAGAGGTAGGATCCCTCGCTGAGTCAGAGGGAAAAACCAACCCTGGAGGGTAAGCAGATTAAGAAAGATAATAATAATAATAAATATCGGAGTATGTAGTTCGGACAAAAAATAGCCAGCAAACTTAGCTACTTTTAAAACAAATGCAGTATTTACCTTACCTCTATTCGTCGTCCTCGTCATTGTCTGCTAAGTGAATTACAAATCTACCTTGGTTGCTATCCATGTCGTGTTTCATGCACTTCTCTTGCCTTAATGGTGCTTCGAACACTAGCAGACCACCTCTCAGGACCAATCGTTCCAGCTCCTTCACGCAGAAGTTGACACGTACTAGCACTCAAAGTTGACGTAACATTATTCTTCCTAACATACGCCTTCCGCTGAGACCAGATCATTTCTATAAGGGGTTTAAAACACAGTGATATGGAGCGAGCCACAAAACTTCGTGTCCACATGAGGCTGCGATCTCCTCTACAGCGTACCTTTTACTGATATTGGCCGATTTGATTTCCTGCAACATAACTGCCTTGATGGGTACAGGTTTTGGCACGGCAATGTTACTGTACTCCATAAACTTAATAATGTCCTTAATATTAGTGTTCATGGAAGGAAACCTAATCAGCTGCGCAAATGATAGCTTGCGTTTCCACCACTATTACACATTTTCGGTCACATCCACCGGCAAGCCAGTTAGGACCCCCCTATCCACCACCCGAGACGTGCCATGTGGGAGTATCACCCCTCCCCCTGCTACGCCTGCATAGTAGGTTCGTAGTAGATTCATATGAGGTTGGAAGTGAAATGTGAAACATGTCAGTCACGATTACAGAGCACTCGTTCCAGGTAACTATTGCGAGCCGATGACACGCTGTAAGGACTAGAGACTTTGGCAAGTAGACAAACCCAAAGCAGAGATAGATGAGCAAGTGGCTAGTTTTATAATCACAAGAGATGCTGCTTTTTGTAGAGTTGAACCCTCTCAATGCGTGCAACAACTTCCACAAAATGCTTTGCGAGACTTGCTGGTCGCTTGAAGTGCACTTCTCTATTAGCACGGTAGTGCACATTGCATTCGGACACTGATTACTGGCTGTCCTATGCCTGTATGCAACTGTGTTTCGCCACAACTGATCACTGCGAGTTTATATGATGCAGTATTACTCAAATTCTTGCTCACTGTGAACCAACAAACAATTCTGAGATCAAAGAAAACTCATGTCCTGTTCCAGAAACACTTGTAAAATAAATTGTACCAGGCAGGAATAGAGTCACTAGTCAAATGAAATGTTTGGATTTTATTACACAGGCATTATAAGAAGAGAAAGCCTAATGTCAGGCTGTTCAACATTACCCGTCTATACCAGGGAGGAAAAAAGTACATATTCACGAAATTGGAGTTCTCTATTATAGGGAAGGATCCACCTTTCAATACTCCGTAGTAAAAAGTAGTTACAACCTGTTTATTGGGACTGGTTTCAACACATTTCAAGTGTCATCATCAGCCAATTAGCGAAGATCTTAAAACAACTAATATATTGAACACAGGCAAAATATTAACATTGTATCATATTGTAGCAATTCAGTTAATGTTCAAAACACAATAATCACAGTCAAGAGAGTAAACAGAACATCACTATCTTGCGCCGAAAACAAATATATTTGAAGTTCATAAGCAGATTAAGTGTGCACTTATGTAAAGTCGTTGCTAGGCAGGTCTTGTAGGCATTTGTTTCTCTGGCTGAAGAGTAAAAGGTGACGTGAATGAAGTCTTAGGAAAACAGTGTAGGATTTAATTTCGTCAAAATCAAAGTGGATATATAGGTTTTAAAATAATCTAAAACGTTAAAAAAGAATAAAGCCAAATAAAAATATATTTAAAAATGGGAAGAAATAATGAAAGAAATACGAGGTTCAACTCGAAACAACTTGCCGTAGTAATTGATAAAGAAATGATAAATAGAGAAAGGGGGTGGGGAACGTTTATTAGAGGGTGGTGATGGTGGTTATTGTTATTAGAGGAAATAAAATTTGGCAACAATCCTTTATATAACATTAATTCGAGGAAAAAAGAGGAAGAGAACCGACACTTCGAAAAATGAAGATATCGGTTAAAGGAAGACAAGGGCCACGAAGGGCGTGAAAATGAAAGACTCCCTAGCCCTCGCAAACCTAATAGCATCAGGGTCGGAAAAGAACAAGAGTTGACCAAGGGAGGTCGGACAGGATAGATAAAAGTGAGGAGCCTGGCACAAGTAAGTGGAAGCAATGCCAGGACTCAGCTAAGGGCCCCGTGGTCGCCAACCCACGCTCCGAAGTTCAGAGCCCCTGGGGGATGGAGGGTGGGAAGGAAAGAAAAATGGAAGGGATCCGATACTTCGAAAAATGAAGATATCAGCCAACGGAAGACAAGGGCCACGAAGGGCATGAAAATGAAAGACTCCCTAGCCCTCAGAAACCTAATAGCGTCGGGGTCGGAAAGGAACAAGAGTTGACCAAGGGAGGTCGGACAGGATAGATGAAAGTGAGGAGCCTGGCACAAGTAAGTGGAAGCAATTCCAGGACTCAGCTAAGGGCCCCGTGGTCGCCAACCCACGCTCCGAAGTTCAGAGACCCTTGGGTGGGGAGGGGGGAACTAAGAAGGATCAAGGTGGGTGTTGCGGAAGGGGGAAGTGGCATGAGAGGGTATTGTGTAAATTGTGAAAGATTGATTCCTTATTTGTTGACTTCAGGTTATTTAAAGTGCCACAACTGTAATTCTTCTTACATAGGTCAAACTGGTCGCAACTTCAAAATTAGGTACTTTGAACACGTTAATGCAATAAAGCACAACAGATTTTCGGCAGTGGGACAACACATACATGACACAAAACATGCTTTCACTACAATAAACCAGGATATTGAAATTCTCAGCACTCTAAATAAAGACCCTCTCCTAGACATCACCGAAAACTGTTTTATACACCTTGACCAGTTTTTCAATCCAAATCTTAATCTGAATGATATTTCTGAGAAACACAATGCCCTTTTCGATTTTCTCATCTCCTTTTTAAATAACCTGAAGTCAACAAATAAGGAATCAATCTTTCACAATTTACACAATACCCTCTCATGCCACTTCCCCCTTCCACAACACCCCCCTTGATCCTTCTTAGTTCCCCCCTCCCCACCCAAGGGTCTCTGAACTTCGGAGCATGGGTTGGCGACCACGGGGCCCTTAGCTGAGTCCTGGCATTGCTTCACTTACTTGTGCCAGGCACCTCACTTTCATCTATCCTGTCCGACCTCCCTTGGTCAACTCTTGTTCCTTTCCGACCCCGACACTTTTAGGTTTCCGAGGGCTAGGGAGTCTCATTTTCACGCCCTTCGTGGCCCTTGTCTTCCGTTGGCTGATATCTTCATTTTTCGAAGTATCGGATCCCTTCCATTTTTCTTTTCTTCCCACCCTCCATCCCCCAGGGGCTCTGAACTTCGGAGCGTGGGTTGGCGACCACGGGGCCCTTAGCTGAGTCCTGGCATTGCTTCCACTTACTTGTGCCAGGCTCCTCACTTTCATCTATCCTGTCCGACCTCCCTTGGTCAACTCGTTCTTTTCCGACCCCGATGCTATTAGGTTTGCGAGGGCTAAGGAGTCTTTCATTTTCACGCCCTTCGTGGCCCTTGTCTTCCTTTAACCGATATCTTCATTTTTCGAAGTGTCGGTTCTCTTCCTCTTTTTTCCTCGAATTAATGTTATATAAAGGATTGTTGCCAAATTTTATTTCCTCTAATAACAATAACCACCATCACCACCCTCTAATAAACGTTCCCCACCCCCTTTCTCTATTTATCATTTCTTTATCAATACAAAGAAAGATAGGAAAAGAGCTGATGACATCCGGTCTGTTACAAAGGTTAAAGACATCTTAGAGAGAGTACGCTCCTTAAAATGGCAGTGGGCTGGCCATGTTGCACGAAGAAATGATGATAGATGGACAAAACTAGTGCTGGAGTGGAGTCCGAGAGAACATCGAAGGCCTAGAGGAAGACCACCGGACAGATGGGACAAAGATATCAAGAAGATCGCTGGTACCACTTGGATGAGATCTGCCCAAGACCGTTCTACTTGGAGAAGACTGTTGAAGGCCTACCTATACCCACGACTTAAAGAGGCCACATCATTTTAATGATTGAAATGGCTGATTGTATCAATTACTACGGCAAGTTGTTTCGAGTTGAACCTCGTATTTCTTTCATTATTTCTTCCCATTTTTAAATATATTTTTATTTGGCTTTATTCTTTTTTAACGTTTTAAATTATTTTAAAACCTATATATCCACTTTGATTTTGACGAAATTAAATCCTACACTGTTTTCCTAAGACTTCATTCACGTCACCTTTTACTCTTCGGCCAGAGAAACAAATGCCTACAAGACCTGCCTAGCAACGACTTTACATAAGTGCATACTTAATCTGCTTATGAACTTCAAATATATTTGTTTTCGGCGCAAGATAGTGATGTTCTGTTTACTCTCTTGACTGTGATTATTGTGTTTTGAACATTAACTGAATTGCTACAATATGATACAATGTTAATATTTTGCCTGTGTTCAATATATTAGTTGTTTTAAGATCTTCGCTAATTGGCTGATGATGACACTTGAAATGTGTTGAAACCGATCCCAATAAACAGGTTGTAACTACTTTTTACTACGGAGTATTGAAAGGTGGATCCTTCCCTATAATATTGTACATCTTCTTATTTCTATATTCAATACGGAACAATCATGAAGTTTTTAACTTTAAATTGGAGTTCTCTGCTGTTGATACGCGCTGGAAACTTACCCCCAGCTCAAGAAGGTATCCATTGTGACTATTTTATAATGAACTGGTCTAAAGAGTTTTTCTACCTTATTATATGAGCAATTCATGAGTTTCTTGAACACAAGAATTTCAGATTTTATTTTGACGAAGGGTTTTCTTGTCTTCACCTGGCCGCAAAACACATTATGACCACATGGGAAAGTTGAAATGAAATATTCTGAAAGAGGCAGCTACAGCAGTGACTAATTCTGGACACTTTTTAGTGATTCACTGAGTATTGTATTCAGGAGTTTATTTTAGTTGAAATAAACATTGTCATTTACTACAAATATTCAGGAAACATGCGCTAATGTCTGCTGTTTGAAAATTTAAGTTGAACTATAAAAATGTAATTCAAAATTTAATAAAATAAAATACAACACAATTGCAGAATATTTAAACTATTAGGAACAAATGTTACTGCAATGTTTCTCAGTATTTCGAATGTCATTGTTATCACAGATAAATTTCAGTACTTCATTAATCACCACCTCTTATCTTCATCACTAACGATCTTGACACGCTGATGACAATACTTCTGGCCTTCTGAAGTTCCTCACATACAGATTCCACTTGTTCATTTATGATTTCTGGAATGTCCTTCTTGGAACTTGTTCCTGCCTTTAAGTACCTATACATACCATTCCATTTTTGACTAAAATTTATATGATTGCCAATTATGCTTACCATCATATTATCTTTAGCTGAGTTCTTTGCTACATTCAATTTCCTAATAAGTCCCTTCAATTTCTCCTTACTTCCACAGCCATTTCTATTTCTTTTCAAGCTGCACCTTCTTTAGTCTCTTTGCATCTCAGTTATAGTGGGTCTTCATAATTCCTTACCACCTTTAAGGAGTGCGTACCTGTTTTCACACTCCTATTTAATTATTTTGCATTCTTAACTAATAATTTATATGTATTGCTTCTGATACAAATAAATAAAAAGATTGCTTTAAACCCATCCTACAGTCTGTTCATATTTTTATTTAGCATTTTCCACCGATCGTAAGTTACTTTTTAAGAACTCCCTCAATCCTGTTTTTCCAGTATTGTCAGGCCTAGGAGAGAGAACGCATGATCTGTCTACACAAATAAGGGTAAAAAATCTCCAGGATGGGAAAATGGTACAAGCACATTGATACGACAGTGAAAAGTTCCTACGAATAACAAGTCTGTAGGTTTTAAGATACAGAAAGATGATGGGTGGACATATAGAGATGCCGTAGTGGAAACAGCAAGAGAATACCTAGGAACAGCCCTGCAAAGAAGTGGGAAAGGTCAAACATCTTAGGGCATTAATAAAGTCAGAGAAAAGCTTGTACATGCAGTAAGAAAGTGTATAAAAAATTACTCAATGAAGAATTGATACCAATAGGGAATCATACGTAGATGAAAGAAACAAAAATACAAGAGTAAGTCCTGGAAAGATTTCGATAAACTGAAAAAGCTTGATCAAATGGCAGGGAAACCTTTCTGGGCAGTAACAAAGAATCTTAAGGAATGGATGGAAAAGGATATGAGCTGTGTTTAGGGTGAATCAGGTGAATTCCTAGTAGATTCCAGGGAAATCACTGGACAGAAGGAATACTTTGAAAATCTTCAACATCAAACGAAGGAACTGGTAGTGAAGTTATGCTCATTTAAGTGGGTAAAAAAACCACATTGACAAAGCAGGGGAAAAATGAAGAAATGTTGGAATATAGTGGGACAGCAGGGAGGAAATTGTTAGGTAAAGTAATAAGATTAGCATGAAATGTTAACGTGTTTCGATTGGAGAAAAGCAGTAGCTGGACCTATCTAAAAGGGAATCTCACATGGAACAGAATTAGATTGGTTTCCAAAATGGTGGGGGTACATGGAAGGCACTCTTCTCCTTAAATGTTATAATGGATAGATGGCAGGATACAAATGTCTGCTTGCTTCACAGATTACAAAAAAATCATTTAATTTTTTCAAACATGAAAAGCTGATGGAGATTCTTAGATCAACTGGTACTGACCGTAATGATCTACGCATATTCAGTAACCTGTACTGGAATCAGACTGCAATGTCAAAACCAATCAATGAACTTCAGAAACAGCTTTGATCAGAAAAGGTGTCAAGGTTGTGTACTGTCACCTGTTTAGCTTAACATTCCTTCTAGAGCAATCTTTACCCCTTTTCAGTCCAATATTCTGTCACATGTTCCAACAAACTGGTCAAAATTAATTTTGCACATTTTTACCTAGTCAGATTTAACTCCGAACTTTTATTAGTAACTAAAACAATATTGTTATTATTACCGTATATTCTATTGCATAGGAATTGGTTTGCATACTAATTTTCATCAGTGCAGAAGTGAAAATAACAAAAACTAATGTGGAGTGATGCAGGTAGAAGGCACCTGCGATCTTCTAGTGTTCCGACCTGATAAATAACTTAGTCCAGGAGGCTAATTATCATTAAGTGTTACATTCCAGTAAACACAACTGTCTTTTTCATTTCCATTTTTTTTGTGCGGCATTATTTACAGCATCACTGTTACTCAAATTATCAACACTGACCTGAGAAGCGTCGTCATTGCCGTGTGCCGTATCCCCTCCTCCGCCTCAGACCATTACTTTCGCGCGCCTTCTTGCTTTTATAGCAGTCACTGGAAATTCCTCTTCTGAATCTTCAGAAACAGCATATGATGGTCCGGGATCATTTCGTTCTTTTTTTACGCAGACGGCCAGTCGATGTTTCATTTGCAATACTGGAGTTCACTACACCTTCATCTTCACTTGACAGTTCTCTCAACTCTTCGTCTAACACAAAGAAATAATCATCGTAACTGCTATCTAAATAATCGAGCATGCGTATTTCTTCTTCATTCATATTTCCCGCTTTTATATCGTAAATTCAACTGAGAGAATTCACATTCACAGATAAACACACCTAGTACAACACGTGTGCAGCACTACTCAATGTAAACACAGCTGACAGCCCGCAGGTAACCGTGACGATACACGGCTACATATCTCGTATTTTTTCCATGGAGATAATAGAACGGCTTCCTTTGTGCACAAAAATTTGCTCTAGAAACTCCAGGGATATCAATCGACCTCAATGAGGTCAAAGAATTTCAATAAATAACCTCAAGAAGAATGAAACGATGTCGAGGTGACAGCAGCTAATTCTTAAAAGAATGGTACTAGTGAAAACGTCCGTTGGGAGATGGAGAAGTTCATGGCTAAAAGACATTCAAACATGGTACAGATGTACATAAGAAGCAGCTTTTCAAGTTGCACTGACAAGATCAGAACTGGCTACATGGATATCTAACACTGTTTGGAGACCATCTTAACACAAAAGAGAATGAGAAGAATTGCTATAACTATCAGGGTATTTCTTTGATCAGTTTACCATGAAAACTTGTTCACTGGCATTTTGGAAGGGAGGGTGTAATCAATGGTTAAGACTAAGTTGGATGAAACTCGGGGTAGTTTCAAACAGAGGGACTGGCAAGAGCAGGTTTTCAGTATGTGAAATGCCATGAGAGGAGTAGACTTAGGTGTTTCATAGATTTAGAACGTGAACTGGAGCTGGAAAATGATAATATCTAGATAAGGCATGTAACAAAATACCAACGGGGAAAAAAGTTTTCCATACTGAGGGTATACGAGAATAGCGGTAACTAATTAACAGCTAATGACGAGGTTATTGAAGACACTCGGGCTATGTGAGAATTTACGATAGAATTATTATTTATTGTCTTGTTTTATATGGCGGGACTCAGGCTATGAAGCCTGCTATTCTGTCCGACCACACATACACCTACATGAAAAGTTAAATATACACTAAATTATCTACAATTTAATATCTTAAGGTATCAAATGTTTTAATTAACCTAATAGCTTAGCTATGATCTAACCCTACTATGTTATGAATAATTATTATTACTATTATCTATTAACCAGGTTTGACAAAGTTTCTTAAAGCAGAGGTGGTTTGACACGTTCCTAATTTCAGCAGGTTGGGAATTCCAAATTCAGCTGGTGGCGATTATAAATGATCTACTGTAGCCAGTTGAGCTGTGAATGGGAATGCTTAGTACTGAGGTGGATGATGATCTGGTAGGAATACTAGTAGGTGATACTATGTAATGGAATTGAGTGGCAAGGTACTCAGGAGCGTTAAGGTTCAGTATACGATGTCGATGTAACAGGGAAACAGTGTGTAAATTTTGTCCCTCTCTTAAGCGTAGCCATGAAAGTATCAAATGCGGGAGAAATATGGTTGAACCTTGGTATATATTAAAGGAATCTAACACATGCGCTGTGTGCTTTTTGGAGCTTGATGGAAAGTGAGGCGTTCAGGTTACTGTATACTACGTCACAGTAGTCGAATATTGGCATTACCATACTTTGGTTAAGCAGCTTACTTACATTTTGGGGCAGTAAATCTCCGAGTTTCTTAAGGGAATGTAAGGAATAAAACACTCTGAAATACCTGTTACATGATCGTTCCAACTAAGGTTTTTATCCATTATCATCCCTAAGTTTAACTGTGTCCCTGAATTGTAACCGAGTGCCTCTTAACCCATTAACTGGGGAATAGTTTTCTAATGTCAACCAGCCAGTGGGTAATTATTCAACGCAACGTGCACTTTTGGAATGGGTACAGTAGCGTGCGGCAGATCTACTGTAAATACTCAACAGAAAAATAAATTTTACTTGATTTATTAGTGATATACTAGAAATTCAATAGCATTATCTTACTACCGTTCTTCTTGTAAACCCGTAAATACACACATACACGCAGTGTGTTCATACAAAAGTGAATATAAAAAGTGTTCCTTTCGTTATGATATTTTTCAAGTTTTCAGATACGCATCATTGGGTTGTACATACTTTCTGGTTTATAAGCCATTCAGAAATTGCGCACAATGTGGTAAATACGGAGGCATGGGCATTGGGCAAGCACAAAGTGCCACGTCACATTCCTTACAGCAGTAGACAATTTCCCGTCGCCTCTGGTTTGACAGGCACACAACATGTTTTCTTGAGCGATTCCTACTTCCGGTTGGTGGGTTCTCAGATAATTCGTCTTTTCTAACCAAGCCATGTTCACGTCACTCAGAACAGTTTACTACGATACAGACCACTTTACAAAAACTTATCAGAACATAGACAATGGAGTTCACAGAGCAACTGCATTGTAGCAACAACTCGCAAATTTAGTAATTTCAATGTACATATGCACAAATAAATTCTTTACGAAGAATTTGGCGCGGACCGCACGAGGCAACTCGAGACAGCTGTCGGACTGCCGCCTAGGCGCGAACTACCCGACTGGTATGAGACCGGATAAAAATGAGTAGGACATCACTAATCACATCTAATATGATCGGAATTAGTTTTAAATTACGATAGTGAATGGCAGAAGTGATTAAGAATAGGCAGACGCCTATAGGCTGCTAACCCTATGTAAGAAAACTGCGACAGCTGTTGCCGCGTTTAGGCGTCAAACCCAGTTATGGGGTTAATATTACTGAGTGGGTATCCACGCTTGTGAGGCGTGCGTGGGTTTTTTGGGTAGTTAAAAGAATACACTGCGAATAAGTTCTTGGTTCAAAGCAGTTGCATGGGCTACACGTTTGTTGTGCGTAGTATGCACGGATCATTTCCTGAAAGGAATAAAATGAGGAATACAGTTGGCTGTAAACGCAGTAAGAAGTTTGGACTATGCCGGCGACTTGGGTCATGATGCTACTCTGGGCTGAAATCCTGAAATTTTCTTAAACCTGGTTTCACTCAACAATGTCCTATATAAATACAGCCAACCTGTCAGAACAAATTGACATGTTGTTCAAACACATGGCTTTAGAATGGGGAGGATTTTGGTTCTTCAGCTTTACAAAAGTGGCCTTAGTATACATACAGTAATGTATAAACGGGCGTGGCACTAACAAAGTTAATGTATGACAAAATAGCATAGTTCTCCATCGAAGGCATATTTTGATAAAGTGATACAACAAAAGGACATAAAATACATGGTCTTACTCATGTTAAAAACTCCAGAGCTGTACACAACAGAAAAGTTTACTTATGCAGAAATTCTATGATCACATCTGTCCAACTATTACACATACTCAATTCAAAGGAGATCAAGATCTGTTTAGAAGACATTAAGTGGGGTTTATAACAAATGCAAAAGAAGATACGATCAGAAACATTTAAATCTTTGGAATCCTGATTGTAAATTATGTTGTTCACAGACAAAACTATAATGAACAGTGGAAAAGAACCTATAGACGAACGCCAGAAACAATACTATGAACTCGTTAAGAGATTTGGTGGACAAAGATTTGTCGACAAAGCTAATACGAAGAAACAACAAAACTTTTGCATCCACCTATTCAATACATTAAATGTGTTGAACACATTGAATAGGTGGATACAAAAGTTTTATTGTTTCTTCTTTAATAGACTCCCCACTATTATTTAACTGTGTTCTAGAAATGGTAATGAGGGAATGGTTTAGGAAATGTCCCCCCAAAATAAAGACTGGCCGAAAAATCAAAACGAATTGCCTGGGTTTTGCTAACAATTTAGCATTACTAGCAGTGGACATAAAAGAAGCAAAAACCCAGATATCAGAACTTCAAAATATTGCAAATAAAATTGGCCTCAAAATATCATTTGAAAAAAAACAAATTATGCCCCAAAAACCAACACAGCTAAAAGTTACCATAAATGGTAATAAAATCAATATAGTAACTTGGAGAAGTAATAACACATAATCTAAATGAAAAAATCTCAATCCAAATAAGAACAAATAGATTAGCTAAAACACAAAAATTAACATGGGATATCTACAGAAAGAAATGTCTATCAATAAATACAAAAATAAAACACAACACAGTTATAAAACCGGAAGCTACACATGCAGCAGAAACACTCTTTTACCTGAATAAACTATCAAAGACTGCAGACTTCAGAAAATTGAAAGAATTGGAAGAACCTGCATCAACAAAAAATACCAGAAAGATGGACAGTGGCAGTTAATACCTAACAAATTTGTGTACAAAGAGCTAGAACCCATTACAGATACTATGCATAAGAGGAGACTGGGATTCTTTGGACATATCATGAGGATGCAGGATTCGAGACTTCTGAAACAACTAGTACAACACAATCTTGTCTCAAAAAATACAACAGGATATAAATGGATCTGAGGATCTGAAGGAAATAGGCCTTACAACAGAAGACACCACAAATAAGATAAAATTGAATACAAAACTCAAGAATACAAACCTCCACTTTACCCTTACACAAAACAAACCAACACCACGCATATTTTCAACTGAGAAAAGGGCACGAAGATCAGAGCGTCTGAAGAAGTACTGGGAGGACCGCAAAGCCCAAACAATCCCTTCAAAGAGACCTGAACGATGGACTGACTAAAGTGATCATATGTGGTCATAAAAGAAGCAGAATAAGGCTTTCAATACGGAAAAATGAGGATAGTCTCTTGCAAAGCTAACAAGTTCAGACGCACTCAATTCGCCATAACATAGAAAAAGGGACCTTGGGAAACAAATCATGCATTTGACAATCTGCTAATATTATAGCCCAATAATAAATTGACTGTACAAGAAAAAATGATCTATTACTTGAAATGTGAGAAAAGACTTAGAAAACAAGAACAGCCACAACTTGCATTGAAATGTTGAATCTATACAACAGCAGCTTCCTCATACTATCAAGAATCCACCGCCATCTCAATCTCTATATACTGCCTGCTCTATGCCGCGAGAATTATAACGACAATGCAGATGGCAGCACTTACCGCACCCAGAGCACACGTTAGTTAAATGAGATCGTAACCTGTATATAAAATGAAAAATAACCCTTAAGATGTTAGTAATTGAGAAGATAACGCACATTCAGAAACTTAACATTTCACATTTAAGATTGGCTTAAGATAAAGTGTAAAATATATAAAATCTTACCAGTTACAGTAGATACATTAGGCTCATCTCACTGCTGGATGGTACATACAAATTTCAGAATTTTCTCAACACGATTAGTGGAGCACCTTTTCAGTTCTTTTCTTACTGTTATTTACCAGCAGTTGACTCACAAATTGTTCTATCACTATTTTGCTAACCCTTTGTTCATGACCAGATTTCTGGATACGTTTCTTAGCACATACTGCAGTGAGCGCGTCCATCAGCTATTATATCCACCACTGAATCTCACTGTACTAAATCGAACGCCTCCAGAGTCATCTAGTGAGAACATAAAATAACCCATTTTGCAAGAGACAGAACACATTCTGCTATAGATTTCACAGCACCTGCCGTCTCATTAGTCAACAATTGTGGTATTTTATTTTCTGGTGAATAGCAACACTCACAATCTGGATTCATTTTCCGAATGTGCTGAGTTTTGTCAATGAAGTCGTGGAATGTGAAAAAATTGTAAATTGATTCTATGAAGAGCACCGCCAGTTCTGCATCTGAGAAGTCTAAACTTGGGTTTATAAACGGGCGTGGTTTTATTTCCTGAAGCAAATATCAGCAGAAACCACTGGGAAAATATTTGTACAGTAGACTATTCATCTGTTTCAAATTCCTCTGTTCGATGTGTATTTTCGTAATACCAAACAGGCTTGAATGTCAAGTCTCTCTGAAGGCGATAAACTTCTTTCACATATTTGGAGGTGATGATGCCATTGCTGTCATTCTCCGTCTAGGAACTGGGATCTCACATTTTTTTATGAAATGGCAATAGGCAAAACTGAAAAGAAGTTTACGATTGGGATCACATGGATGAGTCACACAGGTTGTCATTTCCTGCAGTTGAAGAACTTGTTTCATCATAGATTTGTTACAAGTAACTGATCCCATTTTGGTCCATATTGAAGATACAATAAGTAAAACACTTTCAAGATTAAAATTATTGTGTCCACCTTCAGATATTCCGAAGAAATATCTTGTCGCTGCCTGATCTTTTGTGGGTTACTTATTTTGGTTTGAAGGTAATGGGGATGATTCGAAAACCAACTAGGCACACTCTCTGACTTCAATATAGTTTTCTTTTAGTTTTATCTCCATCTCTAAAATTCAGGCTACAAACACGAGACAAATCAGATGAAATTGCTGCAACAACGTGGGTACAGAGATAAACTGGGTGCGTTAGCTGGCGCCCCTAGCGAAGATTTGACACTAAGAGCTCACGCTGAACAGCATGTTAACCGTATAGCATAGAGCAGGCAATATATAGGATTGAGACGGCAGTGCAAGAAACATAGAAAAGAACTGAAGGCTAATAATTATGCCAGGACTTGCACTTAATGACAGTAACATTCCTCTTGAAAAACAAAATAACCTTTTAGTTATATCTCTTAACATGTTACATGAAACATTCATTAACCTGAAATTACATTAAACCAAGCTCTCAGATATAAAAAAAAAACTAGATTTTCCCTAAGTCAATTTTACATTCTAGAATCAATCATGAAATCGAGGAAAAGCCTTTATATTGTTGCAAGATAGCAATACCACCACTAACTGAAAATAAAAAATCCTGATCATTAAGCAAGTGTTCTCTGTAATACCCTGTGGTGCTGGGATATGCTGAAAGATGCAAAACAAAATAAAGAGGCCCTGTACAGTAAAAGAGGAAAGACTGTGGGAAGAGTAGAATGATAAAAAGATCCAATCTGTTGAACAATCAGAAACATTCTCCCACATAAAATGCTGCTGAGAATCAGTCCACTCTACAATTAGTACAACAGGCAGTTTTCCTAACACCATTCAAGCTACTGTACATCTAAAATAATTCAATTCTACTAGTCTGAATTTCCAAAATGGCTGCTCAATCAAACCATCCTTAATCCCCTACCCAAAAAATTTGACATATTTGATGACTAATGAAGCAAACTTTGCCTTGTGTACTGGCAAAAAAAGGACACTTAATACACCACCCATGCAAGAATTTAGCCCACAAGGTTCCAACAAATCCAAGAATTAAACCTACACCAGATCACCAATTACTCCAGCAACAATCAAAGTAGTTATAATAATATACAACTCATGGAGTTATTCATTCGCTATCTTTCCTTAATACGAAACAGTTCAATTTATTGCCACAATCATTAGCCACCGATCGAATTTGAAGTACCTTTATTAAATGCATAACCTAAAAAATGGCCCTGATCGAACGTTTCAAAAGGTGAACGGATAAAATGAAAATGTGAAATGATTCAAAATAGGTTTACATACAATACTGGAAACACACGAATCACATATACGTATGCAGTATCAACTTATCATTAAAACAACAGGAAGCTCTAGCATTCTGGTAGGGAGCATTCATACAGTAGTAAATAAAACTTTTCATACTGCAAGACCACCACCATATATCGCAAAAGATACCTTGAAATTTAGACAAACTGGGAGGCAACAACTTCCAAATCACTAAATGTATAATGTCCATGTGTCCGGCAAAACCAAGCAGCATATTTAACGAACTACTGTCCAAGAAGCAATTCTTTCTATACGGCTCCTTCTAGCAGTAAATGGCCGCACTTTAAATGCCACCATCAACTCACGCTATACAGCGATACATTCTGAATATACCACCTCATTATAAACCAATAAAGAACACACAACTTCGAAATTTAATGCTGAGTTGATCACGCTTTCGCTAACGATTCACGCAATGTCGGCTTAGAAAATATAAGACAGCATTCTTTTGTTAACGAGAACATGTGGAGAATGCGACACCACAATAAGCATATATAAACATATCGCAATAAAATCTATAAGTATAAAACCATGAAGTACGCAGAAATACAACCTATAAACTATTCCCGCTTAAATGGGGTAAACTCCACGCACACCATGCTTCATCTAAACCTTACTTCCGAATCAGTTTAAATGCTGAAAAATAATGACCTCATTACTCGAAGCCAAAAATGCACTATAATGACCTGTAAATTTAACAACATATTTACTTCCAAATAGAACACTAAATTTCACATCACCTGGCCTTGGCCATCAAGTATTTACGGCGCATCATGCTCAATCTAAGGTCGATGCATTCTGAAATGGTTTTCGTAGGGAGTATCCTCGCTGCTTAAAATCTACCTCAACTACTACACATATCAACTTACTTACTGTTAGCACGAATTAAGATGACCTCAGTTATTCATGAATCTGAGTTTCGAGCGTTAGGAATATATTTAAAACGCTACTTGTTCACAAAAAAGATGCTAGGATGCCATGGAAAGAACGTACGTGCAGTCTTTTGTTTTGTATGATTAGCGTACAAGCCGCTACGTTTACATCATAATTATCACAAGATAGCATTCAATATTAAACAGTTCTTAGCTTACAGATAAATAGCGATGCTTCATGAACTTCCTACATAGCCTCTTGTTCAAATATGGAGAATAATTCACCGCATTTGGCCACAAGCATGCACAAGCAACCCCCAAGTCTGTTGCCACAAATCAAGTTTGCGTGGTCCAGCCATCTGCCTCTGAACGACCAATGGGTATGGCGCGAACTCGTATTTCCCGCAAATAACGTACATCCGGCAGTGGCCCCGGAGTAGGGATGAGCAATTTTACAATATTTTACACCCGATTCTTACGCTAATTAATGTAAACGGACACCTCTAAACCTAGAAATAACTTTCGAATGTTAAGGAAATGTAACTTACATACTCAAATCACACAATGCAATCGAATATAGCCCTCAGAATATAACATTAATCATTACTATGCTTACTCGCACCGTTTGAATTCTAACACCAGATGTCGACACTATTCACTGTTCCGTTATGGAGGCGTAACTACACTCGAGGGACATAAATTTTCGGGCGGATGTCACCATTTTCATCACTAAAAAATTATATTTTTCAGCTCAATTTCTATAGTTTCTTTACCAGTGGCCTCTGACGAAGACACCGACTAGTCAACCAATTGCTCTTCGTTCTCTCAATTCATAAAACCAAGTAACATAACCTTGTAGCTCCGTTATTTCAAAACAATAACAAGCACAGAGAAGAATATCAATAGCTTTCTTTACGGAATTGTATAACGCCGCGGCGCATCAACAATAAATGCTGGCTGACACACACGCACACACCCAGAAGACTGATAGCCGTGTCCTTAGTCAACATTAATTCTTATCAAGGTCACAACAGAAATTCTGAGTGGGGTATTAGTTACAATTTTACCAAGACATTTCTACACAGAGCACAAGCCTAGAAATCGAATAATTTGACGATAATGTGATTACCTCCATCTTCTTACAAGAAGAGATGGATAGGAAATATGCCACCTGGGCGACAGCCCTGAATACAAATCGATGGTAATCGGAATATCGATCATAAATTTTGCATCGTTGGTACAGTACTGTAGAAGTATCAATGTGCTTAATAATGCTTATTACATTCTTCCACATTTTGAGGTTAAAAGTGTTTCTTACTAGGAGAAATAACTGATTTCTCCTGATCTGTATCTTACAACTAATTAACTAACCTTATTAAAAGACAAGAAGCCAACGCTAACCCAACTAGTTATACCAATATACCTTAACGTAGGTGACTAACTAAACTACCTCTAACAGTACACCTTACTCTTACAATGTATGTAGGTATAACAATATTATCTGTAACTCTTCACTTGGGTGCAAGAGGTTTTCCTTGCAAAGACACCAATAATTTGATACACCCCATCAGAACAGTCCATTGTAAGCTACCACTACCTGCAAAACCATAACAGAGTGGCTTTCCATTATGTAATTTATGAAGGATTCTCTTTTAGGTTTGGGGCGATGACCATAGATGTTAGGCCCCTTTATACAACAAGCATCATCATCATTTTAGGTTCAGAAACGAGTTATTGGCAATGGACCGGCATAACTCCAAGATTCAAGCCTGTCCCAAAACAGAATTTCAGTATAGTTTCTTAAACATTCAATAACTTCTATTTACCTTTTGTGGGGCAAACTTTTTTTAGTAAAAAAGTATTGATTTATAAAAAAATTTGCTATGTTGAGTGCAAAAAGAAAAGGCAAATTCTACACTTCGGCTGAATGCAAAACTTGTCTTATCACTAGAGTCAAGATTTATAGGCACTAAAAACAGTAAAAATAGGCAGGCATGAACAAAATACTTATAATTTAACAGAATTATTAAGGAGGGAATTATCAACGTTTTCAGGTAACAATCGCGTTCTGTTGTCATGAAGAATGTTTTGTATGAAGAGGACCTTGCATCATATATAAAATGGTACTTTTACTAACTCTTTCCACCCTGGATTTTATTGCAGGATCTATCAAACCTTTTAATGATGAGCTAGTTTGCTCAGACTTCCCCTATATTCTTTCTCAATCCTAATGAATTCTACAAGGGGCATGCAACTTATCTCAACTCAGTGCTGGCTCCTGGCAGCTTGCTAAAGTTGCCTTCAGGAACACCAAGTCTGAAAGAACGTATGAGCAGGACATGGCTTTCCTGGCTTCTTTTATACATACAGCATCCTCATAGTCCATGACCTAAATTATACAGCATGCAACAAAACAACCTGCCACAATATATAAATAGGCCTATAACTGCTACAACAAAATGTGATCATAGTCCTCAATCACTAAAAGATAAAACGGACCTCCTTACTTCAAGCTTGGCAGAAGTTTAGCAGTTTAGTGATTCAATTTTTCAGTCACTAAGACTACAAAGACCTTTCTTTAGGCATCACATAACACACTTTTTTCAAAGTAGACCTCAACAGAATCACAAGACAAAGTGTCCAACTAATTGCAGTGAGAGGGAGTTAGGGGATGTGGATGAGTAAAACATGGTTTGATATTGACTGGTTCTTGCATATCATCTTACGAAGTAGGAGAGGTGGAAGACTTCGAGGTCAAATTGTTCTTTGTCTGTCCTGACGTAAATTCACAAAGTGCTATTTCTGGACACTTCCGAGAATTCTCCTTATTGTTAGGGGGGGTGGAGGTAAAGAGATGAGAAACGAGAAAAAAAATTATGTCGACCACACTAGGTAGAATATAATTCATTGGTAGAGAATTGGCTTCTTTAAAAGACAGTCAAAAGACATTCAATGATCAATTATACTCCAAGCACAGACTCCTGAAATAAAACAAACAAATTCTTGCTAAAAAGAATCTAAAGCAGTTTTATGTTTTAAAAGCCTGTGTGTCCATATACACGAATAAAATAGGCAAAATTTCATCCCTACTTATCACATAGTTAAATCTTCCAATGTGATAATGTCATTCAGATGCAGAGCATGTCTTATTCTACTAACTTCTTTGAAAAGTAAGAAATGACAAGTAATTGGATGATATATACTTCATTACAGCATGAGAATCTTGTTGCAAAGATTAAAGTGATGTTGCCTGTGCTATTGTCACAGTGGAAACAAAATTTCTAGAAAAAATGGTTCAAATTTAGTGAATCAATTGTAAATTCTGTAACTATACAAATAATGCAACAAGTTCACAGACATTTTTCCCTGCTTGAGGACCAAACTGAGGAACTGTAGACCTACACCTAGGGCAAAAGTTCTCAAATTCTAAAGCTTATCCTTAGATATTTTCAAACTCTTCGTGAGCTTCTCTACATACAGAGAAGATGAACCCTTAGTAATAATGAATACAGAATCTCTCTAATACTCAATTCCCCAGGAATATACCCATGGAGATCTCGGAAGAGCATTTCAAAGATGTGCTACAGAAGGAAGAAACACGACCGGCATCAGTTGAAGATCACAAGAGCAATGTAAACGTAGAACTGTTTACTGCAAAGGAGGTAGAAACAGCATTGAAACAACTGAAGAAGAAGAAAGCATGTGGCCCTGACCAGATTTTCAACAAACACATAACAGAGAGCACAAATATACACTTGCTTAATAACTGCCTACTAGAGTGCAACGTGCCAGACGAGTGGAGATGTTCATTACTAAAGGTGTTATATAAGGGAAAAGGAGACACAGGTGACCCTAACTCATATAGGGGCATTGCTTTGGAATGTGCAGGCATAAAATACTGACAAGATTATTGATGAAAAGACTATCAGACTTAGTGGATAGGAGAATACCTGAGGAACAACTTGGTTTCCGGAAGGGTCGTTCAACAATCGACGGCATAAAATGCCTACAAAATGATATCAAGAGATCGAGACTAAAAGGTGGCAAATTACATGCCATATTTATTGACTACTGCAAGGCCTTCGACCTGGTGAGTAGAAAGCTTATAATAGAGAAGCTAGAATCCCTAACTGTACCTCAAAACTACATAGCAATGCTTATAAGGAGTATTCTTGTGAACAACGTGATCCAGATTGACAAAAACAGATCAGTATCCAGTGTGTTAGAACAAACAAACGGTATAATGCAGGGCGACCCCTCTAAACCCCCCTACTGTTCAACATAGCTGTTCTGTATGTAGTACAAATAGTTACCATGAACAACGTTGCTATTTATATGTAAGCAGACGACACAGTTCTAACTTCGGAATCGATTGAGCAGTTACAAGTAGCCTCCGACAAATTACTGAAATGGTCTAAAGAGAATGAGCTAAGAATGAATAAAGTGAAAACGGTCATGATGACCTTCGGAAAGGGAGGAAGACTAGCTACAAACCAAGTAATCAAATTAGAAGGAATAAACTTGCAAATAGTGAACAGCTTCAAGTATCTGGGTCTGACATTCCAAACCCATGGTGACATTAGTAAACTTCCGCTCAAAATGGCTATGGACCTATTTAAGCTGAAAGTGACACCAGTCTTGACATACGTTTTGGAATGCATATGGGACCACCTGATGAAGAAAGACCTGAAACTATTAAAAAGCATCAAGGTAAGGTACTTGAAAAAGGCTATGAATCTTTCAAAATTCACCCCTTCCCGCCTGGTGTATGTCCTGACTCGGCAGGAATACTACATTGAAGAACTTCGCATGCAGTTATACCTGCCATCTACTGAGGCCTACCAACAGTTATTGCACGACCTGCAGGAGAAATGGAAGGAAATATGGGACAATTTCTATGCGACCGAAGCAATGATGTCGACTGACTGAATTAACTCAAGCTACAAGCTGCGACATGTAGTGACCCACTTTGCGGTTCATGGGTTTCACCATCGAGTGTGTAGCATGAAGAAGTTCTACATCCCGGATATACAGTGTCTGTGTGAACTATGCGGACGGCCATGTGACATATCGCGTACTGTGGTGTAATCGACGCGGTTCCTCTCTAACAAAGTTATGTGAAAACTAATTATTCCATGCATGTTGTGCGAAATTCTATACTATTATTATAATACTCACGTTTAATGAAATATTTTGTATGGAGTAAGGACAGTGTAAACTTTCTTTCCTAGTACAGCCTGCTTATTCATAGTTATGGTTGTAGGTCAATGTGATGATCCAGGGCCCTTTTTGTTCACAAAAATTACCTAACAGCAAACTGAACTCATGTATGTCAACATTAACAAGGCAGGCTTTTGCTACTTCACCTAGAACTGTTTTAACTGGCAATGGAAGTCCTTTTAACTCATATTTAACAAGTCCCTCAAACCTGATCACTAACTCTACACTCTGAAGCAAATATCTTCTAAATAATTTTGTGCAGCCAAACCTCTGTACAACAAAGGCTAATATGATAAACCAATTTGTGCAGCCAAACCTCTGTACAACAAAGGCCAATATTATAAACCAATTGCAACAATAAAAGTTCAGTCCCAGAAAAATTACACAGATCTCTCAAAGGTAAAGTCAAATTTTGAAGCCATCCTTCTCGGTCGGTGGAAGAGGTATAATGCATATAATAAATCCATGATATCCTTCCCCTGCTTGTAAAGAAAAATATATAATTAGTCCACCTTGGACAATACAATAAATGTGTCTTAAAGGAAATTTTAAAGTAAAATCACATTAAAGGTACATGTTCCTGCCCCATTGGCCCTTTTTCATTCTTTGAGGTGAGAGATTACTACTTCATCCTCCAATTAATCTTATGGAGGACTGATTACTCTCAGTATTTTATTCCTTAAGACAACTAACACCACCAACACAACAATACGACTGACATATGTGACATTTTAATGGTCCTTATAAAGGAAAACCAATTTGTTTGCTGGCCTGCATTAGTCACACCCAGGACCAAAAAATAAGAGTACCCATCTGAATGTATCTAACTACTTCAATGAAAACGGGGGCCTAGGGCTTTCACACATGCATTAGTGATCGCTCCACATAGCTATACATCCTGCTAGGTTAATACTCGAAAGCAGCTGTTGCACTGTAACAAAGACTAGTGTTACCCCATCGCAAGAACAATCATGAAAGGAATGCAGCTTTTCTACAACACAATCTCCATGTATTCAAGCTATCCAAACTGTAATTACCAATTTGAATACATTCATATGCTATGGCACCAACAATTCAGGAATATTGCAACTACAGAGTTGTAACAAATTACACAAGAAATCATCTTTTGTGTCACTGGCCGCATTTATATTTGTGGTTATGATAATTGATGACGACAAAAACAGTCCCAGCAGTGATTTTCTGGTTTCCACACAACAGAAATTCTCCAAGTCATGCAGTCACAGACTTAATCTCTTGGTTTTTTTTTTAATTCCTTAGCTGCAATGAAATTTCCTAACATCTTATTTCACTTAATTTTGGATGGATGCGAAAAGAGTATGACCTAAGACACCTAGTCAGTAGGTTCGCCGTACATGACTTTCATTATAAACTGTGTGTAATGAAGCGGTTTCCTCAGCCTGGTCCGAACTGTATGTGTGATCGCTGAGGAAACCCTTGTGATCGATATCGTGCTTTGTACTGCAGGCTTCGACGAGAATCACGGAAGGAATTTTGTTCAGACGAGCATTAGTTTGTGTAATTTAATATTATACTATTGTGGCATTGTATTATTGCTTTACACAATTGGCCGTTGGCTGCAATAAATGTCTTATTAATTTTGGATGGCATTATCCCAGAGTATGATGAGGTGGCTAAAAAAGTCTGAAGTTTGATGGGTTTAACTGTACAGCTAGTTTGCAGCAAGCCTTGTTATATGTTCAGGGAGCAGAACCATCTGTTTGTCTCAAATTATCATTGCACTCTTTAATGATATCACATATTTCCCAACCCTCATTATGGTTTGTTTCTTACAAACCTAACCCATTTTTACCCCGTGGTCTTGGTACGAAAATCTTGATAATGCCCAAATAGAAGATTTGTTAATATGGGTACTAAGTATTAAGCACATCACGTCATCACTAGCCAATGAGTATCACACAGCCCTCATGAGCGAGGCACACACCTTTCCTGCTGCAGTAAACCAAATGACCCTTGCAAAGGTGTTCATTGCTTGGGTCGACAGGAGATATGATGTAACGTCAGCAAGAAAACAGTAAAGATGTTATAAAATGGCTAAGCTCTAATCAAAGTGAAAGGCCAAAACAAAAAGATTATCAACCTCTCACCACAAAGTCTACACTCACAGATATTCAGACATATTTGGCCTAGTGGTGGCTACTCAAAGAAGGAAAGAGAAAGTAAGAAAAAAGTCCCATTTTTTCCCTAGAATAAGAAGTGGCTTGAGAGGATCGAAAGAACACTAAGAGACCAAGCTTTTACGTTTCAACCCAGTTGAGGTAGTTCATTTATCAAGGACAAAAGAAAGTTGGGTACTCCATGAAAAAAAATTGGTGTGTTGAAGACCTCACATGGGGCACTCAGCTTCTACTTGAGAAACTGTTGTGTTCATGTGAAAATTTGCTTTGATTATTACAAGACGACTAACCATTCTACAGAAATTTATCAAGAATGGAAACTCCTGACTTTGACTTCTTATCAGAAAAGCTAACACCGAAAATTGCTACACACACCACTATGAAAAGCTACAGCATCTGCCCAACGCTTGGCCATAACACCAAGTTTGCTGGCAACAGGTAAACAATATATTCTTATTTATTTGTAATTCATTTACAGTTTGGAAAATAACAGGTGGTGGTGTGCTACATAAGGTTTTATTCTTTTAAGGTAACTGGTAACCCTTGCTTTTCTACTTCACATATTTGTTCTGCAGATATATATTAGAGATAAATACTATTTATACATGCTTTGCAATTTCTTCTATGGCTAATAGTCTCTTATTTAAATGGCGACAGTCTGAACTTAGGACACTCCATAAATGCACTTTACTGATAAAAAATGAAATAATATATAAACTTTATTGCGCACAAGTTGTGCAGTATTAGGATAATTAATCAATACAGAGTTCTATGATTGATTTCACACGATTTTTACACGACAGTACGTGATATCGGTCACAATGTTTATCACAGAGTTCACATATGCACATCGAGTCCGGGTCGTGGTATGTCTTCGACCTACAGATTTTGTGATGGTAGCCATGGACTGCCATGGAATTTACAAAATGTCTCAGCTCCTGGTTTGTGCCGGTCCATGCTCTGTTCATCATGGCCTCTGAAGAGTAGAACTCTGGCCATATCTCCTTCTTTTTCTTCTCCCTCTCTAACCGCAGTTTCTTCCAGTTCTCTGTACAGGGCAGATTGAATTTCCATCTCAGGTCCTCTATTAGAAATGTTTCTTTCGCGAGTTCGTACGCTAGTCTTGACTTGGTGTACTTTGAAATTCCGAGGGCTGCTTTCAAGAATCTGGCTTTCACTTTTTCCATTCGTATTAGGTCTTTATAGCTTAACTTTTCCCATGTTATCTCTATTCCGTATGTTAGAATAGGAACGATTTTGGCATCAAAGAGGGCTATAGCTGTTTCCATGGAAAGTTTTCTTAATGGCATGATGTCGTAGATGGCTTTGGTTGCGGCAGCTGCTCGTTGTGTTGTGTGAATTCTGAATGAGTGTGCTGTTGTCTGGACCGTTACGCCCAGATATTTGAAGCTGTTCGTAGTTTGTAGAGGTTCATGTTTGAGGTAAATTTTGTCCCTTGCAGATAGGCGTCCTCCTTTCCTGAAGACCATGTGTACTGTCTTTTCTGCGTTTATTTGCAGTCCGTTGTATTCAGCCCATGTTCCTAGAGCATTTATTCCTTTCTGGAGTTCGTTAGTATCGTGAGAACCTATCACCATGTCGTCTGCGTATATATAAATCTTGAGGGACGGAGCGGAAGTTCTTATTGCTTGGACCACGTCATGTGTGGCTACGTTGAACAGAAGGGGACTAAGGGGGTCTCCTTGTAACACTCCGTTTGTCTGTATAATTTCTTGCGAGGTTGTTACGTTGTCTGAAATTATGATGGTGTTTTTACTCAGGATGTTGTGTATCAAGACGCTTAGTTCCTTGTTTTGTTCCACCATCTGTTCTAGTTTGGCGCATGTTAAGGTCCTGTTGAGATTGTCGAACGCTTTTGTAAAATCGACAAATACTGCGTGGAATTTTCCTTTTGGGAATCTTATATCCTCCTCGATGTCGTCTATGAGGTTTTTGACTGCATGTAGGGTGCTTCGGTTTTTCCTGAATCCAAATTGTTCCTCTGGGATCTTGTTGTCGATTTCCTCTGTTAGTCTTATCTTCACAAGATTCGTCAGAATTTTGAGAAAGTTGTTCTCTAGCGCGATACCCCGGTACGAGTTTGGGTCAAGTGGTTCTCCTTTTCCCTTGTATATCATTCTAATTTTCGAGGTTTTCCAGCTCACCGGGATTTGTCCTTTATACAGACATAAGTTCATCATGTTCGTGATTGCTGGGATTAAAACTTCCGAGGCTGTTTTGATGTGCTCGTTAAATATCCCATCCGGGCCTGCTGCCTTCTTGTTTTTCAATGTTGATATAGTGTTTCTAATTTCCTCTGTTGTAAATCTTCTGATGTCATCGTATTGTCTTGTTATTTCATGAGCTTCGTTGACACTTTGTTGGTTTAGGATGTTTGTGAAGTGAGCCTCCCAGATTGGCATCTCTATTTTCCCCATTGTCTGTGACTGTCGTGGCTTTAGAGCAATGTAGGGGTTTTCTTTTGCTTCTTCCACCATTCTTCTAGCCTCGAGTTCTGTGAAATCGTCTCGTTTCTTCTTTAGAAGGTTTTTATATTCTTTTCTGAGTCTGCTATATGTGATCAGGTCGTCCTGATTTTGAGTGCGTTTGGCCACGTGAAGGGCTGATATGAAATAAAACTCCATGATATGTTCTTCATTCCACTTTTTGTGCACATGTTTATACCACGCACCACTGAATACTGCACAACTGCAGCAGAAGTTACAACAACACAGGTTTCTTCTGCACATGGAACCTCAGATAAGCTGTTTACAAACAGCAATTCTACTCCCCGCAGTTAAGGCAAAAGCTGCAGGCTACATGCACCAAGGGTGTTCACATTATGAAGTTTTCATGTAGCACATTATTTCTCGTTATGCTGCAGCGAATGTAGCTCTGCATAATATTACCTTCAGCATGCATGATAATGGAGGCAGGAAAAACTGGCTGGAGGAAGAAAATGGTGCTCTATCATGTAAGAATGAGTATAAGAATTATGAAGTTATGCATGATCATATGGAACTGTTCATTACCAATACCCAGTAAAGTTTTGAATTTTAAAAAATCTAGAGAATTTGCAAAAGGGAATGGATGAATGAAGAGGGATCAATTATCTGATTTCAAAAATATGGTAACAAAACTGGAAATAACTTTGCAGAAGTTTTACTCCTCTATGGTGAAACTATCTTTTTACATATATTTTTATAATTTTTTACAAGAGCATTTCAGGGAATTCCTATACCTTTTAAAAATAGCCTTTCAGTAATGAGGGGAGCAAAGAGACAGAGGCTTATCTAGGGCACAGTTAATAACGCAATATAACAATTACTACTAAATAACCGTACTAAAACTGTATACAATAATAACCATCATGACATTTCAAGTTTTTCTATCTGATTACGGTCATGCTAACGCACACAGGTTTTCAGCAACGATGCTAAAGAAAGGTTTGGAAATATAGCAGTCAGATTCAATTAAGGTACAGTCCTACCATTTTCCTGGTACCATAAAACAAATTGTGACAAATTTTCACTTTCACTCTTTTTACATGCCCAGAAAGCTGACAGTCTTATTTTCCCCTTTAAAACCACGATCATTAGTACATAATTATAAGTGCATGGCCATAAATATCACAGCGTACTTCCTGAAGGTATCTTTAAAAGCTGCCATTAATGTGTGACATATGTGTCAATTTCCATGTTTCAAACCCACAGTCGCCTACTAGCAACAATGAGTATATTATGCACAAGTAATGGAAGTAAATTGCTAGTGAACAAAACATTAGTGCTGTCCCAGTGGGGACATGTTTAAAGCCTTTCCCTTCAACATTTTAGACCTGGGCAATTCGCCATTGAAAAGTGTATCACTTTGAAATCTTATTCCTACTCTGTTTCATTTTTTTTTTTTTTTTTTTCCGGTGCAACTTAGGTCGCTAATTGTAACTGCCATCGTTTATATACGATGTTTCCTTTTTTTTTCTTCCCTGATTTTATGTCTCTTGTTTACTGGTATGATCTCAGGCCGGCTAGAGAGCGAGTCTTACTTGGTCTGCTAGCGAGCCCTATGCTCTGTTGGTGTACCTCGCCTTGGTGGCGTGTGTTCAGTGCATTGTCGGGAGCCATGACGTTCGCAAGCTTTGTGCTGTCGCTCTTCATAAGAGCATTTACCCACCGCAATATGCCTGGGTAACATGTAATGGATACGGGCTATGGCCCTCAAGTGCTTTATTCTTTTAATTTACCATTATTTTCTTCAATGGAGTGGACGTGCATTATTTAATTAACTTGTTTCGAGTTTTTCAAGTATGTACGTAACCTGCTTTTCTACCTGACGCCATGCGTTAGCTGGGCTTCAAGGACCAAATGTAAGTTCTGTTATCCAAACATTTTCTCTTTTTTTTTCTTCTGGAGCTGGATTGAATTGTCTTGAAACCCAAACTTTATGCGTGTACATTACTGCGTTCTACGATCTCCTATTCTGGTAATCCTTCATTTCGAGTCAGCTTGAAAATCTTATTACATAAAAAAAACTTTCGGCTTACTGACTGCTCTGTTAAAACCGCATGTGTGTGGGAGTAAGAGCTTTCGGCTAAGCGTTAATCGGACTAAAAGACTTTCCTGTTTCGGCGGTGTTAAAGAAGTTTGGAGTAATGTAAATTTAATATTTAAAAAAATGTAATGGCATCTTTTAAATAGTATGAGATTGCGAGATTATCTCTGTGGACCAGAATCTGTTTTCTGCTTAATTTTTTTTCCTGACCTTTTCTCTTGGTGTAAATTTTCCTTATTGGTGGGGTAACGCTCTCTCTTGTTTACGTTTCTATGGTTACTGTCACTCATAGGAACTACTGTTTGAGATAATTGAAATATGATTGATAATAATTGACCTTGATTTTAATTTGGGATGTGTACGTCTTGAGTTGAGAGCTGTGGGCTATTTATTCTTCTTCCTAAGTGATCTGCAATTTAATTCTGGGAGCTTTTCATGGTGGACTGAGCTGCTTTGCATTTAATGCCCATTTGATTTAATGTGTGCTCCCTCTGTTATGTTTTGCCCTGTTAACTTATGTTTGAACTCTGATTTTGTGGGCGCATTATCCTCCTGGGTACTAACTTCTTCCTTTTGAAGGGTGGTGGATTTTGGGGGTCATTTGGTGCCCTGTTTTGTGTCTATTTGGTTTGATGTGCGCCTTCCGATTTGGATATGCCTTCGGGCGTGTTAATTAGTTTTCCACTTGTACCCGTTGTGAACCGGTTTATGAGAAGAATCTCGCGGTCTCACCTCAGCATATTTCACCTGGTGTACAAATAATTCCTGGAGAAAGTGTTTGTTGTTGTTGTTTTTTATTTATTATTATTATTATTATTATTATTATTATTAATATTCAGTAAGTCCTTGTAAGTTTACGGTACCTTCTTGAGCCCTTCTGACGGTCAGTAATAGATGTGACCATGGACATTCTTGACTGTTAACTACTTTGTATTTGATCTTCCTTCAAGTTTACCTTTAATTAATGTTTGAATCTAACAACATCCTACTCCAAGTATCTACTGAATTTCCAAATCTAATTTATTGTTAAACAATTTATTGTTACATTAATATAGTTCAAAGTTTATTTTATTAATCTATTGATCTTTAGGAAATTAATTCGATAGAGTTTTAGAGGTGCACCTCCTAGTCAATGTATGTTTGTTCTATTATCATGTGTTAACGTTTTAAAATCAC
Organism: Anabrus simplex; assembly: GCF_040414725.1. Lineage (NCBI taxonomy): Eukaryota > Metazoa > Arthropoda > Insecta > Orthoptera > Tettigoniidae > Anabrus > Anabrus simplex. Next base: position 73,306,895 of record NC_090278.1, read on the forward strand.
AGCAATTAAATAATCTAGTTTTTAAAAAAAGAAATTAAGCGGTGTTTTTCTTTCATTCTTCTATTTGCCACCGCGAAAACCGCTAGAATACAATCCAAGTTGCCTCTGTTTTATGCTCCAGTTGCTGCATTTTGGTGAGTATTGACGTTTCCTGATTAAATATTTTTCTTAGATGTGCTATTTCAAGGCCTTGTTTACTTGTACCAGTGAGTGCCAGTACGAGCTGGTATAGCACACAAGCTCCTCTTTTTATCAGTATACAGTGAAACTTACCCAAATGACCACCACCCATTTAAGTCAACTGTACATATTCCCGACCACTTTTATCTGTAACGGAATGTTGTTCTCGTAAGACCAACACATTTTCACCCACTTTAAGATGACAACCCCACCCAACTAGCGATGATGAATTGAAGCGTGCGGCCAAATAAGAGTCTATGTTACACCCGGCGTATTTCAAGTTATGAGCTAGGAAAGGTCAGAGAGCTTCAGTATGCCTGGCGTTAGGCAAGTGCACATCATTATTCTGCACAAGCTAATTCTCTAACATAACTTGTAAAAATCGTGTCCACAGACCTTACTCCACCAAATGCTCAACATGGTAAAAGTGTAACGTAGACACTTATTGGGCCGCCCGCATCAATTATGATCATATTAATATATCCCCTTACAACAAAACCAGAAAACAAAAATATATATTTCTGCAGTGCGGTTTTGTATTGGTGGCAATTGCCGTTTTTAAGAGAAAGTAGAACTGGGCAACCATCCTCTCTAACACTAATCAGAAGGAAAAATTGAAAAGGTCTGAAACTTTCAAAGAATTAACGTATCAGGAAAACAAAGGGAAGGACTACAAAGGGCGTGAATAGGAAAGACACCCCAGGTCTTGAAAACCTAATTCCGTCGAGGTCGGAAAGGAGCAAGAGTTGACCAGGAGAAGTCTAATAGGAAAGATAAAAGTGAGGAGCCTGGCAAAAGTGGAAGCAATGCTAGACTCAGATAAGGGCCCCATTGTCACCAACTCATACTGGTCTTCACCCATATTTCAATCGACAAATCAAAAATCTGAATTTCCTCTAGAATACAAGGTTTTACAAATATTTTCCTTTCTCCTGTCAAATTTTCCATGTCTCTTTACACTCTTTCTGACAGTTTGGAGGCTTAATTCTCGTGTTAATACCAGACTATTGTCGCAGCCACAAAATTAGGCGGGTGAGGAAAACTGCGCTGTCGTCAGATATGGGAACGGCAAAGCGACAGATGGTCGAGAGGCATAGATATCAAGGATAATTCAATAAACCAGAATGGTTTTTTTTATTAAATTATCCTTGATATCTATGCCTAACGTCATCTTCAATACGGAACAATAATGAGATTTATTACTTGTAAGATGGTCGAGAGTCGCATATCTCCTAGCACGGACTGGCAACGCTGATCGTGCAGTGCTGTTTAGTTGAAGCCCATCCGCTCCAGGCCACCTTACCCATGTCATTCCCTGTCATGCACCTGTTGAGCTCACACCGTAAATGCAGTTAAAATGGATACTAAATGTGAATTGATTTGGGCTCAAGTCAAGAGAGAAGTGGCAGAGAGGACCAAAACATTCAAAATAAAGGACGTAGAAAAACTCACGTCAGAAGCCATTGGCCGTGTGACTGCTGCAAATTGGGAAAAGTGCTTCAATCGCACGGAATGGACGAAAGAATGGAGTCATTCATCATCAGTGTAAATGACGACTCGACAGATAGTGAGGTGTGTGATGACAGTGACTAAATCTTTGACTGCCTTGAAGCTGGAACCCGATTCTTAATTCATTGTAAATTAATGTTAACCTATTCTTTAAAGTAGTTATTTTTCCATATTACTCAGTACAATACACAGTATTCAAATAATTAAATTTATAATGTAATAAAACAGATACAGATTAATATGTAATCAGAAAGTATTTACGGTGTCCTCCAGCCTGTGCTGGCGCGCGCGCCCCAAACTGCCTCAACCAGCGACATTTACATGATCGCTTTCCGGGCCATTTTCCAGGAAAATTACAAGACTCACGGAAATATATTTCAGATAAAAAATATAAGTCAGGCAATTTTTCACATTTTTCCCGAGACAAAATTTTATTGGCTGAAAAAATAAAAACTTGGCCGCTTACTGAAATTTTCAATACATGATTCTACGGATTTAAATTTACTCGCTCAAGATTTTATTTTTAATAATTATTTGAAGTGGTTTATATGGAAAATAGTTATACCACTGAAATCAGCAATCTTTTCTGAAGCTTGTAGTATAATTTGTTTTGAAACATTGTATGAAGTAACATCAGGAGCTTGAGAGATAACAACTTGCCTCGTGCTCCGAAATGATGTGTTCAATTCGCCAGTTGCTACATAACCTTGGCAATAGAGTAATTTCTCTGACCCGCCTAATTTGGTGGCCAAGACAATAGTAGTGTTACATTGCCTTGCCAGGCCCTTATTACGAACTATTTGGTTAATGTGCTGTGAATTTTGTAAAGGGCTCCTTGCAGGAGCTTTTACATTGTTAACTCAGTATTTATACAATTATTTCTTCTTAAATTCTATGATTTTACTACAGACCAATTAAAAATGTTCCTCTAGATCACTTGCTTTAAAACTAATGGTCGTAGAACAACGTGGTTTTCCAACTGGCAAAAGTAAGTCTGGACAGGTTTCGTCCTGCCACAGTAACAGAGTAGACTGTGCGCAACTACGCCGAGTGCTGGGCAGCGGGAAATAACCTAACACCCTGAAGGAGACAATGGCTTTGGGTGGAGGACCTCCTCTGGGAGGGTAGTGGTCCCTCAGTTGGAGGAAATACCAATGAAAACCACTGTGCAGCGCCTGTAGTCCATGTTAGGAGTGGCAGCAAAATGTGTCAGTTCCCCATGTTAGGGGCAGCCTCAAGAAACCCTAGCAGTAGGTATAAAATGCCCCTGACGACAGGCAGAGCGACATGTCGGTTGAGGTATTTTTTGTCGTATCAACATGCAGTTGACTCCTCTTCATTTGGATATAAATGATAGGGCGTCCCCTCTAATCGGCGCGCACCATTTTCGCCCGAACTATGTGGAAAATGGATGAAGGCTACCGACACGTCGGCGGCGAAGGAAGCCAGACCAAACGACATCAAATCGTATCAGACTAGCCGATGTCAACATGGGGACAATGACAGACAGAAGCCAAGAACTCGCCGCCTCTTTGAAGCAGCGGAATGTGGACATAGCTTGCGTTGAAGAAACCCAATGGGCAAGTGCAAAATCAAGAAATATCGGAAAAAAGTACAAGCTAATCTACAATGGTAAGAAAAGTGCAAATGTGTAGGTGTGATTGTGGAGTGGATTCGCGACAGCATATCTGAAGTAGCACGCATCAGCGACTGCCTGCTGTCAATAAAGATAAACTTGAGGACCAATTTAATTTGAGTTGTGACATGCTGTGCCCCACAGACTGGCTGCCTTGAAGAAAAGAAAGAGAAATTTTGGAACAATCTCGAATCATACATTCAAGCTGTTGATGATAGCGAAATTCTTTTCATTGGTGGAGATCTAAACGGACATGTTGGTTATGAAAGGATGGATTTGAATAAAACCATGGTATGATAGCCGTAACAACAATGGCATTCAAATCCTAGAATTTGCTGAAGCGTGGGATCTGTCCGTAACAAACATCTTTTTTTAGAAAGCGGTATTCACACCTTATCACCTACTATAGTGGTAGCCATATATCCCAAAATGACTACCGGATGACACGACGAAGAGACTTGCGATGGCCAAGGTTACGAAACTGATCCCAAATGACAGTGTTGCTCCTCAACACCGACTACTTGCACTAGATTAAATATCTCGAAGGATTAAGTAGTAATAATGTTATTGGTTTTACGCCCCACTAACAACTGTTTAGGGTTTTTGGAGACGCCAAGGTGCCAGAATGTTGTCCTGCTGCAGTTCTTTTACATGCCAGTAAATCTACCGACACAAGGCTAACGTATTTGAGCACATTCAAACACCCCCGGGCTAAGCCAGGATTGAACCTGCCAAGGGAGGCCAGCACCTCAACCGTCTGAGCCACGGAGGATTAAGATAGGTACCGAGCTCTGAAGTACAGTGCAAAACAAGCTATAGCAACTGCAAAAGCAGCACATTACAAAGCCAACTATGGCGAGCTGGATGAGCCTGTTAGCATGAATAGAATCTACAAACTTGCTCATGCTTGCGAGCGCGCCACACAATATCTAGGTCATGTTATCAACATCTAAGACAGAAATGGGCTCCTCCTACAAAAGAGACAAGACATACTACGTCGCTGGAAGGAGTATTTTGAGGATACATACAAGAAGGAGTTCCCTCATCCACCTCTACCTACAGTACAGCCGATCCCATTCACGGTCCAGTGCCCACTATCACTACGGAAGAAGTGTCCACTGCCATCAACAAAATGAAGCCTGGGAAAGCGCCTGGTGAAGATGATATCCCAGCTCAAGTATGGAATCTTCTGGAAGAACAAGGTGTAGTATGGCTTACTGACTTCTTCAACAAGATTATTATGGAGGACACAGTACCAGAGGCCTGGAAGACCAGTATGACAAATCCAATTTGGAACAGAAAAGGTGATATACAGGACTGCTCAAATTATAGGTCAATCCACCTCTTATGCCATACTATGAACATTTTTGAACGTGTTCTTGATGCAAGATCACGAAACATCACAGTTTCATCTTACCAGTGTGGCTTTGTTAAAAACAGCAGAACAACAGACGCCATTACAAATCATCACTCTCATTTTTGGTCCGTATTGAAAACAGCGATCTCACTTAGTTTACAAAAGGAGTACATTTATTGTTCAACCTATTCAATACAATCAGTACCACGTTATGTGGTTAATTAGACATTGAAAATCTGAATATTATGGGGACATGTTTTGCCCTTCTTATTGGGCATCATCAGCCATATTAATTTAATCTTAAAACAAACATTGTTAAAAGGACAATGACATTTATAATTTGTAAAAATTGAACTCTGATTTCTTATTATATTAACTTTACAAAATAGTGGTTATAAAATATATTGGGACATACAACACCTGCTAAAATTATTGTAAACTACTCAGCTCCATTTAGAAGGACACTAATGTAGCTCAACCGGAAGCTCTATAAGGAAAAAATAGGTTTTTAATTATATAAAACAGTTGAATTAATAAATGCGGGCAAAGTCACGGGTATATACTAGTTATACATAAAGAATTAATTCACAGACAGACAAGGTCCACATGAAAACATGGTTATGAAAATTTTATGTCTATACCTCAGGTAGTATTTGATGATGAATGACTTAGGACTTTGCTGACATACATTATAATTTTTCCAGTGTGAAAACAACTGTTTCTTGTACGTAGAACATTTTCATTATGCATGCATACTATCTGAAGCTGCAGTGCAGTGATATATTTAGAATTGTTTCTTGCAAATTACAGAGGCGTAAGTACTGAAGCCACAGTGAAGTTATGTGTACAGCTGCAGTGTAGTCATGCACTTGCAACTGTTTCTTACACATTACATTGCAGATTATCTCCTGAAGCTGCAGTGAAGTGATGTGTACAGATGCAGAGCAGTGATGTATGGAGAACAGCTCGTTACACATTATGCAGCCATACACCCTGAAGCATGATACAGCGAAGGGTATAAGCCGAGGGCGAACACAGCTACTAACTACCGACAAATATTGCACTCTACTTCAAGCTTCTCCCTGAGATAGACAATTCACGGACATTCATCCCTACCTTCCATAAGGTTATTTGTATGAATCTCCAAAACATCATGTATATAGCATGTCACTTGTTTGTTCCTTTCCATTACTTACACCGACTCAATAGGATCCTTTGTATCTTGTGTGTTTATCCGGTATCATTTTCCCATCGGTATTTATGTTTCCATCTATTCCCATTTGCTGTTTTATTTGGCTTTCTTGTTAACCACACTTCCCTCATCAAGACTGAAGATCTCCCAAGATGGCCCTAAATGACTGATGATTCCCGCCCTCCTTATGAAGCTGGGAAGCACAAAGAAGCTCTTTAGAAAATGAGGAGAAATGGAGACAGAAGAACAGCGACTGATAAGGAGAGACTCCTTCTACAGGGTCCCTCTTATACACCGAGACCATCCAGTGGCGTTTCTACTTTCCAAGACCTAAGCAGCTGCAAGGGAGGCACGCGCATAGTTCCTGACCTTGCAAGGAGCGTGTATTCGATATTATATTATTTTCCAGTGTGAAAACAACTGTTTCTTGTACATAGAACATTTTCAATATGCATGCATACTATCTGAAGCTGCAGTGCAATGATGTATTTAGAACTGAATCTCAGCTGTTAACATGGTGAGACAGTTATTATTGCAACACCGTATTTTCATATGGAAAAGTTATTTTAAGTCTGAGTCAGTTCAACGGGGACGTGATGCATTTTTTCAGCAATTTCCTTGTGACCTGCCATCCTCATGAGCACAGATTCATGTAATTGTAAATGAATTTAAAACTAATGGCTCAGTACTCAATAAAAAAACGTGCACACACAAACAGTTTTAACAGAAGAAAAGCTAGATGACAAGCGAATCTTGAACGGTCAACAAATAAATCACTCACAAAATTAGAACACCAAGTAGGGGTTTCGGTTTCTTTTGTGTACAGAGCCACAAAGCTGTTACACATCAAACCGAACAGGTTTACACGGACCCATTTTTTAAAACCTGCTGATCCCGCCACAAAAGTGAGAAAACTGTGAGTGGTATCTTGCATTATAGAATGATCATTTATTTGACCCACAGCTGGTGTTCTTTTTGGATGAGGCCTGGTTTCATCTTACTGGTCATGTGTGAACTGTCATAACTCTCACTACTGGTGTGCAGAAAATCCTTGGTGTTTATGTAGGATGACACTACCAGCATCTTTTATAAGGAAAGATTTTATATAAGATTGTACACACGCTTAAAGCAGGTCGGTTGCATGCAACGTACGTTGAGTTGAGGCAGCTGCTGTAGCACACAGTACAAATACCATGCACTCGGTCTGGGTTTATACGAGAGACCAGACAGCAGTGTATGAAGATGTGGAGACTACCCTTGTCCCTTTTACATTTCTCCTTCTCTCCTATTTCTATTGCTCCCTCTTCCAATGCTGACCTGTCGTGTTTATCCCATTATGTGTTCCTACCTTTGACTTAACTGCTTACTAAGCTTCACCAGAAAAGCCACACACAGTGCTTTTAAGCCAGAAAGGAGGATACAATCATACATGTGGGATAAACATGATGACAGATTTGTATGAGTAGAGAAATTAACAGAAGAATGGAAGCAAGTCAAACATGAAAAACACAAAAACAAATGGGGCATGTTTATATATGGGCTGCTTTCTCTTTAATGATGGGTCTTCTCAGATTATGGTGAGCCTGTCTGCTCTTCAGCTTCACAATGGGTCAGCATCGATCACCATTCTGAGGGGAGACATTCTAGGGAGATCCTCAGTCTTGAAAGGGAAGAAGAGACTAATGATAAATCAAAATAAATAACAAAAAAGTGTTTATACCAATAGTAAAAGATAGTATGAGCAAACAAGGAGGAAAGGTGCTCAATGAGAACCCATTCTAGAGTTTATTTTGCTTTCTCTCGGAAGCTGTCGTAACAATATTGTCATGCAAACTTCCCTTTCACTCTGCTGTCTCCACCTGGTGCATTGATGGATGATGATTTTATATGGTTGCCAATAAACGACTGCATAGTGCATTAACTGTGGTGTGGACAAATATTACTGTTGGTAATGTCTCCAGGAAGACCGAGGCACTATTATCGACAGCGTTAGGTTAGAGTTTGGTTGGGTCACACGGCAACATTAATACTTACTCTTATTGCTGTCAGTGTCAAAATTGCTGACAGGGAGGGCTAGGTTACTGTTGGTAACAAAATGATCAGTTACTGGTTAGGATTCTGGTTTTCTGGCTTGTGCAGAGTATTCCGACTTGCAGGCAGCCCTAACAGTGCTCCTTGCAGTAGGATGCCTGGGTGGAGTGGTAGCAACAGGTGATGTCAATGTTGCTGCATTAATTACTGCTTTCACATTTTATACTTTCCACTTAAGATTGAAGATCTCTCAACAAAGAACCCCTCTCACAGAGTAGATTCTAAACCCATGATAATCCAGAGAAGCAGAAATGAATTTATTAGAGTCTAATAATTAAGATAAAGATGTGTAGTTAGTTCATTCTTTATTGTGCTTCAATGTCTACTTTAGCTCCCTTTTGATGAATAATATTAATAACAATATATAGATTTTAAGAGATGGCAGTTGAAACTGAAACAGTCCACGTTAAAAATTAGTCAAGATGCTATTGACATAAACAACTTCAAATATTTTGGCAGCTATGTCTCGTCTGTTAACACCTCAAACAAGAAATCAGAAATCAAATGCAAACTGCTCTGTATGTAACCTTTTCTGGGATGGATGTTTTCCTCAATCCTCGAATGTCAGTATGTGACAATCATGACCTATTAAATACAAGTACAACACTTACCTTGACAAGACTTCAAAGCTTTAAAAATGAAATTCCTCCACTCCTGCCTCTGAAGGCCAAGGAGAAACTGAGGAAACAAACAGTTTGAGTTGAAAAGGAGTTTCCCAGTAACATTAAAACAAAACTGACGAAAGTGGTACGGTATGGCCATATGAAATGAATGGCTTCTGGCAGGACTCTAGAACATACTTCGATCTGATTGTCCCAAGCAAAAGACCATGAAGAAAATGGCAACAGAAACTAAAACAACTATGGCTAGACAGAACACATTGGTAGAGGCTAATTTATAACTGTACCCGGCTTGCTCGAGCAGATAAGCGATGATTGTGAGTGAACAATATGCACAAATAATGTGCGATTTTCTTTATTATATACTTACAACTACAAACTAACTATCCCACATATTCTTGATGATGATGATGCTTGTTGTTTAAGGGGACCTAACATCTCTGTCATCAGAGCTATCGCACATTCTAAGCATGGGAGGAACAGAGAAACACTACGGAACAGCTGGCAGTTCAGCATTCATTTACTGATCAAGAAAGTGAAAAAACTACTGATTAGAAAACCACAAGAATATTGAACCCACATGCCTTTGTTGGCGAGATGTAGTGTTTACAGTGCGCTGTGTCTTCTGGTTTGGGCTAGAATAAATTTGTTACTTTCATTGATCTGTCTCAGTCTCATCCTTGGCTTTGACAATATGAAAGTGACCAAGGTATGAGCAATGCTAGAAATAACTTTCCTTATGCAGTCAGACCCTGTTATGAATGGTGTGAAAATATCGCTCACGGGGTCGGTTGGTGCATGCATTTCAGTTGGCTTGGCAGAGCAATACGTAATAGCAACTTCTGGCTCAGTGGGGAAAGCAACGAGAAGATACCTCACTCCTCATTTCCATAGTTTGCCCCATCAGTGATGCCTAGGCTCTCATTACAGCTGTTGGCAGAGCTATGAGGATCAAATCAGCCTTTGGGCTGAATACCCAACAACATACATGGAACAAATATGCATTTGTTGAATACTTAAGACCTATGTATACCTTAACAGAAATAAAATGCTTGAAATATTAACTCAAGATCTGCCAATGGGTTTTCATATGCGCTAGAAAGGGAGGAAACTTATGGCCTTAATTTAGGTATGAGCCCAGCATTTCCCAGCTCTGAAACTGGGAACTAAGTAAAAACCATCTTCAGCATTACCAACAGTGCAATACAAAGCTACCATCTGCCGAAGGCAAGCTTCCTGTTACATGACATGCAGAGCATAGCCAACTTGCTTGGTAATTCTTGGTTTTGTGGAATAACATTTTCAGATATCAAGAGAACTTACTGTTATTTAAAACAAGTAAAAATGTTCGTAAATTGATGAAAGACATAGAAGAAACGGGGATTAAAAAGGACATTAAAATTGGAGCTACTTCAGATGATCAATAAAAAAACGTTGATAAAAAAGGGTTTCCAGAAGATAGGAAAGAAGCAAGATCTGGATGGAAGAGAGAAGACAGTGAAGTGAAAGAAAGAACTAATACTGGAAAGTCAGAAAGCAAAATAAAATTAATACATTGAGTTATTTTACGTGGTTTAAAGACAACCAAAACATACATTTTTTGCAAGTAGCTTAACACCACATCAACACAGAGGGCTGTAGGATAGCAAACGACTTTGTTAAGAAGAAACAGAGCCCTTAAGGTTAAGCCCCAGCTTTTGCTCGGTGTGAAAATAGGAAATCAACTTCAAGGCTGCTGATGGTGGGGTACGATCCCACCATTTGCAGAATGCAACTTACAGCTACAAGGGATAGCCAAATTGGAGACCTTGTATCAAAAACCTAATCAGGTGTTAAACTAATCAAAAGAAGTGACACTATACTGCAAACGTTCATTCTTATATCACTGAAGTATGGTAAAATCATACACACTTTTCCATGGTTACAAATTAGTAAAGAAATGGAATAATTTTAATATAACATATTAATATGTTCGTATCACTGATACGACAAAAGTACAGACTGACAGCCCTCCTCCTCCTGGCATTTATCCTAAAAACCCTGGGGTTGGTGATACAGATATGGTTCACTTTTAGGACTGGATGCCCTTCCTGACACCAATCTTATACAGAGGGATATATTCACAATTGTATGTTATGTGTTGTGTGTATATGAAGAGAAGAGTATTAGGACAAACACAAATACCTAGTACCCGAGCCACAGGAGTTAAATACATATAGTTAAAATCCCCGGCAAAATCAGGAATCGAACCTGGGCCCTCTGATCGAAAGGTCAATATGCAAACAATTCAGCCAAAAATTCATAAGACTGACTGACATATTTTAAGAAGCAAAGTCCCTGATAGATGTTTGGCATACATGATCATATGCAGACATCCAGCAGCAAGATAAGCCAGTATACTTAAAGGAATGGTTCATGCATAATGACAGGAACTATAAAAAGACTGATGTTCCATAAGGTTTGAATCCATGCCAAAGGGAAGGACATTTTCTTTTTCTCCAAACATTAAAGTGGTGGTTAATAAAGGGACAATCAACCCCTGCCAAACAGTAACAACAATTTAACAACAAGCTCATGATAACATAGCTTCTTTATAAGTGCTTTACATGGGACAAGGTTCATTTTTTCAATTTTGCTTCACGTCGCACCAACATAGGTCTTATGGTGACAATGATATAGGAAAGGGATAGGAGTGGGAAGGAAGCGGCCACAGTCTTGATTTATTTGGTGTGTGTGTGAAACCAGAGAAAACCATCTTCAGGGCTGCCGACAGTGAGGTATGAAGCCAGTCTCTCACGAATCCAAGCTCACATCTGTGCGACTAATAACCGCACGGCCACCTTGCTTGGTCTTATTGAGAGGTGTCTGTATATCATCGAGTGGATGGTCACCATGGACCCGGTAGGAGATCATCATGGCTGGACAAAATGAAGGACTGGACAGGAGTTCGGTCAGAAGATCTTTTTAGGATATCTGTAAACAGTGGAGACAGCCAGATGTCGCTCTTTCAGTACATGAGCAAGTCACTAGACAAAGGTGTACAAGTCGAAGCTATTGTAATTTTTTTTTTCCAAAAGCATTTCTGATGGTACCACATAATATTATAATCAAAATTTGATGGAAACAAATACTGATGAAAGGGTGGTTGTGTGGATCTGAGAACTTTTGAAAGACCACATACAAACAATAAAAGTGGGAAATAAATACTCCAAAGAAGTGTTGATTTGCTAATTGTTTAATGTCGCACTAACACCCTGCAGATTTTCGGCAACAGAAGCATGGGAAAGACCTATGATTGAGAAAGTAGTGTCTGTGGCCTTAAATAAGGTACAGCCCCAGCATTTGCTTGGTGTGAAAATGGAGAAAGCAATGAAAACCATCTTCAGGATTGCCAATGGTGGGATTCGAACTATTATCTCCCGAATGCAAGCTCACAGATGCACGACCCTAACCACATGGCCAACTCACTTGTTAGAAGTTTTCTATGTTGGGAGTAGTACACCGTAGTGTTAATGGGCCACTTCTATTTGTGGTGTTTATCAATGAACTGCAGATTGTTTGTGGACAATGGAATAATATACCGAAAAATCCAGAACTCTTAAATGACAATACTTTATTACAAGCTGATCTAAATGTACTGCATAAGCAGGTGCCTGATAACAAAATGAAAATAAATCCATGAAAATGCAGTCACAAAAGAATAGAGGAGAAACACACGTGAAAGGACGTTCAATACTATCTCAAATTGGACACACCAGGGAACAGTGACTCGCGCAAATACTTTTGAGCCTGCATAAAGCGGTATCTAAAGATGGAACACACACATACGAAATTTAATTACTCAAGCGTACACGTATTTATATTTCTTTGTGAGGGTACTAAACGGCAGCAGATACTAGGTGAAGGTGTTGGGCTGTTTATCGCTCGTGAAGTCAAACCTGGAATATGGAGCAGCCGTATAGGACCCATACCAAACAGCGCTCATCAATGAACTAGAGATTGTACAGCAAAAGGTTGCAAGGTTTGTGCTTAATGATTTTAGTCCTAGAAGTAATGAGACAAGGATGATATAAAAACTTGCGTAGGAGAACCTGGAGGCTAGAAGGGAAAGAACATGATCGTGTGCCATATACAATGTCTATGTGAACAAACAAGCTTGGGGAGAGTTGAACAGTCGACTAAAAATGTCCTGTTACATAAGTAGGACAGATCAAAGTGAACGGTATACTGCAGAAAACAACAGTAAATCAGATAGTTGGTAATTGGAATGCATTAACTACATCAATCTTAGAACCCTTTCCCAAAAAGTGCTTCAAGAATAGACTCCTATATCCTGTAAATTCTGTGTATTTCTGTGTCATGGAATCTTTTTTAAATGTTCAGCTAGTACAAGGGCTACATTTTTTTTCAACCTCCCATAGGTCACAAAATTAAAACCACAGTGAGAATCCGATGAAGCATTGTGCAGATGTGTTGTGCAGTGTCTCTAGTATGCCTGTCGTGCGTATCATGACACTTGTCAGTTCTGAGCGCACAGTGAGCAGGTAAACATGCCTAGGACAATAGAGTATCCCGCCAAATGTGAAGTGCGTGCTGTCATTCGATTTCTTCATACTGAAGGATGCAATGCAGCCAAAATTTATCGACGAATGAGTAATGTGTACAATGAAACTTTCATGAGTGCCAGCGAAGTGTAGCAATGGCGCAGAAACTTTGAAGAAGAACGTAGACATATTCATGTTGCAGGTGGTCAGGGAGGAATGCAAGTGTAAACCGATGATCATGTTCAGCGAGTGGATCAGGCGATTACAGAAAATTGCATTGCACCCCCTAGCATGAAGAAATCTAACAACAGCACGCACTTCACATTTGGCGGGATACTCTATTGTCCTAGGCATGTTTACCTGCTCACTGCGTGCTCAGAACTGACAAGTATGATGTGACACGGTCGACAGGCATACTAGAGACACTGCGCAACACATCTGCACAACGCTTCATCGGATTGTCATTGTGGTTTTAATTCCATTACCGATAAGAGGTTGAAAAAAATAGCCCTTGTAAGTCATTGTAATGCTCAAACTACTATAAATCATAGTGTTAAGGAATTGGAAATGTTGAAGTTACCTGCGAGTTTGTATGTGATTGCCTTGTAATTCTGATTGTGTTATATTACTTCTCCTTGTTTTATGACCACATAGGAACCCTTTAGTCAGTCCATCGTTCAGGACTCTCTGAAGGGATTGTTCGGGCTTTGCTGTCCTCCCAGTACTTCTTCAGACGCTCTGATCTTCGTGCCCTTTTCTCTGTTGAAAATATGCGTGTTGTTGGTTTGCTTTGCGTAAGGGTAAGCGGAGGTTTGTATTCTTGAGTTCTGTATTCAATTTTATCTTATTTGTGGTGTCTTCTGTTGTAAGGCCTATTTCCATCAGATCCTGTCTTACTTCTCTTATCCATTTACATCCTGTTTTGGTATTTTTTGATATGACATTGTGTTGTACTAGTTGTTTCAGAAGTCTTGAATCCTGCATCCTCATATGTCCAAAGAATCCCAGTCTCCCCTTACGCATAGTATCTTTAATGGGTTCCAGCTCTTTGTACACAACTTTGTTAGGTATTATCTGCCACTGTTCATCTTTCTGGTATTTTTTGTTGATGCAGGTCCTTCCAATCCTCCTTTCAATTTTCCTAAGTCTGACAGTCTTTGATTGTTTATTCTGGTGAAGAAGTGTTTCTGCTGCATATGTAGTTTTAGCTAATCTATTTGTTTGGATTGAGATTTTTTCATTCAGGTTATGTATTATTACTTCTCATATTTAAATTGGGTTACTATTTTGATTTCATTACCATTTATGGTAACTTCTTTAGTTGTGTTTGTTTTTGGGGCACAATTTCTGTTTTTTCAAATAATATTCTGAGGCCATGTTTTGAAGTTCTGATATCTGGGTTTTGCTTCTTTTATGTCAACTGCTAGTAATGCTAAATAATGTGCAAAACCCAGGCAAATTGTTTTGATTTTTTGGCCAATTTTTATTTTTGGGGGACATTTCCTAAACCATTCCCTCATTACGATTTCTAGAGCACAATTAAATAATAGTGGTGAGAGCCCATCTCCCAGCTGTAATCCAGTTTTAATTTCAAATGACTGATATTTCACCCCTAAACTTCACTTTTGATTTGGTGTTAAGTCAATTTGACTGAGGTGTCTTAAAATTTTAAACAGAGACTCTCTATGTAATATAGAGAACAAAAAAAAAGTTAGGAATTTGACCAGATTGCTTTCTTGAAATCTACAACTCTTATCACCATATCTCTGTTTCTTCTCCTGCTATAGTCCATTATCAACTTAAGACTCATGATCTGAAAAGGGCTGCTCCTCCAGGGTCTGAAACCTCCTTGATACTTCTCCTAGTTCTTTCTCAAGTTGTAAACTTATCCTCGTAAGGATGATTATGGAAAAGATTTTGTACGCTATGTCTAGAAGCAAGATTCCCTTGTAGTTATTACTGATAATGGAATACTTTGTAAATTTTGGGTGAATTGTAATTACATTATGCTACATGTAAGGGAATATTTAAAGTCATTTTCTGCAAATTTTGTACTGTTGCAATTGTTTCTCATTTTTATGTTGCTTAGTTCTGTTCCTTGTTTTAATGTACTTCATTTAATTCTTCTGTTATCATGAACTTTCTTGCTCCGATTTCATTTCTTATAAAATTTATTTTTCATGGAATTGCTTGCTTTTCTTTTATTGCTGTAGGTAAGTAATTTATGTTCTAATTTAATTTCTTTGTTGTGCCACTGTAAGCAAGCATATCCAAACTGGAATGTATTTGTTAATGATGTGAACATACGAAACTGATGTGGGAGACCTGATATGGTGAAGAAGAAGGTGTCAGAAAAGTCAACAGGGCTCAAACAAACCATAAACAAAATGGTTGGCATCAGGGAAGGGCATCCAGCCATAAAACTATGCTTAACCCCACCCAAACAACAGGAAAAAGACCAGGAAAGAAGTTATGTTGATATTAGTCACTGACAGCTCAATACTGCTACCAGTGGGGTTGGACCCACTTAACTGGGAATGTTTGGAAGCGATGAAGGGGGTGTAAATGTAGCCAACCAGCAACAAACTGGCCAAATTCCTAACTTTTTTGTTCTTTCTATTTTTGGAAATTTCTCCTTGCAAAAATATGTTACCTTCACACCTCATTCAACCACAAAATATTTCTAAGCAAAACAAAAATATCTTGATTTATAAATTTCATTTTTGTTCCGTATTGATAGCCACCAGATATCATAAAAAGAAAGAAATAAAGGTTCCACCTAATCAATACTTATTTAATATCACATGTATGATGGAATATCACATGTATAATAGAACCGGTTTCGACCTCTTACAAGCTACATTAGAATCCTATGTTGGCATTTTGTATTATGCCTCATTCCTAAAAGCTTTATGACATATTCTGAAATTTAACAACATTATTTTGATTACACTTTTGTTAAGAGTTCCAATGTTACAATATAGCTAAAATTATGACAAGTTAAATACTCTTATTACATAATATAATGACCCAATATACACCTGTAATTATAATAAAATGGTTTCATCTTTTCTTTCTAATGCATAATGTAAGAATAATTTACCATAGGCTTTTGCCTATTCAGTTAAAACAAGTTCCATTCTTATAAATGTTTAGTCATATATGAGGCTATCTTTGTTGATATTTGTGAATATTACAGTAGTAAATTAGCAGTAAAATACGCCAGTCAAGTGTAAGTATGCTAATGGCTCAATAAAATATATTACTTATCTACATTAAAATATTAGCTAACATGGTTGAAAGTGCTTAAATGCTCTTATGAAAGTCTAAAACAGTTGATAATAAATCTTGCATTGTTTTGCGTTACGTATTACATTGAAATAATGTGAAATTTGCCCATTATACAAACATATAAACACATTAAAGTATTTAAAACATTGCAAGGTATGCTTAGACGCCATTGTCTGTTTGTAGTTTAAATTAACAAGAGACAGCACATTCTTATGTTGTTTCAAAAGAAACAGGCAAAGCTTGATGCGTACAAATATAGGAATATTGGAATCAAATTAATGAATACAACTAAGAATATTGCATTTTTCAAAGAATGCCTCGCTTATGACTTTTTTTTGCTAGTTGCTTTACGTCGCACCGACACACATAGGTCTTATGGCGACGATGGGACGGGGAAGGGCTAGGAGTGGGAAGGAAGCGGCCGTGGCCTTAATTAAGGTACAGCCCCAGCATTTGCCTGGTGTGAAAATGGGAAACCACGGAAAACCATTTTCAGGGCTGCCAACAGTGAGGTTCGAACCTACTATCTCCCGAATACTGGATACTGGCTGCACTTAAGCGACTGCAGCTATCGAGCTCGGTCCGCTTATGACTTAACTCCAAAGTTTTTAAATAAATATAATAATAAACACAGAAACACCAAGCAAACATGTGATACCTTGACAAAAACTAATAGAATTTGGATAAAAACCGAAATCAAATTTTTTCTATCGTAAAAAACCGTACTTGAATAATACACTATATCCCCTACACATGAAAGTGTCCCAAGAACTACCATGCAGCTATTGGGATCATTTCCAGTACATCACAAAGGAGAAAATAGATAATTTGGCCATAAAAAAGCAGAATACCTTAAAAACAAAAAACAGAGACTTTAAAACGGACACAGAGAACAAAACACATCACTCACTTCACAAAAACAGACAACTCAACCCAACCCAAAAGAGATAAAATGCATCAATTTTATCCACCTGTGAAAAACCTTACGAACACTACATTCAGCGAAGCAGAAAATGAAATATTAAGCAAAGGACCTAAACATAATTGGGGCAACACCTCAATATTACAGAACATCACAACCACTGTAACAGAACAGAATTAGCTATACAAAGAATTCCACATGATATTATACGAGAAGAAGTCAGGCAAGATATTGCAAAAAAAACTACCACAATACGTCAGCAAAGTAAAAGATAGCATCTCTAATAATAAAGCAAACAAAACGCACATAAATAGTCTTAAGAACAAAGTCAGGCAAGATGATCTCCATATAACAAAGGCTGACAAAGGAAATACAACAGTAGTTATTAACAAGGATGAATACATTCAAAAAACAAAAGAATGTTTCAACAATGATACGTTTCGTATTATACGCAAGGATCCCACTAACACAATACAAAGAAACATAAAAAACTTACTCAAAATCACACGTTTTTTGCTAACCGAAACAGAAGCAAATAATCTAATAACAATGAACCCCACAGCTACCGAATGCAAAAGCTCTTCCTAAAATTCATAAAGAAAACACACCGATGAGAACCATAATAAATTACAGATCTATTCCTACATACAAGCTTTCTAAATATATTCAAAAATTACTTAATAACCATTATTTTTTTCAAGCTAATAAAAGCATACGTAATTCAATAGACTTCTGTGATAAAACAAAAGATTTACAGTTAGAACAATACCACTTCATAGCCTCTTACGATATAACTAATATGTATCCAAATATCCCTACTAAAAAAACTTTAAATATAATTACAACCAATCTCAAAACTTAACAGCAGATTAAGTACCTTTGAAATTGAAGAATTCATGACGTTACTCGAATTTGCAGTAAATAACAACTATTTTAGGTTTCATGATACAATTTTTCAGCAAGCAGGTTTAACGATGGGGTCTTCCGCGTCCGGCATACTAGCAGAAATTTACATAGATCACTTAGAATACACTTCACTTTGCAAAATAGACGGAATTCTTTTGTGGTGTAGATTTGTTGATGACGTATTCGTCGTCATCGACAACAGAACAACTAACGATAACACTGTATTGAACAAAATAAATGCCATAGACAAACATATACAATTTACTAAAGAATCAGAGAATAACTGTAAGCTATACTATCTTGATCTGACGATTACTAGGCACGAAAAACACCTGACCTTCAAAATTTACCGCAAACCTACTCATACAATAAACACTATAAAAACGGACTCCATTCACCCTAATTCCCATAAAAAAAGCTGCATACCATAGCATGATTCATAGAGCATTTAGAGTACCGTTATCTAAAACAGACCTTAACGAAGAGCTACAACTAATTCATGAAATAGCCAGAAAAAATGGTTATAAAAAAGAAATGGTTAATTCCATTATTCGAAAGATCAAATCCCGACCCAAAACTACACTGGTGAAACTAGATCAACGCAAGAAAGATTATGCAACTTTCACTTTTAATAACACGAGTATATATTCTCTAACTAATATCTTTAAAAAGCATAATCTTAAAATAGCTTTCAGAACTACACATAATAGTAGGCACAGCATACATAACACCAAGATAGTTGACAGTAATAATAAATATCTTCAGTCAGGAGTTTATCGAATTAGTTGTAATAACTGCTTTACAAGTTACATAGGGCGTAGTGGTAGAAATGTTATCATCAGATATAATGAACATGTCAATGCCATCAAGCATAATCATTTTTCTGCAATAGGTCAGCACATGCACGAGTACAAGCATAAATTCACGGATATAGATAATGATTTGAAAATATTAAATACAAATCCTAAAGGTCCTTTTTGCTTAATATAAACGAAGAACTGTACATAACATTCGATCAATATACAAACCCCAATTACAATATTAATGAAATAACTGAGAATACTAATATTTCATTTAATAAGATTATTCCCATCATTAAGAATGATTACCTCAGATTAGTCAACAAACAACGTCATACGCAAGCTATAGCGCAGACAGCGGACATACATGGCTCCGCCCGTACACACGCCAAAGCTTCGCCCACTCACCCCTCCAAACCCCTCACAACAGGCGGCACTAACCCCAGAAGTACGAGATACAATACACGACAGACAGCTAAGCAGCATACATCTCAACCACTCCACAATAGTAAGTAGATTATTTCAGAACTCATACAATAGTACGCAACTTATATTCAAAATTTCTAATTCGTTTATTTCAACTTACAGACATTTATTAACGCCAACATCATAAGAAAGGAAAGGGCCACCAACAATTACGAACTTGTCATTTATATTGAACAATTTCTAGAACATCAGCCAAGTCAAACAAGCCAGGTTCAAGTCACGAAAACAAAATTAGAAGATAAAGTGGTTGAGTTTTACACAAAGTGTATCAGCTAAGGCCTATGCAAATTCAGACTTTTAACTCGCATGTTCATCAGACTTTTTTAAAACAACATAAGAATGTGCTGTCACTTGTTAATTTAAACTACAAACAGACACTTGCGTCTAAGCATACCTTGCAATGTTTTAAATACTTTAATGTGTTTATATGTTTGTATAATGGGCAAATTTCACATTATTTCAATGTAATACGTAACGCAAAACAACGCAAGATTTATGTTATCAACTGTTTTAGACTTTCAAAAGAGCATTTAAGTTCGTTCAACCATGTTAGCTAATATTTTAATGTAGATAAGTAATATATTTTATTGAGCCATTAGCATACTTACACTTGACTGGCGTATTTTACTGCTAATTTAATACTGTAATATTCACAAATATCAACAAAGATCGCCTCATATATGACTAAACATTTATAAGAATGGAACTTGTTTTAACTGAAATGGCAAAAGCCTATGGTAAATTATTCTTACATTATGCATTAGAAAGAAAAGACGAATACATTTTATTATAATTACAGGTGTATATTGGGTCATTATATTATGTAATAAGAGTATTTAACTTGTCATAATTTTAGCTATATTGTAACATTGGAACTCTTAACAAAAGTGTCATCAAAATAATGTTGTTAAATTTCAGAATATGTCAAAGCTTTTAGGAATGAAGCATAATACAAAATGAAATATGATTCTAATATAGCTGAGGATGACCTTCTAAGAGGTCGAAACCGGTTCTATTATACATGTGATATTCCATCATACATGTGATGATAAATAAGTATTGATTAGGTGGAACCTTTTGTTCTTTTTATGATATAAAACAAAAATAACCGAACACAGATACGATCACTTGAAATTTCCAACACAAAGCATGTTAATAATACTTGGAGAAAAGCTACAGCAATTATATGACCAAAAGTAAGTTTTTATATATTTGTGTGTGTCAATGAAAAGGCATTTATATGACCAATAAAAACCACATCATCATGTTCACAGAAGGTAGAAATGTGTGTAATTTATAAAAGTAAAAATTTATAAAAGTAAATGAAAATGAAAATCCACAGCGTGTTTCAAGTCATTTGACCGGGTCAGGGATGGAATGAATGAAGCCCCCATCTAGCGGCGAGGATAGGAAATGTGCTGGCTGCCGAAGCCTGTCGCACTCCTCTGGGGCAATGATAAATGACTGACAGAAATGAAATGTGAATGGAGTGTTGGTGGAATGAAGGATGACAGGAAAAACCAGAGTACCTGGAGAAAAACCTGTCCCGCCTCTGCTTTGTCCAGCACAAATCTCACATGGAGTGACCGGGATTTGAACCACGGTATCCAGCGGTGAGAGGCCAAGTGTCAATGCCAATATCCTGTATAGGTTCCATGTGCCATTCATTGCTACAATAGTTTCTGTATGAGTTAAGAAGTGGCAGCATGTTCTAACTCCAAGCCCATTGGCCTTGGTTGGGTATAAGTGCCCCCCTCATCACTACCCAGACCAAAGGTACGTTATAAGCAACTATACTGTAAATTCACAACTATTTTGAGGTATAGTGCAAACAGGATCACATGAACTTACAAACATAGCATTGTATGTTTTAATGCAGTACTTCTTTTATTGTATGTCGTAGGTAATCTGCAAATGTCGATTCAAATGCAGTTCTCTATTACTCGATTGGAAACTCAAGCTCTCTGAAGATTATTACCCTCTGCAAGATGAAAGTTGCTCCAGTGCAGCTGCGCCGTCATGGGAGTTACCAGAATCCAGCTGCTGACAGTCACAGACAAAGAACTGTGCATTATACTGTCCCAAGTGAAGGGATTCATATTTGTAAAACAACGTTCCAAAATATTTTTTCTGTTGGTCACATAAGGTTGCAGACGTTGCAGAGCATTTCGATGATGATGATGATGATGCTTGTTGTTTAAAGTGGTCTAACATCTAGGTCATCGACCCTAATGGTACGAAATGAGACGAAATGGAATGACAAATTAAAAGTCTAAAAAGCCTCCACTGATCAGAATTCAATACATGAGGATGAAGAATGAATGGATGGATATGAATTTAAAACAATCAGAGGATCTGATGTGCAATGTCTCGCATACACAGAAATTGAAGTGAAATAATAGTATTACTGACCAAGGGATGTGTCTATAGCACAATACTGGATCGATGATGCTTTTAGTCCAAAGGGGTCCAAAATCGAAGTCATCGGCCCCTCATAATGGTACTTATCGCTAGGAAAGTAAAACCATGGTATTTGTCATGCTGCAGTACTAATCAAAAGTAGCGTAGACTCGCAGTATTCCACACATTATGGTACTACTCACAGATAATGAAATTTGCACAAGTAACACAGTCCTATGAGGTTTCGCACATTGCGGCGCCATTTACAGGCAACGCAAACCTATGGTGTCCATCAAGTAAGTGTACTAACCACAGGGACTTGAGCTATCCCTTGGTGTTCCTCATATAGTGGGCACTAATCATAGGCAAGCCAGAACCATGGTGTCGCTCATCCCATGGTATCGCTCATATAGTGCTACCAATCACAGGTACTGTAAAAGCCAGCAACGTACTATTTTGCTACTAATCACAAACCTATTTGGTACTGAACATAGTGGTACTACACGCAATTAAAAGCGACCCATGATGTTCCCCGCATGATGGTAGTAATCACAAGTAGTTTCATGGTTGAAATACAATCATCCCTTGGTCGCCCCTCTTAGTCGCCTCTTACGACAGGCAGGGGATACCGTGGGTGTATTCCTCGACTGAGTCCCTCACCCACAGGGGGTTGTGTGTTTGGTCCGCGAGAGGTATTTTATTTCCCTCAAGTCCGCTGGCAAGCCGGTTAGGAACCCCCTATCCGCCACCTGGGACGCGCCACGTGGGAGTATCACCTCTCCCGCCGCAACGCCAGCGTAGTAGATTCGTTCGCAGAGCATTTTAAAATGAGGTGAATGTGTTTATGAATGCAAGAAAGCAGGAAGGTCCTAGTACAGAGCTACAATCTAGGCATACACATTTCAGATTCTGATGGGGTGATGTGTTTATGGGATGAAAGTGTTATATCTTGCATTTTGAAGCTGATGAACAATGGTGATATTATTAAGAGAAGAAAACTTATAATATGGTCAGACAACTGCGCAGGGCAGAATAAAAATCGTGTCACGATTTTTTCTCATGGTTTTCTTCCTAGAGCATGATCATTTTGACGAGATCTATCGCAAGTTCGTCAGCTTTCTTAGCTGTGACGACGATTTTGGATTGATCGAAAAGAGGAAGAGTGTTTCGAAGGCATACACTCCAGACGATTTGCATGCAATTGTAACGACTGCTCGACCTTCTAATCCATTCACTATTATAGCGATGGAAGCAGGCAACTTCTATTAGATGTGAAACATGCTACAGACTCAGTTATAAGTACTGCGAAGTGCAAGATATCAAAATTGAGCAAACGTTTTACTAAGAAAACATTCGAGGAAGCTGAGGACTGGAAGGAAGTACACATTGTGTAACATGGAAAGAGCCCTTCTGATGTAAGAACCACTTATCTCCATAGTTTGTCTCCCAGGAGTCTACCTCCAGCAAAGAAGAAAGATCTCCTTAATATGCTGCCATATAATCCTTTTCTTGCAGTCATTTTATGAACAGTTATGCTCTGTGTAACAGTGCTGTTAAGTTAGTATTCATTTGTAGTGTTCTGTTCAGTTTATATTATGGAAAGAAAGGATATTTTTGTTTATTGTTCAAAATAATGTCTTATGGCACTTAGAACTCTCATAATGAAAAGTGAAAGGGAGTTGGGGCCTTAACTTTTGTGAGAGTACAATTTGTTTCGTATAACTTACCCTAATATGAAGTATCATATATTTCCTTCAAGTTATGATTAAATAAATAAAATCAAAACTGTACTTAAATGCTAAGGTTTTTTCTCTCCGCTCTAAAATTTTCTAAAAGGCACTTGGATCCTTCAAAATTTCCACTCCTCAAATATATGATCACTACAAAACTATTGATATTGAGTTTGGAATTCAGATGAAATCTATTTTAAAACTGATTACCTCCTATTCCAATGAGAACTGTTTATTAATACTAAAAAGACGCAAGCTAATGTAATAGAGTAACAAAGGCAACTAAATATCTTGAACAAGAAGTTATTGCCTTCACTTTCAGAAGTCTGTAAAAATTCTTAGATTATCATAAGTGACACTACACTGGAATAAGCACATAAAAAGCATCTGTAGGAAAATTCACTTGTCACTTCACCTCTCAAAACTCACCAATCACTTATTCCACTGAGCATGAAAATTAAACTTATCCAGAAGCTCACATTTCCATACTGTAATGATAGATGCCACCATGGAACAAACACTGAAATTACAATAATAATAATAATAATAATAATAATAATAATAATAATAATAATAATAATAATAATAATGTTATTTGTTTTACGTCCCACTAACTACTTTTTAAGGTCTTCGGAGACGCCGGGGTGCCGGAATTTAGTCCCGCAGGAGTTCTTTTATGTGCCAGTAAATCTACCGACACGGGGCTGTCGTATTTGAGCACCTTCAAATACCACCGGACTGAGCCAGGATCGAACCTGCCAAGTTGGGGTTAGAAGGCCAGCGCCTTAACCGTCTGAGCCACTCAGCCCGGCACTGAAATTAAAGAGGGCAATGAACTCGTGCATTAGTTTTATATTTTCAATTAAATTTTCACTCATATCTCCCCCCTAGTATACAATACTCTCCTGATTAAAACTCGATGAACTATGATATCTTCACATTGCAACTCTCGTATTTCATCACTTGAATGAATCTAAACCCAGTATTAATCCGCAAAGTTTTATTTACTTTCCTCCTCTCATGAACATAAACTCTCAATTCCTGTGCATCGCTCATCATCACTTATTGCAAGTAATGAAAATCATTTTATTTTCCGTATTGAAAGAATCTCAATAATAATAATATAAAAGAATTTATTGGACTCCAACCTATTCAATACATTACTGGATGTTATTATCATCATCACTTAACCGCTCCTTTCAAGTGTCTGGTGCAAGGATATGGAATTACCTTCCTGTCAGTGTTACTAATAGCATCTCTTTAGCTTCTTTCAAGCGATCTTGCCGAGATTACTTCTTAAATGTATAACCAGCTTGTGTGAATGCCAGTATATATGGAAGAATGAATGAAGTTAGGATTTTTATTTTATTATTTCATTATTCTGGTTTTTGAACTTCATTTTAGATATTATGTGGTTAAGTATAAGAGAGACGTAAGCCTTACAATCGCCACAGATGGAGGCAATAAATAATAAAATATATAAATACATTTTATAAGAGAACAGGTTAAAAATACATCATAGAAATCCTGCGCTCTCGTGATAACTCATCTTCTGTCCTCACCAAGGAAAGCTGCAATTGTTAACTCTGATGCATGCTCTATCTGTGTATACTAATCTGGAAATCTTTCTTCTTCATCTACATACATTATCATTATAGACTGTTATGCCTTTCAGCGTTCCAGTCTGCAAGCCTCTGTGAATTTACTAAACGTCGCCACAATCCTCTATTAGCAACTAGAGCTGTGGCCTCATTTAGTTCTACACCTCTTATCTTTAAATTGTTAGAAACAGAGTCTAACCATCATCGTCTTGGTCTCCCTCTACTTCTGTTACTCTCCATAACAGAGTACATTATTCTCCTAGGTAACCTATTTCCTCCATTCGCCTCACATGACCCCAACACCGAAGCCAGTTTATATGCACAGCTTCATCCATCGAGTTCATTCCTAAATTAGCCTTTATCTCCTCATTCTGAGTGCCCTCCTGCCATTGTTCCCACCTGTTTGTAACAGTAATCATTCTGCTACTTTCATGTCTGTTACTTCTAACTTATGAATAAGATATCCCGAGTCCACCCAGCTTTCGCTCCCGTAAAGCAAAGCTGGTCTGAAAACAGACCGATGTAAAGATAGCTTTGTCTGGGAGCTGATTTCCTTCTTACAGAATGCTGTTGATCGCAACTGCAAGCTCACTGCATTAGCTTTAATACACCTTGATTCAATCTCGCTTACTATATTACATCCTGGAAGAACACACAGCCTAAACACTTGAAAGTATCGACCTGTTCTAGCTTTGTATCACCAATCTGACATTCAATTCAATTCTGTTGAACTTCTTACCTACTGACATCAATTTAGTCTTCGAAAGGCTAATTTTCATACCAAACTCATTGCACCTATTTCCAAGTTCCAAGATATTTGACTGCAGGCTTTCGGGACAGTCTGCCATTAAGACCAAGTCGTCAGCATAGGCCAGACTGCTTACTACATTTCCACCTAACTGAATCCCTCCCTGCCATTTTATACCTTTCAGCAGATGATCCATGTAAACTACAAACAGCAAAGGTGAAAGTTTACAGCCTTGTCCAACCCCTGTATGCACCCTGAAACAAGAACTCATTCTAACATCATTTCTCACTGAAGCCCAATTGTTAACATAAATGCCTTTGATTGATTTTAATAATCTACCTTTAAATCCATAGTCCTCCAGTATGGCGAACATCTTTTTCCTCCAGTATGGCGAACATCTTTTCCCTCGGTACCCTGTCAAATGCTTTCTCGATCTACGAAACAAAAACACAACTACGTATTCCTCTCGTAGCATTTTTCAATTACCTGCCGCATACTGAAAATCTGATCCTGACAGCTCCTCTGTGGTCTGAAACCTTACTGGTTTTCATCCAACTTCCTCTCAACCACTGATCGCACCCTCCCAAGATGCCAGTGAATACTTCGCCTGGTATACTAATCAATGAGATACCTCAATAGTTGTTGCAATCCTTCCTGTTCCCTTGCTTATAGATAGGTGCAATTACTACTTTTGTCCAATCTGAAGGCACCTTACCAATACTCCATGCTAATCTTACTACTCTATGAAGCCATTTCATCCCCGCCTTCCCACTATACTTAACCATTTCAGGTCTAATTTCATCTATTCCTGCTGCTTTATGAAAATGGAGTTTATTTACCATCCTTTCTACTTCCTCAAGCATAATTTCACCAACATCATTTTCCTTCTCCCCATGAGCTTGGCTGTTCGCAATACCACCAGAAAGATTTCCTTTTACGTTGAGATGTTCAAAATATTCCCTCCACCTCTCCAGTGATTTCCTGGGATCTATTATTAGTTCACCTGAATTACTAAAAACACTGTTCATTTCCTTTTTCCCTCCCTTCCTAAGATTATGTATTACTGTCCAGAAAGGTTTCCCTGCTGCTTGACCTAGCCCTTCCAGGTTATTACCAAAATCCTCCCACAACTTCTTTTTGCATTCAACAACTATTTGTTTCGCTCTGTTTCTTTCATCTACGTACAAATCCCTGTCAGCCTCAGCCCTTGTTTGGAGCCATTTCTGATAAGCCTTCTTTTTACGTTTACATGCTGCTCTCACTTCATCATTCCCCCAAGACGTTTGCCTTTCCCCATCTTTACGATAACTAGCTCAGAAAGAAAAAGAATGATGATGATGATGATGATGATGATGATGATGATGATGATGATGCTTGTTGTTTTAAGAGGCCTAACATCGAAGGTCATCGGCCAAAGAAAGATAATAGAAGCTTTTGAAATGTGGTGTTACAGAAGAATGCTGAAGGTGAGATGGATAGATCGAATCACGAATGAAGAGATACTGAATTGAATTGGTGAGAGGAGATCCGATTTAGCTAAATTTGACGAGAAGAAGAGATAGAATGATAGGACACATCTTAGAGACACCCAGGACTTGTTCAGTTGGTTTTTGAAGGAAGTGTAGGTGGTAAGAACGGTAGGGGTAGACCAAGGTATGAATATGACAAGCAGATTAGAGCAGATGTAGGATGCAACAGTTACGTAGAAATGAAAAGGTTAGCACAGGATAGGGTGGCATGGAAGGCTGCATCAAAACAGTCTATGGACTGATGACTCAAACAACAACACACCCCTAGCCTCCCATGTGTAGCGGTGAATAGCCTTATGCTTGAAGAATGTATTCGTAACTGCTAGATCCAGGCTAGCACATTAGTCCAATTAACACTCCCCATTTCCATTAGCTTCCATATCTTCCCCACATTTACCAATCACCCTTTCGTATCCTTCAGTTCTATTTCCAATCTCGCATTGAAATCGCCCATTAGCACTATTCTATCCTTGCTGTTGACTCTGACCACGATGTCACTCAAAGCTTGATAAACTTAACCATCTTTTAATTTTATTATGTATTGACTTGTCTAAATCTTTTTAAAATAGTTTATGTTGGGTGCACCTTGTCAATTCACTTTTAATGACTGAAAATTATTTATTCTAGTATACATGTTTCAGGAAAAGAATGCATTCCCTTCATCATTGAAGTCAAATCATGGAATCTGATTCCGACAAATGTGATACAATTTTCGCCCTTTCTTCCATGAATATTTTTGTAATGATAGCCACTGTTTTCTGTTTCCTGATTCCTTGATTTGACTTCACTGATGAAGGGAATACATATTGTTCCTAAAACATGTATGATAGAATAAATAATTTTCAATCATTAAAAGTGTGTTAGAAGTGTATTGACAAGGTGGACCGAACAAACTATTTTAAATAGTTTCTTTAATCGATTCAGAAAACATTTTGCAAAACAAAGGCTCCACGTGATTGGTAAAATTTACAGGCAGGTTATGTTCTATGATAAATGATGTAAATAAAGGCTCGGCATTCATCACAGGATTTATATCTTGGTTTTTACATGAAAAGTTATATCCCTGGTTTCTTTCTACACACTGGACACTTTCCTATGTTTTTATTGTTTGCACATGTTTGAGTATACTGCACTTCCTGCCATGCCAACTGAAAAATCACACCTGCATACAGTACAGAATGTGAACGTTGGGCCCTTCCTGGACTCACTGAAACACAGAAAATCTTCCCTATAAAGCACTTTTAAACACTGCATCATCTTTCTTTTTTGACATATTGCCCAAAACAAATATTAAGACATACAACCAAAAAGCACTACTACGTGACATAACACAAGCACTTATGCAGGCCCTGCCCCGGGTAGACGTCTATGGTTTGCTACTTCTGAAGTTAGGTTACTCACAACTTCCCCTTCCTATTATTAAGCTATTTGACTGTATTACGGACCAAAGAGGAGCCTATGGCTGGCCACCATGCCCCGTACTGCCATCCGGTTGTGATTATTAGAACTACTCTTTACCAGTCATACTCAGGCATACAGTGATAGAACAAGAAAACACGTGGGAGTTTAAAATAATATGAAAATTACTGAAACTGCTCTGAAAATCAG
The DNA here is from genome assembly GCF_040414725.1 of Anabrus simplex. Classification (NCBI taxonomy): domain Eukaryota; kingdom Metazoa; phylum Arthropoda; class Insecta; order Orthoptera; family Tettigoniidae; genus Anabrus; species Anabrus simplex. The sequence continues at coordinate 73,336,045 of NC_090278.1, forward strand.
GGGACCGGTCCCAGTGATCAGGAGATCAGGAAGAACGATGAAAAATCGAGAGAGTTGGCACGTCTGAATATGCATTTAAATTACCAATTAAAAATATTATACTCCTACAAAGTAGAAATATATCAAAACTTAAGGACAGAAAATAATAGGAAAGGATGCAAATATGACAAATTAAAGCTCTAATAATGTAATTAGATCTGTAAAGCTTAACGTACTAAAATTTATGTTTTCTTCATTTTTACACATAAAAATAATTTAAAGAATTTTTAAGTGACAAAATTTTGAAATGTTTAATTCTGAAGTGGCTAGAAGTATCCATTGAACTCAATCAATACTACTACAAATGCCCCATAAGTTTCAGGATTAAGTATCCTCACCCATGATTGATGAATATAAGAACCCTTCACAAGGAAAGATGGCAAAGTTGAAAAATCATCTGCCTACCTAGTCCACTCATAAGGGAACAGGACAAGGGGAATGCAGGAGCCACTGGAATTCTCAATGACAAAGTTGTATTTACACAAGAATTATGATACAGGGATATGAGGTGTTAGAAGTACACGTCTTTGTGTGAGCTGAAGTTCAACAAGGAAAGCAAAGACGACAGGCTAATTGTTTCGGAAGCATTATTTATTAATACAGTATTAACAGAACTCCTTTTTCCAGGCAAGAATGTGAAAAAGAAGTATTCAGACACATAATGGACAGTCTTATTTCTTTACAGAACTTCACAAGGTGCATATAAATCATAAAATCAGATGTCCCATGATTGTCCATGTACTAGGATAGGGAAGAAAGATAAAATAATTGCAATAATAGAAGTATTTCTATCAATTCTAATGGTGCTGGATAACAGTCTAGTAATACGACATAAAAAGCTTGGCCTGATTTGTAGTATAAGTAGCATATTTTCTTACATTAATAAAATAACTAGAAGCGATTTGAAACAATTTTTAGATTAATAGGTGAACTGAACTGTGCAACTAGTGACTAAGGCATAACATACAATACACGTATTTATATATACATGAAAGGAAAATAGACTTCTTCTGCAAAACATTATAGCCGAAGCCAACTGAAGAGTGAACTGTCTGGGTTGGACCATACAGATTTCAATGAAACTGAACAGAATGATTAATTAACTTACCCTAAATTAAATGGTAATAACCATTTTTGCCATAAAATCAACAGTGGTTATTATTAATTGCCAAAAAATAGCTGGGAGGTTCGCAACAGTTAGCCGATGGCGTAGAATAACATTTGTATACGCTGTAGATATATACCAATAGTTCTGTTTGAAAGTTACATAAAATGTTTCACACAGAGAAGGAGATTTTGACATCACGAACAGAATTTCACGCTTTACAAACCTATTTTACTTACACACGCACACAGTAAATGAATATACCAAAACACTACAGCTTTAATACTCCCATACCATTACAATGGAAACAAATATTATGTAGTATGAAATCTACATACTATTAATATAAACTTTTGTTAGCATTAACAAGGAAACAGCGGATTCCTGTCCTGAATGAAGTCATTCCGCCATGCTACGGACGGCCTTATGTAACACCAGAAGGTGTACAGCAATGTTCTGATCATTCTACCAAGTTTCACTGCAATCAATCTGGCCCAACCCAAACAGTTCCCTTGTGAGTGGTCTTATTATGAAAGGTATGCATTTGGAATACTTAATTTACTTATTCCAATGTTGCTAATGTTGTATTCTATACAAGTCTTCTCATACCTGGTTTATCATTAAGTATAAAATAAGGAACCTATAAATAAACTATAAAAATCACATACAATACAGTAGAGGTAAAAATAACAAGAAATATATTCAGAAAATCAGAAAATTTGCGACGTCTACATTTCATTTGCTGCCTGTTTAGTAAAATCAGTTATCTGCCTATACTGTACATGTTGAACTGCATTTTATAACATTATGTCCACACACAAAAAAAAAAAGTTCATAGAAACTCACACTTCAAGTCTCAAAATAAAGATTTCTAATATAGTAGTTTAGAAACTGTCCTAACCATGTTAATACATCATAATTACTAACATAATTACAATTCATTCAGTAAGCATAAACATATTGTTCTGCTGACAATAATAATTTATTCTAGTAATGATGCCATCTTCAGGACACTTACCTGCTACTATGTATATGAACTTTATAAATAGGTAATGTTAAGTTACAAAGAAAAACCTGATTATCAAAAGATGATATAACTAAAACCTCAGTATCCCAAAAGTATTTCACTGAATATGAATTGCTCGTGATATTGTGAGTGTATTTCACAGATCAACAAGTAATAGTCATAAGAAATGCCAAGCTTTTCATGGTACTTGTTCTCAGCCAATTAATGCTTTCTTTACAATACACCCTATCAATGAGACAGTCCAGTCCATGAATTACCTGGTTCTTGATATTCCTATTTCTAAAACTGTTTAAAACCAAAATAACAATGGTCATCTGATAAGGGCACTATCCATCATGTTTACTGGCACCTTTTCTGAAGAATGAAAATGGAACAGATATATGTGAATTTAGGGATTTTTTCATGGAATCAGATGAAAGGTGCATATATTGAAATTTAAGTTCTGTTTGTAAATAGTTCATACATTGTCTAAAAAAAGGTATGATCCCATTGCCTGTAAGTGAGGAAGGGTAAAAGTGCTGCCATTTTCCTCCTTCCCGTCCTTTTTACCACCAGTTCATGTGGATTTGGTCAAATTCCCTGATGCCTATTCTACGTGATAGAATGTACTCACTATTGCACATTTCTTTTTTGCTGTTTGTTTTAAAGTCACGCCGAATCAGATGTGTCTTACAGCAACGATAACATAAGACAAAGCTAGGACTGGAAACAAAGTGACTGTGGCCTTAATTAAGCTACAGCCCCAGCAATTTGCCTGGTGTGAAAATGGAAAAACATCTTCAGAGTTGCTGACAACTGGGCTCAAACCCACTATGTAGGTATGGATGTATGAGTACTCAGCCCAAAGGCTGGGTGGATCCTCAACAGCTCAGCGATCATAGATGGCTTAGGAATCACTGAGGAGGCACACTTGGGAAACGAGGAGTGAGGTAGTTTCCCATTGCTTTCCTCTCTCAGTCATAAGTTGCTATCATACCTCTTGAAATTTTTAGCTATTTTGCTTTAGTGTTTATTGTTAACATTTTCCTTCCCATTTAAGCTTTTAAAATGTTAATTAGTACAATTTGTTGTTCATTTTTCATTACACAATAACACTTTTTTTGAAAGCTGCAACATTAGTAAAAATTTGTAACAAATATAAGCTAGTATATCAATATTTCCTTAAAAACAAACATAATAACAATCCACACCCCACTGCAACTAAAAATGCCACAGAGTGTGAATTCTTCAAACCACCCAACCTGAATGTCATCAAACTCGCCAAAATACTGAACACTTGATTCTTTTCTACGTTACTAGTAGATTAATTCACGACTGGACAATTTCATAACCAAGGGGTGTAAAACTACTTTTTTCAGAAGTTAAGAAGCTGCTCTTTTATTATCCAAACCACCTTCTCACCTGCACATTATATGCATCGAAACCACACTAACTAGTACTAATCTGTAAATGGAGTCAAAATAAAGCTCATAGAACAATTACTGTGTATTGAGCTTAACAAGTCTCTCCAGATTATATTTTATATTTACTTCCCCATCTCAGTCATCAATAACAAAAAGCATGGTACATCTCAGATTAATGAAATTATAATTACCTATTACACAGCAGCAGAGTTTTAGAGCCAACACGTAGAGAGCTTTACTTCAAACACTGTTGCATCATAGAGGCAGGCCATGACTAGAATATTCCTCAGTGCTGATTTTAGATGTCGATGATGACAAACACCTCACATCTGCCCTCATTCTCATGCACCTGCATGTTTGAGTAAGTGATGGCCTTTACTTCTGAACCCTGCGGGTGTTTGGCGAGATCAAATTCTTCGCCATAACATCGAGCTTTCATCTTAAAGTTTGCACGATCAAACTCTGTGATCTTAACTTTCTGGAAAGAAATTTTGGCTGTTATTGTCATCAAAGAGGTCCAGTGTTAAAAGAGAGGGACATACAAAAGGGTACAGGAAATATCTGAATTGTGCAGGTAATTTCTCCTTATCAATGTGAGGTTATAGTTCTAAAAGTATCCTTTTCACCATGAAAAAAATAATGAAATCTAAAGCAAGTACCCTAAATCTTAAATTTGTTTATATTTGTGATACCTATGACATCAGCCACTTACATTTTAGCATGTATAAATAATGATTTGTACTAACACTTAGAAGTCCAAGCCTGAGTATCAGTTGAGCAGTCATATTTAACTCTATAGTAATTCATATAAATGATGACGACCTGGGTTATGAGTGTGAACAACCTTTCAGTGAATATCCATCTCCTCCTATGCTGATTTGTGCCACCATCCGTAAGATGTACTTTGAAATAAAATTGGTCAGTAGATGTGGATGGAATGATATCTTGGGTGAAGAGAGGGGTACAAAAGGAACTAGTCTATACATGCAGAAGTTACACAAGACAATGAAATTTGCAAAGCCTTCCCAGTATTCCCCCACTGTTCACAATTTTTCAGTCTTCAGGTCTTGATTCTCACTACGTAAGAGGTAAAGATAATGTTCACCTTTTCAAGATCAAAACCTTCTACATGCTTAACTAATAGCTTAAAGTCAAACTTTGCAGTGTGTACCATATTATGTTACATGGTCTAATGACAGATCACCATAGTTTCAGCTATAATGATCCACCTGGTGTCATACTGTCCTTGCCTTCAGTAGTAGCAAAACTCCTGTTTCTTAAGTTTTCCAGTGTACTTGAAATTAATGCTTCTAACATAATTAAATAAATTTACATACACAGAATGTCTCAAAAATTACTTGAGTTGAATAATTATTTTTTTATTAAATCCTGCGTATTATCATTTCAAAGGATTGTTTCTTTTTGTTACAGTTTGTTTTACATCACACAGACAGGTCTTGTGGTGACGATGGGATGGGAAAGACCTAGGAATGGGAAGGAAGTGGCCGTGGACTTAATTAAGGTACAGCCTGGTGTGAAAACGGGAAACCACAGAAAACAATCTTCAGGGCTGCCAACAGTGAGGTTCGAACCCACTATCTCCCGGATGCAATCTCACAACTGCGCGCCCCTAACCGCACGCCCATCTCTCCTGATCAAAGTACTGGTACCAGTCTTTTCAGAAACCATAGTTAATCACCTTATTTGGATAGATGAAGCTTCCTTCAACTGAATGGATGTGTTAATCACCATAACAGTGTCCGTGGGAGTGACTCAAATCCTTATGTTGTAATACAACACACTTTAAAAGATCCTGGTGTAAATGAATGTGTAGATATTTAGAATGATGGGATTTTAACAACACTATAAAGGGAGCATCATACCTTGGATTGTTGTAAGATGTAGTTTTATCTGCCATACAAAGTAGTCCATTTTGTTTGAGGACATAAATTCATTCCATCAACAAGATGGGGCTCATCTGCATTACAGTTTGTGGGTACAATAGTTTTAGTGAAAGCAACAGATGAGACAATTTGCCACCAAGGTCATAAGATCTTGTGCCATAATGACTCTTCACTTTTGGGAATCATGAAAAATGTTTCTTCACAACAGCCTGTAGATTTAGAAGACTTGAGGAGTATCATTATGTAGAACTTCACAATTTCCATAACAAAAGACTCAAAGATCCAAAGTGTGGTAAAGAAAGAAGGGATTTATCAGAAGCAACAAAATTTAGAGCTCTACTCCCAGATACAAAGGTTTTCTGAGTGTGCCAGGAAAAGGAGGACAACTTTCTATGGTCATGTGGCAAGACTGTTTCCCAACAGAGTGGCCAACCACCAGTTCACCTTCTGGCCAAACAGGAAAGTCCATACTATCTGACTGATGGACACTAAGAAGAACATGACAGAAGTTTGAAGAAGAAAGGTATTCCCTGATCATAGGAAAGAAAGGACACCAGGAGAAAGAGCAACAATACTGGGCAAAGATCAAAGCCCAATGATTGAAAAAGTATGAACTCAAGTAGGCCCATTTGCAAGAAAACAAGATTGTGCTCTGCAACTGTGAATAGCTTACAACAATGTAAAAAGTGTACCTAAGTGAATGGAAGACATTTTGAGCAGCTTCTGAAAGCTTTAAAATATCAGCAATTATTAGTAATGATCCCTCCTCAGCCCATCCCAGCTAATTCTGGAGTTGCTAGAACCATCTAGGTTCATTTTGGTCTTGCCTGGGGGTTTAAGGTTGGATGCCTTTCTTGCTAGTGGTGGCCGTGGTGAGGATTATTGTGCTAATACAAAGTACAACTAGGCAACCACCCTCTATATAACACTAATCAGAGGAGAAAAATGGAAGGGATCAGTCACATCGAAAAATGAAGGTATCGGCAAAGAAAGACAAGGGCCACGAAGGACGTAAAAATTAAAGACTCCCTAGGCCACGTGAGCTCTAATACCGCCTGAGTTGGAAAAGAACAAGAGCTGACCAAGGGAAGTCTGATATGTTAGATTAAAGTGAGGAGTCTGGCACAAGCTGCCCTTCTTGACCCCAAGTGGTTTTTTAGATTAAAATCTCAACCTAAGATCAACCACGATTCCGACCTCAACCTTCTGGGCAAGAAGCCAGCAGCTAAGCCATTGAGCTTATCCACCTAACTTCTAGTACTAAAAATGGTAAAACTAATAAAAAAACAAGTAATGTAATTATTTTCACAAACAATAGTAAACAACAGTAAAGAAACTTCTGATACATCCTATGTATAGACATGCTCAACAATATCCTTCCTGTACATTTGGTCTTACACTGGTGCCTACCGTTGAAGTCCATTCACAAAGTTAACGTTTGTTTTGAGGAACCCTGAAGAATCCTGGCTGCCTGGCACATATTTTAACCTCGGGCAAAACAGGAAAGCGTGTTATACAGTAGGCCAGCCAAATCGCAATTCATATATTTTGAAAAATTTTAGAACAGTATTTACCTAACACTCTTCACACGAAGATATTTAACTTTAAATTTACAAGTTACAAAAACCGTTATTAAGAGAAGTAGTATCTCTATATTTACAAGGAAGCATTTCAAATAAAGAAATGTATACTGTATTAACATTAAAATAATTACAAAGTGGTAAAAGCGTGTTCGGTTCAACTGGAAGGGCGTAGGTTTGATTCCTCGTGAAGAAGTTGAAAAATTTAAGAAACAATATTTTCACTCTTGGAGCAGCATATGGCCCTGAGTTTCACTTAGTCCACACATAAAATGAGTACCAGGTTAATTTCTGGGAGCAAAGGCGACTGGATTTATGGCTAACAACTCTACTTCACTTAGCGCTGAGGTTACAAACAGTGCAAGTGTTTAACTTCCACTCTTCCAAGGGTGTTCTAGGCCTATAAGGAGATGGGTTTCTTTACTTTATATTAAAAACTATCTCTGCAAAACATCATTTAATTTGCTTTAAGTAAATAGGTTTAATGTATAATTCTGTTGAGACTACACTTCAATGTGATATCTGGGCCTATCTCTTGGAGCACAATCATTTGTATCCTTAGACACAACTATGATATGAAAACATGACATTCTTCAATGGACTAGAGTCAATTCCTTTGTTTACTTTTGATGTTCAACAAACATCATAACGTTCACATAAGTAAGATACGGAGTATTTATTGGAGTAATATGTTTAAGGATTTCTGCAAGATTGTAGAGAACTTTTTTTTTTTTTTTTTTTTTTTTTTTTTTTTTACCAATAACCAAAATACACTGGAATTTACACTGAATTTAACTGTTAATGTCTAATCACATTTCAGTACAGCAAATCTCTCTTCTTCTTACAAGCTCAATAAGGGTCAGAAATCAGAAGTATATCTTCACCAGTTCAGCAATTCCTTTCCTTTTCCTCAGTTATCTGGCCTTCCTCCTTATCCTTGACTTCCCACATCAAGAATAAAAGCCAGGTTGAGCGACTCGCACGGTTGAAGCGGTGGCCTTTTGACCACAACTTAGCAGATACGGTCCTTGCTCAGTCTGGTGGTATTTGAAGGTGCTCAAATACGGGAGACTCGTATCGGTAGATTTACTGTAATGTAAAAGAACTCCTGCGGCATAAAATACTGGCACCTTGGAGTCTCCGAAACTGTAAAAGTAGTTGGTGGGACAAAGCCAATAACATTATTATTATCATCAAGAATAAAGATCTGCCATAATGGCCCCTCACATATGAAAGCTGAAGCCCACCTTCATGGAAAGGAGAGATGATTTACATAAAATGAACTTCATTGTAAAGCCTGTATTGTCGTAAGTATACTTTGAAGGTTGAGTCAAATGTTCCACCTTTACAATACCAAGATTCTTTATTATCTAATTATTTACAAATCATTTTTAAAAATATGACGGGACATGTTTCGTCTAACTTGTAGACATCATCAGCCACAAGAGTCTTTAAGTGAAAGCAACAAGGACAAAGCAACACATTAAAATAATTCGGGTAGCCGAATACGTCAATTAAAATGGTGAAGAGTGTTCAGGATTGTTCAGAGCACAACACTTAAAAATATATTGTTGGCATTAAAATTAAAATTGTCCATATGGGATAATTCAGTAAAACTTGGCGTTAAAATTCTTCTTTTTGAAGGTGCTGTGTTGACATACAATATTCTGTTGTGTCGGTGAAAGTTTGATAATGTGGTGCACAATATTAAATCCAGTAGCATAAAAACGATGTGTAAGGAATCCAGTGAGCGGATGTTAAGGTCGTCTTATTGGCATGATGTTGACATTTCTTGCTGAGAAGTTAGGTGGAATATTTGAACATGATAACGTGTGTGGAATGTGCAGTAAAGGGCCCTAGAACGAGAATGATAGCTGTTTTTTAGTATTAAAATAGGCAAGTTTTTGTATCTTGTGATATAAGGCAATAAATGAAAAAATATAAAGAGTGCGGCACATCTGATTACTTACGTTCTCGCCTATTGATTCCAACCTTCCCCTACTTTCCCCTCATACCAGCTCCCATCACACACGACCTCCACAGTTCGCCCCAGTCAGCCACAATCATCCACGCTGAACTAGTCGCTCTCGAACAGGCTAAAGAGGGTTAGTCTGCTGCGGCCAGTAGTACGTAGTGCGTGTAGACTCGTGTCGTAGTGCAACGGGAAAACGCATAAACGTTATGTTTTGTTACAAATTGGAAAAAGCAGTGTTGGTGACACATGCGATGTTGGTGCAAGTGTACGGAACAGAAGCCGTATGATACAGATGTTGATTCCCATACGCAACTTGAAATATTTGTCCTGAATGAGTAAATTTATAACACCAACATAACTGGTCCATTACTGGACATTATAAATTTTCCAGCAACTCATTCCTGGTGCCAGTGTTTCACCCCAGTGTGCTAAGTTGGGCTCATCAGTTGGCAAATAGCACACCTACCAAGACGCATGGCTAGTGCATACCATGGAGGCCACTGTGTAAGCAGAAAATGAGTTTACAACTAGTTCACATGCTTTCAGAATGGACAGGAAACCCTTGATGATGTGGCAAGTTCGGATCAACCGTCAACAAGTAGAAGTGCAGAAAACATCGAGCAAATGCGACAGATGCTGGCATAAAATTGGCGGCTGTCTCCGAGAAGGACATCAGAGAAATTAAGGATTAGCAAGGACAGTGTGAACACCATCATTCACAACCACTTGTGTTAGTGTAAGATCTAATCTTAATTTCTGCCGCACACGTTGACTGACAATCAGAAGGCAACATGGATAGAAACTGCTAAAGATTTTATTGGCAAATGTGACCAAGATCAATCTTTTCCAAAAATCATCATCCCCGGCGATGACAACCGGTAGTACCAGTTCTATCAGGCCACGTGACAAACGACGGTATAGTGTTCACATCCCAAAAAGATTTGCCTCCAAAAGTTCAAGATTAACACACTGTTGATTGCCTTTTTCAAAAGTAATGGCATGATCCACCAGAAATTTGTTCCAGAGGATCAAACTATCAACGCCACATCTTACGAGGACGTTTTGAAACAGCTGGTACTTCGCAATTGGCGTTTTCTGCTAGAATTGTACAGGACCGGAGAGGGGAGTCTCCACAACGATGCCCACCTACACACTGCAATCCGTATAACGTGCTCCGAATTTTTCTACTGTTTTATGGATTCTACGTTTACTACGCTGCATATGCCGCTACTAACCTGCCTGTGCTCTCTTCGCCCGTCCAGCTTCAACTGCTCGTGCGGCTTACCCTCCCTCTTTCCTTCCCCTACCGCTTCGCTGCGCATTGGGTACTGTATGCTCTCGTCCTTTCTGGACGCTTCTACCTCAATATAAATTGGCCTGCTCTGGGCTTGAGCAGCGAGTTGGGATGAACACGACGATTTGTGTGGAGGGAGGACTTGGTTTTATTTTGCTACCAGCTGGACTGTGTGCAATGTTTCTTTTAAAATGTGCTTTTGTGTACCATTGAAAAGCTACGACTGCTGGACGGGTGAGCGAAAACTTTAATTTATTTCATTTCCATGTTGTTCTTTGAACTTTCTTTTAATACTGCACTTCCTTAATTTTCAAATTGCCGTTACTGGCTACCAATGACAGTTCATGTTGATAATAAGCTAACTGCAGCTATTGATAGCGGTACCTTACTTTGGAATTTACATTACCATCTCACTCCGAAGTTGGACTTTGTGATACGTCAAGTGATTGCTGCGATATGAACCATTAAAATTCAACTGTTTTCCCGAGCAAACGCATGAATAGAATCAATTGAACTATTACCTAGCTTCTGTTTGCTATTTTGGAATTTCATCGATACTGGCTGGTCCTATTTTCCAAATCCCTGTTGTCAGCCATTGGTACCGTTTTCTTTCACGTCCCTCCCCTTTCCCCACCTTCCTATTCCGCATCCCTTCCGCCCCTTTTTTTTCTTCTACATGTATTATTGTACAGTGGCCCATATGTCTTTCAAATTTTAATGTTTTTTAGTGTTCATACGTAAATTTCTGTTTTCCTTGTGTAGGACACTCCTCATGTAAAAGAGCTTGTATTATTATTGAAGGTTTCGAGTCTAGCTGTTCTCTTTGAAAAACAGATCTGAAAATTAACATGGTTGTCCCATCTGCTTTTTCTCTTTTGGAAGTCAGAACTATCTGACCTTTGGATGATTGTTGTTTTCTTTGGCTTGTAAATGTTTCTTCTGGGTGTTTTTTGCTAATATATTGTTATTATAAAAAAAAAACTATTTCTTCTTTCCCCTTTTTTTGTTGTCGTACGCCTTTCCTTGCCCTCACGAAATTTGTACCTACCTCGGTTCCTCTGAATATATGGACTCAGTGAAAAAGCTTCCATTTATGCGCTCTGCTGAAAACCTTTTACCTTGAAAATTGAAAACTACCTGTGAATTTGTGCACGGACGGACATATATATATATATCCTGGTTTATCCCTTGTGTTTTTCTTGGTGCATTGTCTTACCATTCCCATTCTGGTGCATGGCGAGATCATATTCTGAGCGTACGTACTTTATCTAAGATACAACACGACACCTACCCATACCAACCACCACGTCACACGTCACGCACACTCAAATAAACACTACATCCGTATGCACAATTTTTTGGCTAAACAACACGTAACTTCCGAATATCCACTGTACTTCCCGGATCTCGTAACTACAAACTTCTTTTTGTTTCCCCGCCTCAAGTGAATCCCAAACAGGCACACACTGTGGTGACATACCGGACACCCAAAGAAGTGTGATATCAGTGCTTTTTTAATACAAAAGACAACTTCGTTGCCAGTTTCCAGCAGATGTGTATACACAGCCAAAGTGTATTGCGGCCTACGGAGAGGCCTGGTGCAGATCTTCCGATCTGACGCCGTACAGACGACTTGCACATCTGTAAGTGCTAAAAGGTCGCAAACACCCAGCCCCCAAGCCATAGGAATTAACTAATGAAAGTTTTTTTTTTCTTTTTTGCTAGTTGCTTTACGTTGCACAGACACAGATAGGTCTTATGGAGACAATGGGACAGGAAAGGGCTAGGAGTAGGAAGGAAGCGGCTGTGGCCTTAATTAAGGTACAGCCCCAGTATTTGCCTGGTGTGAAAATGGGAAACCACGGAAAACCATTTTCAGGGTTGCCGACAGTGGGATTTGAACCTACTATCTCCCGAATACTGGATACTGGCGGCACTTAAGCAACTGCAGCTATCGAGCTTAGTACTAATGAAGGTTAAAATCCCTGACCCAACTAGGAATTGAACCCGTGACCCCTTGAACCAAAGATCAGCATGCTAACTATTTAGCCATGGAGCCAGGCACTTTTTAGATGAACTTTGTGTCATCTGGTTCTGTTAGGGTAGCTGTTACAAGTCCATACGTCATGACTGACATCATACATGTTTTTCTTTAATTGGCCTTATGTCGCACCAACATAGATAGGTCTTATGGCAACTATGCGAAAGGAAAGGCCTAGGAATGGGAAGTAGCCATGGCCTTAATTAAGGCACAGCCCCAGCATTTGCCTGGTGTGAAAATGGGAAACCACGGAAAGCTATATTCAAGGCTGCCGACAGTGGGGCTCGAACCCACCATCTCCCGGAAGACAGGTCACAGGTGCATGCCCCTAACCACACGGCCAACTTGGCCGGTCATACACGTTTTATCCAGTGATACTTACGTAAAAGATGTCATCCCAGAGGTAACCTACAGAACAGTAGTAATGTGTAGTAGTTCGTATTTGATTGCTGATTTCTTGGTTGATGGTGTTATCTGACAAGACATAGCTGCCTAAATATCTGAAGTTGTTAATGATGTCCATGACATCATAAACGATTATAAGGTGCACCGGTTGGCTTGTGTTAGGCACAAAGCATTCCTTTCGAACATTGTCACCGGTGACGAGAAATGGTGCCTGTATGTCAACATGAAGAGGAAAGAGTGGCTCAGCCCATCAAAAAAAAGCAACTCCCTGCACCAAGGGTAATATCCATTCACAGAAAATCATGTGTGTTTTGTGGAACAAAGATGGCATTCTTCACCATGATTTTTTTCCAAAACCCGTAATGATTACCTCTGGTGTGTATATTGACCAGCTAAGACTGCTTGCCGTTGCTTTTGACAACAAAAGATAAAAGACAACAACCAGTCTTATTGCTCCATGATAACGCTCGTCTGCATACAGCGCAATTGACCAAAGGTGTGATTGCTGAACTTGACTGGGAATCTCTTCCTCATACTCCGTATTTCCCTAACCTTGCCCCCTCATATTTCCGTCTTTTTCGCTCTCTTTCTACTAACCTTGCCCCCTCATATTTCCGTCTTTTCCGCTCTCTTTCTAATCACATTCTGGGGCAAGTGTTTCCTGACAAAGCTTCTCTTGTCCAATTGCTAACAGATTTCTTCCAGTCAAAACCAAAACAGTTCTACAGGCAAGGCATTCAACTGCTGCCTGAAAGTTGGCAGAAGGTCACAGGGAGTGGAGGTGAATACATCGCTGAGCGATTGTGATTTACAGTGTGTGACAGTAAAATAATATAAAATATAAGAACCACACAAACCTATGCATCGACCCAATAACTCCTCTTTTTCCTCACTATTTCTTCATGCACCGTCACCTGTGTTCTCTCCATATATGTTAGTATGCATGCTCCTAGTTACTTTTCCAATCTCATCAGTTAGTAATTAAAGAAAACAGGTACCAACACAAAGTTTGCTAAAACATTCAACAGACTGGTTACAATAAAGTTGTTATACTAACAAGGGAGTGCATGAAGTTCAAACCTAGGATTGTGATGAAACTTTCACACATGAAAGAAAAATAGCAAAGATTAACGTCTTTAAGAAATGAATATTTCTTAGCTTCTCCAGATGTAAACAGTGTTGTACAAAAATCCTAATCCAGAAGCCTAGATGACAGAGCTTTGTTTCTGAATAGCTAATTTTAGTCAATTTTGTTTTGGACAATTTATATCATTATTATAGCACACTGTAGAGTTACCACTCATTTTATCCTGTTCCTAGTAGAGTATGCAACAAAAAAAAGTACACAGGTGGCGAAATTGCTTAAAAATGACATAACTGAAGAGAAAATTACTTATATAATCTAAGTTTGAAGTTGTTAATTTGTGTATGATAATGCAAAAGGAACAGATTTTTATATTTCTTACTGCCAGTTGTATTGATCTATTGCCTTGCAGACATGTCTACATTAAATGGTCAACAAGGTTTTCTTCACAAGAAATCTAATCAGTGAACCTAGTGCATTCTGTCATACTGAATTCAGATATGTAGTCAGAATTTTTCCATCAGCCTTTTTGTGACAGCAACTTTTTTAAATTTGCCTTTAGCATTCTCTTTTAACTGTCATAGGAACCTTTATCTCATATGGATCGATTTCATTCAAGCTGCATTTAAGAGAATTATATGTAATATCGTGCTTGCATCAAAAGACAAGACTGGGCATGTTCATTCCTGTTTTGACATGCGCAGACCTGTTAATCTTGCATTGCGTTGTGATGTGTCAGTATTGTGTATGTTGTGTTTTAGTGTTTTGTTTTTCCATCATGCCAAGAAAGTGTTTAAACCCTGTAGATATTTTCTGCTATAATCGTGATGAGCTGACTTGTCAAAGAGCGTTATGAACTTTACTTTGACTGTCGAGTGGGTCATTTTGATAAGAGCTGGGGCCCCAAATATATGCTGTGTTTCGTGTGTTAGACTGTTGACTGTGTGGAAAAATGGTACAATTCATTTCCCATGATCTGTTATTTTTGTTTAACAAATATTAAAGGAATCACATTAAATAAAAATATAGTTACGTATCCAAATTTGCCATCTGCAATGAGGCCAGTCTTAAGCAATGAAGAGTTCCCTGTACAACTTATCAAAAAATTCAAATGAGTACGACACAAAACTCCTGCCTGGTGAGGAAAAACTGAAAAGATATTTGAATTCAGCATGAAAAATGCTTCAAGAATCTCTAACTTTTATTCTTGTGTAACAAAAAGGTCAATTTTTGTCAAGCAGTGTTATAAAGAACAGGTGGATCAGAGTACAGAAATTAAAAATAAAAATAAAAAAACAGCTTTGAAGTGTATATAAAAGTGAAAGTAAGTACTGTATGGCCACTCCCAATCATGATAATGGACCTGTCACAGTGCAGTGCTGGAAACACAGCTGTTTCTTACACCAAGAACACACAAATGTACGAACATCACATTCTGGAAATAAACAGTTTGTACTTGTCTTTAGGATGATAAATTCATATTCTCATAGCAGCAGACAAAAGATATATATGGCAGGCTGTCTACTTACCTAGGAAATATATGTATTTCTTCATTTTCTACTTACCCTTAGATACGATTGTGAAATGTAGCATTTCTCCCTAGTTTCCATGACCTATATCAAAGTCAACTGTGAGCATTTTATCAAAATCCCAATCAGGAACTTCATGCAATATCCTCACAAGCTAAATATTTCAATTCCTGACAGTGTTGCCAGACATACACAAGTTCTTAATTTAAAAAATACTTAACCGTCATAAAGCTAAAGGAATTCTACACACAGACCTCGCTCAAAGAATTGGTTTTGTGGGAGTCCCCAGGCCTGCCTATTATAATTAAATTAAGAGGCACTCGAAAGAGCATTAACACACAGATTTAAAAACTGTCAGACCCTCGGCAAGTTTCTCTGCTTGTTGAAAGGGAATTTTGTTTAAACCAGCCATTTCGATTTTCTTAACTTTAAGACCTCCAATGCACAACTGTGAAAAAAATGGAGAGGAGGAAAATTATGTAACGTAAGTTCCATCACAGAAAACTGAGAAATTTCCTCATATTTTCAAACAGGCAAAAATATTTTTAATTAATCTTGAGCTAAAGTATCCTAGACTGAATAAACGAAACAAGGAGTAAGGTCCCAGAGTTCAAAATTGAAATGGCATGCCAACATACAGTAACAAACTGTTTCCGAAATCTCAGTCTGAGTG
Organism: Anabrus simplex; assembly: GCF_040414725.1. NCBI lineage: Eukaryota > Metazoa > Arthropoda > Insecta > Orthoptera > Tettigoniidae > Anabrus > Anabrus simplex. The sequence goes on from NC_090278.1 coordinate 73,352,104, forward strand.
ATACCACATGGCAGCATAGCACAGTTCGGGCAACGTGCCGTTGAAGGTCAGCTGTGCCACCTATGCACGTTACATTCATACTACATGAACAGCGAAGTACATGGCCCATTCCAGCTATGTATTTCTACTGCGTGTGCCGGGCTGAATTGTTCAGACAGTTGAGGCACTGGCCTTCTGATACAACTTGGCAGGTACTATCCTGGCTCATTCCGGTGGTAATTGAAGGTGCACAAACATGTGGGTGCTCAAATATGTCAACCTCGTGTCAGTAGATTTACTGGCACGTAAAAGAAATCTTGTAAGACTAAATTCTGGCAGCTCAGCAGCTCCAAAGACCATAAGTGGGGATATAAAGCCAATAACATTATTATTATTATTATTATTATTATTATGTGTCACCATATGACGTCAACAGTGTTCTTCGAAAGGCACCGACTGACCAGCTGTCAACCTCCAAATCGCAAGCATATCAAAAATTGTGAATTTCTCATTTACATGCAAATTATGCTATATGTATAGTAGAAAATCTGTTAACCAGAACAGAGATGGGGAGGTTTCTATGCATGGTTTTGAAGCATGCCCTTCAAACTAACTTTTTCATTTTGACCCAATGAAACCGACACTAAAACCAGCTGCCACACTGCACAAAATTTTACCATATCAGTTCTCTTAACTGCTGTCAATTCTTCTTTTATCGCAACCATTCTCCACTTTATTGACATGGCACACATTTAAAACAAGTCACAGAAAAGGTACAACCACCAATGAACAGACAGTTACTAGCGCACAAAATGAATGAGCCAAAACAAACTGAGTTTGCAACAGAGAAGAGGAGGAGGCAGTCAATGTTACATTCATTGCATTCAGTTACTTATCCCCTTTGTTATAACAAACAAGGTTTCTTTAATTAGTTTAAACATTTAAAAAAGTCATTTTGTTTAAAAGTGTTTCAGATAACAAAGGTTCTATTGTATAATTATACAACAATATAAAGAAGTGGAAGACGTGATTTAGTTGGTGAAAACAATATGATAAATCAATTATTCCAAGGAGGGTCCGCATTCACCGACATAGGTTTTATGGCGATGATGGGATGGGATGGGCCTAGGAGTTGGAAGTGGCCGTAGCCTTAATTAAGGTCTGGTGTGAAAATGGGAAACCACAGAAAACGACCTTCAGGGCTACCGACAGTGAGATTCGAACCCACCATCTCCCGGATGCAAGTTCACAGCCGTGCGCCTCTAACCGCACGGCTAACTCGCCTGGTAGTTTAAATTCTAACTGAAAGTTCACGAGAGAGTATTTCAAATATTCTTTTACTTCTTCTTCTTCTACTACTTCTTCTTGCGTTACGGCCTCTGTAAGACCACGGACAGCTCCTTCATGGATTGCATTTTCTTCTTCTCCTCCCAGAACCTCTTCATCCTTTCTCTTCTTCTCTCCCGCTCTTCTTCTGAGATATTCAGTATCCTCTTCTCTTGTTTACTCCACTGGTGACTCTCAATCCTTTTCCTGTATCCATCCCTATCATTGATCTCTGGCATATTAGTCGGTATGTACTTGCTTCTCCAATTTTCCTTTTCTTCCACCTTGATCCCCAATTCCGACCAATCTTTCCGGAGTTCAACTACCCACTTGGTTCCTGTCTTTCCTCGTGTCCTCGCTGTTGTTTCCCATACTCTTTTCATCATTCTATCCATATTCATCCTGATTACATGTCCCGCAAACCTTGCTCTTTTCAGTCTGATTTCTTCTGAGATTGTCCTCATGTTCCGGTATAGTTCTTCCCTGGGCCTCCTCATCCATCTCTCACCTCCTCTCTTAGGGCCTAGTATTTTCCTCAATATTTTTCTCTCTTCTTTCTCTAGTTGTTCCGCACCATTTCTTCCTAGTGCTATTGTCTCAGCAGCATATAATACAGCATTTCTCACCGTTGCCTTGTAATGTCTGATCTTTGCGTCTGTAGATATATTCTTTTTATTGTATATATCTCTGGTCATACAGAAGGCTGATCGCATCTTCTTTATCCTCTTTGTTATTCCCTCATTGCTCCTATTCCTTCCTGTTATAAATTCTCCTAGGTACTTGAATTTGTCCACCTTTTGCACGGTGCCTTCCGGTGTTGTCCAATCCTCAGTGGTATTCAATGTCTTTGTCTTGTTGTAGGCGATCCTCAGTCCTACCCTTCCGGATATATTGCTTAAGTTGTTGAGTTGTATCTTTGCATCTTCTTCTGTCTCACTTACTATAGCTATGTCGTCCGCAAAGGCTAGACAATCTACTTGGGCCCTATTGTCCTTTTTGTCCCCAACATGCGTCTTTGGTATTCCCATTGTCTCATTCATTGTTCTCCACTGCCTGATGACTTCATCCAGAGCTATGTTGAACAACATTGGTGATAATCCATCTCCTTGTTTGACACCAGTGTTGATATCAAATTCTTCAGAGAGTACTCCTCTGAATCTCACCCTTGCCTTTGTGTCTGATAGAATTTCCATTATGAGTTCTTGTGTAGTACCATCTAATCCTCTGTTCTTCAGGATTCTTCCAAGGGTTTGTCTGTCCATGGAGTCATATGCCTTAGTGAAATCTACAAAGGTTACCACCGTCTTTTTGTTCTTTAAGGCCCTATGTTCTATCAGTTGTTTCAGTATAAATATCTGTTCTATGCATCCTCTTCCCTTCCTAAATCCTGCTTGGTAGTCTCCAATTGTACTTTCTAACTGTTCTTCCAGTCTATTGAGCAGGACTTTTGATAACACCTTATAGCCAATCTCTAGTAGCGATAGCGAAATTCCTCTATAGTTGTTTGCATCCCTCTTGTCTCCCTTCTTATGTATTGGTATTATGATCGCATTCTTCCATCCTTCTGGGAACTTCTTTGTTCTCCAAATCTGGCCGATGATGTTGGTCATGTTGTCTACTGCCTTGTTACCTCCCCACTTAATCATCTCAGCTGATATTCCATCTTCTCCGGTTGCTTTGTTATTCTTTAGATCGCTTATGGCCTGTGTGACCTCATCTCTAGTTGGAGGACATGACTCTCTCTCTTCTGTGTTCGTCTCCAGCTCTTCTTCAGGTGGTTCACAGTTTAACAGGTCATGAAAGTATTCTGCAAATATCCTACAGTTCTCCTTCGCACTAACTGCCAGATCCCCATTCTTATCTCTTATAAAGAGTTCTCTGCCTTTATATCCACTCAGGCTCTTTTTGAATTTCCCAAAAAAAGTCTCTACTATTATTTTTCCTGAAGTTGTTTTCAATTTCATCCAATTCCTGCTTCATCCTCTGTCTTTTGGTCCATCTTATGGTTCTGGCTGCTTCCTTCCTTACTCGTAGGAAAACTTCCCATTTTTCCAGGTTCTTCTTACTGCTCCAGTCTCTCCAGGCTTTCCTGCGATTCTCAACCGCTTCCTCACAGTCCGTATTCCACCACCAGTGTTTCTTTTTCTTTTCTTCCTTTCCCCATATTTCAGCCTGTTTCCTCATATTCAGCTTCATGTCATCCCATCCATTGCCAGTTTCTATTCCTTCCTCGTATTTGGATCGATTGTGCCTTAATTTGTCTCTGTCTATATTTATTTTTCCAGTTGGTCTAATTGTCTGTGGCAGTCTACCCCTGTGTGGAATCCAAAGGCACTTGATTTCTGTAAGATAGTGATCTGATTCTATTCTTGTGTTCTTTCTGACCTTTGTGTTCATAATCTCTTTAGTGTTTGTCCGACTGATTGCCACATGGTCAATCTGGAATTCCCCAATGTGGGTGCATGGGCTTGCCCATGTCTTTTTCTTATTCGGTTTGGCCCTGAAGTGAGTTGTCATAAGTCTCGTTCTGTGTTCTCGACATAGTTCAATTAACCTTTCTCCGTTTTTGTTCGTCCGCTTGTGTGCTGGGTACTCGCCTACTATCCCCTTATGTTGCTTCTCCCTCCCTACCTGTGCATTATCATCACCTACAAGTATCTTTACTTGTCTGTGTGGTATGCTTTACAGTGTATCATCCAGTTCTTCCCAGAAACTGTCTACAGCTTTCTTGTCTTTTCTGTTCTTGTCATTGGTAGGCGCATGTCCATTTACTATGGTATATTTTTTGTTCCCTGCTCGAATTGATAAAGTGGATATCCTTTCAGACCTACTCTTCATTTCAATTACGCCATCCTCATACCTCTTGTCTATTATGAATCCTGTACCAAAGCATGTAGGTGTGTGTCTTCCTTTTCCCACTCTGATTCCTGGTTTTCCTTTCAGCACTATGAAGCCTTCTGACTCCACTGTGTCTTCATCACTATATCTTGTTTCTTGCATGGCTAGTATCCCAATGTTTCTTTCTCTCATCTCATATATTACCTGTTTTAAGTTTACCAGTCTTTGTCATTGTCTGTACATTTATGGTCCCCATCCTGAAAATCTTTTTCGTTTTGATCCTTTTCGAGGTTCTTGGGAGCTCCGACTCTTCCCATTCGCACATTCTGGCAGGTCCCCCAGAATCCGAATGCCTGCTTGCGTCAACTTTGGTTGACGGGGGATTGTCCCCCTGGGGTAATCTCAATTCTACAGTGCGATCCATTCCATGAGCTAAAAGGAATGTTTGTTGGGACAGCTCGGGACTGTCTAGTTATACGACTGAGGTTGTTAGCCCCAGAAGATGAAATAAGAGCTTGATGTTCAGCTCAGGCTGGCATTTCCTCCAAACCTCACGCTTCGGTTTTCCCGCCGGTACTCAGGTGGCTGACTGCAGTGGTTTCCCACTGGGCGATGGGTGCGCCAAATCCCTATGCCTAAATATTCTTTTACAATACAGGTAATGCTTTTAATTTAGTACACACAGTAGATTGATACCACTGAGAGAAATGTAGAAACAAACAAAATGATTCACTGTCACAAAGACTTCCTTGTACATGTCACCTTATGTAGTATACCTTAGTTGAGAGGGATACAATGTTGACATATTCCACTTCTATACTGAGCAACAGTCAACATGAACACAGCTTGTTAATATTGATGCTTTCATGGCCCGTACTTTTAGACATGATATAGGCTAGGCGAAGCAAAGTTCTCTGCGAAACGTAAAGAGTTTCACCTCGTTTTCTTGACCCGGCATAAGCCCAAAAGCCTATATCATATTTATATGAACACAGCTTGTACTCTCAGCGTTCCTATGTCAACTATGCTTTATTTACGTATTGTAGAGCCATCTAATGGAACCCAACAGAACACCTTCCCTACTTTACAATATTCGCAAGAATTTCGGTTCTCATTCTTGAATGTTAACAAGACTTTATGACGGTTTGTTTGTAAACCTTAGTCATTACTCATCCATCTACTGAATTTTGATATTTTACCACAGAAGACAGTGAAAGGGGTTTTGATGAACTAATGACCAACTTAAATAATATAAATGAAGTAACGAGATTGATAATGATATAGGAAGGGGTAATGCCTCAGTATCTAGGGCGCCAGTGGTAATAACACCATGATTTACCTGAGTTCCCATTTAATGACTGATTTTAAGCTGTGGTTGTACAGTTAATATTCTTCACAAATATAACTGGATTTCATATAAGATTGTTTTGTATTGTTTACTTATTACAGCAGTTCACGCTGCAAAAATTAAACAGGAGTTAAGCAGGAAGCAGTGGGTAAAGATAGTGGAATTCAAATGGTTAAGGGCCCACTAACAGCCCAATTAACTACAGAATTAAATTTCTCTGACCCTTCCAAGTAGTCTCTTGCCTAGAAAGACTTCAAAGGTTGAAAGTAACTACAATGTTCACACACCCTTTCATAGATTTTCACCCCACTAATTCCAGTGATAAGTCTGCTTTTCTAATTCACGTGATAAAATCAGTCTAACGGCAAGTGTTTTCCATTTCCCCACCTTCTAGACAAACATTGTGATGTGGCATGGAAACCTTTTCTGCTGTCTGACAACAGTTTCTCCCTAAGATCCCCGGAGTTAAAGAAACCTGTTAGTCTGAATGTCAACACTGCTTACCCTAACTATGAAGTAGGGGTCATCGCAGAAGAGGAAGAGGTTCTCATCCAAGAAGTGGAACAGCAAACCGAGGAGATCATCACCTTGGGCCTCAATTTCTTTTACCTCTTTGATCTCCACAGTTTCTATTTCTGTCATGTACGCAAACATGGCCATCGCACACTGCTCAAATGCTTCTTCCAATGTGTCACCCCATGCGTGAAGTCTGAAACAAAAAATAAACTCTGTTACCCATAAGCACATCTTCACGTACGGAGAGATATTTAAGAGCTGGGTATTGGGTCATCAGAAAAAGAAAGGTTTCAATTACAGTAAACTACATCAGGGATGGAAAAAACCCAAAAACCTGGTCAATATGACATAGAAAAAAGTGAATAGGCACTTAAAATATTCTAACTGTAATTACTTAATTCCAGTCTGAGGGCAACACAGTGTTTTCAAGATTTCTTTCCAATCTAGAAATAACATAAAAATGTAATTCGGTGACTTTTAAAAATCTTGACAGTAAAATTATGAAAAAACTAACTGTGCTTCAATATTTCAAAAACGAAGAGCTGATTTTTGTTTACAATTGGCTTTACGTCGCACTGACACAGATAGGTCTTATGGCGATGATGGCTAGCAAACAGCTAGGGGTGGGAAGGAAGTGGCCATGACCTTAATTAAGATACAGCCTGATGTGAAAATGGGGAACCACGGAAAACCATTTTCAGGGCTGCCAACAGTGCAGTTCGAACCCACCATCTTCCGAATGGAAGCTCACAGTTGCTGTGCAACCCTACCCGCATGCCCACTTGCTCAGTAGAGCTGAATTTATTGGCTGCTTATTTCTAGTCGAAACTGGCTTCTTAAGATAAGAAATATATGTTGAAAGATATAATGGATGGACAATGGCACAAATTTAAACTGTGGAGAATCCATCACTACATACCTTAATCTACTTGCCAAAGTTGTTTCTATGAACGAAAGATTTTCTTCGCTCATGAAACTCTTCAGCATTGTTGCAAAATTGCCAATGTGTAAGGCGGTTTAAAACTGAGAATTTATTCAAAAAAACTCTTCCGAGTACTTCACTGCAAACAGATGGAATGAAACATGATCCCCAGCAAGGCAATGGTATATTCAAAGGGATAGGCGATACACACGATAGTAGAAGTGAATAAGGAGGAAGAAAACAGTGGTGACATGAGTTTGAACTTGTTAATACTATATAGGTCAGAAAATGGATTTAATTTTTTAAGATTTTAATAACAGCAACGCTAAGACCGTCGTGATGAAGACACATAGAGGAGATGATGAATCAAAAATTATATTAAATGACACCAAACTGAACAACGTTCTAAATTTTAAGTACTTGGGTATTATAGAATCAACAGACAACCTTGCAAAATATGAGGTGGACAATCAAATGAGCAAAACAACACAATTTTACCACCAAATAAGACAACTGCTATGGGATAAGCACATACCACTGAAAGCTAAGACGACGCCATATAAATCCTATTATACCCCCCATCCCCATATATAGCCTGCAAACTGCCACGTTAAAAAGGCAACACAACTCAAAACTCGAGGCTGCAGAAATGAAGTATCTACGCACCACAGTCCAGGAGACCAGCAACGACAAGATAGGAACGCGAAGAGGTGGGAACAAGAAACTCTACCACAAAAGATCCAGAACGCAAGACTAAAGTGGTTTGGCTACATAAAACTGATGAATGCCAGCAGAACTGCAAGAAGGGAACATGAAAGAGAAGTAAAAAAGACCAGTGGGCAGACACACAGAAAAATGGGCCAATTTAGTTTAGAGAGGTGTCGAGGAGAGAAGAGGATAGGGAGAAAGTTACAAGAGAAGAGTAGTTCATGAACAAAGATGGAGAGGGCTCATATACCACACCCAGGCGACTGGAGCTGATCAACAATAATGATGATGATGATGCCTGGGACCTAGATTTTTTCTGATTTGTCCAAGCCTTAAATGTGCCTGCAATTTCTGCTTCCTTGATTACTCAAAAGCCTATCAAAGGGTAGAGAAAGGTCCAACTATTAAATACCATTAGCATAATGTAGTGTCCTATATAATTGGTACTAGTTTTGACCCTACATACACTGGGTTATTTTCAGCCATGATCTAATTGGAGCAGATAGGGACGGGTAGGTAGGGATGAACTGACTGGTGGACTTAACGTGTCTTTTGTGTTTATACTTTGCATATACATGAATAATTATATCACACAGAATATTAGGTTTTAGGTTTATTCCTATATACGCAAAGTAAAAACAGGAAAGAAGACACACCTACCTACCCCCACCCCCCCCCCCCCCCTCTAACCCCTGCCATCATAAGCTATATTCCTGTTCCCTCTTAACAGTCAGTCTGGTATTGGTGTCCGTGCCAAGTGCACACAATTTACGAGGATCATAGGGGCGAGTCTAATATAGCTGTATATTAACCTCGATCTTCTAGCTTTCCTCCTTTTCTCAACAATTTACTTCAAATATTTTCTTTTCAGACATTCACTTCAAACCAAATTAAACAACATATCACTTCATCTGATGAAAAGGAATACTTATTCAAGTTATGTTCCCCTTCAAGCTACATAAAAACCATTACTCATGTTACTATTCAACAAAACAATTTATAAATGAAATGGTTCAACCATACAGATAAGGAATACACTCTGCCAGATCAACTCAAGTACATTTGGTTTCTATAAGAACGACGACATGGTTCAACACCATTGCAAGTAATCAACTTAATTTTCCGTATCAAAATTTAATCACTAAGCTTTACAATATTTAAAATTCTTCCACCGTTTTGATACTTTTTTTGCCTTTTCGCAAATTTTTTATTTGTCAACAGTACATGTTTCGTTCCTTATTTAGGAACATCCTCAGCTGTTATTGTAGCTTAGGTGAAATGCTAAGATTTTAAACACGTTAATTTGCAGGTACATTGATTCACTTAAAAACTACTAAAAATACCAATTAAATTAAATGATATTAAAAACAGTGTAGGGGTTAGTGTGTTAATGATATGAGAACGGATGATTACATAGTTGGTCAGCTTAAGAACTATGTCTATTCATTTGAATAGTTGTTAAAAATTTCATTTTGTTACATTAAAATGTCTGTTTGCGGTTAAAAGTTTAAAAAAATGTCTGACTTCGTAACACTGTTCAAATTATTGAATGTTTTATCTTCTGTTCCTTCCAGGTAAGTTGTTATATATTATGAGTTTGCTTATGGTGCCTTTGATTGAGTCTAATGTGGAACTTTGAAGCTGATTGCTGATCAATTTTTGTGAAGGGAGCTTCGTTTCAATTTCTGAAATGAAATAAAATAAGGAAATGGGAATTTGTTTAAAAAAAAAAAAAATTGTCTTTACATAATAACTAAATGTATAAAAAAGTTCTTTACCTTGCTATTGTTTGACTTCAATTCTACTGTGACCCTGGAGGGACGTTTGTTGCTGCTTTGCGTCTTGTATAGTAATGGTGTGTGTGTTCCGTTGTATGCTCCTCCTTACGGGGAGGCAAGGTTGCAGAGAGGGGAGGGGGCGTGTCGGTTACTGTCACAGCATCAACTTTAAAAGGGCTAGGGAGAGGGGATGTACAAAATGGCGGAGTTTCGGTCTTATTTATCCTCTTACTATTTGTATTGCGTCTTTTGCCTAAAATTTCAAGACTTGATAGTGTTTTCAAATATAGGGTTTCTAATGTCAATAGTTTCATTTAGGTTATTGTCCCGATTGCTTTTTTGTTCTAAATAAATGTATAGATTTTCTAATGTATTAAGGAGAGCTCCTTTGTTTATTTTATGCAATATAGTTAAATCCTGCTCTATGGATGTGAATTGATGTCCGGTTGAACTCATGTGTTGGCCCATTGCGGAAATTTTTTGTGTCTTTCAGCGTTGACACGCTCCTGGTAAATTCAAACAGAAATTACAAACTAACCTAAAACCCGAAACAAAAAAGAAAGACAAATACGCCAAGTTCACGTTCAATAACCCTAACTTATACACAGTAACCAATTTGTTTAGAAAATATAAGATCGCATATTCAACCAGCAATAACACAAAGCATAAATTATTTAATTACAATAGTGTTAATTCTCTAGGAAAAAACAAACATTCTGAATCAGGAGTTTATAAATTGAAGTGTCACCAATGTAAAAAAAGTTATGTCGGACAAACAGGGCGCAGTTTTACTGTAAGATACCAGGAGCATGTCAACGCTGAAAGACATAAAAAAAATTCTGCGATGGGCCAACACATGAGTTCAACCGGACATCAATTCACAACCATAGAGCAGGATTTAACTATATTGCATAAAATAAACAAAGGAGCTCTCATTAATACATTAGAAAATCTATACATTTATTTAGAACAAAAAAGCAATCAGGACAATAACCTAAATGAAACTATTGACATTAGAAACCCTATATTTGAAAACACTATCAAGTCTTGAAATTTTAGGCAAAAACTCCGCCGTTTTGTACATCCCCTCTCCCTAGCCCTTCTAAAGTTGATGCCGTGACAGTAACCGAAACGCCCCCTCCCCTCTCCGCAACCTTGCCTCCCCGTAAGAAGGAGCATACAACGGAACGCACACACCATTACTATACAAGACGCAAAGCAGCAACAAACGTCCCTCCAGGGTCACAGTAGAATTGGAGTCTAGCAATAGCAAGGTAAAGAACTTTTTTATACATTTAGTTATTACGTAAAGACAAATGTTTTTTTTTAAACAAATTCCCATTTCCTTATTTTATTTCATTTCAGAAATTGAAACGAAGCTCCCTTCACAAAAATTGATCAGCAATCAACTTCAAAGTTCCACATTAGACTCAATCAAAGGCACCATAAGCAAACTCATAATATATAACAACTTACCTGGAAGGAACAGAAGATAAAACATTCAATAATTTGAACAGTGTTACGAAGTCAGACATTTTTTTAAACTTTTAACCACAGACAGACATTTTAATGTAACAAAATGAAATTTTTAACAACTATTCAAATGAATAGACATAGTTTTTAAGCTGACCAACTATGTAATCATCCGTTCTCATATCATTAACACACTAACCCCTACATTGTTTTTAATATCATTTAATTTAATTGGTATTTTTAGTAGTTTTTAAGTGAATCAATGTACCTGCAAATTAACGTGTTTAAAATCTTAGCATTTCACCTAAGCTACAATAACAGCTGAGGATGTTCCTAAATAAGGAACGAAACATGTACTGTTGACAAATAAAAAATTTGCCAAAAGGCAAAAAAGTATCAAAACGGTGGAAGAATTTTAAATATTGTAAAACTTAGTGGTTCAACACCAACCGCAGTAGTTTTGATGTGTCATTTGGTTTCAATGTTAAATGTGTAGTCAGACTTCATCAATGTTTTAGACTTAGATTTTAAATTAAGACATACCAAATTATTTTCTTTATTATTGCCTGCATGTTTTCCAATTAGATCATGGCTGAAGATGATACTTTGCATATATATGAATAATTATATCAAACAGAATATTAGGTTTTAGGTTTATTCCTATATACGCAAAGTAAAAACAGGAAAGAAGACACACCTACCTACTCACCCCTCCTCACCCCCCCCCCCCCCCCACCTCCAACACCTGCCATCATAAGCTAGTACCAATTATATAGGACACTATATTAAGCTAATGGTATTGAATAGGTGGACCTCTCTCTACCTTTTGATAATGATCAGCTGTCAATACAGACCATAATGAAATTCATGACTTATGAATACTCGAAAGCCTTCAATAATGTTCATTGGAACAGTCTTTGGCAAGTGCTTGAGGAAATGGCAGTACCAAGTCATCTTATACAACTGATAAAATCATTCCATATACCAACAACAAGACAAATCTTCATGGGAAGTTACACTACCCAGCATGATTTTTGCGGCGAGGCATCTGATACATGATTTTAACTAAATAAGGTCTCCTGATTTCAGAAATGTCATTGGTTCTATTGTATCACATCTAGTTTTCATGATATTTGCCATTTACTGTCTGAAAATGTGTAACTGCGGCACAGTGCTGCATTGTGATAACGGCGAATCGGGTGTTTGTGGATTCCTACAAGAGGAGCTTAAAGGCTGTACTACTTCATAACGGAAACATTCTAGCTTCGATTCCTGTGGCACATTTGGTTTCACTAAAAGAAAATTACAATATATCACAATGCAAACTGTTTTAGATAAAATCAAGTATCATGAGCATTGGTGGGATGTGTGTAGTGACTTGAAGGTGTGTGGTATTGTATTAGGATAACAAGCAGGCTTGTTATTTATGTGAATGGGGCAGCAGAGCTAGGGACAAACACTGGTCTACACAAACTGGGGCAAATATTCATTTATAGGAAGGGGAGTTAGGGACTGGAATAACTTACCAAGGGAGACGTTCAATAAATTTCCAATTTCTTTGAAATCATTTAGGAAAAGGCTAGGAAAGCAACAGATAGGGAATCTGCCACCTGGGCGACTGCCCTAAATGCAGATCAGTATTCATTCATTCCTGGCCCAAGAGACAAGTTTTGACACTTGGTGTGAAAAATGTTACAAATGTTACAAATGCTTCATTAGTTGACCCACAAAAAATTATTTTGCCAACGCTACACATCAAACTGGGAATCATGAAGCAGTTCGTTAAGGCCTTGGACAAAAGTAGCCTCTGTTTCAAGTACATTGCAAACAAATTTCCACATTTGTCTGATGCAAAAGTCAAGGAAGGCATTTTTAATGGACCACAAATTATAAAGCCTATGAAAGACAGAAACTTTGAACAGACGATGAATGCCATGGAACTTGATGCATGGAATTCAATAAGAGATGCCATAATGAAGTTCCTAGGAAATGTAAAGGATGAACAATACGAAACAATAGTGAAAACGATGTTGGGTGATATGAAAGAGTTGCGTAGAATGAGTCTGAAACTGCACATTCTCATCTCGATCAATTTCCGAAAAATCTTGGGGCTGTTAATGAAGAGATGGGAGAGAGGTTCCATCAGGACATCAAGGAGGCATAAAGATGATACCGGGGAGGTGGGATGAACCAATGATGGACGACTACTGTTGGTGTTTGAAAAGAAAAGACAAACTTTGATGCAGTCAGACGCTGGGGAGCCAAGCGTTCATGTAGGACTGTTAACCCTTTCGCACTCCGCGCCGATCTATCGGCGCGAGAGGGTATGGCGAAAAAGCTCACGGCGCCGATACATCGGCTTTATCTTATTTACGGATTTTGGTCATTTGCGTAGCTGTTAAATCATAACAGTTAATCGTGACGGTACATTAAAGCGTTGAATTTGCGTTTAACTCAGCAGATATATCCACCAGCCCTACAAAATATTTTTATTTTCGACAAATGAAATCTGTTGACCGTGAATGTTTATGTTGTGGTTATTTGAAGTCGTTATTGTGTGGATCTATTTTGATTGGCTTATGAATACAACAAGTTGATCTTGCTATGAGTTTTCTTTATAGTTTATTTCGTTTCTTTGGTATATCATGTGTTCGATGCACTTCGTTAACTACAATTTTACTCCTTTTCATAACTCCGTTGTTGCATGTGCTTGCGTCATCTTTTTATAGTAATGGCTAGGCCATATTCAAGGCTGAATGAGGCCCATATCCATGAATTTTCAAATGATTTAGACAGTAATAATGACCTTCTTTTGCCGAAAGTGATTCCCGTTATGTGGGAAGTGACACGGTCGTAACTGCTCACCGTGCATCGGACCGCGAGGCCCTGACATCGATGACCGTTACATGTACACTGAATAACTTTGTGCAATGCTTCATGAGTGAATTGCAGCACACACATCATAATGATATCAAATTATTTAGAATTAAATGTTCTTTCATCCACGTCTAAGAGTAAAGAAGGAAGACGCAACAATGTCTAATTTTTCTGTCATTGAAAACAATAATTTTTAAAAATTTATTTTCGAAATTTAATAATTTTTTGGGGCTTAACCAATAACAATACGTCCAAGGTATATTCATTTCTGAAATGCTCATAGTTTCCTGTATTAGTGTGATTTATTTTATTTTAATGTGTGTTAAACTCTTTACGTGTTGAATTTTTGTAATTTGCTTTGGAAAATCACAAAAATTGGTCCGAGTGTCTTCGAGCAAACATCTGCATATTGGCTGAGTGCCAAAGGGTTAAAGTTTATTTTGTTCACATTTATGAATTCATACAGATACTGAATAAAAGTTACATTGTTTGCTTGTAAATCACGTTTAATTGTAAAAAAATGCTTTCATTGCCTCCGAGTTGTTTATGTGTTTTTGTGTAAATCAGTATTATATTACAATAAATGCAAAATATTTCATTGTAATTTTATACTCAATAATTATTCATTGTATATAATAACTCAAGACAATATTCAACTATTTCAAAATATATATAATACAAACAAATATAGATATTTCCAAAATTATCAACATTTTTCAGTACTTTTTAAATGCAATATTCAGGTCGATCTCTTATTTTGATATACCTATTGCGAGAAAACGTGACGTGTCTACCGCACCATATCATTTTATGGTACGTTTACTTTTTCTGGTGTCTTCACGTTCCTAGCAAACTCTAGTATCTATGAACTATTACTCTTTCCCATCATGTGTCGTTACCACTATGTAATTCTTCTCTATTCTGACAGATGGTGTCTTATACGATAGGATAGGTCAAAGCATTTCTTTTTGCCCCGTCTTGTTGGATTATCTTTCTGATGGACTTTTTTGAGATCTTTCGACTTGAGAAGAAGGAAGGATTCGATTTTCAAGTCGCCTTTATGGCTTATAAAAGATATTTTAAGAAATTCAAGATTTGTACACATCTCAACCTTTTGAGTATGCTGTTTGTTTATATAATCGAGGTATTTGTTTTTCTTTAATCTTCTTTCAGTTGGGTTAGAAAGGCTTCCCTCATAACGTGTTTTTCTGATTTTTTCGTGTGTTAACCTTGATTTTCTTTTATTGATCCGCTATGTTTATTTTGAGAATAGAAGGTAACACGGATTCATTCATGTGTGTATGAGTTTGTTTGCTGTGTGCGACCGAGACCTTTTACCCATGTCGCTTTATTAACATTCCGCTTGAGCTCATGTCGTATTATTTTATCGCGTGTTCTGTATAATTCATATCCATTTCATTGATCTGGTATGAATTCAAGCTAACTACGCGATTTGCCTGCTTCTGTGTGTTTTGGTGTTGGAGACACTCCGTCTCTTTTGATGGACCACTTTCTGGTTCATTGTCTGAGCTCGAGAGCGGTTGTTTATTTATGTTCTGTACGTCGACGCTCTTATGCGCCCCTTTATTTGCAACAACCTAACCTCTTGTTCTCTGTGTGAGCGTGGGTGGTTCCGACTTTTGATTCGTGATACCTTTTGTGCTTAATTTACCTGTTTATTGATCGTTACATATCGCCGTCACTGGCTTTCCTTACTTATTTTCTAGTTTAATATGTTTTATTCCTTGAGGGTTGTCTTTCCATATGTTCTTGTTGTGTTGCGTGAAACCATGGTAACCGCCCTTTTTCCTTTTTCTCTCTGGTTGAATTTTAAGAGCTCGGTGCACCTTTCCCTCTTCTGCATTTTATGCTCCTTTTACTTAATGTTATTGTATTCTCGGAGGATGTGATTTTTTATTGTTGAGAGTCTTGATGCCTTGACGGTGGAATCGAATGAGAGTACGTTATGATATGAGGCTATTACTCTCTAATCTTATGACTGCCTTGACCTGACGTGCTATAAAGAAATGTTTTGTACCGTCTAAATTCATATGCTTCAGCTAATTTATATAGATGCCATATCTTTATGCTAAACTTTGTTCCACATCCTTTACGAAGGTAAGCGTTTGTGAAAGTACTATTACCATTGAGTCTGGTGTATTTTAATCCCGGGCCACATATTATTTACATTACCCATTTGATTTTTGGCCCCCTTGTTTTACTTATACTATTTTCTTTTGATTTTCTCTCCATAATAAATGTATGATCTTATCCTTATCATCGTTATGTTTTTTTCTTTGCGTCTCTTATATGTCTCTTTTATCTGTAAGAGGCCCGAGTCCAGTTCCTAGCAGTTTTTTTCCCCGCTAGTTTTGACCAAATCCACTGCACTGGGTTTTCATCGTATCCTTAGTGTCAGTTCACGTGACACGCAGAAACAGACAACGGATTCGTGTTCAGCGACCCAAAATTAGTTAAGATCACCTATCACACCGCTTGCCGCAAGAAAAAAGTTTGAAAATGCTGGGTTGTGTTAT
This sequence comes from Anabrus simplex, assembly GCF_040414725.1. Classification (NCBI taxonomy): domain Eukaryota; kingdom Metazoa; phylum Arthropoda; class Insecta; order Orthoptera; family Tettigoniidae; genus Anabrus; species Anabrus simplex. The sequence goes on from NC_090278.1 coordinate 73,368,406, forward strand.
CAGAGCCATTTAAGATTGGAGATGATGTTGGACAGGGATATGTTCTGTCACCAATCCTTTTCAAGATCTATGGGGAAATGATCATCAGAAAAGGCAGGTGGGGTTCAAACAGACGGCAAGACAACCTCCAAGCACCGCTATGCAGCCGATACTACACTGCTAGCTACTTCACAAGGAAGAGCTGGCAGAACTTTTACAACGCCCGAGAAGTTCAGTAAGGAAGCATGCCTTAAATTAAACCAATCAAATGTTACCTGATAGTAGCAATCAATCAATCAATCACTCACTACCGATCTGCATTTAGGGTAGTCACCCAGGTGGCAGATTCCGTATCTGTTGTTTTCCTAGCCTTTTCTTAAATGATTCCAAAGAAATAGCGGAGAGACATGGTGCACTACCTCATTCCTTCAAACTTATATAGGACAGACATCTCAAAGTGTGGCCTACCTAAAAGAATGCATTTCCAGTACGGGAAACTGTGGAGTAAGTACGAGTAAAAATGCACTGTTTAGTCTAACTACAGAAAGATCATCATATTCAGGGCACGGCAAATCCTGGGCGCCAGGTCGCCATGGCGCCTAAAATTCTTTGGCGACTTATTTTTCGAGCCCTTTATATGTTTAATTCCCGGTTTGGCGTTGCAGAACTACTGCAAAGCGTATGTAATAATACACAAGCCCTAGACACTCAACGCAATTTCTGCTTTGATATTAATGTTGTTAACATTTTAAATAATAATTGAAACCGCATTATAAAAGCTTTTAAAGAAAAATTAATGTCCAGCGCGAACGTTTGGGTGTCAAGGAAACCTCTCGTAAAGAATGTATTACCGACAGAAATAACTCAAATATTCTTCTTGTGTGATGCTCCTTTACTATCAAAATAGACTTGTTTGCTATTAAATTATTTATTGCTACAGAGCTGCTATTGTACAGTGAAACAGTACATACTCTTGCAGAATTTAGTTGTGTGTTAACAGGATATGAAGCTATGTGCATGGACACAAAAGGCAAAATAAATAATTAACTTAATGTTATTGGCTTTACGGTCCAATAACTACTTTTACGGTTTTCATAGATACCAACGTGCTGGAATTTAGTCCTGCAGGAGCAGTTTTACGTGCCACTAAATCTACCGTCCTAGCGTATTTGAGCATCTTCAAATATCACTGGACTGAGCCAGCATCGAACCTGCTTAGTTGAGATCAGAAGGCAAGCATCTCAGCCGTCTGAGCCACTCAGCCCAGCAAAAGGCAAAATAAGGATGACTTGTAAAGTATGGGTTGTTCCTTGTATCTTTTTTTAAATGGGTAGATAATGTTTAAATTTTAAGTTATTAATCCTTTAACACAACAGACTAATACAAACAAAGGAATTGTGCAATCTGGTGTTGTTGATGACAATATTCACTTTGCTATTTACATTTTACAAGTTTCTCAGAATAGCATTCAAATATAGGCTAAGTATAACAGCCAAAGAAATCAGAAGGGTTAAGAGAAATTATCACAAAGAATCATTAAACGCCATAGATGAAGCATTCATACAACATAAGACGAGGGATTTTTATAAAACGTTTCGACAATACCAATCAAACTATACTCCACCAACACTTATGATGAGAAATACAAATGGAAAACTGGCACATAGTAACCAAGAGAAAGCAGAAATTTTAGTTCAATACTTTCAAGAATTACTTAATAGCAAAGAACCAACACAATACCTAGAGTATGACCTTCATTCAAAAAATAAAACACCAATAGAAAAGGTTATACCACCAGATTACAATGAAGTGTTGAAAGCCATCAATTCACTTAAAAATTACAAAGCTTCAGGGGAGAATCAACTAACTGCAGAAATATGGAAGAATGCTAATACACAAACCATTCAGAATTTACATAAATACCTCATAGACATTTGCAATACTGAAAAAATGCCCGAAGAGTGGAATATGGCGATAATACACCCTTTACATAAAAAAGGTGATAGATCAGATCTCAACAATTATCGGGGGATATCACTGCTGGATATCACAAAAATTTTTCAAAGTTATTATACATGAGAATTCAAGAACAACTTGGCTGTGAACTTGGAGAATACCAAGGAGGCTTTCGTCCAGGGAGAAGTTGTCCAGATCAAATTATCAGTTTAAAGTGGATTATGAAGCATCATAGGGTTAGAAACAAAAAGTTAGTTATCACTTTTGTTGATTTTAAAAAGGCGTATGATAGTATCCATCGTGAGTCATTATTGAATATCCTAAAAGAATTTGGTTTACATCCAAAACTTATTCGCCTTATTGGAATTACCCTTAAGAACACTAAATCTGAAGTCAGATTTAGAAATGAACTCTCAAAGCCATTTGACATTAATACTGTACTTCGGCAGGGAGATGGACTCTCACCATTATTGTTTAATTGTGTGTTGGAAAAAATCATGCGGGAATGGAATAAGATGTGTCAACCTAACATCAAGATTGGCAGAAAAAATAAGACTCAATTGTTTAGCATTCGCTGATGATCTTGCACTACTTGCTAATGATATGGAAGAAGCTAAATTGCAAATACAAGAACTTAATAACATACCAAGAAAAGTTGGATTGCAAATTTCATATGAAAAAACAGAAATAATGCCAACCTTCCCTGTTACAGCACCAACCATTAACTTAGCCAATACCAAACAAATTAAAATTGTGAATAAGTTTAAATATCTTGGTGAAATTATAACTTGGAACTCCAATGAAAAATCATCAATAGAAAGCAGAACATTTAAGTTTAAAAAAACGCAACGAATTACATGGCCAACGTACAAGAAAAAATCTCTTTCAATAAATGCTAAACTTCAACATTACTGTTCCGTCATTAAACCTGAAGCAACTTATGCTTGTGAAACACTATTTGAATTGAACACCAAAGCAACAACTGATACACTGCTAAAGGTTGACAGAAGGATACTCAGAACAATCATTAATAAAAAACATCAGGTGGACGGACAATGGAGATTATTGCCTAATGCAGTGGTTTATAGGGAAAGTTAATCTATAATAGATACGATGAGAAAAAGAAGAATTGCCTTTTTCTGTCATCTTTCTAGATTAAATGATAATAAGATAATAAAACAACTATTTAATTACTTTTGGAAAAGTAAAACAAAAAAATTATTGGTTTAAAGAAGTTCAGAATGATTTAGAAGAGCTGAATATTACAATGAAACAAATTGAAAATAAAGAAAAAAGGTTTCTCAAGAACAAACAAATAAGATTGTCATTAAAAACTGTACAACACAAACAATATGTCATGTCTGATGAAGAAAGGGCAGCCAGGTCAGACAGAATGAAGAGGTTTTGGGAAAGGAAGATGATGATGCAAGCTAAATCTTCAGTTAATTCTTTGTTAACGTAAATGTATTTGGGTTTGATTTAAGTGCTCCAATGTGGGCGTAAACTATGTAAATAATAAATATAGGCTAAGTATGCAACAATGGGCTAGTTTCATAAATTTGTATACATAGAGGTATGTCTCATTTAGTTCAATGCACTGCTGTCTTTACATTTTCTGATAATCTGTTGCAGTGTATAAAATTACATACCTATTACTACCACGTTTTATGAAGCCAGTATATTAATGATGCAAATACTAGAAAAATTACCCGACTACTAGATTTAAAAACATTTGTCATGGCCTGATCATATTACCAAGGAAACAAAGAAGAAAATTGTAAAAATTTAAAAAGAATCCATTCTGAAGGAGCTAAGGATTGCTTCTACCACATGCCTACTCCCAAACCTACAAAGGGAAATAGTGAAATTTTTCGGCCATGTTATCCAGCGAGACAGCATTGAGAAGCAAATTATCTGGGGCAAAGCTGATGGAAAACGGCCGAGGGGACATGCCCTGAACCGAAACACTGATCAGAACAGTATTTGATGTATATGTCACTTGAAAGAATAATTTACATAATGGACAACCGCGGTATTCCGCGGATTATTGTTCACTGAATTGTGTGAAGGGTAATGACATTCAAAATCAAAACATGTAGTAATAGTAGAACATAACAACCCATACATACTTAATCCTTGTTAGCATTAGATTTTGAGAAAGAACTGAGCAGTATTACAACTATGCTCAAAACACGAAAGGCAAATCTCAGGAATACGGGTCATATACACTCAAGCGAACATGGGAAAATTTTTGTTTAAAGTGTCACAGAGAAAGAGAATTCACTAACGGACTGTACGAGGAACAAAATCTCACATTCCATATAGTAATTTATTTTCTACACTGTTCCTTAAGTTGAATGAACAAGTACTGTAAGGATCAGTAATCTTTAATGGTATCAATACTGTCATGCATATATGGAAGTTTTATTAGAACAATTATATCAAGCTTAACAAGACACTAACTGCATTATAATATGAACAGAAACATTCAATTATCATATCACACTACTTTCTAGGCTTTCAGGAAGCTAAAGCAGCTCCCCGCCGTATATACCGGAATGTGCAGCAAGGTCTGCTCACCTGACACAGAATCTGAATTCAAGAATCAGTGGCAAACTTTGTATACCTTGCCCTGAGTTATGGTCTTTTTTGTCTTGCTATTAAAACATACAGTTGTCCAATACACACTTTGCATGGTTTTATTACTATATGATAGGAGAGTTACAAGCAGTATTCAGAGAAATTTGCATAGCCAGGCTGAGTATTTCAGGCAGAAAAGCACTGGTCTTCTTAGCCCAACTTGGCAGGTTCAATCCTGGCTCACTGTGGTGGTATTTGAAGGCGCTCAGATAGATCAGCCTCATGTCGGTAGATTTACTGGCACGTAAAAGAACTCCGGCAGGACTAAATTCCACCACTCTGGCGTCTCCGAAAATGATAAAAGTAGAGTCAGTGGGATGTCAAATCAGTAACATTATTACTGTCATTTAAAAAAACTTGTTCTGAAAGCACTGAAGTGTACACTTTTATTGGCAAAGTGTATATAAACTAACATGTATTAACTAGCGAGGAATTCTATTCATATTATAAACAGGTAGGTTTCCAACAGGGTAACTGTTTACCCCCACTACCCTTCATTACTGCGATGGATGAGGTAATAAAGCCTCTAAGAAAAGGAAGCTAAAACAAAAATTAATTCGGTCTTTGCTGATGACGCATTGTGGGACGAGTCTGAATCTGAAGTGAAAACGAAGTTAGTTCTTTGGAAGAGAGTGTTTGATAAGATAGGGCTAAATATCAGCAAATAAAATATCAGATTCATGATCAGATGTGTACTGAGCAGCAAAATGAAGTAGCATGGGCATATAAATAAGACCACAAAAATGTATTTTGATCAGAATATTCATCATCCTCCTCCTCATCCTCATTTTCCCATTTCCAGCTGACACCGGGTGGGAGCAAATTAGATTCCTCTCCTCTCTGTTCTGTTGTTCCACCCTCCTTCTCCTGACATGATATTCCAATATTAAACCATTTCTATGATATCGTTTCGCGGTAGCTTGTCCGTGCCTGACCAAGTCATCAGTACACCTAGCGGCACTGCAACTTTTGATGTCAGCTGTTGGTTGGGGTTTGCCTTTCTTGATTCCAATAGTACTTTGACGAGCTCCACATTCCCCCTGATTATCACGAGTGTGAGTGGAGAGTTCCCCAGGTAGAATGCCTCACAATCTGCATTCCCCTCCTCCACCAGCATTTGTAACATCGTCTAAATTAGCATCTGGCCGCATGCATGGAGCATGCAACACGTTCTTACCATTACACTTGCAATTGCCATCATCTGTAAAATCAAAGGCTTTGTCATCTTCACTGTATTCCATCTTTGCCCAAACATTGGGATTGCCCCCGTATTTAGAATGTCCCAGGCAAAAAAACATGGAGGATGGCCTAGAGACATTTGGGAAAAATAAATCTCGAGAAACTTAACTTACAAGTTAAAGAAGCCCCAATTCACGCTGTGATCAATCTCTAGTCAATACAGTTGGAGAAACCCCAATTCACGCTGTGATCAATCTCTAGCCAATGTGTACGCATTTGCATAAACTTTCACCATACAATAGGATAAATCCGATCTTCACTTTGGACGTGTTCTAGTCATTGAGACATTGTAAAATAATTTATTTGCTTCCTTGTTCACAAATTCTAGCTTTTAGTTAATGTACATATTGTAAACTATGTAAATATCACCTAAAACACAACTTTCTAATAAGCATAAGACCATTGTATTTAGCATTAATTTAAGTTTAGTATTAAGTTCCAATGTTAATAGATTTAAAACTTGACCTTAAGATTAGTATTAGACTGAAGATGACCAAAACTAGGGCGAAACATGTCCCTAACTAGTGTTTATAATTCATTTAGAATTTAATCACTACAAAATATAATTGTATTGAATAGGTGGACATAGTAATTTTATTCAAGAAAGAAACTTAACTTACCAGACAGCAACAAAGCAGTAGCAATTTTAGTGAAGTAAGTGAAGTAAGTCTACGAAAAACAGCCACCTGAGCAATTTCTTGGCTTACATTGCCTAAACTGTAGCTCTCTAGTGTAGTATTTAATGTGGTCCAGCATAAACAAGAAACAATTATTGCTTAGACAAAAAACTGCCAACAACTATTGTACAAATTTTCGAGACATTAATTACCACTGTTGAAAAACTTAACCATAATACGTATTTTATTTGATCCTGTATTGACTTGTCTGCATCTATTAAAGAAACTATTATAGTTTTATTTTATTTTCTATCATTATAAGGTGTATTGACAAGGTGGACTCAAAATAAAACTATAATAGTTTCTTTAATAATTACAGTAATTACCATACATAAAAAAGATTTCATAAATGTAACTACTGATGCCATTGCAACAAGCCTGAACAGTACCTCAATCCCTGCTCTCTGTTCCAAAGAGGTATCAGTATGCATTGTCAAATGGCAAAGGAAGCAATGTATCTGATTCTTGTATCTAACTGTAGGTTAAAATAGGTTGTGCCCGATGTTTTATTCAAAATCCTGATCAAGAATACAGCATTAATTATTTTATTTCAAGTTAACCTCTTGCACCACTATTGTATGGCTGATTTAAACGTTCCAGAAGTAATTTTCTGGTCTCAAACCTTCCATAACTTTCGTTATTATATCCCATTCCTCACTACGAATCACATGAAGGTATTCATTCTAGCACATTATCTATTCATCTCATTCAGGAGAGACTGAACTATGTTCCGGCCAAATATTTCCGCAACATCTAATACGTGATGGAGCAGGTGCTGTCCATTCCATCTCGTCCATTTCAAACATGTGTCAAGCTGTCTGGCACAAACTGTACTGAACTGGATAGCATTTATTGCCTTGGTATCATGAAATTTGTTGGTAAAATCGGACCTGCAGAGATTATCATCTTTTTTTTTTTTTAAGTAGTTAGGATGTAACATTATTTTTGGTGAAAATATCTCTCATATAACCTGTGCCTAACCATTTTGACAAACACAAATTTTTCTACTAACTAGTGCCTTGTTGGGCAACAGCCCTCATTCACCGAGAATATTTGAACATACAGCAGAAACCCAATATATATATATATATTTGTAAATCAAGAAAACCAATATGGCTCAGATTCAGATTTAACGCGGTGAAGAGTGTCCCCTACCTAAAAATATTCAGTATTGATGATGATGCTTGTTGTGTTAAGGGGCCTAATATCTAGGACATCGGCCCCTGATGGAACGAAATGAAATGACAAAACAAAAGTTCCAAAATAAAAAATGGCAAGAACAATGAACGGATGGACATGAACCCAAAACAATCAGTGGATCCTACCCAAAAACTACTATAGAGAGATAGCATTACCGACCAAGGAACCACTTCTAAAGCACAATCCTGATGATGATGATGATGATGCTTGCTGTCCAAAGGGGTCCAAAATCCAGGTCAACAGCCCCTCAAAATAGTACTTATCACTAATAAAGTAGAATCATGGTATTTGTCATGTTGTGGTACTAATCAAAAGTAGTGTAGACTCACGGTGTTCCATATATGATGGTACTACTCACAAGTATTGGACGTCGTACAGGTAACGCAGACCTATGGTGTTTCTCACATAATGGCGCCACCCCTAGGCAACGCAAACCGATAGTGTTCCTCACTTAGGTGTACTAATCACAGGCGAGGGTAATCCCGTGGTGTTCCTCACATAGTGGGTACTAAGCACAGGCAACACAGACCCACAGCGCCGCTCATATAGTGGTACTAATCACAGGCAACGCCCAGACCAGTGGTGTTGCTCACGTGGGTACGACTCACGGGTACTGGAAACCTAGTGAACCTCTCTCTGCTGCTGCTAATCACAAACCTATTTTGTACATAATATAGTGGTACTACTCGCAAGTACAGGCAACCCATGGTGTTCCCCACGTGATGGTACGAATCAAAAGTAGTTTCATGGTTCTAATTCAATCATCCTTTGGTCGCCCCTTTTTGTCGCCTCTCACGACAGGCAGGGGGATACTGTGGGTGTATTTTTCGTCTGCGTACCCCACCCGCAGGAGGTAGAGAGAGAGGAGAAAGAAGAAAGAAGGGATCTGTCACTTCGAAAAATGAAGTAATGGACGATGAAAGGCAAGGGCCACAAAGGGCATGAAAATGAAACACTCCCTAAGCCTCGAATGCTCTAATACCGTCGGGGTCGGAAAAGAACAATAGTTGACCAAGAGAGGTCGGACATGATAGACGAAAGTGAGGAGCTTGGCACAAGAAAGTGGAAGCAATGCCAAGACTCAGCTAAGGACCCTGTGGTCGCCAATCCACTCTCCCAAGTTGAGAGCCCCTTGGGCCCCACGTAGTCGCCTCTTACGACAGGCAGGGGATACTGCAGGTGTATTCTACATGTGCATCACCCACCCGTAGGGGGTAATATTCAGTATTTACTAATTAAATTTTTACTTTTGAAAGCCAGGAAAATTAGTCTGCTTAAAAATGCGAATCCACTGAATATCATTTCAAAGATAGTCAACATGGGATCAGAACACACTTTCTCCCAAGACAAGCTGTATATACAGTAGTTCTAGACAGCACATTAATGCCCTGAACTACGGTGGTTGGTATGAAACTTCTTTTACCATGTAGTGTATTGCCATTTCACAACGATAATCACACTAATGCTCAAGCTCAACAATTCTTTCATCCTTTCAAGGCCCTAACCAAAATGAAGCAATACCTATGATGTTCTTAGCCTTGAAGGATGTAGCAATGCATTCCTAGGATATCAAAGAAGCAACTGGAAACAAACAATTCCTGATCTATTTATAGCGTTTGCATTTTTCCGAGTTTTTGCCAAGGCAACCAGTGGTGTTCTCCGAACCAGCAGCAAAGCACTTACTCTACCTCCCCTCATGTCAACAAGTGTAGGTCCAGTATTGTTCAAGGCACATTCCAATATATCAAGGTTAAGCAATAATGCAGGAGCTAAGTATGTCTGCCAATAATTGAATTATAATGGACTTCTACTGTATTTCAATGAAATGGGAAACCAATTTATTAAGACTTGATCCCAAATAAAATCAGCAAAGCAGCGTATGTGGTTACATCTTTCTGTGTATATGACGTTTATGTAAAACAATAAAATTACCGTTTACTTTCAAGAAGTGTATGAAATTCCTGAAACCTAAGAAAAGAAGACATGCGAAACATCAATGTCGCTCCTCAGAATGCCCTCGACTGACAGATGTGGTGACTGGCATGCAAAAAGGCAGATCCTGAAGCAAAGCAGGACTAAGAAGAAAAAAACTAAGGTTGCATTTTGCTGGCCTTCCTTGCATAACGGTACACATCAAAGATAATGTAGATGCAAGCCAATTCAATATTACAATTTAATATATTAAGATTTCCTCCCGATGATAATTTTGAGCGACTATTAAAGACCGGAGCTGTTCTTGTATGACAGGCCTTCAGACAAGGGCGAACAGCGTCTGCCCTGCAAAGTTTGCCATTTGCTTTACGTCGCACCGACACAAATAGGTCTTATGGTGACGATGGGATAGGAAAGGCCTAGAAATGGGAAGGAAGCGGCCATGGCCTTAATTAAGGTACAGCCCCAGCAATTGCCTGGTGTGAAAATGGGAAACCACAGAAAAACATCTTCAGGGCTGCCGACAGTGGGATTCGAACCCACTATCTGCCGATTACTGGATACTGGCTACTGCAGCTATCGAGCTCAGTGCCGTGCAAAGTAAACTGTGTTTAACTGTAGCAGAGGGAAGTGCATTAAGTTGTGCACAATGCAGGTATCTGGAAGACAAGACAAATACCCCACTCTAAAGCCATAGGAATTAACCGTATGCTGTTAAAATATGTCGATTCAGGGCCGGTCTACCATCTGCTGGTAAACTAGATGGCAACTACGCGGGAGGTAAACTACCCAGGAGTGTAAATCAGCTAGTACTTTGCCTTGTGTACTACCACCTCTGCGTAAGCGCTAGGTAGCTACCCGGAGCTAGACACCGATATACGAGGTTGGCTAGACTAATTTTCAGCGACTTCTCACTTTTGACTGAGGTACTATCTATTCCTAAATGCAAGAAGCTCATTTTGATTGTCTTTTTTTTTTTTGCTGTGCTCGCATCTGCCTAAAAGGAGGAGTCATAGAGTTATGGACGATGATTCTTGTCAAGTTCAAAATCAATACCTTATCGGGATTAAAATCTCAAGATTTTACTGTTTATATTTTCTTCTGCCAGTTATAAACTGTCATGTAAGACAGCGTTTTGGAAATTATTCTTGTAGTAGACTGTTCAAAGGGTCACTCCGAAGTAGAAGGTATGCAGGTTCTCTTTGTCTTTTTAATTCAAATTCATTTTCGTTCACTGGCGTTCTTAACTCTTTCACGTGCCTCCATGTATGTTCAAACACACATCTTCCTTATGGACTTATTGCCTTGGAGAATTCTATCTCCATGATCCTCTATTTGCAACTAGCTCTGTGACTTGTTTAGTTTCACATGCTTCTATTTACTGAAAATTTTCATTCTAATGTTTAACTTTATGAAGATAAATTTGGAGGATAAAGATAAAGAACAAATTGGGGTAAATATCCATTCATAGCAAGAGGCATTTGGGAATGGAAATAGTTTCCAATTTGTTTGAAATAATTTACGAGAAGACTAGGTAAACAACTGATAGGGAATCTGCCACCTGGGCGACAGTCCCAGGTCACTGATGACTGGAATTAATCACATCACTTTCTATAAGTAGCGCACATATAAAGGATTTTCCTAGTACACATAATATTGTAAACATTTCACTGAAATGTATTATTAACAAAAAACGTATGAGAAAAGACATAGCCTACAGACAAATACAACAGCTAATTATGAAAATCAAAATATTCCACATAAAGAGGACTCGAACCTGTGTACCTCACATTAGAAAGTGAGAGTGTTAGCCATTACGCTACGAGAACGGTTACGATTACTGAGATACATATGCTCAGTTATTCAGTTATACCTGGTATCTGAAAACTGAAAATTACAATTGGAAAATTAAAGCCCATTTGAGATGATTTCCATATAGCTTTTGATTTTGTATCCATCTAGAGGTTCTTTGCGAAAGCTTGACACATAATATGTGTCCCTGACGCTGTCGATGCAAGAGGCTGATGTGACCGTTGCAACTCAAGGGAAGCATTAATGTTCAAAATCCTGCAATACAATACTGATCACTGTTACACTATCATGCTTTGATCAACATACTAAGCTAATTTATGCTGTATGTCATCAAACATGCAGCTAATAATGTTCAGGTCCCAAAACCTGCCTGGCAGGTAAGTCTTATAGCGCCCTCGAAGTGGCTGATAAATTACGCCTCGGGTAACAACTATTTATGCTGCTGATAGCGCTACGCAGTACTCATCGAACGGAAATATCCTTTTATGCGGAGGACAAGTTACGCGCTACTTTACCCGTAGCTGGTAGAACCGGCCCTCACCCAAGTATCAACCCTACAACCCCACGATCTAAAGACCAGAACAATGACAATATAGTCACAGAGTCAGTTTCTCTGACATTGAAAATAACTTAAGAGGTTTGACAGAAGACTGAAACCTATTAACAACATTCCATGTATGAATGAAAGCAGGTTGACTCGTTCTGAATGCTGGTCAGATCCTGGAGAAGAACCAATGTTACTTGGATCATAGGAGGAAGAAACAAAAGCCAGAGCAGAAGATAAATTGGCTGAAGAATGTAGCGTGAAGTAGATAGCTTTTTCTCTCCTTCACTGCACACAATAGCCAATCTCAGTGGTGCAGTCATTCAGATGATGTCCTTGTCCTTATCTCTCCAAGATAGCGGATTTCAACCGAGTGGAGGCTGGCATTGTCTGAACGGTGAGTTCTTGGCTTTACAAACCATTACTCACATCCGTATTCTCAAATTCAGGAGTCTGCAAAAGTACTTACACCCACTGCCCCGCTAGTTATGGAGGCAGACAGGACGCAGTTTTCTCTATTCGTTACCTAGAGCATGTTAACCCCCCAAAAATATGGCAGATTCTCAGCCATGAGTAGTCACATGTCTGACTAGTATAACCATTCATTTTCAGATATTCAACGAGATCTTTCCATCCTAAAAATAATTAATAAAGGCGCTCTCCTTAACATATATAAAATAATTGTATTAACATCGATCAAAGAAGTAACCCTAACAGCAACCAAAATGAAATCTCTGAACTTCTAACATTCTCTTCGAAGAAACCGTAAACACTTTTTTTCAGAATACAAACAATTACCTGTCTTGTGATACATCTGAATTGGATCAAATTATTTATTGGCAGTTCCTGCATATTATACAAACAGCAAAATTCTCCAATGGACTAGGATCATCTCTAGATATGCCCAAAATTAGACCAAACCCCTTAACCCTCAAGAAGCATAACATTCTCCCGCCTGACCTACCGTACGCGCACCTTTTAGTGATACATGCATACCCTAGCGCTGAATCGGTCAACCTCGTTTATCTTCGAGATTCGTATTGGCAACCTTTGAAACAAACTTTGAATCGCTTATGCATCGCTGTGCGACATCTGGCGTACACTTTACATACTAGTACCGTTGTTGTTTACACAACAAAGCCAAACTATAGAATTCATGCTAGGAACACGATTCGCATCGAGAAATGTTATATGTTAAATAATATATGTGTGACACTATTGTTGGGATAAGATAACAAATGTTTAGAAAATTTGTATCGATCGATCATATTATCGATTCAATTCAGATTTCATTTCCATTCAGTTGGCAGTATAACCGGAAATGGAAAAGCTCCCTCCTTACTCATCACTCCCGTATAAAGTAATATCGCTAAAAGGTGCGTGGACTATACACAGCCTGATGATGATGATCATTATTATTATTATTATTATTATGTATAAGTGACGCTAGTATCCATATAAATTAAATTACCTGCAGATATGCAAGTTGTGAAGATTTTTAACTGTGTTACTTTTATTCTTTATTTTTGACATATACTGCCTTCCAACGAAGGTAGCCAATAAGACTAAAGAACAGTTAAAGAACAGTACAGAATAAATGCACAATTTATAGCTATGCAACAATTAACTTGGATTATTAATAATAATAATAATAATAATAATACTTGCTTTACGTCCCACTAACTACTTCTATGGTTTTTGGAGAATCAGTGGTGCTGGAATTTAGCCCCATAGTTCTTTAACGTACCAGTACATCTACCGACATGAGGCTGACATATATGAGCACCTTCAAATACCACCGGACTGAGCCAGGATCGAACCTGCCAAATTAGGGTCAGAAGTAGAGCGTCTCAACCGCATGAGCCACTCAGCCCGGCAGTTAACTTGGATTGAAGTAATGAATGGACTATTTTAAAAAAACTAAATGCATGCAAATTTTCGAAAACTTTCTATTCATGCTAGAAAATCTGTAAAAGTTCACAATGTATTAAAAGCATTTCTACAAATGTAGCTGAAATCTTCCTATTCTGGTGATTGTATAATCAAGCCCTACCACCGACAGACTGAAGATGGTTTTCCGTGTTATCCCATTTTCACATCAGAAAATGGGTAGGGCTATGAGACAGTAAACCGACACATACCCACTGCCTCGCAAACCTATCAGGATTGGAAAGGAACAACAGTTGCATGGAGGTCAATTAGAAAAGATTCAAAAAAAAAAAAAAAAAAAAAGGGGATTCAACTGGAAGCAATGCAAGATTCAGCTAGGCCCCTGATGGATGCCTCACCACATATCTCACATTCTCAAGATACGGAAACAAACGTTCTTACACGACCACAGTACAAACTTTCATGTTCTAGTGAGAAGCTACTAAGCTGACTGGAGAGGATGGTTATGGGAAATACTGATGTGTTTGTTAACTCCAGAAGTGCTTTAGGTTCATCTGTCAAATATTGCAGCAATTTTGCACAACACACAGATTAAAAGAAAACTGTGTCTGAAAGCATACCGTATTTATTACTTAACCTTATCACACATCAAAATAAAGCTGAAGGACTGATTTATATAACTGATAAAAATAAAAAAGCCACTGTCAACATTTTGAGTTAATCATAAAAAGGGTTTTTATAAAGTATTTTAGAGTCAAAATTAACTTTCTTGCACTGAAAGAAAAATATATTTTTGCATACAATTTGTTTCAAAAACATGATACTTGTGAAGTTCGAAGTGTCTTTTTCATTACTCAACCAGTTTTCAATTATTTCTGTTCAATTTCTGTTAGGGGGAAAAAAAAAAACCATTGTATTGGCTGCAATTTTGCTCAATGAAACCTCAACATTGAGATGAAAGTACATCCACTTCTGCAGCCAAATAACAGCCTACAATCATAATTTGTTTCTCACAGACTTTCAAAAATGCAAGATAAAAACTGCCCGGAACCAACGTGACTTCATATTAATGCCATCTGGCGATTAACAATTAACCTAATTTTGAATTTGGATACAGTCTTTCAGTGAGGTGATGGCATTTGATAAAACAGCACACCATCCCCCTGGGTGGTGGTTTGCATTTCTAGGGTTAATTACTGATTAAATATCTTCTTATCTCCTGATCAGCTAGATTTTGTGATACTGATGATTAATTTTGATCGGTCTCAGTCTCCCTCCCTACTTATCGCTCTGTGGTACAACATGAACATTTTTCTTTACAGTTTAAGTGGGTTCTTCAGCAGCTTTAGAAACAGTATTGCACAAACTTCCGCTACTTCAAAATTCCTCCGTCCTGTCCGGCTCCATGGCTAAATGGTTAGTGTGCTGGCCTTTGGCCACAGGGGTCCCGGGTTCGATTCCCGGCAGGGTCGGGAATTTTAACCTTAATTGGTTAATTTCCCTGGCACGGTGACTGGGTGTATGTGTCGTCTTCATCATCATTTCATCCTCATCACAATGCGCAGGTCACCTACGGGTGTCAAATCAAAAGACCTGCATCTGGCGAGCCAAACTTGTCCTCGGACACTCCCGGCACTAAAAGCCATACGCCATTTCATTTCCTCCATCCTTTCTACCAATTTTGATAATTTATTTAAGTCTTAACTACCCGGTATGAGAGTATGCACTCAAGGACAAAAGATGTACAGCCAGTTCCGAAAGGAAGAATACATTCGCCAGACTGAGAACCATTCTAATGAATAGAATAGATGTTTTATTTGACACTGAACAAAGTGTAACAGAGTTAGACTAATCTTAAAAGTAAATACAGAGTAAATAGGCGAGGTGTGAGATGTCACGACCTGATAAAGTCTCCTTAATTTGCACCACGGAATCAGTTATGTGGTAAGGATGGAACAACTATTTGGACTGTTATCCACAGTAGTGGGGACCCCCCCCCCCCTGGAACATTGGCTGCTCAGAATGTACTGAAAGATGCAGCAGGGCCTACTTCTCACACTAAGCATAACGTAGAAACTAATGGCAAGGTTACTGCCTGGCGTTTATTCATTAACACACCCATGTTGAAGCATATAAAGATGTGCACAGAGACTGAAGCTCGTAGACAGACAATGGATAATAATTGGTCTATTTCTTTGGAATAATTAGATGCTTTTGATTGCTTTGTTATACACCCATGGACCTTATTAACTTACTAATCTAGCGTAGGTCATACGTGGTCTTCTTTATGGGGTCCCCCAGTTTTCACAAACACTATGGCAAGAAACATGTTCAAAGAAATTCTAATGCGCTTTAATCTCCGTAAAAGTAGATCCACACGTTTGCAGACAGATACATTTGCTTTTGGCGTCTGCTATTTGGAATAGATTTATTGAGAATTGTTATGCGTGCTATAAACCAGGAGCAAATGTCACAGCTGACGAACAACACTTCCCCAGCAAAGCTCGTTGCTGGTTCACGCAGTGTATGGACAACAAGCCAGATAAATTTGGAATATAATTCTAGCTATCGGTAGACATTGATTCTAAGTATGTGTGCAATGAATTTCCTTATCTTGAGAAAGACGAAATGCGACCTGCCAATGAGTCACTGCCTGAAAGTGTTGTCATGAAACTTATGGACCATACCTCATGAAATGACGTAACATGACCATTGATAACTTCTTTACATCGGTAAAGTTGGCTGAGAGACTGAAAGGGAAGAAAACTAGTCTTTTTGGAACAATCAATCGAGCGAGGAAGGAAATCCCGGAGTCAATCAAAGCACTACATATGAATCTGTACGAGACTGTCGTACTTCAGAAGGAAGATCACACTGCACTCGCAGTATATCAAGGAAAAGTGAACAAGAATGTGTTTCTGCTAAGCAGTCTACACCCAAGCATTCAAATCAGTGAAGATAACAAGAAGCTCCCAAGTACTACCGAATTTTATAACAGAACTAAGCATAGTGTGGATGTAGTTGATCAAATAGCACGTAAATACTCCAGTAGGGATGGATGCTGTTGTATTTTACAAAGTACTTGACCTAGCAACAGTAAATTCATGGATAGTCTACAAGGAATTTACGGGACAAAGAATCTCTCAACATGATTATATTCTTGAGAACTAAGATCAAATTTTCTGAAGACAAGATCCCGGTTGATCGAACACTCTACACTTCAGCCTGAGCCTCAGACTCAGGTCCAATGTGCCGGTCGTAAGCGACAACGTCACGTGAATTCCAATTGTAAACAGAACAAAACCTCTGACACGTGTTCAATGTAGTCTCCGGAAAATGTTCGTGTAAGGAAATCACTTGCATAAATTGCTTATCAAGTGCCTGAATAGGCTTGTAAACAAATAGATACTGTTATTTTTATGACGAGTTTTCACAAAGGCATTCAATAACAAGTCCGCCAAAAATATTTCACTGTTACCTATTAGAAGTGAGAGAATATGAAATTATTGATATTTAACAATGGATTGATATGTATAAAATACATCAAAATGGTTAAAAATGTTGTTTTAAAATAAATTATTGAACATTCACATGTTTCCCAGATCATGGATTCTAGATATATATCAGTAAGCGGTATGGTCAAAATGACTGCCTGCGGCTTTTATAGGTATGAGGAAAGTTCGGCCATTCTAGAGTTATATGATCTACCTGTTCTTATCAACCTGACATTCAATTCTCTTAGGTTACTTCCCTGCCGACATCACTTTAGTCATGGAAATGCTAATTTCCATATTATACTCACTGCACCTATTTCCATGGTCCACTAGATTAGACTGCAGGCTTTCAGCAGAATATGTCGTTAAGACCAAGTCATCAGTATTGGCCAAGCTGCTTCGTATATTTCCACCTAACCGAATCCCTCCCTGCCACTTTATACCTTTGAGCAGATGATCCACATAAACTATGAAAAACAAAGGTAAAAAATTACAGCCTTGTCTAATCCCTGAAAATACAATGAACCAAGAATTCATTCTACAATCAAATATCACCGTAACCCAATTGTTGTCATAAATGCCTTTGATTGCTTTTAATAATCAGTATAGCTAACATCTTTTCCCTTGGTACTCTGTCATGCGTTCTCTAGACCTACGAAACAAACATAACCATCTATTCTTCTTGTAGCATTTTTCTATTACCTGACATACTGAAAATCTGATCCTGACAACTCCTGTGTGGTCTGAAAGCACCCTCACTTCCAAAATGCCAGCGACTATCTTGCCTGGTATAATGATCAACAAAATGCCTTGACTGTTGCAATTCTTCCTTTTCCCTTGTTTATAGATAGGTGCAATTACTGCTTTTGTCCAATAAGAAAGTACCTTAACATCCCATGATAATCTTATTACTCTGTGAAGCTATTTCATCTCTGCCTTCCCAATATATTTCACCATTTCAGGTCCAATTTCATTTACTCCTGCTGCTTTTTTAAAAATGGAGTTTATCATCAGTTCCACTTCCTCAAATGTAATTTCACTATCATTGCCCTTTTCCCCATGAGCTTGGTTGTTCATGACATCACCATAAAGATCTCCGTTTATGTTGAGAATATTTTAAAAATATTTCTTCCACCTATCCAGTGATTCCCTGGGGTCTACTATGAGTGCACCTGAACTATCCATTGCCCTCCCTTTCTTAGATTCTTTTTTACTGTCCAGAAATGGTTCCCTGCTGCTTGACCAAGTATTTCCAGGTTATTACTGATATCTTCCCATGGCTTCTTCTTAGATTCAACTATTATTTCCTTCAATCTGTTTCTTTCAGCTACATAACATTCCCTGTCTGCATTCTTGTTTGGTGCCATATCTGATATGCCTTCTTTTTACATTTACAAGCTGCTCTCAATTCATCATTCCATGAAGATGTTCACTTTTTGCCATCTTTACACACAGTTGTTCCTTGGTATTCCCCTGCTGTTTCTTCTAGAGCCTCCATGTAAGCCACCCATTCTCGTCTATATCCTGAACCAGTTTACTGTTTATTATTTGGAACTTTCCACTAATCATTTATATCGACACAAATTCTCTTTTAGACAGGATTTTAAATTAGTTAACAATAATTTTAGTAGGTGTTGTATGTCCCAATATCATATTTTATAACCAATATTTTGTGAAGTTAATATCATAAGAAATCACAGTTCAACTTTTACAAATTATAAATGTCATTGTCCTTTTAACAATGTTTGTTTTAAGATTAAATTAATATGGCTGATGATGTCCAATAAGAAGGGCGAAACATGTCCCCATAATATTCAGATTTTCTATGTCTAATTAACCACATAACGTGGTACTGATTGTATTGAATTGGTTGAACAATAAATGTACTCCTTTTGTAAACTACTTGAGAAAACAGATTACCGAAATAAATGTATGATCTAAAACTTGAAGACAAAAGACCAAGAGGACAACTAAGGCTCAGGTACAAGGACATGGTGAGGATCGACATTGAACAGCGAGGACATACTTTGGAAAGCATCGAAGGAGAGAAGTTCAGAGACCGGAACTGGTGGAGAAGCCTCGTTCACCAACCCATCGCTTAAGATGGAAAGACGTGGGACATAAATGTATGTATGTATGTATGTATGTATGTATGTACTGTATGTATACAACTAGACACACGTCCTCTAGTAACACTAATCAGAGGGAAAAAATTGGAAGGGGTCTGATACTTTGAAAAATGAAGGTATTGCCCAAAGAAAAACAATGGCCATGAAAGGTGTGTAAATGAAGGAGCCCCCTAGGCCTGAAATGCTCTAATAGCAAAGCTACTGAAAACTATTTAAAAACAGTACATGTTTGGTCCACCTTGTCAATACACTTGTATCATTGAAAACCATTTATTCAAACAACACAGGAACAAATACCCATTATTGTTAAGTTTATCAACAGCTCTAATACCATCGGGGTCGGAAAGGAACAAGAGCTGACCAACGTAGGTCAGATAGGATAGACGACAGTGAGGAGCCTGAAACAAGTGGAAACAATGCCAGAACTCAGCTAAGGACCCCATAGTACCAACCCACGCTCCCAAGTTAAAAGCTTCTGGGACCCCTTTTAGTCGGCACTTGCAACAAGCAGCGGATACTACGGGAGTTATTCTCCCACCCCCCACCCCCAGAGAGATGTCGGGTAGGAAATATGAAAGTAGAACAGGTGGACCGTTTCAAGTATTTAGGATGAGTATTCTCTCAAGATGGTAGGAATTCAGGACAAATGAATCAAGGTGCAACATATTTTGAACTTACAGTTGCAATCAACAATATTTTGTAAGAAAGAAGTCAGTTCCCTGACTAAACTATCTTTACCTCAGTCTATTATACTACCCTTTACTCAAAAGGAGTGAAAGATAGGTGGACGAGGCATATCTTATTTTATAACTTGGAAGTAACAGGCATGGAGTGGGTACAAACGGGTCGGAACAATACCATGAGGGTACTCGGAATGAGAAGATGGGTTAGTTCGGAATTAACTCGATGGATGATGCTGTAAGTGTACGTATAAATTAGCTTGGTTGTGGGGTCATGTGAGGCAAATGGAGGATAGGATAGCTAGGAGAATAACGACCCCCTCGTGTGTGCTTCTACAATTGTAGGGGGCTAACCTTGGTTACCCTCTTCAATTGAAGATCCTCTTCGCGGTGAGGGGGACTAGTAGCTCCTTTCTTGCGATGCCGAATGGAGCCCTATTGGGTAACCATTCGGCATACAAGGAGGAGGAAGCTAAAGCACCGCCCAACCCTAAGGTGTAACGCGACCCGTGCCGATGGGGTGCATGGCACATGGGAGATGTGTCTTGAACGGAGCCTTCGAGATACTTGGCGACCTCTCGAAGTAAGTAGCCTTACCCAGGTATGCGGGGCTCTGCCTGGGCGGACATATATTTCCCTAGCTACTCGTGGGACCTACATGAGTTCCGTAGCCACCCATAAACTGGAGAGCACTTCTGGGGCCTCCGAGAGAAATACCAGCACAACAACAACCGAAGGGGACTCTTCGGAGATACCCTCGGACAGTACGACTTCAACAGTTAGAGGGCTCACTCAAGAGGTGGGCAATCTGCAGGTGAAGAAGAAGAAGAAACAGCGCTCTGGCGCTGAAAAGAGGAGGTACAAGAAGGCCTTAAAGGCCCGGGAGCAGGCCAAAGAAGGCCTAACTCCTGGGGCTGAGGGGACTTCTACTACCACAACAGCGACAACAGTGGAGGGATCCAATGGGCACAAGAGGCGGGACCCTGAAAAGGGCTCTGCTTCTAGGGCACAGAGGACCCCACCCACTAAGATGCCAGCGGGGAAACGACTTCTGTCGGGGGCAACCCCAGAAGAAGATCGGCAGACCCGCAAGAGACCCAAAGTGGAGTACGCCAGGATAGCTAAAGCTGGGATCAGGATGGCCATAGTACCTGTGGGATATCCTGACCAGCAGCTATCCGAGAAACAGGTGGAAGCTGTGGAAGAGGCTATCACCAATCTGATAGACGAGCTTCCGGAGCAGGGGCCCATTAAGCCTCAGTTCCTGGACTGCTATCTGTCAAGGGGTGCGGCCGTCATCATAGCGGAGAACAATGAAACTGTAGCATGGCTTTCTAGCCTTGTTACAGGTATACAACCGTGGGAAGGAGCCAGGCTCACAATTGTGGGCATGGACAAACTCCTTTCCTACAAGAGAGTCATGGTCTGGATACCAGGACAACCAAAGGACAATAACGTCCTTTTGGGAAGAATGGCACGCCAGAACCATGGCTTAAATCCCGCCAGCTGGAGGGTCTACGACCGCAAGGAGGAAAAGAGAGGCGTCCGCCTTGTGGTCAGCATGGACTCCAGGGATGTGGAGAAAGTGGTGGGGAAGAAGATCTTCTGCGGGGTGCATGTGGCTACCTTCACATTAGTGGAGGGCAAGCGTGACAAGCAGAGGACCAACCCCACCACAGATAAAACCGAGACCAGCAGGGGCAAAGAGCTGGAGCCCGGACAGGAACCGGGGCCAGCCAAACCCCAGGATCCATCGCGGGAGACGGAGCTGCAAGTTCCGGAGACCGCATAAGGTAAAGTATTCTATGAAAGTAAAGAATGATTACTTTCATACAAGCAAATATACAACATTGTATAGCGGCCTCTAGGGTACTTAATAGAAGTATCCAGAAAGGCGGGTTTTCGGTCGCCCTGATACAAGAACCCTGGCTTAGACAGGGACATATCATGGGACTAAATTGTGCAGGTTTCACTCTATTCAGTGGAATAGCAGAGGAGAAGCCTAGAGCATGTATACTAGTTAAGGATCATAACGCTTGGGCTATACCGGGTTTCATTACTAGAGACCTAGTAGCAGTCCTAATGAGATATGAAGAGGGCGGACAGCCAAGAGACTTGGTTGTCTGTTCTGCATATTTCCCAGGAGACTCTGAATCTCCACCCCCGCCGGAGGAGTTCAAGAGACTGGTGATATACTGTAGGAAACAAGGATTAAACCTCGTAGTAGGATGTGATGCCAATGCTCATCATAGCATTTGGGGAAGTAAAAATACAAACCGAAGGGGAGAGCACCTCAAAGAATTTCTATGTACAACTGATCTTGAGATCATGAATATTGGTGATACCCCTACCTTCATTAATAATAGGAGCGAAGGGATCATAGATCTTACCCTGGGTTCCATGGGAATCATGCAGGAATTTAAAGACTGGAAGGTCTCTCTGGAGCCTTCCTTGTCAGATCATAGACACATTGTGTTTTATATAGAGGGCTCCATCGAGATCCCGTCTTACAGAAACCCTAGACGAACCGATTGGATATCTTTTAGGGAGGACGTGAGGAGGGGACTGGAGGGAGGACCCTCAAATACAATTAAAAACAAAGAGGAGCTGGAGCTCAGTGTGAGTTTTCTCACACGGACACTGGTTACCTCTTATGAATTAAACTGCCCTATTGTTAAGGCAAAAAGAGTAACAGGAAGCTTCAAGTGGAATAGTTATCTTGAACACCTGAGGAGAAATACACGAAGGCTCTGGAATAAATACAGGGAACTTCAGGATCAAGAAAGCCTAGATTCTTACAAAGAATCACAAAGAAGGTACAAGTCAGAAGTCAAGAAGGCTTCTAGGAAATCTTGGAGACAATTTTGTGACTCCATTGAAAGTCAACATGAAGCGGTAAGGCTTCATAAAATTTTAACCTTGGATAGAAGGGCAAGGCTGGGCTCATTGGAGACTCCTTCTGGTGGATACACATCCACAGAGGGGGAGACCCTGAGCTTACTGCTTGATGCCCACTTTCCAGGTTCGGTAATCACGAATAGTGAGGTAGAATCGAGCGGATCCTTCAGACCCGATAAAAGTGGCTGGAGGGAAGCCGCAGAGATTGTTACCCCAAGAAGGGTTAAGTGGGCATTAGAATCCTTTGCCCCTTACAAAAGCCCAGGTGTGGATGGGATCTTCCCGGCGCTTCTTCAGGAGGCGGGGGGGGTCCTTATATCATACCTGGTCAGAATCTTTAGAGCCTGTCTCACTATGGGGTACGTGTACTCCTTGTGGCGTCAGGCGAAGGTGGTATTTATACCTAAACCCGGAAGGTCTTCATATACTAGACCTAAGGATTATAGACCCATTAGTCTAACGTCTTTTCTACTTAAGACCTTGGAAAGACTGGTGGATAGACATATCAGGGAGAAAGTATTAAGAGACTTTCCCCTGCATTCTCATCAACATGCATATCAACCAGGGAAGTCGGTTGAGACGGCACTACACCAGCTGGTTTCTAGGCTGGAGAGTACCTTGGATCAGCAACAACTTGCTATGGTTGTATTCCTAGATATAGAAGGGGCCTTTAACTATACATCTTTGGGCTCCATAGAACGTAGTCTAGAGAGAAGAGGAGTGAGCAGTATGCTCATAAAATGGATTATGGCCTCACTGCAGGGCCGTCAAGTTCTGTTTACTCTCAACGCTGTAATGTTGAGAGCTAATATAGACAGGGGGTGTCCACAGGGAGGAGTATTATCACCAACATTATGGTGTCTGGTAGTGGACGAACTACTTACCAGGTTAAATGTTGGAGGAATATACGCCCAAGGCTATGCAGACGACATAAGCCTGATGGCGGTAGGAAATTTCCCCAGTACGGTTTCCGAACTCGTACAGAGCTCTCTACGTAGGGTGGAAAGATGGTGTCACGAGACAGACTTGTCGGTTAATCCCGATAAGACGGAGCTCGTGGTATTTACCAGGAGGAGGAGGCTAGACGGACTGTCAGAGCCTTTCCTATTCGGAAAAAAATTAGTTAAGACAACCTCGGTTAAGTACCTAGGGGTAATCCTTGAGGCAAGACTGAGTTGGAAGAAACATATAGATCATAAGGTGGATAAGGCTCGCAAGATTATGTGGGCCTGTCGCAGGGCCGTCGGGAAGACTTGGGGCCTAAGACCTAGGGTGGTCCAGTGGCTCTATATCTCCATTGTACGGCCCACGATCACCTATGCATCTATAGTCTGGTGGCCAGGCTCAGAGAGTAAAACTGTGAGCACCAAGTTAAACAGTGTCCAAAGACTTGCGTGTCTAGGAATAACAGGGGCACTGGATACTACACCATTATGTGCAATGGAGGCCATCCTAGGTTTTCCCCCCTTACATTTATATGTTAAGGTAATAGCGGGAATGAGTGCCTATCGCCTTTGGTCACTCGGAGGATGGTCCTTCAAAAACCCGAATAGAGGTCATGCCTCTATTCTTACAAGGCTTCACCAGACTTGCCCTATGACAATGATGATCGGGGATCTGATGAAGCCTAGCTTTAATTTGAATTATAAATTCACAGTGGTGATACCCACAAGGGAGGAGTGGGCCGCGGACGCTGGGGCCCGTCTTAAGTCTGGGGGCTGTACATGGTACACAGATGGCTCGCGGACGGAGGCGGGCACAGGCGCCGGGGTCTGGGGGCCTAAGACAAGGCTCTCCCTTCCTATGGGTAAATATGCTACTGTTTTCCAGGCTGAAGTATACGCAATACTAGCCTGTGCTTTAAATATATGGAAAATGCCTGGACACAGAAGACACATCACTATATGTAGTGATAGCCAGGCAGCGTTAAAAGCACTATGTGCAGTTAAAACAACATCAAAACTGGTATGGGAATGCCAAAGGATGTTAGATCAGCTGTGTGAGCTTAGCTCAGTTACCTTATTATGCGTTCCTGGGCACACAGGAATCAGTGGAAATGAAGAAGCTGACAAACTAGCGAAACAGGGCTCAATGGGTTCCTTCACAGGACCAGAGCCCTTCCTGGGAGTGTCACTCCGAAGTGTGAGACTGGCAATATCCCAATGGATAAACCAGTCTCACCTAGATATTTGGAAGAGGTTAACCATAGCAAGACAGGCACGTGAACTTATCAAAGGGCCTAGTCAAAGCTATAAAAAGGTCCTAATGAATTTGAATAGGACCAGAATGAGAATGGTAGTTGGACTGTTAACAGGCCACAATACCTTACAGAGACACCTACACATCATGAAAATCACCCAGGATCCGATGTGTAGAAGATGTGGTAAGGAGGAGGAGACCTCCGCGCATGTGTTATGTCAGTGCGAGGCTTTTGCAGGCACTAGACATCGATACCTGGGCTCACATTTTGTGAGCCTGGAGGACATCAGGAACGCCAAAATCCGGACACTGGTATCCTTTATAGGAGCACTAGGTCTGGACTAGGCAAACCCGTTCAAGGGGCACAAAGGGTCTTCATAGACCTACGTGTGGAGCTCTGCGAAAACAGGGCTCACCCATTTCTTATCTATCTATCTATCTAGGAGAATAACGGACTTGGCCATACACGGTCAAGAGGAGTAGAGGGGGATGAAGGCAATAACAGACAATTTTAAAAGATATAATGATGAGAGGTGTAGAAGAAATCGAGGTCACAGAGCTAGTAGGAAACAGAGTATTGTAGAAGTTAATTCACAGAGGCTTACAGACAGAATGCTGGAAGGCATACAAGTCTACATGGACGGACAGGATGGATAGACCGATGTAATATTAACATTCTAGTAGTATTTTACTGAGCTAAAGATGATAATGATTGGTAAAAAGAAGAAAAAATAGAAACATACAAATATTTATTATGCTTAGTCTACTTTCTATCACAGGCATGGCTAAATGAACCACAGGTAGCACTACCATAGCCATGGCCAGACTGTTCTATCATGGCTGGTTTTGTATGTAGCTTTACCGTAACATGCAAAATACTGTGAACAAACCTTTCTGCTACGAAGACGCTAGAAAATAAATACCAGGAATCCCTAACCTAATTAAGGAGGAGTCTTATAATCTATTTTTCTTTCAGTATAAGATGTGAGGCACATGGAAGAAAATGGGTTACATAGGACAATAAAAGACTGTCATGGAGGGTAAAAGAAATAGGGGGAGACCAAGACAACAATGGTTAGACTCAGTTTATTTTTTTATAATCGGCTTTATGTCACACAGACACAGATCGGTTTTATGGCGACGATGGAATCTGAGAGGGCTATGAGGGGGAAGGAAGCAACCATGGCCTTGATTAAGGTATAGCCCCCAGCATTTGCCATGGAAAACCATCTTCAGGGCTGCCGACAGTGACGTTTGAATCCACTACCTCCCGGATGCAACCTCACAGCTGTGCGCCCCTAACCGCACAGTCAACTCGCCCGGTTGACCCAATTTCTAATGATCTTACAAGCTATGGAACTAAAAGAGGCCACACAGCTCATTTCAAAAAGAGGACTGTGGAGGCGCACAGAATGCTGAAAGGCATAATAGTCTATAATGAAGATGTATCAAATAAATATTCAAAGAACTGAGGAGACAGGATAAAACAACATGAGCAAGATCATAATGCAAGGGAAAAAATGTTTGATATTTAATTTGTTTTTAATCCTTCATTCAAGGTACATTTCTCAGTCTAGGGCAGTGTTAGGTCTCTAGCATTCCATAGGGCAATAGCAACGCATTCTGTGTTGGACGATGGTGAAAAGCTGAATTGATTTATCATGCTGGCTAATGACAAAGCCACTGGTCTGGATTGGTTAGGTAAAGCTAGAGACAAAACCATTGATCTGGATTGGTTAGGTCTGGCTAGTGACAAAACCATTAGTCTGGATGGGTTAGGTCCAGTTAGTGACAAAACCACTGGACTGTGATCAAGCAAAGGGGGTCTCGGTGTGGAAGCCTCCAGGATAGGGCCATAAAGCGGCTGTTAGACCTCTATCATTCCGTACCGCATTCTATGTTGGACAGTGGTGAAAAGCTGACACTGACAATTTAAAGCACGGCACGTACTCCATTTCGGTTTTGACAGGAGAAAATAGCACACACTGTAGAGTCATCATTGTACAGTTCCAGTTTCTGGGTACTGTTCATGAGCCTCTACCACGTCTTCCTGTCCATATAAACTTGTCATGGAGAATATCAGCCACTGTCCATCCTCCGGCAACTAGATCAACCTTGATCATGTCCATCCATTGGGTTTTAGGTCTTCCTGCAGGTCTTTTCCCGTCCACTTGTCTTTCCAAATTTATTCTGGCAGTTCTTGTAGGCTCCATCCTCATCACATGCCTGTACCACTGTAGTCTGGATGTGGCGATTCTGTCTAATAGGAATGTCTTTATTCCGGCTTCTTTCCCCACCACCTCATTTCTTAACTTGCCCATCTTGGTCTTCCACATGGTGGATCTAAGAAATTTCATCTCTGATGCTTGCAGTCTTGATGAATCTCTTTATTGTGAGGGTGCACACTTCAATACCATAGGTCAATATTGGTATGAAATAGCTGTTGAACATCATCAGTCTGACCGGTTTTGGAATCATGTCCTCCCATAAAAGTGTTCTTACTTGTTGGTAAAATTCTGATCCCTTTTGCACTCTGTTTGTAATTTCCTTTCTGACCAAATTATCCCTGGAGATTACACTTCCAAGGTAAGGAAAACTATCCACACTCTAGCTGGTGGTCTCCTAGTTTTACACTTGCTGGACGCCCTTCTCTGTTGACTGCCATCACCACGGTCTTGGTCTCGCTGATGTTGAGATTATATTCCCGGAACTGGGATTTCCAAACATTGAGTCTGGTCTGTACTTCCTCTTCTGTTTCATCCCAAATCATGATATCAACAAAGGCCTCTGCATTCAGTTCACCTATCTTTTCCTTGAAGTTCTTCATTATATTGTCCATAACAGTAATGAACAGTAGTGGGGACAGTGCACTTCCTTGCTGAACTCCACTCTTGGTCTCAAACCATGATGATTGACCTTCCCCAATTTGTATACACAGATAGTACAGTCTTTCTACATCATCTGAATTTTCCTTACCAGTCCTTCAGGCACATTTCTTTTCCTCAGATACTCTCAGATCGTATCTCTTATAATACTATCATAGGCCTTTTCTATATACAAGATTACAAGGACCAGGTTCTTGCCTTTCTCCCAATACTTTTCCATCAGCATGCAGGTGCTAAAAATTAGATCCACTGTTCATCTGTTACTTCTGAATCCATATTGCTCCTCCTCTAACTGTGGTTCAGTGATGGTGCTCAATCTCCTTTCTATGATCTCTAGAATTTTTAGCTCATGAGATAGCAGTGTTATTCCTCTATAGTTGGTGGATTTCCATCAGCTGCCTTTCTTAAACAGGGGAATTATAACACCCTTGCTCAAAACTGCAGGTATTTTGTTGTCTGTCCATATGACATTTAGTAATCTGTGCAGCCACTGTATACCCTGCATGCCTGTTGCCTATATCATGTCCACATTCACTTCATCTGCACCTGAAGATTTTCCTTTAGGCATAGATTTTAAGGCTGTTTCAGTTTCTGTCCAGGTGATGGGAGGTTCCTCACTGTAGGCTTGGGTTTCCGATTCTGTTATTTTGTTCTTGAACTGGTCTATTCAGTAGGTGTTCGAAATGGTTCTTCAGGACTTCTTCCATGTCACTTAGTCCTAACCAGACTTCCATTTTCATCTTCAAGTGCCTTTATAGTAATCATTGGCTTCCTTTAACCTCTGATAACACTATACAGTAGTTTCTTATTGCCTCTGCTGTCTTCCTCCAGTTTCTGAGTGAATATATTCCATGCCTTGGTCTTTTCTTCTGTAACTGTTCCAGTTTCTTGTTTCGGTATAATTGTTCAAGGTTTCTGATCTTTGCCTCGTCCCTAGTAAGATCCGGTTTATGTTTCTCCCGATCCTCCCTTTCTTTCCGCAAGAGATTTCTTTCCCTGATTGCTGCTCTCACTCTTTCATTCTACCAAGGTGATTCCTTCTCCCTTGTTTTCATACTTGTCCTTTCACAAACTTCAGTTGCTTCCTTAACCAATGTCTCTCTTAGTCTGGTCCATTCTGCCTCTCCATCTTTCCTTTCATCTCTTGGCAAGAAGGATTTTATCCAATTGTGATACTCAGTTCTCTTATCTATTTTCTGGAGTTCCCATACTTTGATTTTGGCATTTCCCTGTTGTGTACTTTTGGCACATAGAAGTTTCTCAGGTCGGCTACTAATAGATGGTGGTCACTGTCAAGACTCTCGCTGGGTATTACTCTGACATCTGTTATTCTGCTCATTTCTTCATCTGAGATGACATAATCAATTACAATCTTTTGTAATCCATCCCAACTGTATTGTGTTATCTTATGGCTCTGTCTCTTCTTAAACCAACTGTTTTTCATCACCAAGCCATTCCTCATACAGAAGTCAAGATGTTCACCTTCTATATTTCTTCCGACATTAGGTCTCATTACATTTTCATATCCTCTTCTCTCTCTCTTTACTAAAAACTTTTTCCAAATCATCAAGAAACTGGTTCTTATCCTCTTGACAACATCCAGTTTGAGGTGCACACACCTGTACCAAAGTTTTTCTTTCCCTAAATGCACAGTCACCTTTATTATTCTCTCACTAACGTACTGAATGTCAATGACTCCTCCTAGATCTTTACTCATGATGAAACCAACACCGTTCCTCATCTCTTTGTCATTTCCATGGCACTACAGTCAATACTGTTTTCTTAATTTCTTCATTCCTTTCCATCTCCATCTGGTTTCACTCATACCCAGTATCATTTATTTCCTTATTTCCATGAGGTCCACTAGTTCTTCACATATTCCTGTTAGACTAAGTAAGGTGATGGTCCCAATCCGTGTCAGTCGTCTCCGGGATTTTTGAATTTTCGCAAGACTCTATCATCAGGCCGTATTCTGATGAGTCTGCTCATGCTGGCATCTTAATTTAGTTGATAATGCATTCTGAGGTTCTTATGTGTTTTGAAAGCAACTACAAATAAGCTGTTTTACTGGCTTGCTAGGCGTAACGTAATTGAGGATTTTTTTTTTCGGGGTTTACTCCCTTAGCCTTTGACAATCCCTCCTCATCCCACAAGGCAGTGGGTTCCATCTGTACTACCCCCAGACAGCTCCGCCGTAACGAATCATATTCTCCGCTTTTGTTGCCGTTGAGGTCTTCGCTTGTTACCCTGAGCTGGGATCCTTTACCAGATCTTACACAGCGGGTCAGTGTGCTCTGGGATTCTCATAGACATGGGCGCCACTCCCTGGGCAGGGCTGCCTCTAAGAGAGTCCCTACCTATTACATAACACTGTAGAGTACTTGGCAGAATTCCTCTTCAAGACATCCTTCCCCACTGACATGTGGATGCATGAATTTTTCAAGGCTGCGAGTGTGCTATATGCTCCACAACATTAAGGTAAATTCAATATAAAAGTATTGTTGTTCTGTATTGTACATTGTTTTTCATTACAGAATGCATTTAGTTGTGCTTTTATTGTGAGCAGGTTCATACCGGAATGGATTTGACTTGATTGGTGGGAATTAAGTCATATCCAATTGTATCTCGGCCAATGGAAACACTACTGCGTGCTTGAGCAATGGAGAATGGCACGTGGTAAATTACATTAGGTTATTAAAGTAAACATACTTCTGGGGGCTGGTGAGTGGGTCCCTGGCTATCGCAGTAAAAACACATCTCTCCTCTACAAGGTATTTCACATAAGATTTGTACCATTTCAAATCCATTATAATGCTATAACTATTAGGCCACACTTATTGGATTTCTACCGGACTGTGTGCTGCTAGTCATATTGCATCAGTTGTTCTCACAGCAGTAGAGCACTGCTAGTAACTGCTCAACTAATGGAAAATGGCAGAAAACAAGACTTTTACGCATTCAATTCTAAACTTGTATCAAAAACACTTATGCTCATAATCTATAAAAAAATTATATACCCTGGATGGAAACAAAAATTCAGACATTTTGTGAACTCTCTGGTGGTGCACGGTTACCACCATAAAATCTGCAAGACTAAGTGACACCTACCATCCACCTGGCCCAGATTGCCTGTAAATTATACGGCATTTTGTGTGATAGATACCACACGGGTCCGGTACACAATCCAGCTATCTCCAATTCGGGTCTCAGAAATTTTTTAACCTGAAGGGCGAATTCTACCATGTCAAAAAAAGGAACTTAGATGCAAAAATTAAAGAGTTTTTGCAATTTGTACGTAATTATTAAATGCCCATATTTGCCAAGTGGTACGACTCTCTTGCCAGGGTAGCCATGTTTATGACGTCATAGTTCATCCCGTCAACCTGTGGAAGGTCAGCCATGATGAAACTATGACGTCATGAGGCAACACCTAATATTTAAATGTGCATACAAACACAAACTACGCATCCCATGGGTTACAGCAGAAAATGAGCACTGCACATCACATAATGCATAGTTATGATATAAATTCGCCATAGAAAGCACAATGAACCATTCAAATACTGGAAATTAAAAACACAGGAAGAAAACATCAGAGATCGCTTTGATACCGCCTGAGCGCAGGATCCTATGGAGCAATTTACGGTTCCAAAGTTACGCATGCGCGTGCATGTTTAGGTATCAGAAAAGCATGTACGAACGATATGAAACGAAACGTGAAGCAGCAATGAGGAGCGATACTACCTTAATGCTTGCCAGTGACCTACCGACCCACCCAAAAAACATGTTATTACTCCCACAGCAAACATAAAACGGAGGCTACATTACATTGCAAGTGCACACAGTAACAAGACTAGGAAGTAGTGTCTTCAAATGGTACTCACCGAGTAATACAGCAGGTTATTTTTGTATCCATTACACGCACTGCCAGCATATTTAAAGTTGAAAGCAATCCCAAGTTTAGTTCCATCACATTTTGAATAACGCACATAAACACACACGGAATGTACGAATCATTCATTACGGAGTTAAGCACACAGTACCGCACAATGTTTATATACGAACCATTAATTAAATCAATATTCGAAACGTGAATTGACAGTAATGGCGACTGCAACTCCATCTAATCACCGCCCCTCCTTCTTTGATCTACACATGCGCACTTGATGTACCAACCTAACGAACGTAACCACATGGCGATAGAGGACATGTCACGGATGATGGAACGTCGGCGTTTCAATAGCATGGACGCAGAATGCAATAAATTCACACACTATAATAAGCAGCTTACTCACCTTATTGAGAGTACCATTCTGTGATGTGGCGCAAAACCCCTAACAGCACTACTTACCTGTTTATTGGCGAAGAGCGGACATCATATGATTACACCCCCCTTCACTCCGCGAGGAAGAGTTGGCGGGCCTGGCTGACGTCACATTCTCGCGGTTGTTGTGTGTTGTTTATGGAGGTATAGAGGGTGGTGTGACGTCATACTTATGATGTCACGATCATTTTTCTTGTCCACAGTGAAATGCTAAATAATTAAATTGGTGGCGCATGCGCAGTAGCAAAAATTCGGACTTAGTTTTTGGATATTAATTCCCTGTCTCTCTCTTACACTCTGTGACGTCAGGTATGACGTCATCACTCCTCCGTCACCAAGTAAACATGGTTGCCATGTGCTCTACCAGTCTTATATAGTGTCCTTAAATGTACTATATGGCAGATAATAATGCAAAAACCTAGTATTTTCGCACCTCTACTCCTTCCTTGTACCCTAATGAACATATTTAACAGCATATGACGGCGCCTACGAGTGAACTGGAGATAGCCGGCTTGTGTACCGTAACCGCTCACATTGCACTCTGTGTTTCCTTGCTGTAGTCTGTCAGAGATTTGATCCTATCTTTGCACCATTGGATGTGGTACTTTCCACATTCTCCGCCGCATAGTTCACACACACGTTTCCTTGTAGGTTCATGGAACAGTTTGAGAATGCATTTCCTATGGTGAAACCCATGTACACAGAGTCGTCATTACATGGAAGATAGGAAACTTAAAAGGGTCCACCTTTTCAATACAAAAATGTTATAGTTTATTTACAACATATATTTACACTTGGAACTAGTTTTGATGCTGTTTGGCGTCATCTTCAGCCAAAATGTGGGAAATAGGCTAGCATGTAGACATTTATATTACACAAGGCGTTACATTAAACAATACACATCTTACGAGGAGATAAAAACAGGGACGAATGTAGAAACAAATGAATCGTTGAGAAAGCAAAAGTTATAAATATTAAAAATAACCTTAACCACACATCTTGCAGTGCGAAAATATTCGCCTTGAATTATTCTTGAATACAAAACGCACGTGCACACATTTCTGAAGAGCCAGCAGGCAGGAAAAAGTAAAGTGAAACCTTAATAGTTCTTCTGAGAAGAGTTCATCATTTTTTCTATGTTCCGAATAACTAATGAATACGGACAAAAATGAAATTCTTAGATTTAAATCGTCATTACATGCCGTAGCTGATAATGTACTCCCGTCCAATCTCTGTATACGAAGGTGTCTGTTGCATCAAAGTCTTTCTGTATTTTGGCCACTTTTTCTTATCTTCAATGAATAACTTTGATTACATGCTGTTATTGCAGGTAGTTGGTCGTATCTCAGGTCTTCCAGGAAGAAGATATTACTTGTTACCATTAGCCCGCCTGATGGCCAGGATCTTTAAGCTGTTGAAGTCAAACGCTCAGATGCCGTGTTTAGCTGGTTCAAGTCCCATTGTTTGAAAATAATATCACGTGTTACGTGCAAGCCCCGTGGTAGCCCCTTTCAGTACTTCCAGGGAGGGGCTGGTGACTCACACGACTTGAGATCTCCCAGCCGGCTTGTCGGGTGGGGCCGGCCTTTCCGTATATTATTCTCGTGGCCTGGCTTACGTGCGAGTTCCTTGGAGATTCAACGGAAATGTTCTGCTTCTAGTGATATCGTGAAATTTCTGGCTCACATCACCCAAGCTATAAAAAGGGAGGCTAGCCGCGGACAGTCAGTTGAGTGCTGGACTGGGAGTGTCAGTTGGGTTCCGAGGTGGAGTCAGTGAGAGACTCAGTGTGATGGGGTTCAACGGCTGGGCTGAGGACAACAGAAGTGTTGTCTGTCGCTAGTGTCCCACCGAGGTGTGAACCAGGAGCTGTTGTGGTGTCAGAGAGACCAGTAAGTGGAGACAAAAGAACGGAAGACTGTACTGTGTGTTTGTGTACTTCTGTGAACTAAGGCTCAGCGAGGGAAGCCGCTATTGCGAGTGTGTAGGTAAATGGACCTGTGTTAATGTTCGCTAATGTATCGTCCTGTTGTTGAATAACGTTGATATGTTTAGTTGTTCACATCATGTGACTCCGTGAATTACTGAACTATCTATAGAGTCAAAACAATGAACAGTCATTGTGTGTTGTGTAGCCAGTGGCACTGTGTTCAAATTCAGCGGTCTACACACAGCTGCTGTATGAGGTGACTGGACATGGAGAAAGTGAAAGTCAGGCTTAAGCGTACGCACGTAGACAAACGGGCTAGACCTCCTACCGTGCCGTAAGAAGAGGGACTTGTGAATAGACTTGCAATTAGTAAGTGTGGCCATTCATAACTGGTTAGAATTATGTGTATTTCGTATGTGTGTGTGTGTGCGCGCGCGTGCGTGCATTTATTAGCTCATACTGAAATAAATCAGAGTAATGAAATACATGGAGTTTTATCCGTAACAATATTGAATGTTGTGATATAACAGTCCATTCTTTCATTTTTCAACCATACTCTTATACTTTCAAATTAAATCTATAACAACATTTGTCTCGCATTCATTATAATAACAATTTTGTTACCTCTTACTGCACAATTATTGAATGAGAGGTAAGCCATGACCATTTCCACCCCTGCCAGTAATACAGATCAAGATCGACAGTGGACCGCTGTTGAGCTTCTGGACCACTTACAACAGAGGTACAGAATCTGTCTCCATAGCAGCGAAACGGAAGAGACATGATCCTCCCATCATCCTGATGGCCAATTTGACCTGTCAGAAGAAGCTTATGAAGATAAGTGCATCATTCCCTTCACGGTGCATTTCTCACCCTCACTTAAACATCCCTACATAGCACAATGCTCTTCTTCCTTAGGAGATTTGCCTGTATCTGTGGAGAACTTCATAGATTACAAGAGGTAATGAGATTCTGTGGTAATGAGGCAAGTGAAAATTTCGAAAAAATTCCTCACAGATAATAAACTGTACCCAGTGTTAGAGAATGTGGCGGACATAATAGTTACTAAAGTAATTGGTAAATTGTTATAAATATTGTAAAAGATGATACTGTGCTGGTCAGGGGCTTGAAAAATGTCCTTAGTTTACATATTGCTCTCATTTTACTAACGATAAAGAAAATAAACTGTAGGCCTAATACAGAGAATTAAGATAACAGTTCTGTACAATGGGCACCTTTTCTTACTGTATGTAGTCAGCGTGGAATGTTAGAAGTTTGAATCGTGGTAGGTTAGAGAATCTGAAAAGGGAGATGGATAGGCTAAAGTTAGATGTAGTTGGTATAAGTGAAGTACGTTGGCAGGAAGAACAGGATTTTTGGTCAGGCGACTACCGAATTATCAACACGAAATCAAACAGGGGTAATGCAGGAGTTGGTTTAATAATGAATAAGAAAATAGGGCAGCGGATAAGCTACTACGACCAGCATAGTGAAAGAATTATTGTCGCCAAGATAGACACCAAACCAATGCCCACCACAATAGTGCAGGTCTATATGCCCACTAGTTCAGCGGATGATGAAGAAATTGAAAGAATATATGAGGAGATAGAAGATTTAATACAATATGTCAAAGGTGACGAGAATCTAATTGTGATGGGAGACTGGAACGCAGTGGTAGGCCAAGGAAGAGAAGGTAGCACAGTAGGAGAATTTGGATTGGGACAAAGGAACGAAAGAGGAAGTCGGCTGGTTGAATTCTGCACTGACCATAATTTAGTCCTCGCCAATACTTGGTTCAAACACCACAAACGACGGCTGTATACGTGGACGAGACCTGGAGACACTGGAAGGTATCAAATAGACTTCATTATGATTAGGCAGTGATTCAGAAACCAGGTGTTGGATCGCAAAACTTTCCCAGGAGCAGACGTGGACTCTGACCACAACTTGTTGGTCATGAAATGCCATCTGAAGTTGAAGAAATTGAAGAAAAGAATGAATGCAAAAAGATGGGATCTAGACAAGTTGAAAGAAAAGAGTGTGATGGATTGTTTCAAGGAACATGTTGCACAAGGACTAAATGAAAAGGCCGAAGGAAACACAGTAGAGGAAGAGTGGAGAGACATGAAAAATGAAGTCAGTAGGGCTGCTGAAGAAATGTTAGGAAGGAAGAAAAGATCAACTAAGAATCAGTGGATAACTCAGGAGATATTAGACCTGATTGATGAACGACGAAAATACAAGAATGCTAGAAATGAAGAGGGCAGAAAAGAATACAGGCGATTAAAGAATGAAGTGGATAGAAAGTGCAAGGTAGCTAAGAAAGAATGGCTGAAGGAGAAGTGCAAGGATGTCGAAGGCTGTATGGTCCTGGGAAAGGTAGATGCTGCATACAGGAAAATCAAGGAAACCTTTGGAGAAAGGAAATCTAGGTGCATGAATATTAAGAGCTCAGATGGAAAGCCACTTCTAGGGAAAGAAGACAAAGCAGAAAGATGGCAGGAGCATATCCAACAGTTGTATCAAGGTAACGATGTAGATAATTTCGTTCTGGAACATGAAGGGGCTGTTGATGCTGATGAAATGGGAGACCCAATTTTGAGGTCAGAGTTTGACAGAGCTGTGAGTGACCTCAATAGGAACAAGGCACCTGGAATTGATGATATTCCCTCTGAATTACTGACTGCCTTAGGAGAAACCAGCATGGTAAGGTTATTTCATTTAGTGTGCAAGATGTATGAGACAGGAGAAGTCCCATCCGATTTTCGGCAGAATGTTGTTATACCTATTCCCAAGAAAGCCGGTGCTGACAGGTGTGAAAACTACCGCACTATTAGTTTAGTATCTCATGCCTGCAAAATTTTAACACGTATTATTTACAGAAGAATGGAAAAATAAGTTGAAGCTGAGTTGGGGGAAGATCAATTTGGCTTCAGAAGAAATGTAGGAACACGTGAAGCAATCCTGACTTTACGTCTGATCTTAGAGGATCGAATCAAGAAGGACAAGCCCACGTACATGGCATTCGTAGATCTAGAAAAGGCATTCGATAATGTTGATTGGACCAGGCTATTTATGATTCTGAAGATGATAGGGATCAGATACCGAGAACGAAGAATTATCTACAACCTGTATAAAAATCAGTCTGCAGTGATAAGAATCGAGGGCTTTGAAAAAGAAGCAGCAATCCAGAAAGGAGTGAGGCAAGGCTGCAGTTTGTCCCCTCTCCTTTTCAATGTTTACATAGAACAGGCAGTAAAGGAAATCAAAGAGAAATTTGGAAAGGGAATCACAGTCCAAGGAGAGAAAATCAAAACCTTGAGATTTGCGGATGATATTGTTATTTTATCTGAGACTGCAGAAGATCTCGAGAAGTTGCTGAATGGTATGGATGAAGTCTTAGGTAAGGAGTACAAGATGAAAATAAATAAGTCCAAAACAAAAGTAATGGAGTGCAGTCGAACGAAGGCAGGTGATGTAGGAAATATTAGATTAGGAAACGAAGTCTTAAAGGAAGTAGATGAATATTGTTACTTGGGTAGTAAAATAACCAACGATGGCAGAAGTAAGGAGGACATAAAATGCAGACTAGCACAAACAAGGAAGAGCTTTCTTAAGAAAAGAAATTTGCTCACTTCAAACATTGATATCGGAATTAGAAAGATGTTTTTGAAGACTTTTGTGTGGAGCGTGGCATTGTATGGAAGTGAAACATGGACGATAACTAGCTCAGAAAGAAAGAGAATAGAAGCTTTTGAAATGTGGTGTTACAGAAGAATGCTGAAGGTGAGATGGATAGATCGAATCACGAATGAAGAGATACTGAATCGAATTGGTGAGAGGAGATCGATTTGGCTAAATTTGACGAGAAGAAGAGATAGAATGATAGGACACATCTTAAGACACCCAGGACTTGTTCAGTTGGTTTTTGAAGGAAGTGTAGGTGGCAAGAACGGTAGGGGTAGACCAAGGTATGAATATGACAAACAGATTAGAGCAGATGTAGGATGCAATAGTTACGTAGAAATGAAAAGGTTAGCACAGGATAGGGTGGCATGGAGGGCTGCATCAAACCAGTCTATGGACTGATGACTCAAACAACAACATGTAGTCAGAAAATATTTCGATTTTTGTCTTTTTGTATGTAATAATTCCATAATGAAAATAAGTTACATATTTATAATTAATGTACCATGAATTTCTGGACATTAAAATCGGTAAAAGAACAAGCTCTTCGAGGTTTTGAAATTTAAAATTCTTCTACTAAGAAGTTGGCCAAACGTTGATGAGCCCCGTTTTTCTCTGTACCTTGCACTTCCAAATCTCTCCGCAAATATCAACAATTTCAGTTTATATATATATATTTCTTTCGTACCCCTCACTTAGTCATTACTTCTCGTTTAACGCCGGCTACATCGCAAATGTAAAATACAAACACGAGAATAATAGTACTTACTGGACATCAGCAGTATGATCCAAATCTGTAAAAAAAAATATATGAAAGTATTAAAAAATGACTACAGAAGTATATAAACATTTAAAGTAATATTAAATATTACAAATGGCTTTCATAAGGTTATGGATTCCATGCATCGCAATGTCAAAACATTAACCCTACAAACCACTGGAACACATTTAATCACCCATGCAGCTAATAGCATATTACATACTGTTAAATAATAGTATAAATATGCCAGGGTGAATACTAAACTAGAGAAAGATTACAAAACTTCACTCTAATGACGCAATAAGTAGGATGGGCAGCCGTGCAACAACATGCAACAAAAAAACAAGGGAAAATGTAACAAAATTATTAATAATTATCCAAATAAGTAAGAGACTTCTTAATTTATATAACATGTGCAAATTACAGTCGATACTTACATTCATATTTACACGGCGGGATAACTCGTTCTTCTTCAGAAATGTCCGCCATTTAGTACACCAAGCCAATCAAGCTAAACAAAATCGACCACAGAAAATATCCGGAAGATATGGAACACAATATCAAAAACAGCAAAACAAGGAAATCAATAAAAGTTGCCTAATACGTGAAATCTCGAAAGATCAAAGTGATGAAACCTCATTATCTTCTCTTACATGTATTCTAGACGTTTTCGTTTTATTTTAATAATACTAGTAATACGGATAACCCGAAACCTCCTCAAGAAAGAAAGAAAGAAAGAAAGAAAGAAGTATATCTAAGATCAGTCTATGCTATACCCAGTCACAGATTTCGTTCTGTTTTTGCACTTTAGGAGATGATATTGTTCACATCTGTGCCCACACAAAGAGCACACACAGGCCGTTTATACTTGTAAGTACCAGCTTTTAATTTGCCACTTTACTCATAATGTTCGGCAGATATCGCGTCTGGAAGTTGTTAGAGCATCCATGCATTTTAATTCTATAAGGCAAACGTGAAAACTTAATGTTGGGTAGCTTGTATTTGATCTCCTTGGTAACAGAAACGGTTATTACCATGTTTATGGCCCTTGTTGAAAATGTAATGTCTTTCATGACGTCTGAATGATCTTTCACATGACAAGACTTTCTGAAAACGTGTTTATTGTGAATATCGAACATTCTTTTCGTGTTCTAAATAATTTTCAACGAAATGTTAACAGTTTTGCACCTAAATAGTAACTTTTATGTTAGTGTACTCCAGAGTACCGACGGTCTGTGAGAAGGCGCAATGTGTGTATGAACATAACCTCAGATAATCACTGTCCACTTAGCGATAAACTTTTGAGTGACTTAGAATGTTTAGTGCGTTATTGGTAAATATGGCTAGGTTTTTAAGTGATAATAAACTGTTAGAAATTTTAGAAGAAGTTATTGAACTGGATAAAAACTGTGACAATGATATTGAGCCAGAAGATGATGAAAGTGATCCGTTGCCGCTGGCCGATACATGCGTGCACAATGCATTTTATTACCTGTTTAGTGCTAAAAATAGCTAAAGTCAGACAAGTAACAGCAATCAACGAGTCAGGAGGCAATTCTGTTACCAGATTATCTAGGCCTGTTGAAAATGGCAGTGGTGTAACAGTGCTGTAAATGGAACAGTTGATGACCAGCAGAGAGGATAGTGCCGTTTTTTTGGCTAATGATACTGGTGGGAGTGTGAAAGACAATGCTGGGGGAATAAGTAGAAAATGGGAAGCCTCCGTGCCTCGGTCAGCTAAGGGTTAAAGCTCTCCCCACCTACCTGAATCCTAGACCTTTAAAAACTAAATACACACACAAGGTTATCAGACAAATTCAACAAACACCTAAGTATTAGGGGATGATGGCCAGTATGTCCCAAATCACTGAAATTAATTAACATAATTTATTTAATGTAAGATATAAATGTTGCGGGAGTGGGGTTGACAATGGGTTATTGTGGGATACATTGCTGGATATCACCCTCTAAGCATAACTGATTATTTTATTCACTTATTACAGTTTCCATTCAGACACCGAATTGCTGAAGAAATGGGTCATGAATATGAAGACACAGGGTTTTCAGCCATCAAAATATAGTAAACTTTGTTGAAGGCATTTTGAAACTAGCTGCTTCAACAAAGAGAGGTTTGGCCATCCATTTCTTCTGAAAGGATCAGTTTCGACTGTTTTCGAATTTCCAGAACACCTGAATAAAAAATCCAGGCATTGTAAGCCACCTAAAAGTCGAAACACCCCTGGCACTTCATCTTCACTTCCAGTAAGTGAAAGTAATGATAATTCAACTGAGCAGCAGACTCCATGCACCGAAAACATTCCCAGTACTAGCTCTGACATTCTAGGCAAGTCTAGAAAAAGAAAGCATTACATTGGTGATTTTGAACAAAGTGACATGAATTCCCCCCAAAAGGCAAAGAGATGTCTCTTCAATGCACGCAGCACGATTTGTTCTCAAAGGAAAAGACTGAAAAACCTACTGAAACAAAATACAAGAATTAAGAAAAAAATTAATTATTTAAATTCATTGGTGGCTCATTTACAGAAGGAACTAATGATAAATGAAAATGCTAAAGCAGTGTTAAAGGTCAGTAAAACTTTTTTATACTCACTACATTTGTTGGTTTAAGAGAACTTTGTAATCTTAAAGAACTTGATTGATTATTGTCCTGTAACCAACAACTAGGTGCTTTTTATGTTAGAAACATTTTATAACCATGCATAAGTTATTTATTCCTACTTACAATTTTTTTTACCTTCACAGGCTTCCTTCTCAGGTAATGCTGAAGAACTGCTCCAGAAAATGTTGGGTAACAAACAGCAACAGTATTCTGAAGGCTTGTGATGCTTCGCCCTTACATTGCACTTCTACTCCAGTAAGGCTTACGACTATGTAAGAAAGGTGTTCAAAGCATGCTTGCCTCATCCACGCACTCTC
Organism: Anabrus simplex; assembly: GCF_040414725.1. Classification (NCBI taxonomy): domain Eukaryota; kingdom Metazoa; phylum Arthropoda; class Insecta; order Orthoptera; family Tettigoniidae; genus Anabrus; species Anabrus simplex. The sequence goes on from NC_090278.1 coordinate 73,410,198, forward strand.
AGGAAATGGTACCAAAATGTTGATGGCTCTCTTGGATTCACAAAAGAAGCCTTAACAGCTCTAAAGCTTAAAGTGAAAGAGGTTAATGATGCCACAGGTAAACCTGTTCTTTGTAGTCTCATCACTGATGAAATGTCCATCAGGAACAAGATAGAAAGGAATGGAAAGGTCACGTGTGGTTATGTGGACATGGGGACTGATGCTGATGATGATTCACTCCCAGAAGCAAAGGAGGCTCTTGTGTTTCTGGTAAATGCCATCAATGACCGTTGGAAGGTTCCCATAGCTTATTTTTAATTGATAGTTTGTCAGGAGAATTTAAGGCAAATTTAGTAACCACTGCTCTGACCACATTGCATGACACTGTTATTCATGTAGTCAGTTTAACGTTTGATGGGGCAGCCAGCAACTTGTCAATGGTAAAATTTCTGGGCCTGGATATACACCATGCCAATGAGAAAAACTCGTTTGAGCACCCATTGACAAAAGAGCCAGTGTTTATTTTCATAAATGTGTGCCACATGGTAAAATTAGTGAGGAATTCTTTGGTTTCTTTGGGCACAATTTTTAACAGTGAAGGTAAGGCCATAAAATGGACATATATAGAAAAACTAGTGGAAATACAACTAAAAGAGGGATTAACGCTTGCTACTAAGATTCGTAAGCGCCATATTCATTGAGAATCAGAAAAGATGAAAGTCAAATTAGCAGCCCAAACTTTGAGTAACAGTGTGGCTCAGGCAATCAGGTATTTGAAAAATTCAGGGTATGATTAATTTGACAACTGTGAAGCTACAGCTGAATTTGTAGAAATTTTTAATAACATATTTGACATTTTGAACAGCAGGAATATATTACAAAAAGGGATTTTGGTGTGCATTCTCTCCAAAAACAGAGGTTTTTATAAACGATTTCCTCAGCAAGGCAGAATCATACATTATGCGGCTGTCAACATCAAGTTCATCAGACTCTTCTGTTCTTCACTCAAGAAAAAAGACTGGATTTCTTGGATTTTTGGTGTGCATAAGAAGTTGCCTTGGCCTCTATAAGTATTTAGTTCTCAGTGAGCAGCCTAAACTGAAATACTTGTTATTGTACAAATTCAGTCAGGAACGTTTGGAGGTATTGTTGTCTGCCATTAGAAGGAGAGGTGATGATAACAATAACCCTGCTACTGCTCAGTTTAAAACTGCGTACAAAAGAGTGCTGGTTCACCATGAGGTAAAACCAGCAGATTTCAAGCAACTGCATTGCCTTGGATCAAATTAGTAGATAGGAAAGAAAGGGACTGGACCACAAGGGCTCTAGACCAGCCGCAGCCTCCGCACATGTGCGTGGGCTTCCCTCCCTGAAGGGGCCTCTCACTTGCTAAGGCACGTGTGGAATGTTAACTACGCATACCCGGAGGTCTTTATGTAAGAGGTAATTATTTCTTGAAAGGTGTGGGGCAAGGTGCTGTGACTGGATTTGCTTTAAAAGGTCATTTGCTGGAGTGGCTTTCACTGGCTAAGGGTGTCAACCACATGTGGAATCAGAACACCACACTCAGAGGTCATTATGTCAGAGGTAATTAATTGCTTGAAAAGTTACGGTTGTGGGCAAGGTACAGTGACTATGTGCAACTGGATTAGCCTTAATAGGTCACTTGCTGGTGAAAGCTGAACAGGATGATAGTTTATGTAAAAAAAAATGAACCCTTCCTCCTCCCTTACTGTGGGTGTGGGGCGAAACACTAAGGAGTGCTACAGTGCAGCTGTTACTAGGCAAGAGCCGCTTTCTAGCTTGTTGAAGGTTATCTCCATCACGAACATGATGTTTATGGTAGGTTGTAATTTCGAGTGAAGGTGAACCAGTGACAAGTCCAGCTCACTGTTGAGGAGTGAAGGTGGTGGCAGGGAGTATTTAAGGAACAGAACACGACATGAAACCTATCATCTAATTGGAAGAGTCTACTACTACTACTACTACTACTACTACTACTACTACTACTACTACTACTACTACTTTTCTTTCCTCTTCAGTAAGTGTAAGTTTATTTAGTTTGTTCATTTTAAAAGATATAGCAGCATCAACAGAATGGATATGCTAATTAAATTAAACAAAATTGCAAAGGCACCACAATTTCATAATAGAAAACTAAGCGAGTTGCAACTTAACCGTCCATTTAAGGTTAAAGCGCTGAGAGCGGTAGAAACACGTTTCGGGAGGAAAATAATCGTTGATATAGCAGGGGAAAATGAGGAGACTGTGAGTGTTTTCCTGCCAGCGCAATTCGCAAAACTTACAGCAGAAGAAAGAGAAGAAATAAATTCATTAAAAACAACTTGAAAATGATGTACAAAGGCATGGAGAGGGGCTACCATCAAGTGTGCTTCCTACAGTAGAATGTCAACAGTTACGACACTTATTTTAACTAAGTAAGTATGCAGAGAGTATTTTCGTTCTTATATGTAACTGTTTTTTCACCGTAATTGTATAATTATTTTGTTAATTGAAAATAGTATGTGCTGCTTCTTTTCAGGTCCGAGGTGTTGCTACGATGAAGTGGAAGAAAGTTGAGATTAAACCAGGAACTGAACGTCAAGCATATCCATGCATACAGAGCCGGCGTCTGCAAGCACATCGAGAGGAGGAAGTGGTCGCTACTTCACAGCCTGTTGATGATGAAGCGGGACAACTAAACGCACAACAACAACAAGAAGTGAGTGCTAATAGTATTGAACTATGGAACAGAGGGTGTGCCCTTTTTTCATTTTACAGTATATGTGACGAACCTGTGTAAAGCATATGAAAGCCAGCAGGAGGTGAGAGCTGCTGTAGTGCGATTTCTTTTAAGTGAATTCTCAAGTAATGAACATTTTTTACTATTTGTAGGCTATAATACATTCGAAGAAATTTACAAGATTGAATTTTCCTTTTCTTCACAAGAATCGAATAAAATTTCCCATTACCGGAATACATTGTAGGGGAAGCTTCAGGACGAGTTTCCAAGCGAAGCTGTTCACTGTTCACTAGATGTAGCAGGGAGTGAGCTAGCTCGTTGGTTATACTGGGTGATGACGGATAATACATTCTTGATAAGTCGTTGCTACAGCAACTGCTGGACTTGTCTTGAGAACGCAGAAAAATTTAGCACAAAAACGTAATTTTTTTAGTCATGGAGTATCCTTCAAGCAAACGTAGAAAACTAGAACCTAGCGAGGAGCGAGAAGAAGCTCAGTTCGAGCTGATTGAAAATCTTAACGAGCTAGAAGAAATGCGTAATCGGATTATAGGAATTTATTTTCACGCTCGCGCTGTTAATGGGCTAACTATTCACGTAGAAGATTTGTCTGCCTTCCAGTGTAAACAAATCGAGGAAGCTTTTCGGCGCAGAGTATACACACTAGCGGTGGTAAACGTTAACAATGATTTCTTACTTCCCCAAGAGTTCCTAGATAAATATTACGTGTGGTTTAATAAATATGTGAAGAAAGTACTTAACACACAAGCATTAAAAGTAAATGCCGTTCTCTGCACACAACATGTTCTTCACGATAAAATCGATAACAATTATCTTCATTCAAGGAACGCTGAATTTACCGAAGATACTAATTTAAGAGAATTGTACAATGAACATGTAACGAAACCGATTCTGAAAAATTATCAGAGTTCGAGGCTCGTGATTCGGGTTGGTCTTTGCTGCGAATTGCGGATAAACATGAATAAAAATGTAGGATTTCACGTGGGGAAGTCGCCAACTAGTCTAACGTTGCCTACAGCAATTAGAAACAAGAAAGCAGTTATTAATCTGCAGAACACACGAGATGCTTGCTTTGCGTGGAGTGTAGTTGCTGGCATAGTTCCAGCTAAACATCATGTAGATCGCATTTCTTCTTATCCACATTATAATGCAATTTTAAATTTAAAAGACATACCAATCCCGATGGAAATGAGATAAATGAGAAGATTTGAAGAACAAAACGAAATCTCCGTGAATGTATTCGGAGCGCAGTATGACCAGAACAACTGGGTGTGCATAGGACAGAATGATGAAAAAAAGAGTTTACTCTTGTATCTTTGTACATTTCACATAAAACGTGTGGAAAGAAAGTAGATCTACTAATGCTTCAGATTGCCGACCGTGAGAAGTATCACTTTTGTTTGATTAAGAATCTTGCACGTCTTGTGCACTCACCTCTTACGAAGAACCGGAATAGAATTTATATTTGCAGACGGTGTTTGTCTTACTTTTACAATAAGGAAAAATTAGCTTTGCACAGTAATGACTGTATACAATTTCCGGTGGGCAAAAGTATAATTCCTTCGCATAAGGAACTGCTAGTGTACTTTGCAGTGTATAAGGTTAAAGAGCCAGTGCCTTTTATTGTGTATGCTGACACAGAATGCATACTGAAATCGGTGTCTACTTGTTTTCCAAATGATAACTCGTCACATTCAACTTCAATTCAAGAACATGTGCCATACAGTGTAGCATATTATTTACACTGAATTTTTGATAGAGATTTGTGCTCTTTCAAACTCTATCGAGGTAGTGATTGTGTTAAATGGTTCCTAGATGAGATGTATAACTTAGTGGACACGCTTGCGCCCTATTATTTTGAAACGAAACCGATGTTACCATTAACTGTTGAGCAAGAAAATGCACTTCTCTCGTCTGCATTATGTCACATATGTGAGAAGGAAATTGCAGATAATGAAATTAAAGTTCGCGATCACTGTCATTTAACGGGTGTATATAGGGGATCAGCACATCAATCGTGTAACTTACAGTATCGTAAAATTTCTATCCTGCCGGTAGCATTCCATAATTTGACAGCCTATGATGGTCATTTTATAATTAGAGTACTGCATAGGAAGAGAGGGGATGTTGTGACAAATCTCAGAACGAACATTAAACTATTAGCAGTGAACATGGAACGATACAAAGGATATTCAAACTTCATACGTTATAACCAAAGACAATGTATTGAACTAAGACTTATAGACACTTACAACTTCATTCCTTTTTCGCTGGACAAAATGTCACTATTACTTAGTGACGAGTCAAAGCTTGTAACGAAACGGTATTTCACCGATGATTTACAGTTTAAAGTCGCTTCTCGGAAAGGGATATTTCCATACGAATATGTTACTAGTATGGAGGTGTTGAGACGACACTAGTTTACCGCCAAGGAGTTCATTCCTTAGATCTTTAAAGGGTGAAACTCTTTCGGAAGAAAACTACGCGTTTGCTCACCTTATTTGGAATAAGTTTAACTGTAAATCGTTGGGTGAATATTCTGATCTTTACTTGAAAATCGATACTTTACTCTTGGCCGATGTATTTGAAAACTTTAGATTGAGTGGAAAAGAGACATATGGTATTGATGCCGCTCATTTCTACACGGTACCGTCTATGGCATGGAGTGCTATGAAAAAAAATAACAGCTGTCCAGCTAGAATTACTTCAAGATGTAGACATGCTGCAGTTTTTCGAACGCTCCATACGTGGTGGTAATTTGCAATGCGTTACGCGGCATGCAGAAGCAAATAACAAATACATGTTAACATACGATGAGTCCAAACCGGTATTATACATAATGTACTTTGACGTGAACAATTTGTATGGATTCGCTATGCAACAGTTTCTTCCAACGGGCGGCTTTCAATGGGTCGAAAACGTTGAGAATTTAGACATTATGAATGTAGGAGATGAAGCAGATGTTGGGTTTATGATAGAAGCTGATTTAATCTACCCGCCAGAACTTCATGATAAACATGCCGATTATCCATTGTGTCCTGAAAAATCTACGAAACTAATGAGCACTCTTTACAACAAGGAACGGTATGTTCTTCATTATAGGCTAATAAAACAGTGTGTAGAATTAGGTATGAAAGTAGCTCGCATTTACAGAGCGATTCAGTTTAATTAGAGCGCATGGTTAAAATGCTACATTGATTTGAACACAGAGAAACGAAAGTTAGCAAAAAATGAGTTCGAGAAAAGTTTCTATAAATTAATGAATAACGCAATTTTTGATCGTTCATTAATGAACGTAAGGAAGCTGCGCGACATCAGATGAGTCACACAGTGGGAGGGTCGTTCTGGTGCACGTACGTTGATCTCAAGAGCAAACTTCAAACGTCGTATTATAGTAGACGATCAGTGTATGATTATCGAAATGATGAAACTTCAAATTCTTCACAATCAACCGGTTTACCTCGGTGCTACAATTTTAGATTTGTCAAAAATGAAAATGAACGATTTTCACTACAACGTTATCTTGAGAAACACAGATTCAAACTCTCAACTACTATACACAGACACCGACAGTTTGATATACAATTTTTCATTTGATTTATACGAGTTTATGAAGGAAAATTCAGTTTTGTTTGACACAGGAAATTATAATGAAAAAAAACCTTTCCAAATTGAAAGAAAAAATTCAGGTGAAATAGGTTTGATGAAGGATGAAAACGGTGGAAGTATTGTTGAAGAATTTGTAGCTTTGCGACCAAAGATGTATGCTATTAAGTTGTGTGAAAAAGAGAAACCTACATGTAAAGCTAAGGGTTTCAAAAAATGTTGTCGATCACCTCACAATTGATCAGTATAGAAGTTGTCTGTATGAAGGTGAACGAGTGACCAAACTACAAGTGTGCTTCACTTCCACTTCTCATTCTGTGTTCACGGTTCGTCAATACAAACTAGCACTCACAGCTAATGATGACGAAAGGTACATCACAGATAACAAAATTAATACATTACCATTTGGACATTACAGTCTTGCAGAGAAAAGAAGTATAAATAATGTATAGCTATCTTGCAAAGTAGGTTTGCTTTTCTTGTGAGCACCTCCTCCACTTCGTCATCAGTTTACCCTTCTGTATAAAAATAATGTAATTTACTCTGAAGGTGATTATTAAGTAATAAGAGGAGAGGTTCTTGTGATTACTTTAATCATTTTATTTTAGAAACTTTTGTTTCTTCTGTATTTAATTAAAAATGTAATCTTATAGAATGTCAAACTAGATAAACATTTCACTCGCTGTTTCTTTTATTCAATGTATTGTACTGTATTTATACTTTCTCTTTTACAGTACATTGTATACTATTATGTTTATTTAATTATGAAAAAATGTAATCTTATAGAATTTCACTCGCTGTTTCTTTTATTCAATATATTGCAATGTATTTATAACTTCTCTTATAAAGTACATTGTATACCATTGTACTGTAAGTTAACTTTCTATCATATATATCTATATCTATATATACATTAAAGTGCATTGTAAACCTTTAATCTTCTTTCTATTTCGAAAAAATAAAACTCTAAACTAGATGATCAAAAAGTTGTTTTTCTTTCAACTATCCTGCGCTGCCTCTCCTTTTATTCCTTGCACTCTAACTAAAGTAGGTGTAGGAGAATGAAAAAAAGAGAACATATTTCTTTTTTACAATCAAGTTTATTGAATGGGAAACTACAGAGGTTTTTTTAAATATAAATTTTCGATTGAATTTGTAACTGCAACCACGAGGAGAGATCTGCAGAGACTGAATCTTCGACTGCCAACGCGAGGAGAGACCTGCAGAGGGAAAAAAGAAAGAAAAATTAGTTGATAGCAGCATAAAACAGAAAAAGCAAGCAAGAAAAAGCAAACTAATATTTTTTTCTTTACCTTAATAATTGATGAAATAGTAACTAATATCAAGCTCGGACGTTGTTGTTGTTGCCACTATGAGGAGAGACCTGCAGAGGAGAAAAAATAAATTAGTTAGTAGCTGAATAAAACCGAAAAGCAAGCAAGGAAAAAAAGGATGCTATTATATCTATTTTTTCTTCGCCTTAATAATTGATGAATTAGTAGCTGATATCAAGCTCGGACGTTGTCGTTGATGTTAGCTCCTGAATCCTGACATGCATGGTGTAAGTTCGCCTTCAGATGATCGGGTAGATACTGCCAGAGCGCACTTAACTGATGTTGCTCATAAATAGATAATATGTTTTCAGGGAAGAAAGCCCACACAAATTTATTGAATCTGCTCACACCTCCTTTCTTAAATTTGTTTATTACTGAACACACTATTCTCATCACACCATCTGACCACTTTAACCAACTATGAACTGGGTGAACATTGAACATAGCACAGCTGCCTGATTGTCTTGCTACATGTGGTAAATGGCGCGGACAGTCAACGGGGAAACACTCGTTACGCATTGTTCTTAAATCGGGTACACCTTCTATAGTGTTCAAGTCAATTATGCATGTACGAGGATACTTTCGCAGTGCTAATAGAGGTAACTCATTAACACAGTTGTACACAACCAGATATTGATATTGTTGTTCACTGAGAAGATTGAAAAACGACGTAAGCGTGAAATCTAAATTAGGTACACACATACCTAATAGAGCAGTAGATAACACATTTGTAGACGAATCTATATTACAACAGGCTATCTCGTAACCTCCAGTAGGTAACCTCTGAATGTCAAATAACACTCCTCTGGGTTTTGCACACGTGGTGTGCTTGATATCGAAGAAATGAAGCAGAGAATCCTCACTCCATCGTTTATATACACTATTAGAAAAAAGGAAGAAAACCTCGCGCAAGATTATTGGAAGAAAAATACTTCATTCGTTAGTGGTTTATAATTTATTATGTGCTCATGAATAATAATGCAATGCAGAGTAGTGTTGGCTGGAATAGGTTCATTTGTTTCAATTTCAACGCGAACTTCTACAGAGGAAGATTTTATCGATTCTACCTGTTCCATGCAATTAATAACAACAATAGGACAATGCGATTGAAATTCACTTCGTGACATATTCGGTTCGGAACGATTATCATCAAGCTGATAGTACGCATTACGAAACTTGATGAACATATCATACAATTCACTGCAGTCGTCATTGTTAAAATTAGCTACAGCCTTTTCATAGGGATAAAAGTTTGAATTTAAGAATACGGCAATGGATCGAATATTACAGTGATCGAACAGAGAAGAAGAAGAAGCATTAATTTTCTTACGATCGGTTGGAAAGCAAGTATAAAAACACTCCGTTTTTCTATTTGTGTCGTAGTCATAACAGTCCAATTAATTTTCGTTGAATTTGGAATAGTGGGTAACTCGTGATAACTCCACGATCGAAATGCTACAGGAATAGAAGGATTTTTTGGATTAACTTTACGCGTTTAACTTCTTCCTCGTCGGACAGTATTAGAGTTGGTAGTTTTATATACATTTTTCGTACTTTGACCTTAACTGTATCTTCAGCGTTGGCTGAAAACAGTGCACATTTGTCATCTCTAGAACGAATAAAAATAAATTCAAGTTTGCAGTTTATGAATGGTTTCCTGTAGTCTTCAAATAATCCGCAAAGAACACGCAGTGGGATAATTGTATGGAACAGCTTTATAGTTGCGTGGGCAATATTAGCTTCGTTTGGTGGTGTAGAAATTGATGGAAAATAGCCGGCATTATGCAGCGCTAACATTTCATTTTTAGAATAAGAGGCGAAAGTTTTTATAGCACTAGTCGTACCTACACGTCGAGTTCTTTCAATCTCTTTCCCATTCAATTCAATACGAATTTAATCGAAGAGATTTGCTGCAAAGTTTTGATCGGGAGCGGCTGTTGCTGAAGGTGTATTATCTGCGCTTGATCTAACTATTTCACCTTCGATGTGAACATCAGCTTCAGAGGGTAAAAAGATATGTTCTTGATTGTGTACAGGAACTCGAATTTCATCGTTGTTTTCAAATTTCGTGCAGGCATATGGATGATAGCTCCTAACTTGCCGCCTGGCAACTCTGTTGTCAAATATAACTTTGTCCGTTACGTTGAACATATTTCTCTTAGATGTTACCGTGATTGTACACAAAAAGAGACTAAAGTAGTTTTTGGTAGAGAAATAGAATTTATATGCTTTATCTTATGGTAGTCTGTAGCATTGTAAAAAGAGAAAATCTTTCCGTGTTCTTTCAATTTTCTTCGCATTAAATTTAATACGAATTTCATCAGAAAGATTTGCTGCGAAAGTTTGATCACAAACGGCTGAAGTTGTAGGTGCATCATCTGTGATTGATTTAACAATATCACCTTCTATGTGAACATCAGCTTCAGGAACTCGAATTTCATCTTTGTTCTTATATTTTGTGGTTGCACTTAAACGATAGCTCCTTACCTCCTGCCTGGCTACTCCGTTATCAAAAACAACTTTGTCTGTTTCGTTAAACATATTTCTTGTTGATGTTACGTTGATTACGCACGAAAAAAGAGTAAAGTAGTTTCCGTAAAAGAAATAGAACTTATAGTAGTCGGTAGCCTAGCGATTGTAAAAAGTCTTTATTGTTTGCAGTTAATTTTTTCTTGTAGCGTACACGATGAGATTTTTTTAGCTTTACTCTATATTTTTCTACTCTAGCGGCTTGCTCTTTTAATCCTCGGTTTTTTGACTGGTTGTTATAAATTACTACCATGATGTTGTTCAACTTTTCCTTACTCGAATGATAGTACATAAGTGTACGCTTTATGTTATATATGATTACTGTATTTTTACTGGACGAATAATTAACTCTACTGTTACATCCTGATTTTGTAAGTCGATTGGGTTTTCGAACTGATCTTCGAGTACGATGGATATATGTTGAATAACACTAGTGTTTACCGGTAAGAAGCTTATAGTTGACGGTTGAACTACGATAGGATAGCCTGCTGGAACAAGCGGTTTAAAATTGTATAACGAATGTGTTTGTTTACCGTTGAGGTAGGAACCGGAACCTAACACGAGATTACAACATACACGAATCGAGTTTACGTAATTAATTTTATTAATCTCCCCTGAAATATGTAATTTATTAGCTTCATATTTTTGACGTGAAAATCCTAACAAATCAGCAATTGAGTCGGAAACATCAAAGTCTACGTCTAGGTTTGAAGACATTTTACAGCGAAGATAGGTCATTTCATAAGTAAGAGGGTCATTCTCCTCTTCGAGAATAGGAAAGTTGTTAATTATTGCTTCTTGAACTAGAGCTCCTATTTCCGAAAAAGTGTAACTACCTTCCGGTAATGTGATTACTGTTGTTTTTTCTTCCTTCATTTTAATACCAATCTGATTATTTGTGCTATTAACGCTCACGTTACCTATTTAATTCAGCTGCGATTCATGGTTAGCATATTTCTCATATTATTTAACAGATAACCTAAGCTACTACTAACACTGTTCGGTACATTGTAATCAATGTCAAACGGAGAATGCATAGTAGGTTTGTTGTTAATAGTCGAGATAAAAAAACTAAGTTCTGTAGTGTACTTTTGCAGAAATAGTTTCACATTTTTAATAGTTAGCAAACATTCTATTTTTCAACGAGATCTTCGAATTCATAAATGCCTTCTGCCACACTCAAAATAATTTTTTTACCATTCAAATATATAGCAAACTTATTATTTTTACTGGTGACATTTCGAATACTATTAGATGTAAATAGTGCGGTATGTCGTATATCATAGAAAGAAGCTCTATTCAAATAAATCGGAGTTTCTAATACTACATTAATATTCGAGCCTCTACCTTCCAGTGCAATCCGTCGTTCATATGGCATCGTGCACACTGAACACAAATACTAAGGTCGTGCTTTATTTATACAGTATAAAATTAGTAAACACAGATGACTACAATCTGATGAATTAAAAGTTTGATCAGAATGAAAATTATACCGAATGTAACAGTTCCTTAAATATACTAATACCTCTTTAGGGGGCCGTAAATTACCAAAACTATTGAAGTAGTAGACATACGCACCTCGGTTACTGAACGCAACCCAGTGCGAACCAGATTTACTTATCGGATCTAAATTCAAAATAAAACTCTCATTTTTACGAGAAATTTTCGGTAACGTATCTCGCATAAACACACATCTGAAGTAGGGAATTTTTAAACGAAATGCGTAACGATATAGATGTATGTTAGTTAATGCTCTATTCGGCAGGCCTAGCATTATCTTTTGTATGCTGGAGGATTTAAGTAAATGCCCTTTCCTTTGTTTCGAGTAGAAAGCCCTTTCCCACGCATCGCTTCTAGCATTCGATTGTGGCGTTTCATTTCTTTCAATTCTTCCTGTGCGGCTTTCGCTTTGTTTACAGCCGATGCTATGCCCGCAGCTCCACTTGCTAGACCGCCCAAGCCCGACAAGGCTGCAAATATCGGAAGGAGTGGAAGAAAACCACCTTTCTTTTTTTACAGTATGGTGTCTTTTTTTTGGTTTTACACGTTCTCTTCGATGATTTGATTTTCTTCTTCGTCTACCCCCACCTACTTTAGTTTTCGCTTTCATAATACCCGTATCTGCTAGAGCAGCTGCTCTTTCTCCTAATGATGCGTCCTGAAAGTTTACACGAGACCAAGCCTTAGAGGCTAAGATTTCATCCTTCTGTTCTGGTCTTTGTATGTAGCATAAGGGATATCGTGTTCTTTACATGCCTTATCTAATAGATTTATTCCTTGATCACCACGCTTAAGTCATTGTTTTTCTTTGTCCCAGGTCCACAAAATACATAACCTTGTACGTGCAATTCTACCGGTAAATAATCTATAGCTTTATTAAGAACTTTGCCTATTATTCCTCCTTTCCCTACTCGTTTACATAGAGCTGCTACAACGTGACATTTTCGACGCAGCATACTCAAATAAGAGCTCCTGCTAGCAAATGTGTTATTTTATACGAATTACATTTTTATACGATGTGCAACTGTTGAGGACTAAAATGTATGTAAGTTTCTTCTTCTTTCGAATGGGCCACCAGAGGTCCACGTGCCAATTTCAATTCCTTCTTCTTTGTTCTTACCTGATCTTCCAGTACGCTTTCATCTGTTCACTATATTTCTTCTTTCCGTCTTCAGACCACTTTGAACCAGTCTTTTTTACTTTCCTACCTTGGAATCCTTCTATTTTCAATACTTTTTCCCGAAAGCCTTCTCTATTATTTATTTCTTCTATTGTTATATTGTTTCTTTTCTAAATCCTTTCTTACTTCATTGACCCAGCTTGTCGTTGATTTCTTACTCCACAAATATCTGAAAATCTTACTGGTTAATCTACTATCTTGCATTCGATATAAATGTCCAAAAAATATAAGTCTTCTTTTCCTCATTACATCTGATATATTTTCTATTTTTTTTATATATTTCAGCATTACTTCTTAATTCCCAACCTTCTGCTGTGTTTTGCGGGCCTAATATTTTCCTCATGATTCGCCGTTCTAGTATTTCTAGTTTATCTAAATTATAGTTTAATGCCAGACATTCGCTTGGATATAGGCATTCTGGCTTCACAACTGAGTTGTAATGCCTTATTTTTGCATTTTTGCATAGGCATCTTTTATTGTAGATATCTTTGGTGATACCATAAGCTCTCTCCATTTTATGTACCCTCTCCTCTACTGCAGATTTTTCTAAACCTTTTTCTTGGATTATTTCCCCTATATATTTGAATTATTTACCCTCTCTATTTGGCCAATATCTGTTTTCAGAAATTTTGGGGCATCCCAAATATTTTTTAAAAATTTTGTTTTTTCTGCAGAAATTCTTAAGCCAGTTCTGCTGGTGATTCTTTCCAAGACATTTACTTGGGTTATAGCAGATGTCACATTTTCAGGAAGTATTGCAAAGTCATCTGCAAATGCAAGACAATTTATTTCGATCCTTTTGTTTCCTCTTCCTAACCTTATCGGTGAAATGTAACATACATACATATATTATCATTATAGACTGTCATGCCTTTCAGCGTTCAGTCTGCAAGCCTCTGAGAATTTACTAAACATCGCCACAATCTTCGATTTGCAACTAGTGTTGTGGCCTCATTTAGTTCTATACCTCTTATCTTTAAATCGTTAGAAACAGAGTCTAACCATCGTCGTCTTGGTCTCCCTCTACTTCTCTTACCCTCCATAACAGAGTCCATTATTCTCCTAGGTAACCTATCCTCCTCCATTCGCCTCACATGACCCCACCACCGAAGCCGGTTTATGCGTACAGCTTCATCCATCGAGTTCATTCCTAAATTAGCCTTTATCTCCTCATTCCGAGTACCCTCCTGCCATTGTTCCCACCTGTTTGTACCAGCAATCATTCTTGCTACTTTCAAGTCTGTTACTTCTAACTTATGAATAAGATATCCTGAGTCCACCCAGCTTTCGCTCCCATAAAGCAAAGTTGGTCTGAAAACAGACCGATGTAAAGATAGTTTCGTCTGGGAGCTCACTTCCTTCTTACAGAATACTGCTGATCGCAACTGCGAGCTCACTGCATTAGCTTTACTACAACTTGATTCAATCTCACTTACTATATTACCATCCTGGGAAAACACACAACCTAAATACTTGAAATTATCGACCTGTTCTAGCTTTGCATCACACATCTGACCTTCAATTCTGTTGGATTTCTTACCTACTGACATCAATTTAGTCTTCGAGAGGCTAATTTTCATACCATACTCATTGCACCTATTTTCAAGTTCCAAGATGTTAGACTGCAGGCTTTCGGCACAGTCTGCCATTAAGACCAAGTCGTCAGCATAGGCCAAACTGCTTACTACATTTCCACCTAACTGAATCCCCCCCTGCCATTTTATACCTTTCAGCATATGATCCATGTAAACTACAAACAGCAAAGGTGAAAGATTACAGCCTTGTCTAACTCCTGTAAGTACCCTGAACCAAGAACTCATTCTACCATCAATTCTCACTGAAGCCCAATTGTCAACATAAATGCCTTTGATTGATTTTAATAATCTACATTTAATTCCATAGTCCCCCAGTATAGCGAACAGCTTTTCCCTCGGTACCATGTCATATGCTTTCTCTAGATCTACGAAACATAAACACAACTGCCTATTCCTCTCGTAGCATTTTTCAATTACCTGGCGCATACTGAAAATCTGATCCTGACAGCCTCTCTGTGGTCTGAAACCACACTGGTTTTCATCCAACTTCCTCTCAACGACTGATCGCACCCTCCCTTCCAAGATGCCAGTGAATACTTTGCCTGGTATACTAATCAATGAGATACCTCGATAGTTGTTGCAATCCTTCCTGTTCCCTTGCTTATAGATAGGTGCAATTACTGCTTTTGTCTAATCTGAAGGTACCTTACCAACACTCCACGCTAATTTGACTACTCTATGAAGCCATTTCATCCCTGCCTTCCCACTATACTTCACCATTTCAGGTCTAATTTCATCTATTCCTGCTGCCTTATGACAATGGAGTTTATTTACTATCCTTTCCACTTCGTCAAGCATAATTTCACCAACATCATTTTCCTCCTCCCCATGAGCTTGACTGTTTGCAACACCACCATGATGATTTCCTTTTACATTGAGAAGATGTTCAAAATATTCCCTCCACCTCTCCAGTGATTCCCTGGGATCTGTTATGCGTTCACCTGAATTACTCAAAACACTGTTTATTTCCTTTTTCCCTCCCTTCCTAAGATTCTTTATTACTATCCAGAAAGGTTTCCCTGCTGCTTGACCTAGCCTTTCCAGGTTATTACCAAAATCTTCCATGACTTATTTTTGGATTCAACAACTATTTGTTTCGCTCTGTTTCTTTCATCTACGTACAAATCCCTGTCTGCCTTGGCCCTTGTTTGGAGCCATTTCTGATAAGCCTTCTTTTTACGTTTACAGGCTGCTCTCACTTCATCATTCCACCAAGATGTTCGCCTTTTCCCATCTTTATACACAGTTGTTCCTACGCATTCCCTTGCTGTTTCTACTACAGCATTCCTGTATGCCACCCACTCACTTTTTATATCCTGAACCTGCTTACTGTCTACTGTTCGAAACTTCTCACTAATCATATCCATGTACTTCTGTCTAATTTCCTCATCCTGAAGATTTTCTACCCTTATTCGTTTGCAGACAGATTTCACTTTCTCTACCCTAGGCCTAGAGATACTTAGTTCACTACAGATCAGATAATGGTCTGTATCATCGAAAAATCCCCGAAAAACTCGTACATTCCTAAAAGATTTCCTGAATTCAAAGTCTGTTAAGATATAGTCTATTATGGATCTGGTACCCCTAGCCTCCCATGTGTAGCGGTGAATAGCCTTATGCTTGAAGAATGTATTTGTAACAGCTAAACCCATACTAGCACAGAAGTCCAGCAAACGCTTCCCATTCCCATTAGCTTCCATATCTTCCCCACATTTACCGATCACCCTTTCGTATCCTTCAGTTCTATTCCCAACTCTCGCACTGAAATCGCCCATTAGCACTATTCTGTCCTTGCTGTTGACCCTGACCACGATGTCACTTTTGTCTCGACCTTCACTGCTCACCAGTTGGCTAGAGTCGTTAGTGGTTTACCTTCACTTAAAATTACAACCTGGCATGAACATCCTGTTTCACATTTCATGATAGAGTTAACCTTCAACAGACAGCAAAGCAAATCTTGCGTAGTAACAACCGCACTGAAACACTCCTTAGTGTTTTTTCCACTTAATCAAAGTAGGGGTGGGAGGAGAGGGGGATTGTTTTTTTTACAAAAACTAACATCCTGTTCACCTTTCGCCAGCAAGTAACCTTGTAAAGCAAATCCAGTTGCTGCAGTTATTTCACATGTAGCTGGCCTCGTTGTGCAGTGAGAGGCACTCCAGCAAGTAACTTTTTAGAATTAAATCTACTCACAGCACCTTGCCCACACCTTTCAAGAAATATTTACCTCTTACATAAAGACCTCCGGGTAAGTGTAGTTAACATTTCCTACATGCGCCCTAGCAAGTGAAAGGCCTCTGCAAAAAATATATAAATTTAATAAATAATGTGATTATCTAACATGATGATTTATATCTAAATGTCCTTCCTGTCACCAACATAAACAATTTAAGAGCTAATCACATAGGCAAGTAGGGTAGAAAATTTTTTGGTAATTGAACTAAGCAGTTAATTACATTCAATAGAGGTTTTTTTAAATCTCTACAAGGAGAGTAAGGTTAATAGTTAACTTGTTTTACTCTTAAAATACCTTTCAGTAAAGGATACTCAATTACACACCATAACAAGTGGTGTTACCTATCACGCCCACCCACCTAGGCATAGTAGTAGAAAGCTACCGCAAGGAGCGACAATCCACACTAGTGTGTAGCCTTGACAGCGAGAGGCGCCCTCCGCACGCGACTTAGCAAGTGAGAGGCCCCTTCAGGGAGGGAAGCCCACGCGCATGTGCGGAGGCTGCGGCTGGTCTAGAGCCCTTGTGCTCCAGTCCCCTTCTTTCCTAACTACTGAAATTAATATATTAAGTGTATCTAGCTCCGAGCCTAGATCAGATATAGAGTGTCATCCAATTCTCGCAGTATCACAGGATTTCCCACACATTCCAGATTTTGATCATGACTACTGTACTCATCCAGCATTTGAAAAGTTGTCCCCATATGTGAGTGGTGTTGTGGCATATATTGCTGGATTTGTGGTGAGGAAGGTGGAATGCCTTATCAACTACACAGATTATGCTGTAATCAAGGAAAAGATGTAATCTGTAGGTGAGGAATTAATTGTGCCCTCCAAAGATGTGATAGTGTTGTGTAAGTTGACTGAAAGAGTACTCAGAAATATCAATGTACTAAGAAGCAAAGAAGTTCATCAGAAGGTCCTCTGTATGGTGCTGAGGTTAGTGAATGGAACCTTGTTTTATTGTATAAAGGATCATTTACTTGAGCAAGAATTTGCGCAGAGCCATGAAATGGACTTGGTTAAGTTAATTGTGAAGTGTTATGTCAATTCCAGAATTAGACACGAATGTGCTAAGGAAGAGGAGAAAGGAGACAGAAAGAAAGTGAGAAGTGTATTGAACAAATACATATTGTTCAATCATCAGTGATTTAGGACAGTATTGTGAAGACATGCAGTTCTCTGGTTTTCAAAATATTCCTGATCTACAGCCAGGAGAAGAATGGTGAATAACTTACATGAAAATATTTGTTTCCTGCGTTCTATCTTACCATACATTTGTGTATTGATTGGCTGCAGCTGTTCTGGTGAGTTACAGCCAAAATAGCTTCCTGTCTTTCATCATATTGTAAATTATGTCATTGTACATTTTTAAGGATAGTTTTGTGAATGTTATATCTTATCAGGCTTAACTATCTCAGTTATAGTTTTGTGTTCTATCATACTTTCTTGTATTAACTGGTTGCAGCTATTTTGGTGACTTGTAGCCTGCATGGCTTCCTGTCTTTCACATATAGTAAATTACGATATTGTACAATTTTAAGGATAGTTTTTTGAATGTTATATCTCATTAGGCTTAACTAATTCGGTTATAGTTTTGCGTTCTATCATACACATGTGTATTAACTGGCTGAAGCTGTTTTGGTGACTTGTAGCCTACATAGCTTTCTGTCTTTCATCATATTGTACATTTTTACGGATAGTTTTGTGAATGTTACATCTAATCAGGCTTAACTAACTCAGTTATAGTTTTGTGTTCTATCATTCATGTGTGTATTAACTGGCTGCAGCTGTGATGGCGACTTATAGCCTACATGGCTTCCTGTTTCTATCATAATGTACAATTTTAAGGATAGATTTGTGAATGTTACATCTCATTAGGCTTAAATAACTCGGTTATAGTTTGATATAGCCTGAGCATTTAGAACAGTTGAACAATTTTGGTGTGTGTGTGAGTGCTTAATCATATCTGATAGTGGCTGGTAACCTGTAAAACAATAATTATCATCATGCCTAAATGTACATCTATAAACTAAATGTGAAGGTCTGTGAATAAGTGTGATGATGATGATGATAGCTGCATTTTAATGACAGAACCTTGAGGTTATCAGCTGCATTTAGTATTGGTAATTTCAAAGTTTCTTTGACCATAATTACTATAGGTGCAACGGGGACGATTGCGCTATCATCGGTCACGTTTCTTGATTTATAAGGCTTAACCAGCATAATATTGGCATCATTAGAAATGCAGCTTATTGGTATGTTTTGTTGAGTTTATTATTTGCAGCACTGTGAAAATATTTTGAGAATAAATATTTCGGACAAGTATTACAGAGAAAATTTAAACTTGTGAAATTAGAAGACAAGTAACTAAAATAGGTTAACAACATGAGACCTATTCACGTTACCGTATCGCTTAACTGATACATAAACACATCAGAATATCACAGATATAAAATGATACTTAACAATTTTCATACAAAGAGGAATGGAAATATTCATACGGAATTGCGTTTATCACTATCTTCAATAGTTTTAATCAAGTAATAATAAGGAGCACGCTTAAACTGGGATTTAAAAACACACTGCAATGCTCTTCTTATGGGAGACCGCTTTGTTTAGCCATACATCAGCTGATCGCTCAGAGCTTGATGTTGGTGCCACGCTTGGCCGGTAGAAACATACGG